>NW_028249573.1:0-628502 GCF_964263255.1 Lissotriton vulgaris | reverse complement strand
CTGGGGCACTTTAGGTTGCCTTTTGCCATGCACACACTCTTGAACAATGATGCTAGGGCCTGGGTGTGATGTCAAATGTTTTTGTACAGTAAGGGTACACTTGCACTACAAAATACAGTGCTTAAACGTAGCTTTAAACCTTTCTAACTTTATGTGTGCTGTATATCGGAGCACACATGCAAATTTACAACGGTTTTGTCGACAGTTTTTAGCAGAGAGTACTTTCATCAACAACCAAGGGTGGTTGCATATTATCTCCCATGTACCACCCATGGAAACCCCCTTGATGCAAAGTGGCAGAAAGCAATGCACAGTGATTCTTTGCATTACTTTAGTTTTCAGTGCGAATCAAGATTTGTGCTGGATACTAAGGGGGAGATTTACTAAGATTTTGTGCCACGTTTGCATCAAAGAAGTGACGTAGAGCGGTGCAAAATCTTTTTTTCCCTATTTACTTTCCAGTGCTAAACTTGTTTAGTGCTGGAAATAACAGATAAGTTATGTAAAGCAGTGCATAGCGCTGCTTCACATTACTTTGTGCCAAGGGTGGAGCATGGGCGTTCCCATACAACCACCTAAGGTTTCTCACGCTGAACCCAATATACTAAATGAAGTTTTCAAGTAGGCGCACAGAGGAGAACTGCTTTCATTCCTCCTTCCTTTTCCGTCTTTGAATGCATGCTGCACTATGCAGCATGCATACAAAGTGGGAAAACTTTGCATTGTGTCTGGGCATCGTATTTTGTACAGAAAGGGTACCCTTGCTATACAAAACCTACGCTAGACTAATGCACACACGCTAGTGGTATGGTGCACGGTGTCGGTAACTACAAAGGTAAAGTGATAGAACATTTAGTGAAGATTAAAAATTAAAGTACCTGTTAAAGTAGAACAACTGAAGGTGAAATCCAAAGGGACGTCAAAGAGAGTGCACACTAGAAAAATACAGTCAAATGTATATGTATCACATCTTCCTTTGCTTTCCAGTCCATCAAAAAAAACAATATTTCCCATTGAGAGCACATCAGGAAGAGCATTGCCCCTGAAATCCTGCCACTGAGGCTGCCCAGCATGTTTTCTAAAGAAGGTAGCTTCCTCTGTGTGAATCTAAAACCACCGCCTTTGAGGTATTGCTATTTACAACAAGGGGTGGTGAGGGACAGAGTCTCTGAATTAAGCAGAAAGCTCTCACCCAGTCAAGAGATCAGGGATAGATCCAACACCGTTTTTTAGCTCACTGCACCATCCCAGTTTCAGAACCTGGCTGTATGCAAATTAGTCTGTTCCTGTCCCAGTGCATGATGGGAACAGGGCAAACCAAACTACAAAAGCCAATTCTTACACTGGGAAGGAAACAAGCTCCCGGGGACCGGTTTCTGGCATTACAGCCGTCTTCGGCCCGGTTTGCTTGAATCCTGATGGTGCAATGAGCAAGGGTCTCACATCTGAGAATACCCTTCCACGCTTAGGGTGGACAAAAATATTTACAACAAGGGGTGGTGAGGGACAGAGTCTCTGAATTAAGCAGAAAGCTCTCACCCAGTCAAGAGATCAGGGATAGATCCAACACCGTTTTTTAGCTCACTGCACCATCCCAGTTTCAGAACCTGGCTGTATGCAAATTAGTCTGTTCCTGTCCCAGTGCATGATGGGAACAGGGCAAACCAAACTACAAAAGCCAATTCTTACACTGGGAAGGAAACAAGCTCCCGGGGACCGGTTTCTGGCATTACAGCCGTCTTCGGCCCGGTTTGCTTGAATCCTGATGGTGCAATGAGCAAGGGTCTCACATCTGAGAATACCCTTCCACGCTTAGGGTGGACAAAAATATTTACAACAAGGGGTGGTGAGGGACAGAGTCTCTGAATTAAGCAGAAAGCTCTCACCCAGTCAAGAGATCAGGGATAGATCCAACACCGTTTTTTAGCTCACTGCACCATCCCAGTTTCAGAACCTGGCTGTATGCAAATTAGTCTGTTCCTGTCCCAGTGCATGATGGGAACAGGGCAAACCAAACTACAAAAGCCAATTCTTACACTGGGAAGGAAACAAGCTCCCGGGGACCGGTTTCTGGCATTACAGCCGTCTTCGGCCCGGTTTGCTTGAATCCTGATGGTGCAATGAGCAAGGGTCTCACATCTGAGAATACCCTTCCACGCTTAGGGTGGACAAAAATATTTACAACAAGGGGTGGTGAGGGACAGAGTCTCTGAATTAAGCAGAAAGCTCTCACCCAGTCAAGAGATCAGGGATAGATCCAACACCGTTTTTTAGCTCACTGCACCATCCCAGTTTCAGAACCTGGCTGTATGCAAATTAGTCTGTTCCTGTCCCAGTGCATGATGGGAACAGGGCAAACCAAACTACAAAAGCCAATTCTTACACTGGGAAGGAAACAAGCTCCCGGGGACCGGTTTCTGGCATTACAGCCGTCTTCGGCCCGGTTTGCTTGAATCCTGATGGTGCAATGAGCAAGGGTCTCACATCTGAGAATACCCTTCCACGCTTAGGGTGGACAAAAATATTTACAACAAGGGGTGGTGAGGGACAGAGTCTCTGAATTAAGCAGAAAGCTCTCACCCAGTCAAGAGATCAGGGATAGATCCAACACCGTTTTTTAGCTCACTGCACCATCCCAGTTTCAGAACCTGGCTGTATGCAAATTAGTCTGTTCCTGTCCCAGTGCATGATGGGAACAGGGCAAACCAAACTACAAAAGCCAATTCTTACACTGGGAAGGAAACAAGCTCCCGGGGACCGGTTTCTGGCATTACAGCCGTCTTCGGCCCGGTTTGCTTGAATCCTGATGGTGCAATGAGCAAGGGTCTCACATCTGAGAATACCCTTCCACGCTTAGGGTGGACAAAAATATTTACAACAAGGGGTGGTGAGGGACAGAGTCTCTGAATTAAGCAGAAAGCTCTCACCCAGTCAAGAGATCAGGGATAGATCCAACACCGTTTTTTAGCTCACTGCACCATCCCAGTTTCAGAACCTGGCTGTATGCAAATTAGTCTGTTCCTGTCCCAGTGCATGATGGGAACAGGGCAAACCAAACTACAAAAGCCAATTCTTACACTGGGAAGGAAACAAGCTCCCGGGGACCGGTTTCTGGCATTACAGCCGTCTTCGGCCCGGTTTGCTTGAATCCTGATGGTGCAATGAGCAAGGGTCTCACATCTGAGAATACCCTTCCACGCTTAGGGTGGACAAAAATATTTACAACAAGGGGTGGTGAGGGACAGAGTCTCTGAATTAAGCAGAAAGCTCTCACCCAGTCAAGAGATCAGGGATAGATCCAACACCGTTTTTTAGCTCACTGCACCATCCCAGTTTCAGAACCTGGCTGTATGCAAATTAGTCTGTTCCTGTCCCAGTGCATGATGGGAACAGGGCAAACCAAACTACAAAAGCCAATTCTTACACTGGGAAGGAAACAAGCTCCCGGGGACCGGTTTCTGGCATTACAGCCGTCTTCGGCCCGGTTTGCTTGAATCCTGATGGTGCAATGAGCAAGGGTCTCACATCTGAGAATACCCTTCCACGCTTAGGGTGGACAAAAATATTTACAACAAGGGGTGGTGAGGGACAGAGTCTCTGAATTAAGCAGAAAGCTCTCACCCAGTCAAGAGATCAGGGATAGATCCAACACCGTTTTTTAGCTCACTGCACCATCCCAGTTTCAGAACCTGGCTGTATGCAAATTAGTCTGTTCCTGTCCCAGTGCATGATGGGAACAGGGCAAACCAAACTACAAAAGCCAATTCTTACACTGGGAAGGAAACAAGCTCCCGGGGACCGGTTTCTGGCATTACAGCCGTCTTCGGCCCGGTTTGCTTGAATCCTGATGGTGCAATGAGCAAGGGTCTCACATCTGAGAATACCCTTCCACGCTTAGGGTGGACAAAAATATTTACAACAAGGGGTGGTGAGGGACAGAGTCTCTGAATTAAGCAGAAAGCTCTCACCCAGTCAAGAGATCAGGGATAGATCCAACACCGTTTTTTAGCTCACTGCACCATCCCAGTTTCAGAACCTGGCTGTATGCAAATTAGTCTGTTCCTGTCCCAGTGCATGATGGGAACAGGGCAAACCAAACTACAAAAGCCAATTCTTACACTGGGAAGGAAACAAGCTCCCGGGGACCGGTTTCTGGCATTACAGCCGTCTTCGGCCCGGTTTGCTTGAATCCTGATGGTGCAATGAGCAAGGGTCTCACATCTGAGAATACCCTTCCACGCTTAGGGTGGACAAAAATATTTACAACAAGGGGTGGTGAGGGACAGAGTCTCTGAATTAAGCAGAAAGCTCTCACCCAGTCAAGAGATCAGGGATAGATCCAACACCGTTTTTTAGCTCACTGCACCATCCCAGTTTCAGAACCTGGCTGTATGCAAATTAGTCTGTTCCTGTCCCAGTGCATGATGGGAACAGGGCAAACCAAACTACAAAAGCCAATTCTTACACTGGGAAGGAAACAAGCTCCCGGGGACCGGTTTCTGGCATTACAGCCGTCTTCGGCCCGGTTTGCTTGAATCCTGATGGTGCAATGAGCAAGGGTCTCACATCTGAGAATACCCTTCCACGCTTAGGGTGGACAAAAATATTTACAACAAGGGGTGGTGAGGGACAGAGTCTCTGAATTAAGCAGAAAGCTCTCACCCAGTCAAGAGATCAGGGATAGATCCAACACCGTTTTTTAGCTCACTGCACCATCCCAGTTTCAGAACCTGGCTGTATGCAAATTAGTCTGTTCCTGTCCCAGTGCATGATGGGAACAGGGCAAACCAAACTACAAAAGCCAATTCTTACACTGGGAAGGAAACAAGCTCCCGGGGACCGGTTTCTGGCATTACAGCCGTCTTCGGCCCGGTTTGCTTGAATCCTGATGGTGCAATGAGCAAGGGTCTCACATCTGAGAATACCCTTCCACGCTTAGGGTGGACAAAAATATTTACAACAAGGGGTGGTGAGGGACAGAGTCTCTGAATTAAGCAGAAAGCTCTCACCCAGTCAAGAGATCAGGGATAGATCCAACACCGTTTTTTAGCTCACTGCACCATCCCAGTTTCAGAACCTGGCTGTATGCAAATTAGTCTGTTCCTGTCCCAGTGCATGATGGGAACAGGGCAAACCAAACTACAAAAGCCAATTCTTACACTGGGAAGGAAACAAGCTCCCGGGGACCGGTTTCTGGCATTACAGCCGTCTTCGGCCCGGTTTGCTTGAATCCTGATGGTGCAATGAGCAAGGGTCTCACATCTGAGAATACCCTTCCACGCTTAGGGTGGACAAAAATATTTACAACAAGGGGTGGTGAGGGACAGAGTCTCTGAATTAAGCAGAAAGCTCTCACCCAGTCAAGAGATCAGGGATAGATCCAACACCGTTTTTTAGCTCACTGCACCATCCCAGTTTCAGAACCTGGCTGTATGCAAATTAGTCTGTTCCTGTCCCAGTGCATGATGGGAACAGGGCAAACCAAACTACAAAAGCCAATTCTTACACTGGGAAGGAAACAAGCTCCCGGGGACCGGTTTCTGGCATTACAGCCGTCTTCGGCCCGGTTTGCTTGAATCCTGATGGTGCAATGAGCAAGGGTCTCACATCTGAGAATACCCTTCCACGCTTAGGGTGGACAAAAATATTTACAACAAGGGGTGGTGAGGGACAGAGTCTCTGAATTAAGCAGAAAGCTCTCACCCAGTCAAGAGATCAGGGATAGATCCAACACCGTTTTTTAGCTCACTGCACCATCCCAGTTTCAGAACCTGGCTGTATGCAAATTAGTCTGTTCCTGTCCCAGTGCATGATGGGAACAGGGCAAACCAAACTACAAAAGCCAATTCTTACACTGGGAAGGAAACAAGCTCCCGGGGACCGGTTTCTGGCATTACAGCCGTCTTCGGCCCGGTTTGCTTGAATCCTGATGGTGCAATGAGCAAGGGTCTCACATCTGAGAATACCCTTCCACGCTTAGGGTGGACAAAAATATTTACAACAAGGGGTGGTGAGGGACAGAGTCTCTGAATTAAGCAGAAAGCTCTCACCCAGTCAAGAGATCAGGGATAGATCCAACACCGTTTTTTAGCTCACTGCACCATCCCAGTTTCAGAACCTGGCTGTATGCAAATTAGTCTGTTCCTGTCCCAGTGCATGATGGGAACAGGGCAAACCAAACTACAAAAGCCAATTCTTACACTGGGAAGGAAACAAGCTCCCGGGGACCGGTTTCTGGCATTACAGCCGTCTTCGGCCCGGTTTGCTTGAATCCTGATGGTGCAATGAGCAAGGGTCTCACATCTGAGAATACCCTTCCACGCTTAGGGTGGACAAAAATATTTACAACAAGGGGTGGTGAGGGACAGAGTCTCTGAATTAAGCAGAAAGCTCTCACCCAGTCAAGAGATCAGGGATAGATCCAACACCGTTTTTTAGCTCACTGCACCATCCCAGTTTCAGAACCTGGCTGTATGCAAATTAGTCTGTTCCTGTCCCAGTGCATGATGGGAACAGGGCAAACCAAACTACAAAAGCCAATTCTTACACTGGGAAGGAAACAAGCTCCCGGGGACCGGTTTCTGGCATTACAGCCGTCTTCGGCCCGGTTTGCTTGAATCCTGATGGTGCAATGAGCAAGGGTCTCACATCTGAGAATACCCTTCCACGCTTAGGGTGGACAAAAATATTTACAACAAGGGGTGGTGAGGGACAGAGTCTCTGAATTAAGCAGAAAGCTCTCACCCAGTCAAGAGATCAGGGATAGATCCAACACCGTTTTTTAGCTCACTGCACCATCCCAGTTTCAGAACCTGGCTGTATGCAAATTAGTCTGTTCCTGTCCCAGTGCATGATGGGAACAGGGCAAACCAAACTACAAAAGCCAATTCTTACACTGGGAAGGAAACAAGCTCCCGGGGACCGGTTTCTGGCATTACAGCCGTCTTCGGCCCGGTTTGCTTGAATCCTGATGGTGCAATGAGCAAGGGTCTCACATCTGAGAATACCCTTCCACGCTTAGGGTGGACAAAAATATTTACAACAAGGGGTGGTGAGGGACAGAGTCTCTGAATTAAGCAGAAAGCTCTCACCCAGTCAAGAGATCAGGGATAGATCCAACACCGTTTTTTAGCTCACTGCACCATCCCAGTTTCAGAACCTGGCTGTATGCAAATTAGTCTGTTCCTGTCCCAGTGCATGATGGGAACAGGGCAAACCAAACTACAAAAGCCAATTCTTACATTACAGCCGTATTGCTAGCTGATAAATGGTTTGCAACGCAATTGCATTTACAAAGCATTGATACATTCCATTTTGACTACCACATACTTAGGGGTCTCTCTATATGCCCTTTTTTAGGTGAGGTTTGTTGCCTGATGATTTTGAACAGTTTGTTGGGCCTGTTTTTCGCGTTGTCCAGGGCGGCGCAGAGAAGGTGGATTTTTTGCTGCTGATGTGTTTTTTGTATTTCCTTCAGGCTGCTTTGAGTTGTTTGAGTAGGCTTGAGGAGGGGTTGCTCCTCCATAGTCTTCCTGTAGCTCTTAAGTGTCTTCTTTCATTGTTAATGTCTGTGTTGAACCAAGATCTGGATGGGATGTTCCTGGGTTTTTTCAGTTTCAAGGGGGCTACTTGATCTAGAATGAATGTCATGTTTGTGTTGTAGTAGGAGATGAGTTCTGTTGTGGATAGATCATCTGTGGAGGCAGTGAGGAGAGAGTTAACCCTTCCCTCTAGGTCAGTCATGTTAATCTGAGGGAAGTTTCTAATCCATTTTGGAGGGTCTTGGGTGGGGGGTTTAAGTGTGATCTGCTGAGTGAGGTGAAAAAGGATTAAGTGGTGGTGTCATGATTCCCTCATCTGTGGTTTATTAGGCCGTGACCTGAAATCTGAGTTCTTGAAAAACCCACCCCTTTCCCATGCACCAGCACTGCCTGTGAGTAATATGTTAAATGTGTTTACAGATAATACTTAGAAAGGCGTTTCAAGAATTAGTTTTGATGCATAATGCAGACTTGGTATGCTGAGTGATGTTGATATAAGCGTCCAAGTCCGAACTCTGAGATTGTGTCAACTCATGCTTTTTTTTTGTTAATGTGACTTTTGCTTTGTAATAGTTTCGGAAAGTCTGAGCCAGCTCTGCACTAGGAAAGGGCCTTTCCGGTTCAGGCGTTCTGCACGTTAAAGCCGCTTTGAGTGTTTTCACTCGCAGCGGCTTAAACATGACTTGCGCACGTTATCTTCTGGGTGCGGTCGGCTATTTAAACCGCACCCAGGCTTCCAGAAATTGCTTTGCCTTCCGCTTCAGCAAGAAGAAAGGTCGCGTCTGAAGGCTACTTGGCTGACTTACCTGTTAGAAGAAATTCGGCTCCTAGAAACTTCTTTTGGGCACATCCTGCAATCCGGAACCCTGTTAAGACAAGGAATAAACCTGAGATAAGTACATTTAATCTTTAAGGACAGGCGCCCTACGCAAGAAAGCCTAGAATAATTTTTGGAACATTTTTGTTTTCTACAAGAAAGGGAAAACGACTGGAACCAGAGAAGCTTTGGTTAAAAGAACCTTTTGGACATTTTTAATAGAAGGGAATTTTGTGCAAGTGTTATATTTCAAAGATAAAATCATTGCAAGAATACATTTTAATGTAAATGTTTAATTTTAGGTTTTATTTCCTTAAATAGTCAAAGTCAAAAGATTACTGGAAAGGTGTTTGTATGGGAAGTGCCTTCTTTCTCTTAGTGTTTTACAACAGGTTTTGGGACACAAGAGAATTCACTGAATCCACATAATATCACCCTTTTGAAACATTTGTAAGTAAGTTTAGGTGTTGATGGGGAATAAAACTATTGTTTATAAGAATATTTTCTAAAGGAATATTTCTTTGTTTTTAGACTAAAATGCAAAGACCATAATCCTAAATCCAATCCAAGAACACCTGACAAGAACATCAGACGACTTCACGACTATACAAGACAAAGAAATACTGGACATAGGACTGAACAGCTCTGATCGCAGGTAGGAGTCATTTTAGTGATTTTACTGCTCATATTTTTGAGAAGAGAGACCACACTAGATTAGAGAGTAGATAAGAAAGGAGGACGTAAGGAACAGGTTTAATAAATCCTTCCCACTTGTTGTTTTCGCAGGTCGACAGCAAGATAAATCCTACACATCAACGTCCAGTACCGGCCCTCCTCCCAAATTCCTAGTTTTATTCTTAGCTGTAAAATTGAGTCAGCCAAGTTTATAGTTAGTTACTTGGGAAGTTGGTCTCTTGCGTCTCTGCGAAATCTACTACGTCATCCTCAAGATTCCAGTACTGATAAGGTAAGGGATGACGTAGTGTGAACTTGACAGGTGGTCAGACCAGTCCACGGTTAGGGGTGCGGTCTATCGTGACAGTGTCATGCTGGGCTATGATGGCGTCTAGGATTGCTCCTTTGTTGTGGGTTTCCTCTAAGCAGTGTTGGGTAAGGTTTTTGCTGTGAAGCAGCTCCTTCAGGTTCTGGAATTGCAGGTTGTTTTCTTCATTCCAGTGTAGATTGAGGTCACCCAGATAAGGTTGATCATGTCTCGGAGGGAGCAGTGGGAAATTAGGTCGGACAGGTGTTCATTGAATGTGATGGTGTTGCCTTGGGGTTGGTAAATAAGGTGGCAGATAAGTGTTTTGTTGTTGCTAGTGTTGATGTTGGTGTTGTAGTTGAAGGAGACTATTTCCGTCACAGAAATATTGTTTTTGTGGATGATTGCTATGCCTCCACTTCTTTGATCTTTTCTATCTATGTTGGTGATTACAAAGCCAGTGGGGGACAAGGTTATCCATGAGTCGAACTGAGGAGTCATTTAGCCATGTTTTGGAGATGAATGATATGTTTATGTCATGGGTGAGAATGAATTCCTCTAGCTATGTGGCATGCTTGGTGGCTGATCTGCAGTTTATGAGCATGTAGTTTATGCGGGACGTCTCTGTTGTGGGTTATTTCGTTTGGGGGCCGTGGGGATGATAGTTCTTATGGCCAGGGGTCTAGAGGATTCCGGACGGGCCTGTTCTCATCCGAGTCGAGTGATCACCTGTATTTTGGATTGGAGGGTGGCAATAATAGGATTGTCATACGAGGAAGCAAGAGCTGCCGCTTCACTCGCAGATATTTCATCACTAGTTCTGTTAGGTCTCTGTGTCTTATTAGAGAGGGGATAGAGATCCCTTTCAGGTGGGGATACTTGGAAAACCTCTGTTGAGAGAGAGAGGGGAAGGAAGGAAAAATGTGAGGCTTTAGGGGTGCGGCGTGGTTGGTAAGGATTTCACTAAGACCCTGGATTATGGTTCTTATCTGGTTTTCAAGCAGGGTGAGCAACTGTCTCTATGTCACTGTGGGTGTTCTGGGCGAGTGAGTTAAAACTGGGGGGGGGGGGTGAGCCTAACATTGTTAAGTTGCTCATCATAGGGAAGGAGGGCGGGGGTTGGGTGAGGGTGGTTGCCGAAGGGGGTAGAGGGGTCTTGTTCTCTCTGGTACTGTTGGGGGTGGTGTTTCGTAGAGGGTGCAGGGAGGTGGGGGCCATGTTGGGGTATTGGTGTTAAATTGCATGTGGGTTTGGGGAGGGATAGATAGTCACATGCAAGTCGGTCGAAGTGGGTTGGGAGGGGTTTATTTTCTATTGGGGCAGGTGATGCAGCTCACAGCACATGCAGCAGCAGAAATTATACATATTGCAACCTTCGTGAAGGCAGTTGTATCCTAATAAGGGCAGCAGGACAGCTAGCTTCCAGTTGGGCGGACCTGCTTTCGCTTCGGTGCCAGTCGGATGAGAGTCTGACCGGCATCATAATCAGGCCATATCTATTGAAATGTTTTTCAGTATGCGTCTCTCTTACTTTCTCTCTCACTCTTACTCTCTCTGGTTAGGTGTGTGATAAAAGATTAGAAACTGTCATCTTGTT
Source organism: Lissotriton vulgaris (assembly GCF_964263255.1). NCBI lineage: Eukaryota > Metazoa > Chordata > Amphibia > Caudata > Salamandridae > Lissotriton > Lissotriton vulgaris. The sequence continues at coordinate 617,565 of NW_028249573.1, read as the reverse complement.
TGTCTCAATACACTGTACTACGTTAGACATAAATTCTACTGCAACTCTAATCTTTGGTTGAGTTTTATTTGGCAAGACCATCTGTATGCAAGTGCCAAAGCTTGTCTAGCACGTTCACACATGCATCTGCTATCTGAGCTATGAGACATTGACTGGCTCTATCTTTATCAAGCCTCATATAGTAATATGCCTTCACGAAGACTCAGACTATATACATGCTGCAATACACACTCAAGACATCCAGACAATACCTGCACACTCCCAGCCAGCCCACATGTAATAAAGGACCACCTCAGTAGCTCGCTATAACACAACATAACTAAATGGAACAGAACATAAAACAAGCATTATATTTATGATACTTTTGCAAACCATGGCTGTATACATTTTGACCTGAGAACATAATGATAAACATTAGTATAAGTTTAGAAAAGCGTGCGCGCTCTTTGATAAACAATGATGAATACATCTTGGATGAAATCTTTGTATAGTGGGTTTTTATTAGTTTTGCCCACTCTAAGCTTACTGATATGATTGACTTTTAATTGGTTATCCAGGATGCATTTCATGGAATATTTTCCAAACAATGTGGTGGTTTGACATTCTCCAGAACCTTTGCAGCTGGGTTAGATTTATGACATGCCACCACAAACTCCCTGGGGTTTACTGGAAAGTTACAAAAAGGCTACACATTATTGGTGCCCATTCTTTATGTTTATGCTAGCTTTAGTATCTGATATGCACAAATCAAGGACATATAAATATTTCCCACTAATCCAGAAATAACAACACGCCATCACTTGCCATCTCTCAGCAACTTCTGAGAAATGAAAGGTTGTAATGTAAACTCAAAGGGGCAGATTTGCTAATATCTCACACAACAGGGCACAGCAACCTACATTGACAGAGGCGAGAGCAGGGCAACGCCATCTTTATTAAGCTATTACACTGCTGCTCTCTTCTAAATCCCTGGTGTACTTTCTCGCTGCCTAGTGCCACACACACACCTTTGTGACATAGAATCTAAGAAAGGTGTGGTACTATAAGGGCACCCTTCCAGGAAAAAATACTGTGCTTTGACTTGCATTTACATTACAGCACACATGCAAAGTTAGAAAAGTTTGGAGAAAAGAAAATGTTTCTCCTTTATGCCTTCCTCAAGGAGGTGTTATTTTTTGCCACAAAGCCTTGCTTACAAATGTTAGTAGAAAGGGCTTTGGATCAAAACCAAAGTGTTGCTGCATTAGAATGTGCACCCCCCATCCATGGGACACCTCTTTGATGTCAAACAGTGCAAATTAGCCCAAAGGGCTTTTAGGCAACTTTCGATGGCCAACCAAGATTGGTGCTGGAATGTATATCTCACATCAACACTTTGTCCAATTTGTATCAATTTTGATGCTTTTACACCAGTGCAAAGTGTCGAAAAAGCAGCTCAAAGGCTTTCAGAAATTGTCTCTGTTTTAGACATGTTGATTTAGATGCACCTTTATTGTTTTTTATAAAATGTAGAAACTTCTATTACCATAGTCATGTAAAAGGGATGTGTCCATACCATTATACAGGTGTCACATATGTATGTTACTATGTCATTCTATCAGCTGTTTGTGCCTGTGAGCACCGCGTCTCTTTAGTTATTGTTAGTGGGACATAAAAGCTTAGAACACCAATTCCAGCAAGACAACAGAAACTTTAAATTCCCCAAAGCCACACTGGCATGCAACCATACTGTGTTAAAGACTGTAAAGATATCAACATTTGCTTTTCTTTTTCAAACAACAGTTTATCTATAATTATGAAGGATAACGCAACAAGGTTAAGATATGGTGCACTTTCCCTCTTGGCTGGGGCACTTTAGGTTGCCTTTTGCCATGCACACACTCTTGAACAATGATGCTAGGGCCTGGGTGTGATGTCTAGCAAATGTTTTTGTACAGTAAGGGTACACTTGCACTACAAAATACAGTGCTTAAACGTAGCTTTAAACCTTTCTAACTTTATGTGTGCTGTATATCGGAGCACACATGCAAATTTACAACGGTTTTGTCGACAGTTTTTAGCAGAGAGTACTTTCATCAACAACCAAGGGTGGTTGCATATTATCTCCCATGTACCACCCATGGAAACCCCCTTGATGCAAAGTGGCAGAAAGCAATGCACAGTGATTCTTTGCATTACTTTAGTTTTCAGTGCGAATCAAGATTTGTGCTGGATACTAAGGGGGAGATTTACTAAGATTTTGTGCCACGTTTGCATCAAAGAAGTGACGTAGAGCGGTGCAAAATCTTTTTTTCCCTATTTACTTTCCAGTGCTAAACTTGTTTAGTGCTGGAAATAACAGATAAGTTATGTAAAGCAGTGCATAGCGCTGCTTCACATTACTTTGTGCCAAGGGTGGAGCATGGGCGTTCCCATACAACCACCTAAGGTTTCTCACGCTGAACCCAATATACTAAATGAAGTTTTCAAGTAGGCGCACAGAGGAGAACTGCTTTCATTCCTCCTTCCTTTTCCGTCTTTGAATGCATGCTGCACTATGCAGCACGCATACAAAGTGGGAAAACTTTGCATTGTGTCTGGGCATCGTATTTTGTACAGAAAGGGTACCCTTGCTATACAAAACCTACGCTAGACTAATGCACACACGCTAGTGGTATGGTGCACGGTGTACGCGTGGCACACAGCAGCTGTAATCAGTGCCGGTGCAAGGGAAAGCAGAGGAGAGAGCCACATCTCTGAAGATATGGTACTCTCCAACTCCCTCCACGTCGCGAAATGCATCGCAGCTTCGCGGGGGCTGCACTGCATTCATTTTTAGGAAATCTCCCCATAAATAGTGTATGAAGACTTTGCACCAGTTTGTGTCACTTTGTCACACTGTACAGGCACATAGCCATGATAAATCTCCCCCATTCTGTTCAATGCCAATAACTACAAAGGTAAAGTGATAGAACATTTAGTGAAGATTAAAAATTAAAGTACCTGTTAAAGTAGAACAACTGAAGGTGAAATCCAAAGGGACGTCAAAGAGAGTGCACACTAGAAAAATACAGTCAAATGTATATGTATCACATCTTCCTTTGCTTTCCAGTCCATCAAAAAAAACAATATTTCCCATTGAGAGCACATCAGGAAGAGCATTGCCCCTGAAATCCTGCCACTGAGGCTGCCCAGCATGTTTTCTAAAGAAGGTAGCTTCCTCTGTGTGAATCTAAAACCACCGCCTTTGAGGTATTGCTAGCTGATAAATGGTTTGCAACGCAATTGCATTTACAAAGCATTGATACATTCCATTTTGACTACCACATACTTAGGGGTCTCTCTATATGCCCTTTTTTAGGTGAGATTTGGAAAGGGTCGCAGAAGGCATGTTACAAGGTGAAAAAACCTTTTCTGACATATAAGGGCTTTGCCAAATTTTAAATAGGTGTTCTAAGATTGGAAACCAAGCGCTTTTGTGAATCACAGCCTTTGCAACCACAAATCAGCTTTGATGCGAATTCTTTTGGTCCCCGGCATACTCATAGCCTCATCAGAAGCAGGTCACCATCATTTTCAGTATTCGGAGTGAGGGGAAATGTTATAGATAATTGTGAGCCACACAACAATACTATTCCCAAAGCACTATCATCAGTGTTACATAATGCCACTGATGTTATCAGAAAAGACATACTTGATAGGATTCATGAGGAGAATGTCATCTCCCAAATGATGTCAACAATGTAATCTTTCCAGTGACGTAATCTATGATACATTTCTGATACCATATGTCGAGTCATGGGCACAGCAATAGGTGGACGTATGGTTGAGTAGTTTACCATAACTTCAGAATTTCAGTGGTTTTCATGTTTTGGATAATAACTACGTCATCCCTTCAGCATACGTTTTTTACGGGTTCTTTATTTCAATTACTTTTCTTTAGTAACATGTTACTTTCAAACCTAAATAAAAATATAATTTCCAATTAAAAATAGTTAGGCCCCGATTCACAGAACTAACTTAACGACAGAATCCTAAACTTACTACCATTTTGGTATTCACAGAAGGTACTTACTCATCAGTGAGTAAGTGCCTTCTGTGAATACCAAAATGAGTAAGTTACTCATTTTGGTATTCACAGAAGGCACTTACTCATTAATGAGTAAGTGCCCTCTGTGAATATCAAAATAAGTAAGTGTCTTCTGTGAATACCAAAATAGTAGTAAGTTTAGGATTTTGTCTTAAGTTAGTTCTGTGAATCGGGCCCACCATATATATTTGTATTATGCAATGTTTGCCAACTAATCTAAAAGAGAATAGACAATGACATCACAGTGCTGATCATTTTTTAGACACAATGCTGTATCTAAGAATTAAAGTTTGCAGTAGTCAATGGTACCTTCAAAATGGAAAGAGAAAGGAAGACTTATGAATATAAGAGGACGTCACTGTTTAAACACTGACAGGAGATTTGAACAGCCACAGTAGGTTCATGAGTTACTATCACAAGTGACCACAATTACCCTTCACCCCAGAGATGAACAGATTGAAGCATACTAGTGTGACCCTCCTCCCTGAAACACCTGCTCAACATGTGACTGACATGACTGAAACACACAGACCTACAGAGACATTCATAGGACGCGTGAATCACTTCACCCAAAACCTTCCAGCCCTTCAGAAGCATCAACTTAACATACGCTTGACTGTACCCCAGGCTTACCAGCAACTTTCAGGCACAACTGACCCATCTCAGCCCTACTTGTTGTCAATAATCAATAAATGGTTTGCAGTAAAAATGTTGTTGGAAAATAGTAGACTGAAAAAGATGGGTCAAAAATGTAATATACTGAGAAATAGAAGGAAAACTATTGTGCCCACAAAAAAGACGAAAGTAGAGAGGAACATTTACAGTTAGGTGGGGAAGGAGATGGGGCATTATTAGGGAATTTTAGGATTCAGGGAAGGGTAGTGTTTTGGGGTAGTAAGGGGGTGGTAGGGTTCAGGGAGGGGTAACATTGTATGGTAGTAAGGGTATTTTAGTTTTTAGGGAAGGGTAGCCTTATGGGATAGGAATGGTTGTGTAGGATTTTGGAAAGGGTAGCATTATGGAATATTAAGGGGTTTCGGATTCAAGGAAGGATACATAAAGTCATAGCAAGGGGTAGTAAGGGGTTTGTATGTTTAGGGAAGGGCAACATTAAAAGATAATACTGTAATATTATGGTTAAAAGAAGGGTAGTGAAAAAGGTAACCTTAAGGATCAGAACAGGTTTTTAGGATTCTGGGAAAAGTAGCCTAAAAGCATAGTAGGGAGTTTGTAGGGTTCAGGGAAGGGTGAGTAAATTGATAGTAAGTGTGTTTTAGGGTTCCAGGAAGGTTAGTGTTAGGGACAATAATGGGTTGGAGGGTTTAGGGATTGGTGGCGTTAATGGGTAGTGAGAGGCTTTTAGGGATTAGAGAAAGGGCTAGAAAGGTTTTTTAGATTTCAGGAAAGGGCATTATTAAAGGGTTATTTGAGGTTTTAGGAGTTCAAGGATCAGATTAGGTAAGCGGTAACAAGGTGTATTAGGGTGCAGTTTGATAAATTAAAGAAAATGCATGTAAATAAAATGACTTTTAAAATAAAAAAATTGGGGAATTATCATATGTAATAACGAAGGACACATCATTATTACCTTGACAATTTCAACTCAACATTAATGTAGTCAACAATTTAAAACTTGTCTTTTTTAAACAAAATCCAATAAACAGGTGGGTGACTGTGTTCTACACTGCTGACACCTTTAAGTAACCAACCTGAAGAGATACTGGCTCTATCTAGACTGATCCATCCCATTGGTTTGCATCGTAAAATATCTGCCTTTTGCTAGAAGTATTGGTATTAGCTGTAACTGAATTTCCCCTGCCACACTGACCTTCCAGAGACACTGACTTAGTATGAAATTAACTACCCCCAAGTCGTCCATCATTCAAGTGGCACAAATCTCATGAAAGACTAATTGGGCCTCATTACAACCAGTCATCAAGAGCCATCATTCTGATTAACTCCATCTGCATCTAACAAAGGTACTGGGCAACATGCGACAAAGTGGATATGTTTCCTATTCTTACAGGGACCTTTGCCTACATTCCTCTTACAGATGCTATTTGCGTGTGACCCATGGGTTGAACCTAGCATTTAAAAGACCTGCCTAATGACACTCATAGGATGACAGGCAGTCAGACTGAAGCTGCACCCTACTGAAGGGACCAAATAGACCGAAAACACTCTAGGGATTTTTGGGTTCTGTTGTGGAGGGAACCTCGCCTGGCAGTTTGGCATGGACTGTCCCCATGAGGAGCAGAATCAGGAGGTGATTCACGTAAGATGGGCCTCTGACTAGATTGAAATGGTTGGTGTAAATTTCTTTTACTGGAAATAAGCCCAAGAGACCACCAGTGTCTGAGATTAATTCAGGTGCTCCCTTCATCACGTTGTCGGTTGTTTGAGTTGATGCTCTAACTACCATAGTATGCTATAACATGGTTGCCATGCTCACTGGTCATAGGACTCAAACTACACCCTACTGAAGAAACCTGGTAGTCCAAAACTGCTTTAGGCTCGCTTTTGTTTCATTCTCGAAGGAGCTTTACCTGGCTGTTCAGGATGGACTTATCTAGTTAGGAGCAAGGTCAGTACTGAATGCATAATGGAGGCCTTTTTATAGACTAGCACATTGGGTGAACAATTATGGACTGGAACCTGGCTTGAATGATCACCCACTCAAAACTCCCAGACAACAACCATCATGCACTCGCACACCCACAATGATATGCTTAAACACTGCCAATAAATATCCAGAGAGCTACCATACAACACTTGTACCCACCTCATATAACAACATGTCTATTATATAAAAACACAACCATCATCATTCACCAACTCATCCACCAAATATCCCCTCGCCAAAGAAGAAATGTCATGGCACCCACTAAAACATGACCACACTTGAAGAATTGCTCCTGCAGAACTGTCATTGTGTGCACATGCATCCCACATGACAATACCAGATACCCTAAAATATACATCAACAAACCCATCATCACACAGCCATGCCACACTATCATTTGAACAAACACCCAATAATAAAATCAAGTATTATTATTTTATTTATTATTTTATTCCTAATTTTTATATAGCACTGGCCGGACCCGAGGGTATCAGAGTGCTTTACAACAGTGGTTCTGCAAAAAAATCACAAAAGACAATAATAGTAAAAAAATAAAATAAAATACAAAACATGGACAGAGAGTTTGAGTGGATTATGTAACTAAGGGGCAATGAGGACTTGGAATGCCTTCAATGAATGGCTTTGTCTGAGGCAGAGCTCCTCTTCCAAGGAGTAGTGTTATCAGCGCTTTTGCTGCTCCTGTCCCTTCTTTAGGGAACGATCTAGGAAAAGGTTTATGAGCTGACCTTTGAATTTTGAAAAGGATGGGATAGTTCAGATGTGGGGGGAATAGAGTTACTACACCCACAAAAGCCACAAAAAAATAATCAGAGGACAAAACACCCAGCAAATATGGTCACACATCCACCCTCATATGTCAATACAACCACCATCTTACTACCACATAAAAAAACAGCATGCACCCACACAGTTGCCAGAATACCACCATACAACCAACATCGTATGTCAGTGCCACCATCAAATGTACATTCCACCATCATCAGACTTCCACATTTTCCAGAGTACAAATGCAAACCAAACAATACCCACAAACCTTTCATTCTATGTTTATGCATCCAACAACAGAGGACAACACTGACATTATCAAACACCCACAGTGCAGGGAAAAGACTGGAATGCATCGTACTCTGTTAAATATGGCTCATTCCTGCCCTTTCTCAAACAGGCAGCACAGAGCAGCAAGGTGACTTGCTGCTCTGCGTGAATATTTAATAAATATGCCCCTGAATCTACAAGCAGTTCAACACACACACATTTGTAAACAAAACTACAAATGCCTATATTTATTGGTATCGAGGTATGTCATGACAAATACCTAATATGCCGTTCATCACAATATGATCACCACTGTTACCTAGTCCACACACGGTTTAGCCAAGAAGACCTGATCATACGTCAATATGTCAATCTCCCAAGCACATTAAAATGTGCTTATTTTAAGAAAATAAATAAAAAATCATTCCACAGTCTAATATCGCTATTAGTATGGAAATAAAACAGATCCAGAAACATAACTCTGCTTCAGCAACACTGAATGTTTGAAAATGGCCAATAAAGTGAAAACAGCTCACCACCAGCACCTGACATGGACTTGCTGCACAAAACGCAGAAATTGAGATTTTTCTTAAATAAATTGCTATTTTGCCTGGAACAACACAGACATTAGAAATATATGATATGCATGATTCCATAGTAGATATGCAGACTGGGCAATTGATTTGGATCCCAGAAAGGGATATATGCAATAGTTTGGGTCTACAGTGCCACGTTAGAGGAGAAGGGTTGTTGGCGGATATTTTAACAACTTTTGTGGGGATGAAAGAGAAATAAGAGCCAACAAGGGTAGTATTGTGTTGGATTGGTTAATATGTAGGATTTTAGGAAGGCTGTGAAAACCTTGTTTGGCTGCTTCTGATTAAGGAGACATTTGGATGATGTGTTTGATACCTGTGAGCTTGTTGGTGAAGAAGGTTTTATATAGGCAGCAAATAAAGTAATAAACATCTTTAAAATCCAATGAAATGAAATTGGTGTACAAATAACCCCACAATCATCCATCAACTCTTCATACTCTCCTATCATACCATCTCACTCACACTAATACTCACACACAACAAATCAAAAGTGATTGTGTTGGCGATCTTGAAATGATTGTCAGAGACAGGACAATATTTTCTTTGTGGTTCAATTGTATCCCATCCTTATCCTCTGTTATTATGCCTCTGAACTGGACCCCCACATGTCTAATAGCGGTCAACGCATGTTTTGGTAAACCATGGATAAAGCCACCTTCATCAGGACCAAAATAAAATTATCTGATTTCAAATCGAGTGGACAGGGGTTATCCGCAACATAATAACAGGAAACAGGAATTTTTCATTTTAACTTGTGTATGGGAACTGTTAGGGCTATTTTATCTTGGTACAAAAATTATTTGTGTACCGGTAATACCTTAACCCCATTTCAAATATGCTTGTCAAAGGTGTCTACCAAGCTGTGGTGAGACGTGGCCCTCTAAATATAAAAAAAACTTAGTTGTGCACAGCGTCAGTGGGCATGTACCATCATGCTGTGCCTACAAGTGAGGGATAGATTGAAAGGCTGACCCAAAATAAATGTAGACAAATAAAATTGGCCTTAACCCAGCAACAAAGTGTTCTATGGAAAAATAGGTGTGAGAAACAAAACACAGAAGGAAGTTTTTATTACAGTATCTTACTCCACCTTATTGTTACTGGAGGTATGGATTTACAGTACACGCTTCATAATTGTAGTCTAGCAGTTTGAGGGACATGCCAGCCAGACACTTCTAACATTCCTTTAGTAGTCAATACTTTAGTCAGTGGTTTATGATTATACCGCTGCATTCGACCACGTGGACCGAAACAAACTTTGGATGAAACTGGACAAACTGGGAATACCTAAACACCTATTAGACGTCCTAATACTGCTCCACACAAACACCTGGATTAAAATTAAACTTGGGGCTGGAACTCATCTTTCAAAACCCATAACAACAACAAAAGGACTGAAACAGGGATGTCTACTTGCACCAATCCTATTCAATCTTTTTTTAGCCGACTTACCTGGGCAACTAGACAAATGCTCCAACCACGCACCGAAACTAGGGAAAATCATCCTCTCAAACCTGTTATATGCGGATGACCTGTTGTTGATAAGTCGGACTCCAATGGGCCTCCAACATCTTTTGAACATAACCAATGCCTTTTCAGAAAAAAATGCACTACAAATAAACCTCAAAAAGTCAAAGGTGATGACTGTGAACTATAAGAAAAAAAAGAACCCTTGCTGGTATTTGAATGGCGAAAAACTTGACCAGGTCACCACATATAAGTACCTGGGAGTAATCCTGGACTCAAATAACACCTCGAGGGCGCAGTTTAAATCTTTGCGAGGGAAGGCTACAATGACTTATATGGCTCTAAAATCACTGAAGGGCAAACTACCCGATCTGACACTTAAACCTCTTCTCGATCTATTGAGTGCCAAATTAAAACCGACTCTCACATACGGTAGTGAATCACACCACGGTAAGGACGCGGCGTTACTGGACACACTCATTGCCAATTCATACAGGGCTATTTTCAATCTTCTCAAGTACATTTCTCCGGCTCAGATTCGATTAGAATTCGGTATCCTGAAACAAACTCTAGAGAGGCGGAGCGTGTATGTAACAATCTGGCACAAAATTCGCAATGCAGATGCTGGATCTCTATGTGCAAACCTATGGGAAGAACTACTTCGGCACCGCAACCTCGCGCCGAGAGCCTACTTATATGAATCGTTCAAAGTTCTAGGCCTGGCTGAAACCTGGGAAACATCAATGGATTTCTTGTCCTTTAAAAAAGTAGCTAAAAAATCCGCTAGCATCATCTCAGCGATAGAAGATAGGAAAGACCTAGCAAACCGAGCACATGGATGGCTAACAGTGGGAGCCTATGAAAAACTGCGGCCACAAGCGTACTTCAGTATCGGCATGAAAACAAAAATGTTAAAGAAAAATTTCTAAAATTACGACTTGGTGTAATTCCCATACTTCCACATCTTCCACCTTGGGAGAGAAATAACCCTTCACAACAGTGTCGCATGTGCAAAACCGGCAAGGAAGACATAATTCATGTGATTTGCATCTGCCCTAGCATAAAGGACCTGAGGTTCAATCTCTTACGTCCTTTTTTTAACCTTTACGCCGTCCGGACCTGCAGACAGGCAGTCATATTGTGCTTTTCTACTAGCGACACTAAATTGAACTGTCAAGTTGTGAAGTTCTTTGAACTAATAAGAAAGAGACTCAACCATGCTAGATGAACTTTTTAATCCTACGATGTTAACCATATAACTGTTAATATCACTGTAATTTTATGCACCCTAATTTTTTATTTCTTTCTTTTTTGTTTTGTTACGTTTAAGCAACAATTACTATGGACACTTTTCAATTTTGTAAAGATTTTAATTAATCATATACAAATAAATATTTACTTACTTACTTACTTACTCACTGCGAAGGGTAATGTGAGAACCCCAAATGCATGCCCTATAATTTTCTACACCCACACACATGGAAGGGCTTCTCTTTCAATAACGGAATATTTCTCTTCCGTGGGGGTGTTGAGCATGAAGCGAATGCAATGACAAATTCATTACCCTCTTCATCAAATTGTGCAGGCACTGCGCCCAATCCCTCGAAACTGTGTCTGCGGTAACCACACTTGTTAATTTGGGGTCAAAGTCCTGCAAGGCTGATGCACAACATATATAATTTTTCATTGTTTGGAATGCCTCCTGACAATTATCTGACGATTTGAATTCACATTTATTTTTCAAAAGTTGTCTAAGGGGAAAGGTTTTGCTTGAAAAGTTCATCACATATTTAGAATACAATGTTGCCATCCCTGAGAATGCCCTAATTTCATCCTTGTTGGATGGCGCTGAAGCATTTTTTATCACTTTAACCAAAGAAGCCTTGGATTCCACACCCTTCCCACTTATTTCATTACCTAGAAATATCACTGTATTCTTTACAAACTTGCATTTTGCATACTGTGCTGTAAGACCTTCCCACAGTTTCTTGAAGTGTTTTGTTTTTCGCATGACCAGGATATCTTTTGAGAAAAATATTATTCTTTTAACATCCTTAAACAACCTGAAAGTCAATCACTGATACATTGCGGTCCCTGATCCTAACCTGAATTGTACCCAAGCAATCAGGAAGCACCGAAACGGTGTGAAAAATGCTGTTAGTCTGCATCTTTCCAGGTGCAAGGGTACCTAGTGATAGGCGGAAGTTAAATCAATGGTGGTAAATCATTTAGCACCCTTAGTAACCAACAACATGTCATTTATCCTGGAAAGAGGGAATTGGCCATGTAATAGGATTTTTTTCAGGTCTCTCAGTTCTACACATAACTTGAGTTTACCATCGGCACATCGTGCCACCACCAATGGAGTAGCGCAGTCTGATTACTCAGTTATTCCTGCATCCTGTAATGTATCTAAATCCTATGACACCTGATCTGTAATAGCCATGGGAATGTTCATATTCAGGGGAATACAAACTTCAGCATCATCCTTTAGGAGGATTTTATGCTAGAACACCTTAAGCTCCCCAATGCAAAACACCCCAGGATCATTTTCCATAATTGTGATTTATCTCCCATGGACCACCAGCACAGGATTAGTACTGTTGGGATTCGAGATAATATCTATATCATCATTATCCCACCATCCTAAAACTGACGGACCCACTTTAGAGACACATAGGGGCAGATTTATGTTAACTGGCGCATCCCCAGGGATGCGCCAGTTAACGTGCGCCACAGCTCCGCCACCCATGGTGCAAAAACGGCACAGATGCGTGACGCATCTGTGCAGGAAATGTGGTGCATTGCTGGAGTTGCGCCGCAAGCGCGACGCAGATCCAGCAAGGCTCGGGGGTGCCCCATCTACACAATGCTGCATCAAGACCTACGCCTGCTTCAAGCAGGCGCAGGATTTTGACGCAGCATTGGCCTGAAAGTGACTGAGTGAAATCTCATAGATTTCACTCAGCCACTTTCAGGAGGCGTTCCTGCGCAGGAACGCCCCCCCTGCGCAGGAACGTTCTATATTGCTAAATTTACTGCATGCATGATGATTTGGTCTCTAATTAAGTTGTCACGTTTGGAGCCAAAATGACAAAGCTAGGTTTTTTAAGGCAGAGACATTCCTCAACCGGTTCATCCTGCAACTGCTTCATCCTGCAACTGCTGCCTACGGTAGTATTTGTATCTGTCAATTCCCACGCATACTTTGAAGGCATTATAAACATCCAAGTCTTGCATTATTTTATTTTTTTTAATTTCCCTCACGTTTTATTTTCTCGATGCATTTGTGCATTCTTAACCCCATTGAACCCAAGGAGTGTAAACTAACTTTTTTCTTTCTTTTTGGGGTAAAGTCGTCATCCTCATCTAGAGAAGAAATGCTACTTAGAAAGTATTCTTTTCACTCTTTCCATTTAAGTGAGTTGTCTCCTCAGGATGTGATAAAAGTCTGAGGTGGAGTTAAATTAAATGCGCTGCTTGAAGCCATTACATAATTAACGGTATACACTTAAAATATTGAGTTTTTTAATATCGATTTGCATTAATATTGATTACAAAATATAGAATGGACACAATATCGACTGGACAGAATAAAGACTACAAAAATATCGAATAGGATAGCATTAATATCGAATAAAAAATATAGAACGGACATAATATCGAATGGACAGAATATAGACAACAAAAATATAGAATGGACAAAATATAGACAACAAAAATATAGAATGGACATAATATAGACTACAAAAATATAGAATTTGAGGTAAGTTAATATCGATTTTTAAAGTGTTTTTAATGTTAGTATGTGTTTCAAAAGTGTATATTTATTTTATTATTTATATTAATTAATTATTTTTATGGTATTTAATTTTTGCGTAATATAATTCTTTAGCGGGTTGTGGGTTTATAGGGGAATAGGGTGGGAAGTAATTTAATTATAATTAATTAAATATGTTAATTTATTTATTGGTATTTATTTTGAATTAATTGTTAGTTAATTATTAATTGTTAATTAATTAAAATATAATTGGTAAATAATTTTAATTAATTGATTCATTGATAATTATGTTAATTGTAGTAATTTATTTTCTGTAGTGGGTTGTGTGTTTATAGGGGAATAGGGTTGGAATGTTAATTTATTTATTTGTATTTATTTTGAATTAATTGTTCATTAATTATTAATTGGTAATTAATTAAAATATAATCGGCAATTAATTTTAATTAATATATTAATTGATAAATATGTTAATTTTATTAATTTATTTTCTGTAGTGGGTTGTGGGTTTATAGGGGAATAGGTTGGAAAGTAATTTAATTGTAAGTAATTCAATTTTTAAATTCTTCTTTTTGTTTTTAATCTAATTTTATTTATGTTTTAATTGTTCATTAATTTATTGTTAATTGGTAAATAATTTGCATTAGTAGGTAATTATTTTTAATAATTGATTTGTATTTGTATTTTTAATTGATTAATTAATATATTATATAAAAGTGTTGAATATTTTAATTAATTTGTAATTGGTATTAATATTTATTTTATTTTTATTTATATACTAGCAGCCCCCCCTGACGTTGTCCGGGGGCAATGAGGCTTCAGGGCCAACCACCCACCCAGGCCCCCGCCCGCCCCAACATTGTCCGTGTCCCAGAGCCACCTCCCGCCCCCGGCACCTACCGTCCCGACATTTTACGTGTCCCTTTGCCTTACCTGAGCCGGCCCTCCTGACTTCACCGCCGCTCCTCGCCGCTCGTCACCGCTCCTCCCCACCTGTCCGCCGCTCCTCCCCGCCTGTCCGCCGCTCATGTCTGCCGCTCCCCCTCATCATAAGTGTGGCAGGGTATGCTCAGACATGAGTCCCTTGCTCACTTTGCCACTGGATTCAGGCAAGCCGGGCTGAAGACGGCTGGAATGCCAGAAACCGGTCCTCGGAAGCTTGTTTCCGGTCCAGAGAAGACATGGCTTGGCAGTTCGGGCTGGACTGTTCCCATGAGGCACAGGGTCAGACTGATTTGCATATAGCAATGTCTGAACTGGGGTGGCAGAGTGGGCTAAAGAACGGTGATGGATTAAACCCAGATCTTTTGACTGGGTGTGAGTGTTTGATTGATTCAGATGCTTCTTCCATCACCACCCCCTTTTGTACCGCCCCCTCATCATCAAGCACGTCGTGGCCAGCGCTACGTCGCGGCCGGCGCTACTTCCAGGGGACCACTTTTTTTTAAGTTAAATTTTTAAATTTTCGTTTCATTTTTATTTTATGTAGCCTAGTCCATCTGCACACCCTGACATTTTCAACGATGTATCGGTGTGTGGATTGGCGCTGTGGTTCCCGAGTTTACCTGGCTCAAAGGTTTGTGTTCTCTCTTTATAATAGTAGTATAGTTGAAGTATTTACTTTCCCTACTGTTGCACTCACTGGAGTGGGAATAGTAATTTTTACACTCCTGCTATCCAACGCTTTCCCTACAGTTGCACTCACTGGAGTGGGAATAGTAATTTTTACCCTCCCTCTATCCAACGCTTTCCCTACTGTTGCACTCACTGGAGTGGGAATAGTAATTTTTACCCCTACGCTATCCAGCGCTTTACCTACTGTTGCACTCACTGGAGTGGAATAGTAATTTTTACCCCTACGCTATCCAAAGCTTTCCCTACTGTTGCACTCTCTGGAGTTAGAATGGTGATTTTTACCCTCCTGCTATCCAATGTTTTCCCTACTGTTGCACTCATTTGAGTGGGAATAGTAATTTTTACCTTCCCGGTATCCAACGCATTCCTTACTGTTGCACTCTCTGGAGTGGGAATAGTAATTTTTACCCTCCCGCTATCCAACGCTTTCCCTACTGTTGCACTCACTGGAGTGGGAATAGTAATTTTTACCCCCACGCTATCCAATGCTTTCCCTACTTGGTGCACTCACTGGAGTGGGAATAGTAATTTTTACCCTTACGCTATCCAACGCTTTCCCTACTGTTGCACTCTCTGGAGTGGGAATAGTAATTTTTACATCTACGCTATCCAACGCTTTCCCTACTGTTGCACTCTTTGGAGTGGGAATAGTAATTTTTACCTTCCCGGTATCCAATGCTTTCCCTACTGTTGCACTCACTGGAGTGGGAATAGTAATTTTTACTGCTACGCTATCCAATGTTTTTTCTACTGTTGCACTCACTGGAGTGGTAATAGTAAATGTAACCCCTTGTATATTTTTCAATAATACTATATATATATATATATATATATATATATATATATATATATATATATATATATATATATATATATATATATATATATATATATATATATATATATATATATATATATATATATATATATATATATAACAATTTTTTAATTTATATTAATTATTTATTAATTTTAATGTTATTTGAGTATTTTAAGTATGTTTAAGTTAGTTAGATTTAGTATTTCATTGATTTTAAATTACTTTTAACTATTTAAAAAATTCTATATTTTGACTATCCGTATTTTTTACAACAATATTTTTGATTCGATATTTTTGTAGTTACCTGTTTGGAGATAGGAAGTCGATATTTTGGCATTCTATATTTTTTACTCAATATTTTTGTAGTTCTATATTTTTACCATCGATATTGTTTCAGTGATCCATAATTAACAGTTGGCTAAACAAATCTAAATAGGAATAAGTGATAAACCCAAGCATCTTCAGTATAAATAATATAGGTAAATGTTTTTTTAAACAGATTTTATTAGAGCTTTATTGAGCACAACATTAAAGCATTTACACTCATTAAATGCTGACAGTGTCACAGATTATATTCTTTAATAAAGAGTCCTTGCACCCAGAAGAACCTAACTGTCCCATCAACTCCCTCCCTCCTCTTCCTCTGTTGAGCTGCACCCATGGTCACCGTGTACTTTAAGTCCAGTGGGGCCGCCCAAAGAGAGCCAATTCTGTAGGGGTGTCTGGTCTTTGTTATGCTTTGTTAACATGATTGTGGGTAGGGGGGTGCATTATTTCACATATGTATTTATTCTCTCACCATTCCAGTCTGTGGGGATGTGGGCCTGGGACCATTCTGGGGTAGCAGGCAGCTCCTGGGGATAAGGCTCAGGGTTCTCCAAACAGTCAACTAATGCCCCCCAGGTGTGGGTTGTAACCAGTGTGCCTATGCCCCTCCTAGCCTCTCCCAGGAGAATCTCAGCTTCATAGCTAGCCCATCTCTCTAGTTCCCTCCTCCACACTGCTGCCCGAGGGCCCCTTGGGGACTTCCAGTTCTTGGTAATCTCCCTTTTTACTAAGATAAGCACCAGGTCCTGCAATCTACTCGCAATCTTAGTTTTGAATGTATGGGGGAACCATCCTAAGAGACAGTGACCCGGGGAGTATTGTACCTCCCTTTCCACTATTTCCACCATGGTAGTCGTTCCCTCCTACCAGTATTGCTACAGGGTCGGATATTGCCATTGCTTATGAGCTTCTATCTCATCAAATGTTAGGCAGGCTGCATCGTCCACTGTAAAGTATCTAGTAATGTGGTCTGGAGTGGGATAAGCCCTATTCAGTACATATGAGTTAATCAACTTAAATCTAGCATTTCCAGTCATTTTTTGCACTCTGTCTAGTATTTTCACCCAATCTTCTTCTGTGAAGGGGACTCCCAGGTCATCCTCCCATTTGCTGCGCAGCATATTTAATGGTATAAGTGCGTCTTCCTATATTGCCCGGTAAAGGGCTGTTACCGCTCTGTAGCTACCTGAGGATGTCACAATATAATGGCAGGGCCTATGTGGTTGTGGGTCTGTAAGCCCTGCGTTCCAGAGTTTACAGAATGCTGTTGTCACTGCCCTATGAAGGAGGAAGTGATCCTGTGGTAGGGCAAATTCCATCCTAAATTCTTCAAAGGGGAGGAGCTCCCCATCGCGGTACAGATCTCCTACTTTTTTTGGCCTAGGTGCTGTCCACCCCATCAGTTCTCCCCATGTTCCACCATGAGGCAATGCGCTGAGTCCCCTAAGGGGCAGGTTAGGAGAGCACATTGGTCCACAGCAACTCCAGAACTAGTGCATCAACTGAAACTCTTCAGTGTCTTCCCTGTGTGGGTGCCCTGCCCACAACAGCACACCCAATAGTCTATTGAGTGTCGGAACAAATGACCCAAGAGTCCGGCCTGGGTCCAGTCTGCTTGCCATCCATTTTTGAACCACTGTACCTGTGCAGCGAGATAGTATGCTTCAAAATCGGACACTGCTAGAGGCCAATCTGTCACTGGACTTTGCAATATTGCAAGCACCAGGCACCTATGTCCCGGGCCCCGTAGAAACTCTGTGATCAATGAGTCGAGTTCCCTGAACATTACCCTAAGAATTCATACAGGCAACACCATGAACAAATACAACAGGTGTAGAAGTGCTACCATTTCTCACGTGGAGAAGTGTGGCTCAATGGTTAGAGCGGCAGACCCTGATGCAGAGGTCTGTCCCGGACCAGGGTTCAATTCCCGCCTCGGCGGGTCTTGGGCTCAATTTGCCTGGGCCTGATATTCTCGCCTCGGTGCATATTCTAATCATGGGTCCCACTCTGCAACTCTGGGCAATAGCTTGTTAATCTCCACAACGGCCCCAATAGCGCTAGGATGCCTGGCTTTACCTTGGGGGTACCCAGGTGTGGGCACTTCACAGGGAAAGGCCAGGAAGGGTTTCACAGCGGTATGAGCACATCGCCTTGAGACCCCTTCAGGGGTGATACGCGCTATATAAAAGCACTACATTTACATTTACATTTATGAGCAGTGCCACTGAAAGAGGAAGCATTTTCCAGAATACCATGGGGCAGATTTAAAACAACTGGCGCATCTCTGCATATTAGCGGAGCCGCTGCAGTTATTTTGCGTCACAGAAAAATAGCCTTGCGCCACCATGGAGCCGACGCATTTACAATGCGGCGCACCGTGGCTCTAAGATGGAAAGATGCATGACGCATCTACTGACGTATAGGCAGCGCATTGCTGGAGTTGTGTCGCAAGCACAACGCAACTCCAGCAATGGTTAGGAATGCCTATTCCCAACATGCTGTGTCACTCCTTACATGTGGGTCAAGCAGGCGTAAGGTTTTGACGCAGTTGCGTCGTAAAAGTGACTCAGTGAAATCTTGTTTTCACTGCGTCACTTTTACATGCTGTCCTACGTTAACCCCTCCCCGGCTGATGACGGAACCGCTCCGTCATCAGCTACGGTTCAGCTGTGCTGATGACGGAGCGGTTCCGTCATGGCCCGGCCGCCGCGCCTGCGCGGTGCATTCTATTGAGCGGGGCGGGCCATGACGGAACCGCTCCGTCACGAGCACAGCTCAACCGCGGCTGGTGACGGAGCGGTTCTGTCACCAGCATGCGGCCGCCGCGCAGCCGCCCCGCCCCGTTAGCGCTGCGGCGGAATAGCCGCCGTAGCGAAAGGGTTAAAATGCCCACCCTGCATTCATTATACCTGACCCTGGTATAATGTAGTGCAGGGCTCTACAACGTGATGCATCTCACTAGATGTGTCACGTTGTAAATATTTTGCATAGTGGCGCATTGTTTACGATGCTGCTGCATCACAGAAATGACGCAACAGTATTGTAAAGATGTCGCCAGGGGCTTGTAAATCTGCCCCATTTTCTTTTTCAAATATTTAATAACTATACCCACATTCCCTTTTAGGAGATCAGATGGTTCAAGATATATGCAAACTCCTAGATATTGCAATCAAAGGGTTCCCAGTATAGCGATTCAAGACCTTCTGTGGATTCTTAGTCTGCCAGCGTAGGGGATAGTTGTATCTTTGCCAATACACCTTTAATCCTGAAAGAGCTCCTAGTTTCACCAGCATATCCTTATCTCTCCTCAGGTCAACCCCTGTGTTCCTAAGGAATAGCAATAGGTCATCTGCATACAGGTTAATCATGTGCGAACTGTATCCTACTTGTACTCCCTGATACCACTCACCTGATCTGGCATGGTAGGCCAAAGGCTCCATCGCCAATGCAGATAGCAATGGAGACAGGGGACAGCCTGTCTCATTCCGCAGCCTATGCAGTAACTCTTTGAGACAATCTGACCAGATCGGACTCTAGCCGTAAGGTAATTACAAAGGAGCTTTGTCGATTGCAGTAATCCCTGCAACAGTTTGAGGCACTCCAGCAACTCATATAAAGAACTCCATTCCAGGCTGTCAAACACCTTTTGAACATCAACAGAAAATACAGCTGCTTGTGTGAAATCATAGGTGGCAGTCTCTACTAAGGTCAATAGTCGTTGGATATTAAGTGTTGTATTACGGCCTGGGGTAAACATGCCTTGATCTGGGTGTACTAGTTTAGTCATACGCTGAAGAAAGACTGGTTGCTAACATTTTGCTTAACATTTTATATCAATATTAAACATTGATAGGGGTCTACAGGCTTTGCAGTCAGTGGCAGTCTTACCTGGTTTCAGCATCTGTATCACCACTGCCTCACTTGTCGACTCAGGTTGCCTTCCGGGTTCCATAGCTATCAAAAACTCAACAGGTAATCCTTCGGACCTCTGCGTCTTATCTCTGGCCAAACCCTTAATTGCCAGCCTAACATCCTGCATGGTAATGTCAGCTCCCATTTCTTCTGCTTAATCGTGCATCAAAGTGTGTAAGGGCAATGGGGGCAAATTGTTTTCTAGCCTTTCAGTATTGTGGTCTATGAAGCTTGTGTATAACTCCTTATAGTAGCAAAAAAAGTGCTGATTAATCTTCTCTTGTCTGTATAACATGGTGGCTGTGTGAGTCGTAATTTCCACAATCACCGAACCCAGACCTCCTACAAAAGTGTGCTTCTAGCTCCCACAGTTTCAGCTAGGCAGTACCCCCAATCATGACTTTAAAAGCATCCCATTCTGTTTGTATGGAGGAGGTTGTGCCATTATTGTCTGTGAAATATTGCCTGATATGGCCCCCAATGATTTCTTGATAATATGGGTCTTCTAATGATTCAGGTTTTAACCACCATGTGGGGATGCACAATCTTGTGCGCTCCCACTTTAGGCGTAATAGCACTGGGTTGTGGTCTGAGATAATACGAGTCATATATTTCACGTCTTGGACTAATGTGTGTACCTCTGGGGTGCATAAGAATATGTAGCCCGATAACTCAGTCAGGAATGCCCCTTGGTGTGCGTTCATGAAATAAATATTTACCAACTCTATATCCCACCACTCCAATCTGCTTGCTATGACCACATACCTTCCCTCTAGGTCTATCAACTGTGCAGTGTGTTGGAAGGGCGCCTCTGCTCATATCCAGATCATAGTTCCTCGAGCTTAGGCTGAATAAGTGGTGAAATAAGCCTGGCCCCTCCATCTCCTCTACAGGGCTGCGCCCACTTTAGCCATCAGGTGAGTCTCTTGCAGAAGTGCAATATGAATGCCTCTTCTATTTAAATAGGAGGACATTTTATATCTTTCTGTCATTGTGTCATCCCCTAATGTTTCACAACATGGTTTTGTATGTTATGGGGAAGCCATCGGACCTTCGTATCTTCTTCCTGGTTTTCTCCCTCTTGGGTCATGTACATATATATAATTGGGTCCCCATGTAGCAGACACTCTCAGCACTACCCTAACAGGTGCAGCTGTCAATCATACACACATACATACTGGGGTTCCTTTGGGCAGTGTCACACTTGAGGCCACAGACTTCATGGACCAATGATCGGAGTCAGATTCCCTTGTTTCTGTCTCATTATTCACCAATAGTAGGTCAATTCTGCTGCTGCTCAATAAGGCCATAGCCACCATAGCTTTTCTTTATTCTTGTTGGACTTCCTCCAACGTGGGGATCACTGTGTTTCGCCGATTGGGTCCACGTTGTGACCTGGATTTGTGAGAGTGTCCAACCTTGAAGCATCGCTGGTTCCCAGCTGTGATTGATGATCCAACCTATTCCTTACGTATTGTGGGGCCTGAAAGAACTGTGTACCCTCCCCTGATGTCACTCTTAATTTAGCAGGATAGAGCATTGCATACTCCATGCTCAGATGTCTGAGCTTTTTCTTTGCTTTCAGGAAGGATGATCGTTGCTGCTGTATTTCTCTTGAAAAAGTCTGCTCAAATCCTGACCGTATTGTTTTCCACATTAAGATCCCCCTTGTGTCTAGCCTGGGTCAGCATATAGTCTCTCTCCTTGTAGTAATATAGCATGCGTGCAATCACTGGAAGCGGTGGGGCCCCAGGGAATGGCTTCCTTGACAGGACTCTGTGCCCTTTCGAGTTCGAAAAACAGACAGGCCTTCTTCTGCCATCTCTTTTTTAGCCATTTTTCTAGATGCTCCAACATGCTGGTTCGTTCAATGCGTTTGGGCAGGCCTACTACTTGTATATTGTTGCGGCATGATTGCATTTTGGAATCCTCGGCTCTCCTTTCTAGGGTTCAGACTTTGGCTTCCAACAGGTTGAATCTCTCATTAGCTGTCATCAAGTCCGCTATGTCTCTCTATGTGGCAGTGACCACTTCAGCCAATCTATGGTGATCATCTCGCAGGATTCCTAGGTCTGTTGCTAAAGACCCTATTTTGGTCTCAAGTGCCAGTCTGGGTGGAGAGCACCAATCAGCCCCCAAACCCTGGTTGGGTGCAGCTCGTCACTGCTTTTTCTCTGATGTGCTTTGCTGTGAGATTCCAGAGGTTGGTCTTCCACAGTCCTCCTTCTGCAATCAGTTGCACTGTGCTGCCCTTGCCAAATTCGCCATCCGAGGAGGCAAGACTTGGGAGCCTCGTGTACCACTATGGTAATGAAGGGGGGTGGCAGGGGATAATCATGCGGCCACATCTCACTCCAATCTGTCCATATTACTCAGTGCGATACCCCTTTCTGGGGCCACCACAGGATTCGAGTTGGGGTACCAGTGCATTACCAAGCTCTCCTCAGAACGTGGCTGCAGTGGCATTAAGAGCCTACTTCTTTGTCAAACACAGAGCTACCAGGGGAGAGAGAGGCGAGGTACACTATAGTAGGTCTATTGTGGGGGCCGTGGTGCAATGGTGTCTCCCCAATGGGAATCCTGCAGCACGGCCCTGATTTTATTGACCTCTCTGCCGCCTTTGACACTGTACCCCACCAGCTGCTCATGGCCAGGCTATCTGCAATTGCGATCTCGGGCTTGGTTTGGGAATGGGTTAAATCCTTTTTGGATTCCCACTCGCAGCTGGTCTGCATGGCTTCCTGTGCTTCCTCAGTCAAGAACCTGGCTACTGGGGTTCCGCAGGGCTCCACTTTGAGTCCTCTGCTATTTAATATCTACTTAACCCCCTGGTTTATCTGGCTGAGGACCTGGGCGCAAAAGTAATAGCATATGCTGACGACATGAAGCTGCTATTTACTTGGGGGGGCTCGGACCTGAACACGGTCACTGCCCAGACCTGCCTAGCCTCAGTATTTCATTGGATGGCCAAGGCCTCTCTCAAATGTAATGAGGATAAATCGGAGGTCCTCCTGTACGGCCAGTTCCCTGCAGACTTCAGTAACTGCCTGTGGCCAACCAACTACCCTAGCCCCTGTCCGAGGCCGGGCCAGCAAAAAATTGGGGGGTCTGGTTTAGCGGGGACCTCAGATTTAGTGATCATGTAAAAAAACGGACGGGAGTCTGTTTTGGTATCCTCAAAATGTTTCCTCTTCTCTAGAGAGTAACCAAGGAGACGATTACCCGTGCCCTGATCTTGGCAAGACTGGACTATGCCAACGCTCTGTTCATCAGCCTGCCTGGCTACCTGCTGCGCAGGCTCCAAATTATTCAGAATGCTGCAGCCAGGCTCCTCTTTAATGCCTCAAGGCGGTCCAGTGCGCGTCAATACTTACGGGAACTGCACTGGCTGCCGGTTGCTCAGCGGATGCAGTTCAAAGCTATCACTCTGGCCCACTGGTCCCTACATGGGCTGGGTCCCACCTACCTTAGGAAGTGCTTCGCTTTCTATGTGCCGAATGGCCCTTTGTGTTCGGCTTGTCTCCGCCGGATGATCATCCCGCGCTTCCGCAGAGTGCGCCTGGGTGGACAGTCACTCTCTGTCAAAGCTGCTGAGGCCTGGAATGCGCACCCTCCTGATCTCCAACTTATTCATGAGTTCCAACTTTTTAAAAAGCATCTAAAAACTCATCTGTTCAGCAAGACCATCTAATCTGATTTTCGCCTCTACTCCCGCTCTCCTCCGAGCCAGGACACTCTAGAGTAACAGTGCACGCTACAAATTCAATATAACATATAACATAACATATACCACATCGGGAGCCAGATCATGTTAATTTTCCTCTGCTGTACATGAGGAGCAGCCTGTCCCCATCCATCCAGTTTGGTTGGCTGCCTGCTTCACGGACCACTGCCGCACCACAGCACACCAGCTGCCCAGAACTCAGACTGTGGGTGAGCGTTTGATATTGTTCAGCATTCTGTCCATCAATTGTTATTTTTGCATTTGTCACCTCAAGTGGGATGGGCATGCTCACATGCGGTTTCTGTGCTCACCATGACACTGGATTCAAGCTATCCAGGCTGATGAGGGGTGATACCCTAGTCCAAGGATGCTTATTTCCGGTCCAGAGAGAATCTGGCTTTGAAATTCAGTCTGGACTGTTCCAATGGGGAGCAGGGTCAAGACTGATTTGCATACAGCTGGGTTGAAACTGGTTTGGCGTGGTGAGCAAGAAAATTATGGATTTAGGTCCAGATCTCTGACTGGGGATGAGTGACTGACACTGTTCAGCATTCTGCCCATCAATTTTTCTTTTTGCCCTATTCTAACTTAGCATGATAGACAAACTATATGACAGTGGTAAGTTGCTTTTTACTGAAAATTAAGGCTAAAGTAGTAAACACTTAGGAACTAATACACCCTTTTATAATAGGGTAGAGATATAAAATACTGGTTTTAATTTGTTTGCTAAAGAAGTCAACATAGATAATGTTTAACTGAACAAACAATAACACATTGAAAGGTCACAGACACAAACTTCTTTTAATGTAGGACATAGAATGGGTTGAGAGTATCTGTTTACTTCAGCTATTCTAATCTATGGGTACATTTTATTCATGAAATAGATTATGAACTATTGGGCATGTGCTCGCGAAGTGCTTTTAGTATGTCTTTGTAGTATCTATAGTATAGATCAAAGACACTCAATTAGTATATGTAGTGTATTTTGAATTAACAATGACAGACCCCTTTTGGCTCCGGATAGACTCCCTAGAGCTGTGATGTATGTGTTAGAGCAGAATGCAATAAAGGGTGGTTTAGAACATTGAGTTTGCAGTTACAGGCAGATGAATAAAGACATGTAATATAAGGCTCTGTATGTGGCATAGTCATTGGCAGGTATCGAGGCTGGGAAGATGCTACAACTTTCGATGAGATATGAGATAAGAAACCGGAAGAGCAACAGTGCTCTCCCAGGGCATTTGCCGTGGTCCAGGCGTACTGCTTATGCCTGCCATGTGTGCTGTCATCAAAGTAACATGCATGTGTAGTCAAAGAGCAGATCTAGCTGCTGTAAAGAAGTTGAAGGCAACTAAAGCATTGCAGAGAAATCTACATATCAGTGAGCAAAACCTAATGGTGAAGCCATTAATAAAGGTATTGTGCTGCTATGAAATATAAAGTCATACATTATACGGAGTGTTACTGCCAAAGGCAGATACGTACAGATATAGAAAAGAAGCTCTAAAGACTGCAGTAGTGAAATACATATAAAATATATGAAACCACTGGCTGACAGGACATTCAACAAGAAAGCATACTCTCATTGCACTTACCAGAACCTTGATAAGCGCTGCTCTAAGACCTCTGCACCAGGTGAAAATACCCAAGAAGAAGCACAAGCATTGTGCTTAGTGAGCTGTCCAATACCTGAAGAGGTCCAATACCAAGGCTGTCAGGTGGTGGCTCCGGACAATTTCAGAGGTCTTCAGAAATTGAAGGCTTCAATGGAGACCAAGAAGGAGGTCACAGTCCCACAGACTGTCTAGGACCACCGAGGCCTATCCATTGCACAGCCTCAGAGATGGTGCAGATGGCGCAGGCCCTAGTTGACAACTAACAGAATCGGAAGGAGCTCCACACTCAATGTCAGCCACTCCCATAAATAGTTACGATGCTGCCTCCTTCCTGAAACCCCCACCAGCTTAACCATACTGCCAAAAAGCTAAATATTGGATATAGATGGATTGTTTGGATAGAGATATTTGATGATTTCATTAATTCACTTCAAGGGACTGATAACAGAAAGTTTATCAAGTATCTCAAAAATCGTGCTGATGAGAATGTAAAAGAAGTCATAAAGAAAATGCTGCGAATTGACGAAGAAGTCACATACTGTCAGATCAAAGAAGTTTTGAATCTCAAGTTAAGAAACACAAAACTTGAACAGTGGATCGAACAAAAGCACTTGCGGCACCACTCCCAAAAGTTCACCAATGCAATCAAAAACAATCTTGAACTATCTTGTGTGCAAGCTTCTAAAAGTGCCCCCTGTCCAAGAGCACCCCCCATTCTCCAAGGGCTATTATACATATAAACTAGATCAGAGCTATACCACTATGCAATCAACAAGTCCATAAAAAAAGTATTATTATATTGCAGTGAAACACAGAAAGAAATAATTTTTTCTTTTATTTTTTCGTTCACAAAAAATCGACAGCCAACATGTTTCGTCCTATGCCATAGGACTTCTTCGGGCTGTAAGTTAAAAACATATAGAAAACAACATTTACAATACATAGAATGTACACAACATACAACATTGATATATACATATATATATACACAATATTTATTAGAACTAGTCACATCACAAACATATATATTAAATAAAAAAAGACCATACCAAAAAACAAATACATATAAATATAAAAACACATTAATCCGACAATCATAATTCAAAAAAAGAGTGACAGAGCCATATAATGTCATTTGTGCAATGAAACAAAGATAGGGAAGGATGGACAGCAGCAAGAGAGAGTGTAAGGCTAAATGAGAGATGATGTGTCAAAGAGATGGAATACAGAGTGTCCAAGTGGATAACCACATTCAGGTCAAAAACATATTTATCTCCCAAGGGATTTTTTCAAGAAATTTTTGACAAGAAATTATTTATCCCCAAAATATGTTTTGAAGTCAGCAAATTTTGTAGAACTCATCCACTGATATAAATTGCAGCAGAGCCCAAAACCATTGCAGAACACACATGGATGAGGCGAGAGGAATACACAAAATGTCAGCGGAGCCTGCACATTCGCATTCCTGGTAAGAAATGCGCATGCGCGTGCTCCCGCGCATGCGCAATTCCCATTTAGCGCGATGGAGACGGATGCACCGCCAATAAGGTACGTTTATTTTAAATGTGATTTAAGGCTTTTTAATGTTATTTAATACTGCGGGCGGGAGGCGGGCGGTAGGTGGGTGTCGCGTAACAGATCTATGAGGAGAGTGCGAAGATTGGTTCAATCTCCGCGCCTCTCCGCATAAGTCCCTTACGTAACGTACGCCTTCCCCTAGCGAGAATGCTACAAATTCAAATTGGAATTTGAACGTCCTGAGAACAATAATCTGATGTGCAACACAGTCATCCTATGTCGATATTAACACATGGAGGGGGTTCAATGTAAGTATATTCTTGTGGCATACATACAAATAAGTTCAACTCTGTAGAAAAATTTTCGAGAATCCTTGCGCTTTATTTTCCAGAAGAAGAGCATCCATCCATGATGCTCTCATTCCTGATAATGCAATCTCAAGTTTAATTCAAATCCAAATGTTGATTACAAATGCTACAATTTCTGGCAAAAATAGCAGAAAGTTGGTGAAACTATTGATGAATATGTGGAAAGACTCAACATGCTCATCAAAAACTGTAAGATCAACGATTTTTATGGTGAAGGAGTTATGCGTATTAGAGTTATTAACGGATGCTTGTCAGATTCAGTCAGATGACGAATGCCGAGAGAAACCCTTAGTCTGGAGAAGGTGTTAATGCCTGCCAGAGTTAAAGAGCGTGCTGATAGACAAGCACCTGACATGGAAGTCTGAGGTGCCCAGAACGAATCTATCATGAGTTTGAAAAGTAAGTTAAACAAAAGACTGAAGGACACAGAGTGATGTCTACAGATAAAAAGAAGTTGAGTTTCTGATGTGGATTTTCATTTCCACGTTAAGGTAAATGTCCTGCCATTGGACAGTTGACCAAGGTTCTGGGAAGGAGAACCATTTTGTAATGGTTTGCAAAGTGAAGGAAAAAGTAAGTGCATCATTACGCTATGGCAAACTAACCACCTGAAACATTCCAGAAGCAGTGTTCTATGCACGCCCACAAAGCCAAGCTTGATATCAGTTGAGACAAATTGACACTGAACAAAGTTGATCATCATCTAAGTCATCGTCAAATAGTTCTTCTGCATCAATATCAAGTGAAGAAGATGGTTGTGCTATGTCGATGTTTATCTAAAAAAGAATGCACATGTAGGACTTGCCGCATGTGAAGAGAAATTTCAGTCAAAGAAAAGTCAACATGTCAAACCACCAAAGTCATTCAACCATTGCCTGGCGATTACATTGAAAGTAAATGGTTGTTCGATACTATTCATTATCAACAGTGGTGCATTGATAAACATTATGCCTGAGGAGAAATACAATTAATTGTCTCCATTACGGCAATTTATGCCACAGAAAACTAAAGTGGATACGTTGGGTTGCATCAATGTCATTATAATGTCAAGGTTCATTTGCAGCAACAAAAAAGTACAAGAAAACAAAGGTGCAAACACACACCCATGTGCTTCAAGGTACAGCGTTAAATGCCTGTTTACTCAGCGTCAGCACAGCTTCTGATATGGGGCTAATTTCCATGACCTACAATATGAATGCTCTCCATGAAATAGTAAGTTGGTTCCCTTCTTTGTTTCATGGTTTAGGAAAGCCTAAGACTCTGAAAGTAAAGCTGTATATTAATGAGAATGCCCATCCTGTTGCTCAAAGACACAGGTGCAATGCTTTACATTTACAAGAAGCTATTAAAAAGGAACTTGAATGGTTACTCAAGTATAAAATCATTGAGTGTTCTACTGATCCAGTACCATGGTCCAAAAAGAACAGTGAAGAAGCTGTATGCATAGGCATTGACATGCATCATGCAAACAAGGCAA
The DNA here is from genome assembly GCF_964263255.1 of Lissotriton vulgaris. Lineage (NCBI taxonomy): Eukaryota > Metazoa > Chordata > Amphibia > Caudata > Salamandridae > Lissotriton > Lissotriton vulgaris. The sequence continues at coordinate 588,573 of NW_028249573.1, read as the reverse complement.
TTGAATGAGAATGACATCCAGGTCTACACATTGCTGACATGATAACATAATTAAATGTTGCAAAGGTTTCCTTTCACCTTGAGTTAAATAAAGGTTGTCATGTAGGTACATTACAAAGTTTTATAAACATGTTGGTCTATTTTGATACAAAAGACAAAAGGCCTGATTTTGATCTTGGCAGACTGGTTACTTTCACAACAGTAAAGATTACCCCGTCTGCCGAAATATAGACCCCATTATATCTTATAGTATTTATATATCAGTGTACGGGATATCCGTCACCTTTCTGTGGGAGTAACCCATTCGCTAAGATTTTCATCATGCGCCAAGTTTTGGTGTGTGATCAGCTGCAGAACATTTTTACATTTTCAATGTATCATGCAGCCTGTCATGAATGCGTTCAATTTCAGCAATGATATATTGGTTTTTGAAGCTACACAAAAGGAGCACAATAAAGCTCTCACACAAGTATGACGTTTACTTGCTAATGAAGGTTTGACTTTGAATGCACATAAGTGTGAGTTCCATAAGAGAAAGCTAAAATTCTTTGGCATATCATTTCTAATGGGGAAATGACACCTGATCCTGCTAATGTACAAATGCTGATCCCACAAAAGATATTTTGTGCATTCAATTCTTGGCATCAACTGTTCCAGATACATACAAAACTTTGCGACTGTAAGTGCTCTTTTAAAAGACTTGGAGCCATATGTATAATTGAAATTCACATTCGCAAAGGCCGAAATTCGCGGAATTTCTGGCTTTGCGAATGGGAATTCGCAAAATGATATGTATGAAGGAAAATCCAATGCAAAATAAGGAATCGCAAAATTTGCGATTCCTTATTTTGCGATTGCATTTAAGGAATTGCACATTTTGCGATTCCTTAAATGCAATGTAGGGAGGCAAAAAAAATTGCTGAATGGCCTTAAGGAATCGCAAATTACCACCAACTTCTAGTTGGTGGTAAGTTGCGAATTCCTTGAAAAATGCACATGTTTGCATTTTTCAAAGTGCCATGTGATGCACATACATGCCCTTAGGGTATGTATGTGCACCTATGCTTATTTCAGGGGTGCAACAGGGTGTCCTTTGAACACCCCTGCGCCTTTGAAATTATTCTCAGTTTGCGATTAGCAAATTGCGAATTCGCAAATTGAGAAAAAATTCCCATTCCTTCCTATGGGCCTCCTGGCCCATAGAAATGAATGGGAAAGTATTCCTTAATTGCGAATTCGCAGTTTGCGAATTCGCAATTAAGGAATATTCAGAAATCGCAAAAAAAAAAATTCTTGATACATCCCATTTTGCAATTCTGAAATAGCGATTTCTTAAAAATCGCTATTACAGAACCGCAAATTGGTTCCTTGATACACATGGCCCCTTGTGAAAAAGAATGTTTCATTTTTTCTGTCACATGAATGTGAGAAAAGTTTTAAGAATTCAAACAAGCCATTGAGAATGCTACTGAAATCGCATACTGCAATCCGAAGCTTCATACTGAGGTTGTTGTTGACACTAGCCCAGTCGGGTTAGGTGCTATCCTTGCACAGCATAGCGGACAGTCAAATACTCGAAGGAATATTGTGGCATATGTTAGTGGAAGTTTGTCCCAAACATAACCTTCTTTTTCACAACCTGAAAAAGAAAGCCTAGCCGTGGAATGGGCCTGTGAACATTTCCATGTATTCCTATACAGAATAGCTTTTACGCTGGCAACTGATCATCAAGCTTTACAGGCTATATTTGGCAATCTAAATGTCAAAATGCCTCCATGCACGGAATGATGGGGACTATGATTACAAGAGTACATGGTTCAACAGTCCGGGGAAGGATCTGAGCCCTGCTGACTACTTTTCCAGAGTGCTTATGCAACCTCATGGTACTGTATTCAAGACAGCAAAACCCTATATTAATTTCACTGTAAAATCAAACACACCAACTGCTGTCTTGTTAGCCCAAATCATCACTGCCCATGATAGTGACCTGCTAAGGTTGAAGGATATAATTACACATCAGTCATGGAATCAACAGATTCGACCTCTCACCAGTGATGATGAATATCAAAAGTACACAAAATGTTAACAATGAACTATCCATAACTTAGGAAGGAGTTATACTGAGAGGGTCAAGAATCCGGATTCCGGAGAGTCTGTGACAGGAAAAAATTGAAGTGGCCCATGAAGGATATCATGGAATTATTGCTACCAAACAAGCTCTCCAAGACCGTATCTGGTTTCCTTATCTCAATGAGAGGGTTGCAAAAAAATGAAAGGGCTGTCATCTACGCAACTTCCTTCTACAAACACTACTCATCACACAGTAAACATGTCAGAACATCAGAAGCATGCTTGAGAGAAAGTAGCCATTGACTTTTTTGATCCACTTGACAATGGATATCACCTGAAGGTGATTGTGAATGAATACTTATGATTTCCATTAATTGGAAACCTCTTATCTTCCACTCAAGACCGAGCCATTGAGAGACTAGGTAGCATCTGTGCAACAAGGGGTGTTCCAGCCGTAGTGAAATTTAACAATGGCCCACTTTTCAATAGTCGAGAGTTCAAGGACTTTTTGGAGCGTCTGATAATAAAGCATCAGAACACACCTCTGTGGCTACAAGCTAAAGGACTTGTTGAATGTTTTAGGAGTACACTAAAGAAAGCAGTGCAGCACTCTACTCTTGAGAAGCTCAATTTAAAATGTTTGTTAAACTCTATGTTAAGAGCTTATCATCCAACACCTCACTCGACCACATATGACAGCCATGGAACATTGATATTTGGGAGGCAATGACATCCAAGTTACCTCAATAGACCAACCACAGAAAGAAAAATAAGTCTGCAACTTGTGAGACGGACTTGGTTAACTAAGAGAAGATAAAAGTGTATGCTGACAAACTATGACATGCGAAGAATCTCATCTTTAAGAAAGGAGATTGAGTGCTTGCACATCAAATGCAGAGTAGAATATCTGATGCTCCATTTGATGAAGAACCCTTTAAAGTAGTGTCTACAAAGGGACACATGGTGACTGCCCCACACACTCGAAAGTCTATCACCAGAGAAACTTCTCATTATAGGCATTTGACTCATTGTGCATTTGATCCAGATGTTGAACGAGAGACAGTCAATGCAGATCCTGGACATTAACAGTCACAGTACCCAGTTTCCATTGACAAGATCAAGTCGAACAATTTGAGCATCAAGAAAATTGATTGAGGGGCTTTAATTGTACATATCTATAAATATTTAGTAAAACGAAAATATTTATTTAGTAAAAGGGGAAATGCGGTGTCTTGGGAGTTAACAATGACGAAGCACTTTTTGCTCCTGATAGTCTCCTTGGAGCTATGTTGTATGTGTTAGAGAGGAATGCAATGGAGGGTAATTTAGGATGTTGAGTTGACAGTTACAGGCAGACGAATAAAGAAATGTTATACTAGGCTACGTGTGTGGTGTAGTCATTGGTGGGTATCCATGCTGGAAAGACGCTACCCTATACATTACATGATTTTTAAAAGGGAATCACAATACTCAGAGAACAGAAATACAAGTAATATACACTTTAGCTTCCCAATACTTACGGAAACTACAAAGTAGTTATTCACAGTTCAATCAAGTCGTGCAAATATACAAATATGTACTATTTATTCCATTGGTAGGGGGGCTAGCTTCAGCACATTATAGTAACGTCCCTTACATTTTTATACAATGTTTTTATTTCTCAATATTATATAGACATTCGCATTGAAAACATCGTAAAAATGTGTTAATTTTCCAATGCATTATTTTTTTCCAAAATGCATAAGGACCCCATTTAATACTTGAAACCACAAAATATACATCCACTTTTTTACATTGTTATTTAAGTCCATGCGTCCTTTTGTTTTCAAACTACTCAAAATCCAGGGGGCATATTATCAAGGGGGTTTATCTCCGCTTTTTTGGCTTTAAAAGCCAAGAAAGCGGAGATAAAATTATCTCCCTATTACCTAGCTGTCGGTAACACCAGTTAGCGACAGCTAGTAGGAGATAGCGACCATCTTGGGCCCCACTTTGCATGTCAGTGATATTTATCACTAATGACATGCAAAGTGGGCGTGCCAAGATGTTGGCGACTGAAAACAGTCGCTAACATCACTTTCTCCTATTACCAACTTTTGGAGATATTTGCGCTAAGAGGGAATATCTCCAAAAGCTAACACCTGCCCTGAGCAGTTCTTAGCCATGTTATCCAATGGGAGGTGGATAACATGGCTAAGAGCATTAGCTCGGTAATGCATGAATATCGCTGACTTTTCAGCGATATTCATGCATTGCGGCGATTTTTATCGCATTCGTGATAAACCTTGGTAATACCAAGGTTTATTTGCGGTAAAAATCGCCGCATCTCAGTGGTAAATTTTTGTCTCTAACCAAGCAATAGCGATAATTATCGCTATTGCTTGGTAATATGCCCCCTGATTATTCATCAGTGCCCGTGATAAGGTCACAAATTGGACTGGTTACAAAAGGAGTCAAGACGCGTTTCATAGCATTCTGTTGCTGACTCAGGGCTCTGCTGTATTCTCTGGAAAGTGTCCAGCTGGTACTATAGCACAAGGCAAACCTACATGGACTCAGATGTTTACATTTTATCTCTTAGTTCAATTCCTTCTTTCTATATAATTCGGATAGCAACCAAGGAAAGCATTTCATGGACTTCATAAAAGCAGGAAACAACAAGTTTCACTATCTAGCACCTCAAATAAGGATTTTGTGAATAGAAAATCCTCTAAATCTTAAAATGTCTGATTTCGTTTTACTCTCATTATTAGAGTATATGTATCACTGTTGTTTCTTTCTATATGTATGCTGTACAAAGATGGCGTTTTTAAAAGGAGAGAGACAAGATTCGGACGTGGTTTTGTTAGTGGCGTTTTAACCTCAACCTATCATGGTAGAGTAGGATATTACATCTGGAGAACAGAGGCATATCGCCCTGCCCCCCCTAATTTTCATTATATATGGCAAACCTTCTCGACTGGCCAGTTGACCCTGAAGGTCTTACTTCTCCCATTTAGTAGTAAATATTCCTCTTTTTCCAGCCACTCGCTCTTGTTCTTGCAGCATTTTTCTGAAAAATGTGTACATATGTGTGTAGATAGCTCCACATGTGTGGTCGACACCTTCACACAAGGTCGGAGAGGCAGAGGCTGATGTGTCTGGCTGTAGGTTTATGAAGCTTGTTGCAGCACATAAGTAGTACTACTGTCAAATGGGTGGCAGCATGTCAACTATGGAAAGCCCAGGGTTCAGATAGGGTTCCTCTTGCACTGATGTACTAAATGCAGCTAGTAAAACAAAGCTGCCTTAATCTTGGTCCTAATATATTATTATTCCTGTATAAATGAGGGAGCTCACAGAACCCGCCCCCCCCCCCACCCCTCCCCGCTGCTACAGACTAATTTCATTCATAACCTTTTTAGTCAAAGTGACTGGCAGAATTGTACAGGATACAATTGTATAGCATGTAAAATCGAATCGTATCTTTTTGGTAACACAGTACTGTTTCAGAAGTGGTGTAGGCAGTGTAGAACAGTGTCTTAATTCTCAAAATATTGATAAGTACGTATACTGTGGCCATGAACGGCAGTATTCGCCTGGTGTTCAAGGATCTCTGGTCCGCTTCTAATTATGTCAATAGGGATAACCTATGAATTATTGTGGCAGACTAGGCTATTGGAGCAGAAATAATCATTTTCCTTCAAATGCTTATTATCTTCCAGAGTCAGATTTGTCCTAAATGAGGAAAACACTAGCTAGTTTGGTGTTTTTAGGGAAGGCTAGGCAATCGGCCCCTTTTATTATCTCATATACCAATTGCCTGGTGAATGTTTTTAAATTCCCTGAAACAGGATGTCCCGAAAGTGGACATAAGGGATGGGCCAGTGCTTTTATATGTGGATGATGTTGTAATTAGGGCTCGGACAGAAAATGGGTTGCAAAGGCTGTTGGAAGGGTATGTGACATTTATGAATGAAACAGATTTAAGAAAATACCCATCAAAATCACATGTTACATCTATTGGACCAAAGAATACCCTGTTTGGATATTACTTTTTATAAATGATGCTAATCTGAGCAAGGTCAGGGATTTACATTTTTTAGGTATAATTTTTGATGATTCCTATTTTTGGGTTCCTCCTTTGCAAGCTCTTAAGAAATAATTTGGGCAGTCTCTTAAAATTTGTGTAACACATTTTAAGTAAGCTGTTAATTGCATGTTGGAAATCTATCAAATCAGATATATGTCCTACACAATTGATGGTGCAAAGCTATTGGATTTTGTTAACATCACCCTTTTGTAGGTTGTAGAAAACAATTTTTGTAAGAACCATCTGGGGCTTCTCTCCATTACCTCAAACTATGTCTATCATAAGGAGTTCGGTATGTCACACACTGAAGGTACGATCAGACTTACCCCACTTCTGCTTCCCCACTCAGTTTGGTGAAATCTAGCCACTCATTTTAATCGCAATGATATAATAGCTTGTTTGAAGTTGGATAATTCACATGAGACAGTCTGTCCTAATTATATAAAAAAATTAAGTGCTGACTTGAGAAGGACTGATTTTTACCTGACATATTGCTAGTAAGCTGATGTTCTGGGAGAAAAATGAAAATGTGTGTCCCTTTAGATTAAATAGGTACAGAATTCTGAAGGCTTTTGATCAGTTACGCTCTGGGTGCACTGCCCGTTTATACGCACATCAGTAAGGAATTGTTATTTACACAGGTGCAAAACGGCGAGTGGAAAAACCTTGAACCACTCAATAGAGTAGAAAGAAACTACCCCTACATGAATAAACTCGGTTGCCGATGCACTCAAGACGGTGTATACACTGTTAAGTAACAATATACAAAAAAGGATAGTAACAAAATGACAGAAGTATCAAAACAAAAACTCTCATGAAGAGTAAATCTTGGAGTCTTTAATGTAGCAAACAGCCAGCCGACACGTGTTTCATCGCACTCGCGATTCCTCAGGGCTGAAATGAACAGAAAGTTGACAATAGAGCATGTATCTCGCAAGATTAGAATATACAATAAGACCTGGTTACATGGTCTTGCATGCTCAGTTTTTGCTTCTACTCCAGTGAGTGTACAAAAATACATCTTTGATTCTTGAGTGCCACCCCAACACGTCTGTGTCGTAAGTGTGCAAATTACCACTATTATCACTAAACGTGCAGTTAAAAAGTGATGTGTGCACTAATACGTAGGTGTAGCAGAATTATTATTCTTAGGAGACAGAGTCTCTGGCTAAAAAGTGATCTATCTGTGTACGACTCAGTCATACTACATGCTCAGTGCATCTGTGAGTAGTGTAGAAACTCTGGACCTAAGGGTGTGTACGTCACATACCTAGATGGCTGTGTTCAGATCAGGAAGGTCTAGTAAATCAACACGGAGAAAAGAAGAACACGAAAACAGGAAAAATCTCATCACTACTTATCCTATTTCAAATTGCTCAGGCAAGAAAAAACACAACGTAGTGAGAATGTGAAGTAAAGAAAATCAGCTCACCGCTCAGCTGGTGATAATTCCAACCCAGCCGGGCCCTTGACCGCCAACACTTCGTATGAGTGTATGATGAGAAGTCAATTCTGTAATCAGATTAAGTAATCTGAGTCACTATGAACAGGTTGGCATTTAATTATTTAATAAATGCAGCCAAATAACAGACCTGGTATTACTGCTACAAATTCACCCGACTTACAAGCTATACATAGCGCACTTAGACCTGTCACACAACCGACCACGTACCAGGTCGGATATCATATGCATCTCCCCCTGCTTTGCCGGTCAAGTGTTTAACGCGTTACCCTTAAGTTCGAATATCATACAGCATGTAAGTCAAATACACTTACATTTACTGTTTTGTTTTCATAGTTTCAGGCTTGAAGATCATAATGTGTAGTATTATCCAATTGTTGCCCACGACGAACAGGGTATCATTCTGTGAAAATTAGGGGCAACACTGGTCATTCATTCTAATATGCATCATGGAATTCGAGGATAGATTATGGGTGCAACACAAGCGTTGCCTTACCTATTAGTTGATGATATCTTTCTGATGCCGGGTATGGCTCAGATATGTATGGCGCTTCTATCTGGAAAGACACCAAAATAAAGAATGGAGTTATGCTCCTGGAGTACTAATAATACCGGTTTCATTGGATCGATAGGGAAGCGTGGGCCAGTACGTAGCGAGACGGCTTACCTTGTTGAAGCATAGAAGCGGCGTGTAGCGCGTCCGGACCCAAAGTCAGTGTTCCTGTTTGGACACGTGACCGGGTCTGCGCGGACGTTAAGAAGCGTCTCTACGTGACGTGCCGTGTTGATTAGCTAGACCGTACGCTACCTATCATTGCGTTATTCTCTCACCTCCATGTTGGGTTCCCAAAAGAACCCTCGAACTCCATAATCTACGCACATATTGTGAGCAGATTATTCTTTCGTGCTTTTATGGCCACATTGTAGTGCAGTGTTATATCCACATAAAATGTATCCGCAAAAAAAGGACCGAATTCGGCAAATGTTTGAATGGGAAGGTATATTCATGAAATATGTCGATTATGTGGTCGGAGAAGTGCCATATACGTGTTAAAGGAATTGATTCATTCCGGGTCGAAAAACATTCAAGAGAAGCTACATTATATTAACCAATGGCTTAAAATACGCAAAGAGGACGTGGGAAGTCCTCCGGGTGAGCTAAGTAGTGAGCACCGTGCCTGGACATTAACAAACTACCGGTGCCCGTCACAATCACACGTGGGTGTCTCAGTGCCAATTCACTTCAGCAGCACATTTTCAAATATCTGTTATGTATATACATAAGTTCATTATCAACTAACATATGTGAGATATTGCACAAGCAAACGCTAGTCAGAACAGAGTACAGAAGAGTTATCATGGTATGAAGGAATAGCATTATCACATTGTCACATTGAATGCAACATCAATTGGTATTAAGGAATGGCATAATCACACTGTCACATTGAATATAACATCAATTGGTATGACTTGTAGTATGTTATAGTATCATAATCATTGTACCATTCTATATATCAATTACCCAGGAAATATTGCATCTCGTGGTCATAATTGAGTCCCCGTTCCACAGACTTAAGACGCATAATCCAGGTTGCCTCTGTGCGCCTCAGCCTCAATTCGTGGTTACCCCCTCTGACATCTTGGGGGACTGTATCTATGCCAAAGAATTTAACCACTTTGTTGGTTCTGTCATTTTGACAGGAGGCTACATGTAGGGCCACTGGATATTTAGGATCACAGTTTAATATCGCCCTGACATGTTCCATCATTCTCTCCTTTAGTTGTCTGATGGTGCTCCCTACGTAATATTTTCCACATTCACATTCTATGATATAGATCACAAATTTAGTGGTGCAGTTAATGTTACTCTTAACGTTGAAGGAAACACCATCCGGACCCATGAATTCGGTTGTACCATGTTTTGCCCATTTACACATGCTACAAAATCCACATTTGTAAAAGCCTAGACTGTGTTGTGTCATCCAAGTTGTTATTTTTGTATCTCTAGGTACCGTGGGACTCAATTTACTTCTGAGTGTATTACCTCTTCTGAATGAAATTTGAGGTCTGTCTGTAATACAATTGGTGAGAGCTCTTTCTGACCTTAATAAACCCCAATGTTTGGTTAGACTTTTCCGTAAAGTGTCATGGAATGAATTATAGTCAGTCACCATTCTGATGTGTTCCCTTCCAGAAGTGGTAGGTTTATGTGTGGGGGTAAGAGTATGTATTCTCTTGACTTTTTTAACTCTTTTCTCAGCTTTCCCAATTATCTTGTTTGAGTAACCTCTGTAGTAAAATCTTTCCTTCATGCTAGTCAAACATCTCCCGAACTCACCATCCTCACTACAGTTCCTTTTTGCCCTTAAGAACTCGCCATAAGGTATGGCGTTTATTTGGTGTGGGGGATGTGAGCTCGAGGCATGCAAGACTGCATTGCATGCAGTGGATTTCCTGAACAGTCTACTGTGAAGACAGTTTGATGACACATAGAACTCAATATCCAGAAATTCAATATTAGTCTTGCTCCAATTCATCGTGAATCGGATGTCCCAGGTGTTGTCATTGAGATGTCTAAAGAAATCATGTAAGAGCTCCTCAGAGCCAGATTAGGATGCAATCGTCAATATACCGACCCCAGAAAATAATGGAGTCGATATATCGAGCACCCTTTTTGGTCCAGATCAGGTCGGATTCCAATGCGCCCATGAATAAGTTAGCAAATGAGGGTGATATTTTCGAGCCCATGGCTACTCCCTTCTTTTGACAGTACCAGTTTTTGTCGAACATAAAAAAGTTGTTTTTGAGTATCAGTTCAATCATTGTAGATAACATTACAGTGTGTTGCCAAAGTGTGGCAGGTCTATTGTGCAGAATCTTGTTCACTGCCTGTATGCCTAGATCTAAGTTAATACTGGTATACAGTAAAACTACATCTAACGTGACAAGAAGAGATCCCTCCTGCCACTGGATGTCTGCTAGGGTGCTTAAAATATGTTTACTGTCCTGTATGTAGGAAGGCAGGTTTCTGACAAGAGGACCCAGAAAGAGATCCACATATTCCGCTATTCTTTCAGTAGGGCCACCAATGCCAGAAACAATTGGTCTCCCTGGTGGAAAAGGGAGTTTCTTATGGATTTTCGGAAGAGTATATAGCCATGGATAAGTTGGTCTGAACACTTTGAGATATAGATATTCTTCCTCGTTTAGTAACCCAGATTGTTTCCATTTCAATAATTGTGAATTAATCTCCAGTGTTAAAGGACCCATGGGGTTATATGTCAGGTGTTCGTAGCAGGACTCATCCAGTAATTGCTGGGAGATTTCATAATGATAATCTACACGGTCCATTATCACTACGTTGCCCCCTTTATCTGCTTCCCTGATAGTGATGATGTTGTCTTTCATGAGTATGGTTAGTGCATGTCTTTCCCCATGGGTGAGGATATCTTTGTATTTGAACATCCTGTCCTTTCGATGACGATTCAGGTTATCCAGATCCTCTATCACACGTTTGTGAAAGGTGTCTATCGCATTGCCACCAGGTAGTGTGGGAATCCACTTGGATTTTGATTTTAAACCACTGACAATGCTGAAATCAGATTCTATGTCTAATTCCTCCAATAATTGGTCCATATCTAGAGGAGAATCTTCCATATCAGTCAGTGACAACAGAAGGTGAGTTGTATGCACATCTTTTATTGACAAAGAATCAGAAGTATTCTGCACAGGTGTAATTCTCGTTTCTCTCTCACTCTTTTCTGAACCAAAAAAATGCTTTTTTAATTTTAGATTCCGAATAAACTTAAAAAGATCAATCTTTAGCTTGCAGATATCTCCAGTAGCATAGGGGTTAAAGTTCAAACCCTTGCTCAAGAGAGAAATCATATCTGGAGTGAGAATAAGTTTTGAGAGGTTAATAACCTGTACACCCTGATTCTCAATATTTACTGATTCTTGTTGGCCCCTGATCTCAGTTTCCTTCGGTAATCTTCTGCGCCTGCCGCCCCTCCCTCGTCTTGTTTTTGCTCGGACTGGTTTCTTGGGGGCACGTATCTGTTGCCCTTCCTTATGCGTAAAACCTCTTGAAAAAACGCAGGCATGTTTTGTCTGTCTTGATTATCTGAATCCCCCCCAGTGGTATTGACAGAATTTAAGGAGGTATTACTAGAGGACAAGGAGGCAGGTTCTGAGCCGGTCTTATTTCTACTGTTAGTTTTGGAGCTATTAGGGATCAGAGAGTCATATTTTTTATCAAAAGTAAAAATTCTTCCACGTGTGTAATCCAACTCATCCCTTCTAAGTTGCCGGGCTTTTCTGTTCTTAATATCCGATTGGTGTTTCAATAGGATTTCATCCAAAATGGTGTAATTCTTAACTGTTGGTTCGGGCAGATTCAGATCCTTAATTTCTTGTTCTAGAGTTGCTATATCTGCCTGCAATTTGGTTACTTTGCGTTCCGAACTAACAATCAATAGCTCCATAAGAGTAATGGAGTTGTTGGTCAGAGATTCCTCCCATTTAACCATGAGATTCGCATCTAGGTCGTCATAGGTGGAAAATATTTGGCCTCTTAACCCTCTAGGAATACGTTTCAATCTAAGGTATTGCTTTAAGGTCACCCCATCCCAACATTTTGAGTTTTCCAATTTCTTTAATCTTTCTAATTTCAGAAATTTGTCTTTAAGACCCTCTATGCGAGGGGGATTGGTGCTAGTAGAAGCAGATTGAGTGGACATGCCTTTGGCTAAGTTGTCAAATAGCTCTTCTGCCACTTTAGTACGATCCATATTAAGGATGGCTATAATTCCCTATCTAGGGGTATTCTAGACAATGCGGGATGACGAAGAAATCAAATTGTGCGTGGCGGCTACCCTTAACTGATAATTAACTACAGAATTCTGAAGGCTTTTGATCAGTTACGCTCTGGGTGCACTGCCCGTTTATACGCACATCAGTAAGGAATTGTTATTTACACAGGTGCAAAACGGCGAGTGGAAAACCTTGAACCACTCAATAGAGTAGAAAGAAACTACCCCTACATGAATAAACTCGGTTGCCGATGCACTCAAGACGGTGTATACACTGTTAAGTAACAATATACAAAAAAGGATAGTAACAAAATGACAGAAGTATCAAAACAAAAACTCTCATGAAGAGTAAATCTTGGAGTCTTTAATGTAGCAAACAGCCAGCCGACACGTGTTTCATCGAACTCGCGATTCCTCAGGGCTGAAATGAACAGAAAGTTGACAATAGAGCATGTATCTCGCAAGATTAGAATATACAATAAGACCTGGTTACATGGTCTTGCATGCTCAGTTTTTGCTTCTACTCCAGTGAGTGTACAAAAATACATCTTTGATTCTTGAGTGCCACCCCAACACGTCCGTGTCGTAAGTGTGCAAATTACCACTATTATCACTACACGTGCAGTTAAATAGTGATGTGTGCACTAATACGTAGGTGTAGCAGAATTATTATTCTTAGGAGACAGAGTCTCTGGCTAAAAAGTGATCTATCTGTGTACGACTCAGTCATACTACATGCTCAGTGCATCTGTGAGTAGTGTAGAAACTCTGGACCTAAGGGTGTGTACGTCACATACCTAGATGGCTGTGTTCAGATCAGGAAGGTCTAGTAAATCAACACGGAGAAAAGAAGAACACGAAAACAGGAAAAATCTCATCACTACTTATCCTATTTCAAATTGCTCAGGCAAGAAAAAACACAACGTAGTGAGAATGTGAAGTAAAGAAAATCAGCTCACCGCTCAGCTGGTGATAATTCCAACCCAGCCGGGCCCTTGACCGCCAACACTTCGTATGAGTGTATGATGAGAAGTCAATTCTGTAATCAGATTAAGTAATCTGAGTCACTATGAACAGGTTGGCATTTAATTATTTAATAAATGCAGCCAAATAACAGACCTGGTATTACTGCTACAAATTCACCCGACTTACAAGCTATACATAGCGCACTTAGACCTGTCACACAACCGACCACGTACCAGGTCGGATATCATATGCATCTCCCCCTGCTTTGCCGGTCAAGTGTTTAACGCGTTACCCTTAAGTTCGAATATCATACCGCATGTAAGTCAAATACACTTACATTTACTGTTTTGTTTTCATAGTTTCAGGCTTGAAGATCATAATGTGTAGTATTATCCAATTGTTGCCCACGACGAACAGGGTATCATTCTGTGAAAATTAGGGGCAACACTGGTCATTCATTCTAATATGCATCATGGAATTCGAGGATAGATTATGGGTGCAACACAAGCGTTGCCTTACCTATTAGTTGATGATATCTTTCTGATGCCGGGTATGGCTCAGATATGTATGGCGCTTCTATCTGGAAAGACACCAAAATAAAGAATGGAGTTATGCTCCTGGAGTACTAATAATACCGGTTTCATTGGATCGATAGGGAAGCGTGGGCCAGTACGTAGCGAGACGGCTTACCTTGTTGAAGCATAGAAGCGGCGTGTAGCGCGTCCGGACCCAAAGTCAGTGTTCCTGTTTGGACAAGTGACCGGGTCTGCGCGGACGTTAAGAAGCGTCTCTACGTGACGTGCCGTGTTGATTAGCTAGACCGTACGCTACCTATCATTGCGTTATTCTCTCACCTCCATGTTGGGTTCCCAAAAGAACCCTCGAACTCCATAATCTACGCACATATTGTGAGCAGATTATTCTTTCGTGCTTTTATGGCCACATTGTAGTGCAGTGTTATATCCACATAAAATTTATCCGCAAAAAAAGGACCGAATTCGGCAAATGTTTGAATGGGAAGGTATATTCATGAAATATGTCGATTATGTGGTCGGAGAAGTGCCATATACGTGTTAAAGGAATTGATTCATTCCGGGTCGAAAAACGTTCAAGAGAAGCTACATTATATTAACCAATGGCTTAAAATACGCAAAGAGGACGTGGGAAGTCCTCCGGGTGAGCTAAGTAGTGAGCACCGTGCCTGGACATTAACAAACTACCGGTGCCCGTCACAATCACACGTGGGTGTCTCAGTGCCAATTCACTTCAGCAGCACATTTTCAAATATCTGTTATGTATATACATAAGTTCATTATCAACTAACATATGTGAGATATTGCACAAGCAAACGCTAGTCAGAACAGAGTACAGAAGAGTTATCATGGTATGAAGGAATAGCATTATCACATTGTCACATTGAATGCAACATCAATTGGTATTAAGGAATGGCATAATCACACTGTCACATTGAATATAACATCAATTGGTATGACTTGTAGTATGTTATAGTATCATAATCATTGTACCATTCTATATATCAATTACCCAGGAAATATTGCATCTCGTGGTCATAATTGAGTCCCCGTTCCACAGACTTAAGACGCATAATCCAGGTTGCCTCTGTGCGCCTCAGCCTCAATTCGTGGTTACCCCCTCTGACATCTTGGGGGACTGTATCTATGCCAAAGAATTTAACCACTTTGTTGGTCCTGTCATTTTGACAGGAGGCTACATGTAGGGCCACTGGATATTTGGGATCACAGTTTAATATCGCCCTGACGTGTTCCATCATTCTCTCCTTTAGTTGTCTGATGGTGCTCCCTACGTAATATTTTCCACATTCACATTCTATGATATAGATCACAAATTTAGTGGTGCAGTTAATGTTACTCTTAACGTTGAAGGAAACACCATCCGGACCCATGAATTCGGTTGTACCATGTTTTGCCCATTTACACATGCTACAAAATCCACATTTGTAAAAGCCTAGACTGTGTTGTGTCATCCAAGTTGTTATTTTTGTATCTCTAGGTACCGTGGGACTCAATTTACTTCTGAGTGTATTACCTCTTCTGAGTGAAATTTGAGGTCTGCCTGTAATACAATTGGTGAGAGCTCTTTCTGACCTTAATAAACCCCAATGTTTGGTTAGACTTTTCCGTAAAGTGTCATGGAATGAATTATAGTCAGTCACCATTCTGATCTGTTCCCTTCCAGAAGTGGTAGGTTTATGTGTGGGGGTAAGAGTATGTATTCTCTTGACTTTTTTAACTCTTTTCTCAGCTTTCCCAATTATCTTGTTTGAGTAACCTCTGTAGTAAAATCTTTCCTTCATGCTAGTCAAACATCTCCCGAACTCACCATCCTCACTACAGTTCCTTTTTGCCCTTAAGAACTCGCCATAAGGTATGGCGTTTATTTGGTGTGGGGGATGTGAGCTCGATGCATGCAAGACTGCATTGCATGCAGTGGATTTCCTGAACAGTCTACTGTGAAGACAGTTTGATGACACATAGAACTCAATATCCAGAAATTCAATATTAGTCTTGCTCCAATTCATCGTGAATCGGATGTCCCAGGTGTTGTCATTGAGATGTCTAAAGAAATCATGTAAGAGCTCCTCAGAGCCAGATTAGGATGCAATCGTCAATATACCGACCCCAGAAAATAATGGAGTCGATATATCGAGCACCCTTTTTGGTCCAGATCAGGTCGGATTCCAATGCGCCCATGAATAAGTTAGCAAACGAGGGTGATATTTTTGAGCCCATGGCTACTCCCTTCTTTTGACAGTACCAGTTTTTGTCGAACATAAAAAAGTTGTTCTTGAGTATCAGTTCAATCATTGTAGATAACATTACAGTGTGTTGCCAAAGTGTGGCAGGTCTATTGTGCAGAATCTTGTTCACTGCCTGTATGCCTAGATCTAAGTTAATACTGGTATACAGTAAAACTACATCTAACGTGACAAGAAGAGATCCCTCCTGCCACTGGATGTCTGCTAGGGTGCTTAAAATATGTTTACTGTCCTGTATGTAGGAAGGCAGGTTTCTGACAAGAGGACCCAGAAAGAGATCCACATATTCCGCTATTCTTTCAGTAGGGCCACCAATGCCAGAAACAATTGGTCTCCCTGGTGGAAAAGGGAGTTTCTTATGGATTTTCGGAAGAGTATATAGCCATGGATAAGTTGGTCTGAACACTTTGAGATATAGATATTCTTCCTCGTTTAGTAACCCAGATTGTTTCCATTTCAATAATTGTGAATTAATCTCCAGTGTTAAAGGACCCATGGGGTTATATGTCAGGTGTTCGTAGCAGGACTCATCCAGTAATTGCTGGGAGATTTCATAATGATAACCTACACGGTCCATTATCACTACGTTGCCCCCTTTATCTGCTTCCCTGATAGTGATGGTGTTGTCTTTCATGAGTATGGTTAGTGCATGTCTTTCCCCATGGGTGAGGATATCTTTGTATTTGAACATCCTGTCCTTTCGATGACGATTCAGGTTATCCAGATCCTCTATCACACGTTTGTGAAAGGTGTCTATCGCATTGCCACCAGGTAGTGTGGGAATCCACTTGGATTTTGATTTTAAACCACTGACAATGCTGAAATCAGATTCTATGTCTAATTCCTCCAATAATTGGTCCATATCTAGAGGAGAATCTTCCATATCAGTCAGTGACAACAGAAGGTGAGTTGTATGCACATCTTTTATTGACAAAGAATCAGAAGTATTCTGCACAGGTGTAATTCTCGTTTCTCTCTCACTCTTTTCTGACCCAAAAAAATGCTTTTTTAATTTTAGATTCCGAATAAACTTAAAAAGATCAATCTTTAGCTTGCAGATATCTCCAGTAGCATAGGGGTTAAAGTTCAAACCCTTGCTCAAGAGAGAAATCATATCTGGAGTGAGAATAAGTTTTGAGAGGTTAATAACCTGTACACCCTGATTCTCAATATTTACTGATTCTTGTTGGCCCCTGATCTCAGTTTCCTTCGGTAATCTTCTGCGCCTGCCGCCCCTCCCTCGTCTTGTTTTTGCTCGGACTGGTTTCTTGGGGGCACGTATCTGTTGCCCTTCCTTATGCGTAAAACCTCTTGAAAAAACGCAGGCATGCTTTGTCTGTCTTGATTATCTGAATCCCCCCCAGTGGTATTGACAGAATTTAAGGAGGTATTACTAGAGGACAAGGAGGCAGGTTCTGAGCCGGTCTTATTTCTACTGTTAGTTTTGGAGCTATTAGGGATCAGAGAGTCATATTTTTTATCGAAAGTAAAAATTCTTCCACGTGTGTAATCCAACTCATCCCTTCTAAGTTGCCGGGCTTTTCTGTTCTTAATATCCGATTGGTGTTTCAATAGGATTTCATCCAAAATGGTGTAATTCTTAACTGTTGGTTCGGGCAGATTCAGATCCTTAATTTCTTGTTCTAGAGTTGCTATATCTGCCTGCAATTTGGTTACTTTGCGTTCCGAACTAACAATCAATAGCTCCATAAGAGTAATGGAGTTGTTGGTCAGAGATTCCTCCCATTTAACCATGAGATCCGCATCTAGGTCGTCATAGGTGGAAAATATTTGGCCTCTTAACCCTCTAGGAATACGTTTCAATCTAAGGTATTGCTTTAAGGTCACCCCATCCCAACATTTTGAGTTTTCCAATTTCTTTAATCTTTCTAATTTCAGAAATTTGTCTTTAAGACCCTCTATGCGAGGGGGATTGGTGCTAGTAGAAGCAGATTGAGTGGACATGCCTTTGGCTAAGTTGTCAAATAGCTCTTCTGCCACTTTAGTACGATCCATATTAAGGATGGCTATAATTCCCTATCTAGGGGTATTCTAGACAATGCGGGATGACGAAGAAATCAAATTGTGCGTGGCGGCTACCCTTAACTGATAATTAACTACAGAATTCTGAAGGCTTTTGATCAGTTACGCTCTGGGTGCACTGCCCGTTTATACGCACATCAGTAAGGAATTGTTATTTACACAGGTGCAAAACGGCGAGTGGAAAAACCTTGAACCACTCAATAGAGTAGAAAGAAACTACCCCTACATGAATAAACTCGGTTGCCGATGCACTCAAGACGGTGTATACACTGTTAAGTAACAATATACAAAAAAGGATAGTAACAAAATGACAGAAGTATCAAAACAAAAACTCTCATGAAGAGTAAATCTTGGAGTCTTTAATGTAGCAAACAGCCAGCCGACACGTGTTTCATCGCACTCGCGATTCCTCAGGGCTGAAATGAACAGAAAGTTGACAATAGAGCATGTATCTCGCAAGATTAGAATATACAATAAGACCTGGTTACATGGTCTTGCATGCTCAGTTTTTGCTTCTACTCCAGTGAGTGTACAAAAATACATCTTTGATTCTTGAGTGCCACCCCAACACGTCCGTGTCGTAAGTGTGCAAATTACCACTATTATCACTACACGTGCAGTTAAATAGTGATGTGTGCACTAATACGTAGGTGTAGCAGAATTATTATTCTTAGGAGACAGAGTCTCTGGCTAAAAAGTGATCTATCTGTGTACGACTCAGTCATACTACATGCTCAGTGCATCTGTGAGTAGTGTAGAAACTCTGGACCTAAGGGTGTGTACGTCACATACCTAGATGGCTGTGTTCAGATCAGGAAGGTCTAGTAAATCAACACGGAGAAAAGAAGAACACGAAAACAGGAAAAATCTCATCACTACTTATCCTATTTCAAATTGCTCAGGCAAGAAAAAACACAACGTAGTGAGAATGTGAAGTATAGAAAATCAGCTCACCGCTCAGCTGGTGATAATTCCAACCCGGCCGGGCCCTTGACCGCCAACACTTCGTATGAGTGTATGATGAGAAGTCAATTCTGTAATCAGATTAAGTAATCTGAGTCACTATGAACAGGTTGGCATTTAATTATTTAATAAATGCAGCCAAATAACAGACCTGGTATTACTGCTACAAATTCACCCGACTTACAAGCTATACATAGCGCACTTAGACCTGTCACACAACCGACCACGTACCAGGTCGGATATCATATGCATCTCCCCCTGCTTTGCCGGTCAAGTGTTTAACGCGTTACCCTTAAGTTCGAATATCATACAGCATGTAAGTCAAATACACTTACATTTACTGTTTTGTTTTCATAGTTTCAGGCTTGAAGATCATAATGTGTAGTATTATCCAATTGTTGCCCACGACGAACAGGGTATCATTCTGTGAAAATTAGGGGCAACACTGGTCATTCATTCTAATATGCATCATGGAATTCGAGGATAGATTAGATTAAATAGGGAATGAGGGGAAGTTAAAAAGAGCCAAACCTAATATGTTAATCTCCTTAAGACTTTACTGGGCATGGCGTGCTATATAACAGTAGTCTACTCCAATTATGAAAGATGGTTGCTATCCAAATTTAGATTGAGATCAATGCAATATGTTGTCATTTCCTAATGGTTCAACGAAACACCACGCTCTTGAGATGAGTTTTCTTCAGGGCTTTATGAGCGCCCTGCGCCATTTATGCCCCATGTAAAGTGGTACAAGCATGACGCAGAACTCTCATAATGATTTATGAAGCCACACAAAGCCACCATGTGTGGTCTTGAGTGGCCTCATACATCATGATTAAGGCGTTGCAATGCAAATCTCCCCATCCCTTTACTCTGCACCCAGGATTCAATTGATTGAGTATAAACATAGTCATGGCATGGCTCTCACAGTCGCCGTATGGAAACAATTATCCCTATGACTCTCTTGCCTCTCTCCCCCATGCCCCCCGCCAGCCAAACTCCCCACACCCGGGCACCATCTGGCCCTTGTATGCGTTTCAACTTCACCAGATCTGCGTCCAGTTTTCAGGGCAACCTCTGTGTTCATAAATGTGTTTTCCACTATCATTGACCAATCCATGTCCCTCTCCCATTCAGCCAAGGTGGATGCATCCCCTATTCCCCATTTCCATGCTATGTTTTGTTTGCGATAGCAAAGCCCAATGTTACTCATATTTGTGGTTTCCTACTAAGGTCCGTTACTCTCCATATATTTAAAAGACATAGTTGTGGTGTGTGTTGGAGTTTTTTCCCACAGACAGTCTGTAACTGTCTCGTCACTGCTCGCCATTTTCCTGAACGACAGGGCAGTCCCATATTACATAATAGAATGTTCCTTCCTGTCTACATTGTCTATTACAACTAGGGTCTACTAGTCTTTTACATTTCATCCGTATGACGTATGAGAAGTATATTCTGTGGAGAATCTTCATTTGATTTAGTCTTAGTTTTGCAGTTATGGCCACTTCCTTTGGATATGCCAGCGCTTCCTGACAGTCCTCATTTTCCAATAAACCTATGTTATTTTGGCATTCCTCACACAGGGTCTAAGGGGAGTCCGGCATATTGTTAAGTAGTTTCTTACACATCAAGGAGAAAGGCTTGGTATCTATGCGGTCGTTTAGGAGTCTGTCCTCCAATAGTGTTGCCTCTGGAAGGACTGTACTATGCAGGATGGCTGATTTGAGAGCATGACTGATCTGGAGTTATCTCAATGTCTCAAAGTCAGCTATCTCAAAGTCCTATTGCAATATGACAAATTATTTCACGGTGCCCTTCAACCACAGGTTCCAACCCACGAGATGCCGATTTTGTCCCATTTGTCAAACTCGGGACATTGGCTCAAACTACTGAGACACTTCATATCCCATAGTAGTGTGGATTGAGTCCTCTTCTGTTGCCACCCCAATTTCCTAGTGACTTTGTCCTAAAGTGTGACTGTTTGGTGTTCAGGGGCAGTGAGTGTTTGTTTCAGTGGGTTCATATACAGTGCCTGATTATGGCCTGTAGGGACAATCAGCATTCTATCCATGTGATAGGCGGGGTCATATTGAGAGCCGTAGATCCAGTGATTTATTACAGCCAACTGACTGGCCCAGTAGTACATGCAGATATCGGGAAGATCTATTCCACCATTATACCATCCCCTGACAAGTTTGGAAGAGGTTATTCATGAAGGGCTTACTGTCCCACAGCAATGCAAAGATTTCCGCTTCTATCTTGACAAAGTAGGTGTCTGAGGCTGAATAGGGAGGGTTTTGGAGGACATATAGGAATCTTGGTAATGCCATCATCTTAACGAGAGCGGCTAGTCCAAGTAAGGACAGTGGCAATGTCCTCCAGTGTTGGACATCTTTCTGTAACCTTCTTAAGGGGCCTAGCAGGTTTATGGTGTGGAACTGAATGGGGTTTTGGCAAACGTTAATTACCTACCAGATATCGGAAGGTGTCTTCTGCTATTGTTACAGAACATCCCGGGGAAGCTTGGGTTGAGGGCCATGCAGGATGTAAAGCACAGATTAGGACCAGTTTATAGTATGTCCTGAGTACTTATGGAAATTGCTAAAGATTTGGAGAACCCTATTATGGAAGTGCTAGGTGATGCTAAATAGAATAATATATCATCTGCGTAAAGTGAGATTCTAGCCTTTCATTACTTGTCCATTAAAGACCACGGATCAGGGTTTTTTTCCTTATCCAGGCAGCCAGTGGCTCAAGCATTAGTGTGCAGATTTGAGGTGACAAGGGTCATTCTTGCCAGGTTCCTCTGTTGAGGAAAAAGGTGCATGAGGTGATCCATTTACCACAACTTGTGCTAAGGGGTTGGCGTAGAGTAGTTTAACCCACGTGATATATTGCGGACCAAAGCCAATCCGTTACATTACCGCGTAGAGATAGGGCCATTCAATGGTATCGAATGACATCTGCCCATCCATTGATATTATCACCGCCTCTTCTCTGATAAATTCACCTCTGTCGAGGATGCCATGCAAGCAGCAGAGGATTTACCTTCAGCTTCCACCCTTAATTTGGCAAGAAACAGCCTTAAGTACTTAATGTCCTTATCTCTGAGTGATTTTTTACTTCAATAAAGTTGCGCCTTTGTTTTTGCACATATAAAGTGAAATCATGAAAAAAAGAGATGTTGCAGTTGTCAGTTTGGACCAAAGGGGTCATGGGTGCTCTTTGTAGTATTTTGTCCCAATCTCGAAAATTAAAGATGCATGTCATAAGAGATATTGGAGGGGCCTGGGCTTTGGCCTTCCACCTGGAATCTGGTGTGCCCTTTCAACTGAAAAATAGTTGGACCAGCCTCTGGGCTGCAGACATTTCAATATGAGGTCTTCCATGAGAAGATCAGCGGCTGTGCCTTCGGGGAGCTCGGTAAAGCCTATAATGCGCACATTATTGTGCCTAGATCACCCTTCATACTCATCCAGTTTTGCTTCCAGTAGTTTAGTCGTGCTGCTCAGGACTTTCACTTGCTGTTGGAGGGTTGAAGAGTCAGGTTTCAGTGCTAGAGTTCTTTCTTCCACTTCAACGACTTGGTCACTCAACTTGCGTAGATCCGCCCTCACCAGTGAGACTTCGGATGCCATTGAGTCTATGTGATTGTCTATGATTAAGTTTTTGAATATTGATTGTTTTGTATGAATATATATTGTTTGTATTGCATGTAGGATGTATATACTGTATTTATTTTGTCTACTAAAGTGAAGTGTTGTAGATGGTATACGTGTTGTATATATTTGTGTAAATAGCTCTGAATGTGTATATGTTTCTTTTTTTCATTCATAAAGAAGATAAAAAATTATGAAAAGAATTGTGGAAATTGGAGGGGTATAAATAAAAGTACCCGGACAAAACTGAAATTTATTCGTTTTGACCTTTAAATAATTGCTTTCAGATTCGGGTCTTGCATGCTGGCACTCTCTTCTTGCCCTCTTGGTAGTGTGACCATGTCCAACTTAGGGCCCTATTAGGATGGCGGACGGACCTGTGTCCATCTGCCACCCCAGAGGAGGAGGGACCGTCCACAGGGGCAGTGGCGCTCCCTCCGTACAAATTAGGATGTGACCGCCATCCTGGCGGTCACATCCTGTATGTTTAACATTGCGGCGGGTGCTGCTTGAAGCAGCAACCGCCGCAATGTTAAAAATGCAATCAGTGCATTTGCATGCACAAAGCGGCAGGCACTGCGCGGTGCCTGCCGCTTTGTGCATGCAAATGCAGGGGGGTACCATAGGTACCCCCCATGTGCAGCCCCACCCCCACCCCCCCCCTTCACCCGGGGGGCCCGCAACGGTCCCCCAAAGAAAAGTCCATATGCCTTTTTGTGGCGGCATTTCTGCCGCGGAAAGGCATTACAAAATTCAAATCCTAATATGGCTGGTGGTGTCTGATAGACACCGCCAGCCATGTTAGAGCTTTTCCGCCGCGGTCGGAAGGTGACCGCGGCAGAAAAGCGGCAGACGTAAAAATGACCCCTCAGCCATCCTAATCTGGCTGGGGGTCATTTGTGTGTCCGCCGCGGTGAATCCGTATACTACGGGCCGGCGGTGCCTTCCGCCAGCCCGGAGTATGCGGATTCACCGCAATCGTAATGACCCCTTTAGTTTGGTGTGTACCCCGCCCTCCTTTGTTGGTCGACATGGCGCGTCCGTCTGTCAGGCAAACCGCGGGATAGCAGATCCGAGTGCTGTTGACCTGTTCAGTGATTAACTTTACCCCCACATGCGAGGAGGCTCTGTAAATGTGTATAGGTGATGGTGCGTTACCCCCTTGTTCGAGGAGCTCCATTCGGCCTTACTGTCTCAGTGATGGACAGAGGAGGCAGAGCCCTTTCAACAACTTCACCACTCATTGGCTGTTTCCCCCCGCTGGCACGGAACAGGTCTATTGCCTGCTGGTCTTCAGCACTGCACTTTACTCGGGGCGAAACACACCGCCACTTGCCACGCTGTGGTCCAATCCACATCTTAGCTGCCACTTCACCACCGGCTCACACCCTGAAAAGGCGTGGGTTCCCAAGTCATGGGCTCTGCCCCCAGCGTCCTCTCTATGGCAGATCCGTCACTGTGGGTTCCGGCCTGCACTGGAGGGAAGGCCACGAAACATAGCAACCTCCTGCTGCCACCGATAAGTTGAAGTCCACTGTGGTGGGGGACGCCGCTACCGGACATTGGTAGATGGAGGCTTGTACCCGTTTCACTGGATTCTTGTGTTGGATGAAGGAGGTAGGGGGATCGGGCTCACAGAGCTCTCCTAGTATGCAGCCATTTTCTTCTGATTCAGGTCACACACCCTCACTATGCCTCACTTGACTCAAAAGGCCAGAAAACCAGAAATCAGAACTCATTCAGCCATTCCATTCTGTGCTTCACTGCTGACCACAAAGTAGGGAGGCTCCAGAATCAAGTGGGTGGAGAAAGGTCCAGCTCCAGTCCAGATACCAACATGGTTGACCTTCGATTAAGAGTAAGGCCTCTGGCCATGGACCATGGAGAATTTGGTAATCAACAACCAATCAGTCTCCAATAAGTGCCAATGAGTGGCAAAGCTGGAAAGAGACAGCGTGGAAGTCGGTAAGCACCACCTGTGACTTCTGTTGACCTCCACAGTCAATATAATGCAGTGCTTTGTGAAGGAAGAGGAAGAAGCTTCATTGGTTTCCAGAAGCTCTTAGTAGCAGTAGTAGTAGTATTAGAAGTATCAGATGAGATCCTCATACCCCCAGGCTGTCTTAACTTTCCAGATGAACGAACCAACTGTTAGTTGTATGATGTTGATTTCATAAATGTTCTGTATTGTTTTTTGTTTGTCATTTTAGTGTCATGGCCTGAATTTTTTATTCACAACAGCAAAACATTGATATTTGGTACCCCCATTATCCCTTTTCTTGCTATCAAAATATCATACTTGATTAATGACAATGCTTTTATATAACTAGGTCTTTATACACACGGATGCCATACATAACTTGATAAATATCAATCTATTTGTAGCCTATAAAAAAAACATTGTTTGCGGTAAAGCACAAAAGCACTAGGGATGAACGCCCTGTCCCATTCTACCCGTGGAATTGGTGGAATTTTGCCCATTCCGCGTTAAAGAGTTCTGGCCAAATTCCACCA
Organism: Lissotriton vulgaris; assembly: GCF_964263255.1. Taxonomy (NCBI): domain Eukaryota; kingdom Metazoa; phylum Chordata; class Amphibia; order Caudata; family Salamandridae; genus Lissotriton; species Lissotriton vulgaris. The sequence goes on along the minus strand of NW_028249573.1, from coordinate 563,217 downwards.
ATCACAGCGTGACAGAATTTTTCACCCATGAGGCTCCAGAATATGTGAGCTGGCGAGCGCGAGCAAGATATAGTGTCCCCAAGCACAATTTCCTAACGTGGGTGGTCACCGGCAGTCGCAGTTAGAGGACTGCCATTCCAATAGATTTGATGCCACTCAAGTAAATTTGATAAAATAAAATAAGATTATTGTGACAGGAAGATACACAATAGTATGCATTCAAAAAGGAATGCTCATTTGGTAAATATTTTGTAGAGGCGGATTTAATATGGCTCTCTTTGATGCATATACTTTCAGCGAATTGAATATCACTGATGATGTCACAAAGATACCAATAAGAGGCAAGTTGAAATCAATCTCTTATTTACTGGTAAGCTGGAAACCGTAACCTTTCTTCAGACAATTTTAATTTGCTACAGTGAAGCAATAAAAGATATAACCTATTCTAAGAGATTCTTGTCTGTTCTTCTGGTTTAAAAGGACTTTATTTTCAAAATTACTTTGTACCAAATAATGCAATCAACTATTGGATTTGGAAAAAGGGCACAATTCACATTGCCATAATGAAGGTTTTTGACTGCTCTCTGAAATTCAGTGCTCAAAACAAGCACATCACTAGCGGCAGTGACATTTCTCCCTATCGATTCTTCTGTTTCTCTTACATTAGCAAAACAAAAAGGAGTTAAGAATGTATTAAAAAATAAATATCAGCTGCCATTGAGGACTGATAAAACTCAGAGTGAATTACACCGCTGCCTGCACATAATGTGGAAGAACATCAGTTCATTAAGGGTTCACCGACAGCTGGTGATGTAGTGTACTCGCAGAGGACAGGGCGATGTTACAGTCATAATTCTGGTTCAAGTGCCTCCAGAGTTAGACAAACTTGGAAAAGCAGAATGGAGGGAAAGAGAAGCAGCAAAAACACACTGCTTAAAGGCACAGTAGGACGATACATTACTAGTGTGTATTTTCTTAAAGATTATCTTTATTTAAAAAAAATACCCCAATGTGGACTTTCAGAAATAAGATGTTTAATTTCCTTACAGAAAATCTGTCTGCAGTCACGCAAATGACTAGAAGAGATTGTGGTCATTCCCTGTCAGTCCTGCTGCTCAGAAACCTTGAATATCGGAGGCTCTTATGCTTTATGATGTTTCAACCTCACTTTATGATAGTCATTTATGACAAGAGCAGAAGGACATGTACAGCCATAAAGAAAGGCAATGCAATCATACAAATGACCATAAATCAAGGTTGCAACAGGAAAAGAGGTGATAAAAGCAAGGAAAATTGAAGAAAACAACATTTGAGTGTGGATTCGGAAGCATGGAGTAATCACGATGTATAGTCAATCTATCAGCTGAGACTGATTCATAGATTTGATACTGGCTAGAATGCAGAAGTGTAGAAGGAGAGAATTCCTCACACTTTTGTTTAGAAATTGGACCAGACGCACAAAGCCATCGGCCCAGACCAAAAGATGTTGTGATGAGCAGATCTGCGGGCAAACACGCGTGTACACACTCACGCACACATACACATACGTCCCTTATTCCTAAAGAGGAGTTGTGCATTTTGTTCAGGCAGGCCAAGCAATCTATGTGTGCAATATTGGATCCCTAACGAATTTGCAACAGTCAGAGAAGGTGCGAGGGGTGGACCATTGTGGCATATCACTCTGAAATGGGCCCCTACTTTCACAGTTCATTAAAGTGATGTCTCCACTGCTTGTCAAATGTAAATGTAAATGTACATGTATTTATATAGTGCAAATCACCGACCCGGTATCTAAGCGCTTGCTTAGGGAACCCGTCCTGGTATTCCCCTGTGAGATAGCCCCGGCAGGGTATCCTGCAAGGTGAAAGGCAGGCATCCCACCACGAGGGGCCGTTGTGGAGATTAAGCAAGCTATTATCCAGAGTCGCAGAGTGTGAACCTGTGAGTTGAGTAGGCACCGGAGCGAGAATTGTCGAGTCCGTGGAAATTTAAGCCCAAGACCCGCCGAGGCAGGGAATTGAACCCTGGTCCAGGGCCGATCTCAGCTCCTGGGTCTGCCACCTCTAACCCCTGAGCCACACTTCTCAAATGTCGCATGCAGGCACATTGCCATTTTCCCTATGTTAGCATGAGCACACTGCAATCCTCACTTTGCACACATTACAATACACAAATATTTTGTTGTGTGCCTTTCTGTACTTTCAACAGAACTTACTGTTATTTTGTGTTCTGTATTTTCTTGGGATTTACTGTGCACGCCGTAGATAAGGTCAAACAACAATGACTCTTGTTATTCTGTTTTAGTCAGGCTCTAGCAAATAGACAAAACACACATATGCAGCTGTTGTTTGGAAACATATACTCTTTGTATAAAGGTATGCCCGCACAGACAAATACACAGACGAGATCGCGACTACACCTAAGCTGTAGAACCTTCATCTGTGCATGCTAAGGTATGGGGTCTGCTGCAAACACCCAGAGATCATTTGATATATAATCACTTTGCTTCTGTAGCAAGGGAGTGGGGTTAGTTTACCCTGCCTTATACGATGACAGCTCCTTTTATGATTCATGGATTACTTACTATGCTGTCCCTATTTGTGTTAGGCATCTTCTTACTCAATGTGGCAAGTATACTGCATACTAGAACACAATAGTTAAAACAAATATTTTAACCTTTTCTTGTGTTTATGTCAGATCTTATTGTGGACAAGTACGAGTGTAAGAGCGAAAGAGTGTGTCTTGTCACTCCGATTCCTGAGAGGGTCGGGAGGGTTGCGTAATCAGATGTTTCTCTGTAAGTAGGAGGGCAAGTTAGACACAATCGCTAGACGGTTCCGGGCTCATGGGTACGCATTCATCAACAATCTGTTACCCAGATATGTTCCCAATCGGACCCTTTGCTCAGCCCATCTCTCTCTGTTATCTGTACCTAAGTTCAAACGTGTGCGTCAGAGAGGCCGCCGCTTTGCGGTCCTGGCGCCAAAACTCAGGAACTCGTTCCCTTTGGCAATCCGGTCTTGTACTGACACTATGCAGTTTAGGAAGCTGTTCCCTGGCTGTTCCGGCAAGCATATAACATGGTATAGTGGACAGCTTGCTGTCTTATCAGTCTGCCCTTAGTATACTCTGTTTTCTGGTCAGCGCCATGAAGCCACCCGGTGTAAGTGCGCTTAATAAATAACCTCTAACATTAACATTACCAAAGGATAACTCAGTCCCTGCCTACTAAAGTTCTATGGTCCCAAGCATAGTTTTTTGACTTAGCTGAATCCCTGCAACAGGACACTGCCAACGTATGATCCAGAGCTTATTCACAGGACCCCTCAGTAGCGCTTGTGTTTGTCCACAATACTCTCACACCATTGCTTGGAGATGTCCGTGGCACGGGGGCTTTATGTCCTCAGTTTTTGGGTGCCTCCTATGGCTGTGGTTTTTTCATCTTGGACTTTAAAAGGTTAAAAACCATTTTTGTGCTGCTGTTTGAATCCCTTACGTTTCCCTATGTCTCAACCGGTCGTGATTCTGGCTCATTGCTGCACGGCGGTAACTCAACATTTGTTGCAGAATGGTGTCCCCCATGAGGGGTCTCCCCTTGTTTTTGTGGTTGCAGTGGGCCCTGCATACCGATTCTAGGTTTGTCGCTCCTGGGTTACGTTCCACGCTATAGATGCAAATGATAATACTTTTCATTCTTATTCTGTAGCTAATGTTCCTGCGGCTTAAAGCCCCTATGTGATCATTAAGCTTCGTCTTACAGCCTGGGAGCAGCAGATTTGGTTTAACAGCCCCATTCCACATCCTTTTGCATCTGTTCACATGGGCTCCTCAAGTATTGATGGGGCCACATGGTCCATATTAGCCGGTTTTACTCCGTATCCACATTATGCCACTGCTACTGTGGCAAATGTCCATTTGTTATAAGCTCAAGTAGACCATTTGTATAGGCTCTTGATTCAATTTATTGCCGGCGCTTTTCTGGCAGCTCCGCCTAGGGTTGCACCCCCTGTGCATGCCCCACAGGGTGGGGGGGGCTTGTAATTATCCCTGTTATTATTAACTCTGTTATGGGCAAACAACCCCTTAATTGTGAAGACTTTCCATTTTGGATTGCTGAAAATAGTGATTAGCTTAATGTAATTTTTCCCCTCATGGATGATGTGGAAAAACATAGGATTCTTACTATGTGCTTGCCTACTGGTCTGGTCCCCCTCTTGGCCGACTGCAACACCTAGGGGATGGTATTTGCTACTGTGTATAAACTATAGACTTTGTTATAGTGACCCCTTGATGAGCATTCTTACGAATGTTCTCAAACATGTACAGAATGAACATGGGGCATATCCTGCCCTGGATTTGGGGATGAAGATGGTGGGTCAATTTTCACATAGGATCTAAAATGATTTTTTCTAATGTTAAAGGTGAAGCAGTATCCTTGAATATACGCCGCGACTAACTGCTGTGGCGGTAGCCGAACACATGCGTGAGTTGGCAATTATTTTTTCTGATGTTTCTACATCTTTAGGACGTAATAGTTTTTACGCCTGGGCAAAGTTCGCACAAAAAAAACTCAGCGGAGTTCCGCATGAGGCGGAGTACAGTGTGAACTGCAGTTTGTGTGTTGTTCCTGCTGCTCTGGTAGAAATTCTACCCAAGCGGCAGCTCATGAATGACTCCTAAATTACTGTTCACAATCGCGAGCTGGGAAAAAATCTCTGCTGCACTAAGCGAAGCAGAGTTTTCTGGACTCCACAAGCTCCGCACGGAGTGCAGAAAACTTCGCAAACTCTGCAAACGGAGTGGACTTCACCACCAAGGCTGAATAGTTTGGGTTCAAGGCCATCTGCGCAATCCTTGGGTAATCCTCCTCCTGAATAGGAAGGTCCCCTGTTTTTCCTAAGAAATCTTGGGATAAATTTAGACAACAACAACAGAAGCCCAGGGCTCTTGGTGGCTCTTCACCATTGGATGCTTCTGGAAGTAGATATGATTTTGTGATCACACTAAAATAAAGACTCCGGAGCGTTTTCAAGATCCTGATCCTCATTCTCCTCGTTCCTTTCAGGAATCATCTGATCAACAGAACGACAGAGGATCGGGACTTGATTTCAGGCAAGGCAAGCTTGTACCGCCTAAAAGGGACATGCAGTGCTCTTTTGACGCAAAGGTCAAGAAAGAGTACCATCTCCATATAGAGCTCCATTCCAAAAGAAGAAGGTTGCTGCTCTAACAGCTAAATATGCCCCAGACGGTGAGAACCCTTCTCGTGGACAGGACTTGGGCGGTGACCCTTCTCGATGGTCCGGTAGAAGTCAGACATTGTGCTCCAGACATTCCAGTTATTTCTGGAGGCGAGAGCAACGGAAACCTTTTTCCTGTTGGGACTGCAGATACCAGCGTCACACATCCTAATAAAGTCTTTATCATTTAGATATTCAGATTGAAGGTGATACTAAACGCACCATTACTGCTATTTTTTGGGACAATTTGACTTCTTCATACAACAATTCATTAGCGGAGGTCTATTGGCCTCCCTCCTGTTCTTGCTTGCCCTCGTGGGGAAGATATAATCCTACATTCTTTTTTTCATCTCGTCCCTGAGGAGTCACAGCATGTTTTACTTCTGAGTGGGCCCTTGCTTTGGCTCCTGCTCTGTATCGCAACCAACTAGGTTTGGATGTGTAATTCCAATTTGTTCCACCCCTGAACCTTAGCGTCAATATCAAATTAAATGTGATGCAAAACCGTCCGTTAAGGATGTTCTTACTCAGCTGGAGTATCAGGGTGTTCTTAAACCCTGTGTCTCATCTATGAATAATCCTCCTTTTCCGGTTTTGAAACCTGACAGCTCTTATCATTAGTTTTGGATTATAGACATTTAAATAGCCACACATGCACTTTTGCAGTGCAGAACACGCACCGTATGACTCTGATAAACAATATTGTCAGTAAATAGTTAACAACTACGCTGGAGATTGTTTAGTCACAACTTGGCTCTAGAGAGCCGTGATTGGTGCACATTTACTGCCCTTGGTTCCCAGAGATGAGGTACTCATTTAACAATGGGTTATCGGAACAGCACCAGTGTTTTTGCAGCACATTTTGTGTCCCTTTTACATGATATTGATTCTGACGCTTTATCCTATGTCGATGACACATATCTTACCGATAATTAATTTAATCCACAATTGGTGAGAGTAGATCGCATTATTACGTGATTTGCTCAACTTGGCTATAAGTTCAATTTTGTAAAGTCTCACATTGCGTTTCTTGCAGTCCTTTTTTTTCTTACTTGTGAATCAACCCATGAGGGTAGAGGTTTGACTCTCCAGTTTTTGGAGAAGTGTGCACAATTGCAACCACCTTCTACCCTAAAAAAATTCAGTCTCTGCTTAGTTTTGTTAATTTCGGCAGGACTTAACTTCCTGAGTACCCTCAGTGAATCAAACCTCTTTATGTTTTGATACACCCGACTTTTTCTGCTTCGTGATGGCTTTCAGAACATATGGTGGTCTTACGCGACTTACAGTCTGATTTACTTGATACACAGTTTTTACACTCCAGGCTTAACACCACTAATTTGGTAATCTGGATAATACTGGGTGCAATTGGTTTTACATATGTCACGTTCAATGAGGGTGACACTGTTCTTGTTGATTATAAGTCACATCTTTATACTCTAGCGGGGATACATTTTTCATCTACTGAAATTGTTTTAACTGCAATGTAGTTTGCCATCCTTAAACGACGTTCTCTCGCTCAAGGTAAACACATCTTTGTTGTTCACATGTGCCTCTCTTAGAGGCAATCACAAAAGCTAGTGTTCCAAATTCTAAATCCCTTCACCTGTGTTGGAATCAATGGGCTACATCTTTGGCATCTGTTGATGTTTCCTTTGTTTTTGACCCTCTGCTACAAACACAGGAGTTTCTTCAATAAGAACATGTTCATCCTCTACCTTCTATGCTTCTTCCGCTTCATCAGTATGAATGTACAATTTACACTGATGGTTCAGCACAACCAGCCGTTGGCTCTAAGCAGACTTATTCTTCAGCTTGCACTATTGTTGAAGGCAAAATGATTGATGGAGTTTTCAACTTCATTTTAATTTATACACAGTATTTAGGTGGCCATCCTGCACAGTTAGCCGAGCAGAAAGTGCTACTTTTGGCTTTCGAGCATTCTGGTCCTGAGTCGCTCACCCTGATGATGTGTGATTCTTTCTACGGTGTGCAATCTTACAATGACAATTTACATTTTTGGAAACAAAATGACTTCTGGGATTCTAAAGGCAGCACCATAAAGCATAACGTGCTTTGGGTAAAGTTGGCTGTTCTTAAAAATCACCTACCACTTACATATGTTGTACATACATTGGAAACACAAGGGGATAATGGACAGAGAGCTAAAACTTTTCAGACACTCACCACCAGTCACAGATCTGGGTTGAATCCATCATCATTCTTTAACTCACTTTGTCACCCCAGTTCAGACACAGCTATATGCAAATCAGTCTTGGCCCTGTGCCTCATGGGAACAGTCCAAACCAAACTGCAAATCCATGACTTCCCTGGACCGGAAACAAGTCTCCTGGGACCAGTTTCAGGGTAACACCCCTCTTCATCCAGGCTAGCTTGAATCCAGTGGCAAAGTGAGCAAGGGACCCACGTCTGGGCATACCCTGCCAACTTAGGGCGAACAAAGCAAATACAAGGAGATGATGGATGGAGTGCTGAAACTTTTCAGACACTCACCCCAGTCACAGATCTGGGTTGAATTCATCATCATTCTTTAGCTCACTTTGCCACCCCAGTTCAGACACAGCTATATGCAAATCAGTCTTGGCCTTGGGCCATCAACTTGCGGGAGCTCATACTGTCGGTAATTCGATGGTAGATTGAACAGCAAATCTGCAGTAGCCATGACTAGAGTAGCCGCAATTTTGTGTTCTATGACTAAAATTGATGATGACATTTTGGCTGCTATAGCCGCATGTGGGGGGCACCGGCTTTTTCTCAAGGATTCCTTCTAAGTATACTTATCAGTTAACGATTCCTGGAGTTTGTGATCGGCTGATACCAAACCTCGACCCTAGTCACTCTTTAATAATGGCCACTCATAAAGGCACAGCTTCTGCACAAGTGGGGGTTTCAGCCACTGTTTCTCTCTTTTGGCAAGGTTACTGGTGGCGAGGTCTATGCCAACAGACTTGTCATTACATCTTATGAAGTTTGTAAAAAAAAAAAAAATCTACTGTGTCCCGTCCACCTCAAACACACTTTTATATTTTGAATCAGTCGTTTGGCTGTGTTTATCTTTATCATTTCGGTCCCCTTGTTTCAGACAATGCAAATATATTTTGGTTGCTGTTGATTCTTGCTCTACGTTCCTCTGGGTCTGGCTACAGCGCTCAGCTGATGCTCAAACTCCTATTAAGGAGCTGCAGTTCTTTGTCGGAACATATGCCTTTTGCGCTTTCCATTCGGACCAGGTTCCGGCTTCCGCCTCTGAGGCATACCCTGATTAGTTGGCATTGAAGGGATGTAGTTGCATTTCCTTTCTCCATATCGGCCTAGGGGCAACTCCATAGTGGAGCGGATGAACCGTGACTTAAAGCTGTTTAAACAGCGAGGGTATTAGGTACAGGCATGGTTGGTTAGCTCATCTTTATGAGGTTCAGCGAGCGCTTAATAATTTCACAAAAAGATCTCTGGGTGTGCGGACCCCAGTATGAAATGCTCTTTGGAAGATGTATGTTCCAGATCTTGATGGTATAGATGTTGTGGCGGCAGCTGCAACTTTGTCATAGATAACCACTGTGCTGTCTTGCAGGATCTACAAAAAAGTTGTGACATTGTGGCCAAAAGTCATTTGCCATCTTCTGTTCAATCTGAAGTGGTTGTTCAGATTCCAGTTACTGGCTGGCTCCCTAAAGTTTGTGATTTAGTTTGTGAGAAGATCGCGATCAAGAAATAATTTGGTCCCTCTCACTTCATTTCTATTGAACATGTCAAGTTATACCATATGGCCAATCCTAAATAGTGTGCCGCTTGATGTTCCTATACATAACTTTGCTGTACGGCCCGTGAGCACCATCCTTCCTGATTCTCCCCAGCTGCAGGAGGGGAATATCGAGACCTCAGAAACACCTTCTACACATTGGGTAATGGACGTTGTATATTCAAATCTGCCAGCTGATGCCCCATTTGCGGCGTGAGAACCAACTTTCCCTCCAGAAACACAGACTCTACTATTTCAACTGAGTTACTCTGGTTATTATATCGATCAAGATAATTTTTCTTCAGACAGTTTTGCATTGTCTTCTGTTTTACCTTCACTGCCAGCACGAATTTGTGTTTTCATCTCCTGGTTAAAACACAATCATCTGGTTCTGCCTTGGATGTATATCTGGATTGTATTTTCCATGGTATTTTTGTGCATGTTGATTGTGTTTGTGACTGTTTTTTTCTTTTTATCAATGGACATTACCAAACAGAACGCTCTGCTGCAGAACAGTTTGATGGAGTGCTGGCATCACATTTTTCTTGGTATAAAATGAAAAGAGAACAGGCCTTTGTTAACATTTCAGTGGTCCTAGTCACTGATGGAATTGTATAGGATAAAGTACCATTCAATGTATTTGGTCCTACTGAGACCCTGCAGAGACAATATGTATAGGTAATCAATTGGGGGGAGTGAGAGATAGGATCCTTTCAGACTCCATTGAATTGCGTTTTATCAAAAAGGGGGAAAGGATCACTTGTCCTGCGAAAAACTCAGGTCTGCAGGCAGGCAACTGGGTGTCTCCCAATAAAATGACCCTCATACACGTGTGTTTCTCTCTTGTTTGTTTTCGTTAGCGGTATATGAGGTGTCCCCGCTTGTGTTACACGTGCGTGCGTAATCACGGGGTCAAGTCATTTGTGTGCACCCTCCACCAGGAGGTTTTACCTTAAGTTTTAAGGCAGTAGTGATCGTGGAAAAAAGTGATTAGAATGGTGATAAGTGGTTTAAAAAATAGTCCAGATATCCAAGGATGAAAGATTTATTAGATTTGGCATCGGGCTATTGTTAAAAAGGGGTGAATTCGTGCAGCTCTGGAATTTATTATGAATTCTAGCGCACTTAATGGTCTGCTAAAATGGTCGACATGTTTCAGCTATAGGCGACAATTTGTCAGACAGCTTTCTTCAGGACCAGGGAGTGAATGTGACAAAGAATAAGTGAAAGAATAGGTAAATTTTAACCTGATTCTTCAAGTGTAGAGAGGTCTCATTGTACCTGTAAAGTAAAAAACATACACACAAAATACAAAACAATTGGGAGAAAGGGGGAAGGGGGAAAAAGGAACTTGATAAAGTACAAATATGTACACATTCAAAATCGCTTGATTTTGAATAAAGAAACTGTAAAATGGCAATACTTAGCGCAGAATCACTCTCATTTCAGGCGTCTACTCATCCATTCTCATGCCTTATCAGCGTGAGGTGATTATGCTATACTGTTCATTGGTGCTCTTAAAAGTGACCGGTAATTGGTGTTTAAAACCCTTCTCATGGTGGGATTCACATGCTTACTTTAGGGTACGTCATGCTCTTAATATGGTGTAATAGAGTGTTTTAAGTGCTCGTGGTGGCTTTCTTGTTATATTCATTATGAATACATGATTTTCATAAGTCACGTGCACGGAGGATTATCGATGTGGAAACAACACTCTTTTCTTGCTTATTAAAATCTAGCGGGGACAGTGGTCTGGAGTCCGCGATAGGTGCCAGATATGGTGTGAGTCCCTATCTGGTTCGGGAGGTTTGTGCCTACCTCTTTAATTGTAGCTAGTAGCCTCATCGGGGGATGGTGATTCTATGAGGACGGTAGCGCTGGTGAGGAGTGAAATATACGTTAGTACAGACAGACAGATATTACTTGCGCTTTTAGTCTCGCAATGGAGCGGAGTCCTCGTCTTCTACCTTGCGCATTGGCGTCCTCATCTGCAGCATGTGCTGTCTCTGCCTCCAAACACCCGGAAATGGTTGGTGTTAGAGAGGCGGATGTTTTAAGCAGTGAAGTATGGAAATGGAAGAAATCTTCACAATATTGCGAGAAATGTTGAGAATGTTTCGAAATAACAACCAATAAAAAATGACTCTGTCCCCTGGCTTGCTCTTAATAAATGAGAAAACTACTTGTCTCCCCCACTCCTCATCTCCCGTTTCGGGCTAATGTCCGTCTTCAATAAAAACAGATTACTTTCCGACTTGCCCCTGACCGTAACAAACCATAAAAGGTCAACAGTAATTCACTAAAATCTCCTAATACCTAAAAATCCACCAATGCCCAATAATTTAATTAATCACAATCAATTCAGTTTTATTGGTTGTTATTTCGAAACATTCTCAACATTTCTCGCAATATTGTGAAGATTTCTTCCATTTCCATACTTCACTGCTTAAAACATCCGCCTCTCTAACACCAACCATTTCCGGGTGTTTGGAGGCAGAGACAGCACATGCTGCAGATGAGGACGCCAATGCGCAAGGTAGAAGACGAGGACTCCGCTCCATTGCGAGACTAAAAGCGCAAGTAATATCTGTCTGTCTGTACTAACGTATATTTCACTCCTCACCAGCGCTACCGTCCTCATAGAATCACCATCCCCCGATGAGGCTACTAGCTACAATTAAAGAGGTAGGCACAAACCTCCCGAACCAGATAGGGACTCACACCATATCTGGCACCTATCGCGGACTCCAGACCACTGTCCCCGCTAGATTTTAATAAGCAAGAAAAGAGTGTTGTTTCCACATCGATAATCCTCCGTGCACGTGACTTATGAAAATCATGTATTCATAATGAATATAACAAGAAAGCCACCACGAGCACTTAAAACACTCTATTACACCATATTAAGAGCATGACGTACCCTAAAGTAAGCATGTGAATCCCACCATGAGAAATGTTTTAAACACCAATTACCGGTCACTTTTAAGAGCACCAATGAACAGTATAGCATAATCACCTCATGCTGATAAGGCATGAGAATGGATGAGTAGACGCCTGAAATGAGAGTGATTCTGCGCTAAGTATTGCCATTTTACAGTTTCTTCATTCAAAATCAAGCGATTTTGAATGTGTACATATTTGTACTTTATCAAGTTCCTTTTTTCCCCCTTCCCCCTTTCTCCCAATTGTTTTGTATTTTGTGTGTATGTTTTTTACTTTACAGGTACAATGAGACCTCTCTACACTTGAAGAATCAGGTTAAAATTTACCTATTCTTTCACTTATTCTTTGTCACATTCACTCCCTGGTCCTGAAGAAAGCTGTCTGACAAATTGTCGCCTATAGCTGAAACATGTCGACCATTTTAGCAGACCATTAAGTGCGCTAGAATTCATAATAAATTCCAGAGCTGCACGAATTCACCCCTTTTTAACAATAGCCCGATGCCAAATCTAATAAATCTTTCATCCTTGGATATCTGGACTATTTTTTAAACCACTTATCACCATTCTAATCACTTTTTTCCACGATCACTACTGCCTTAAAACTTAAGGTAAAACCTCCTGGTGGAGGGTGCACACAAATGACTTGACCCCGTGATTACGCACGCACGTGTGACAAAAGCGGGGACACCTCATATACCGCTAACGAAAACAAACAAGAGAGAAACACACGTGTATGAGGGTCATTTTATTGGGAGACACCCAGTTGCCTACCTGCAGACCTGAGTTTTTCGCAGGACAAGTGATCCTTTCCCCCTTTTTGATAAGAGACAATATGTATGCCATGTTTCCATGGGTGATGTTATAGTACCTGGATGGCACTCAGATGACTGGGATGTTGATACTGTTAATGTGATGTTTTCTGAATTGCAATATTGCACTGTCTTTGACGCTGAGGATTTGTATTTAAATTCTGCCAACCATGCTGATTTATTCTGTTATCAACATTATGGATATCATCTTTTGCATAGAACTTGGGGACAGCATCCCCATTATAAATATACTCAGTGGGAGCATTGCCCAATTGCACCTAGTGTCATTCAAAAATGCAAAAAAATGAAGTACTTATAATGCATCAGACCAAAAATCATACTATTTTAAATTGGTTCCCACTCCTTTGAAGAAATATATGCTTACCCAAACCAAGCTAATCAATACATCTTCCTTCATTGAGGAATTAGCCTTATAAGGCTATAATTATTGAAAAACAGTATCAGCTTGAAATCAATTTGAGGCACCAGATCCTGGCATGTCCGAGGTACAGAATTTTTGTTCTCTGCATATCTTATACTCTCAAAAAAAATCTGCCTGATGCGATCCAGTAAACTACTTGTGTGGGACTGGCTAAAATTAAAGATTTAAATACTTGAACTATTCCATCCCTCACCTTGTTTCATAATTGCCATTCTCTTACAAATTATACTGGTATCGTATGCTTTACTGCTACTCTCATTTAAAAGCAATCTGTGCAGCGCTCGAGAACGGTGTGCTTATTTGTGCTACTGGCTCTAATATTCAAATTCATTCTGTGCAGCGCTCGTGACCTGTGCGCTTTTTGTACTACTGCAATTGCTTTTTAAAAGTCATTCTGTGCAGCGCTCATGACCTGTTTGTTGAATTGGGCTACTGCTATTGTTAATTGAAAGCTACCTGTGCAGTGCTCGATAACGCAACTTGCCCGCATTTCTTTTCGCTAGCGCTCTCTTTGTGGTGATCCTCGAGATTAGATCGTGTGTAGCGCTTTGTAATATTTATTTAGGCAGCGCTCTACAATTGCAGCCGTGACAGAATATTTGCCCCATAGCGCTTCCTCATAGATTGAGCTCTTGTTGTCGGAGCATTTGTTTATCTTTCAGCCATTTTGTTGTGACCCCTTGGCCTGTCCCAGACCCTCCCTGCACCTTGATCCCGCCTCCCAGCTGACCCTCCCACCCACAGAGGTAGAGCCTGCGCTTGCCCTCGTGGAGAGCTGTGACCGTCCTGCTCCACGCAGAAGCGGTCGCTCCCTTCACCTCCCCCTCCTGGTGGTATTGTATGCTTTACTGCTACTCTCATTTAAAAGCAATCTGTGCAGCGCTCGAGAACGGTGTGCTTATTTGTGCTACTGGCTCTAATATTCAAATTCATTCTGTGCAGCGCTCGTGACCTGTGCGCTTTTTTTACTACTGCAATTGCTTTTTAAAAGTCATTCTGTGCAGCGCTCATGACCTGTTTGTTGAATTGGGCTACTGCTATTGTTAATTGAAAGCTACCTGTGCAGTGCTCGATAACGCAACTTGCCCGCATTTCTTTTCGCTAGCGCTCTCATTGTGGTGATCCTCGAGATTAGATCGTGTGTAGCGCTTTGTAATATTTATTTAGGCAGCGCTCTACAATTGCAGCCGTGACAGAATATTTGCCCCATAGCGCTTCCTCATAGATTGAGCTCTTGTTGTCGGAGCATTTGTTTATCTTTCAGCCATTTTGTTGTGACCCCTTGGCCCGTCCCAGACCCTCCCTGCACCTAGATCCCGCCTCCCAGCTGACCCTCCCACCCACAGAGGTAGAGCCTGCGCTTGCCCTCGTGGAGAGCTGTGACCGTCCTGCTCCACGCAGAAGCGGTCGCTCCCTTCACCTCCCCCTCCTGGTGGTATTGTATGCTTTACTGCTACTCTCATTTAAAAGCAATCTGTGCAGCGCTCGAGAACGGTGTGCTTATTTGTGCTACTGGCTCTAATATTCAAATTCATTCTGTGCAGCGCTCGTGACCTGTGCGCTTTTTTTACTACTGCAATTGCTTTTTAAAAGTCATTCTGTGCAGCGCTCATGACCTGTTTGTTGAATTGGGCTACTGCTATTGTTAATTGAAAGCTACCTGTGCAGTGCTCGATAACGCAACTTGCCCGCATTTCTTTTCTCTAGCGCTCTCATTGTGGTGATCCTCAAGATTAGATCGTGTGTAGCGCTTTGTAATATTTATTTAGGTAGCGCTCTACAATTGCAGCCGTGACAGAATATTTGCCCCATAGCGCTTCCTCATAGATTGAGCTTTTGTTGTCGGAGCATTTGTTTATCTTTCAGCCATTTTGTTGTGACCCCTTGGCCCATCCCAGACCCTCCCTGCACCTAGATCCCGCCTCCCAGCTGACCCTCCCACGCTCCGCCCCCCTCCACTCTCCATTTAAGCAGATGAACCAACGTGCAGCGTCCACGCGCTGCGGCCGCGCCAAAGGTAAGCCCGTCTACGCCCGTCCGTGCCTAGACCGCGCCCAGCGCCAGACCCCCTGGTCCCCGCTGCCCCCAGCCCAAGAAAATCAAATATGATGCCGCAACGCTCCTCGCCCTCAACCCCGGACGCTCACCACAATGCTGCGAAGCTACTCCAGGACGCACTCACGGTCCTTTCGCCTGCCTCTCCTGCAAGTTCAACTGCTTCAGAACCCTCACCAAATCCACATCCTCCAAACACAACTCCGACTCCAACCGCCTAAAGTGCATTCTGCTCAACACCCGCTCGGTCCACAGACACGCAACAGAACTCTGGGACCTAATCGACACTACGTCACCTGACATCGCCTTCCTCACTGAAACATGGATGCCATAGCCATACCGGACGCTTACAAGATTATCCGAAAAGACCGCACCAATCAAACAGGAGGAGGCCTCGCCATCGTCCACAGAAACACCATCAAAATCACAACCAGCTCCGACGACAATCTCGCAACCGCCGAACATCTCCACTTCCAGATCCACACCGACCCCAGGACCACACTTAGAGGCACCCTCATTTACAGGCCTCGAGGTACCCGCACTCATTTCAGCGTTGTCATCACTGACTTCGTCAGCCCACACGCCCTCGCCTCCGAGAACTACATTCTTCTAGGAGACCTCAACTACCACCTTGAAAACAAACACGACAGCAACACCACCACCCTTCTGGACAACCTGGCCAATCTCGGACTCAAACAACTTGTTGACACCCCCACTCACTCAGCCGGACACACGCTCGACCCTATCTTCTCCTCCAGCAAGCACATCTCCTTCGATCGCACTACAGCTCTCCATTGGACGGATCACAGCTGTGTTTACTTCAGCTACAAAACCACCCTGACTCACAACCTATTCATCGAAGAAACTGGAACAAAATCACCACCGACCAACTCCTCACATCACTCAAACAAAACCCTCCCACCCTCTCAATGGACCCAGACCAAGCGGCCACCAACTTCAGGCAATTGATTTCCCACAGCGCAGACGAATTAGCACCCCTGAAAAAGCACCAGATGGATTCAACCAGCAAAAAGGCTCCCTGGTTAAATGATGAACTTAAAGAATCCAAGAAGCTATGCCGCACCATGGAGAAGAATTGGAGAAAAAACCCAACCTCAGACAACATGGCCTCCCTCAAGACAGCCACCTGCAAACATCACCAAATGATCCGATCCGCCAAGAAATCCGCTTTCAAGGATCGTCTCGACAACAACACTCACAACAGTAAGGAACTGTTCAATATCGTCAAAGAATTCACCAACCCCACCGCAGCATCCAACGACATCACTCCCTCCCAAGACCTCTGCGATGCACTATCCTCCTTCTTCTACAACAAAATTGCCGACCTCCACAACAGCTTCGAGAATTCTCCCAGCGATCAACCCGCCCCACCCCCTTCAGATCCTACTCCTCCAACTAACAACCTCAGCGCCTGGAACCCAATCTCCACTGAAGACACCATTCGCCTCATGAACTCAATCCACTCTGGCTCGCCTTCCGACCCCTGCCCCCACCACATCTTCAACAAAGCTGACTCCATCATCGCACCCCAACTCCGCGAGATCATCAACTGCTCGCTCAACTCTGCTACCTTTCCAGAAAGCTGGAAACACGCCGAACTCAGCGCCCTCCTGAAGAAACCCACAGCAGACCCCTCAGAACTGAAAAACTACCGACCCATATCCCTCCTCCCTTTCCCTGCCAAAGTCATCGAGAAAGCTGTCAACAGCCAGCTCGCCACCTTCCTTGAATCTAACAACTCCCTTGATCCATCTCAATTTGGATTTCGAGCCAAACACAGCACCGAAACCGCCCTCATTGCAGCGACCGACGACATCCGAACACTACTTGACAACGGAGAAACAGTGGCCCTCATTCTACTCGACCTCTCCGCCGCTTTCGACACAGTCTGCCACAGCACCCTTATGCAACGCCTCAGCAACATCGGCATACAAGGAAAAGCCTTGGACTGGATCACCTCATTCCTCACTGGGAGAACTCAAAGAGTCCGACTTCCCCCATTCTACTCAGAGGCCACCGAAGTCATCTGCGGCGTACCTCAAGGATCCTCACTCAGTCCCACCCTCTTCAACGTCTAAATGAGTCCTCTCGCCTCCATCGCACGTCAACACAACCTCAACATCATCTCTTACGCCGACGACACCCAGCTAATCCTCTCCCTCACCAAAGACCCCAACACCGCCAAAACCAATCTTCACGAAGGCATGAAAGAAGTTGCCGAATGGATGAAACAAAGCCGTCTTAAACTCAACTCAAACAAAACGGAGGTGCTCATCCTAGGATCTTCCCCCTCAGCCTGGGACGACTCTTGGTGGCCTTCCGCTCTGGGCACAGCACCCACACCCACAGACCATGCACGTAACCTCGGCTTCATCCTAGACTCCTCTCTCTCGATGTCCAGACAAGTCAACGCCGTCTCGTCCTCTTGCTTCAACGTACTTCGCATTCTCAAAAAGATCTTCCGCTGGATCCCCCTCGAGACAAGAAAAACTGTTACCCACGCACTGGTCACGAGTCGGCTGGACTATGGTAACACACTTTACGCCAGAATCACAACAAAACTACAGAAAAAACTCCAGCGCATCCAAAACGCGCCAGCGAGACTCATATTAGACATCCCGCGCCAAGATCACATCACCAGTCATGTAAAAGACCTCCACTGGCTTCCCGTCAACAAAAGAATTACTTTCCGCCTTCTCACCCACGCTCACAAGGCCCTCTACAATCTAGGACCCGAATGCCTCAACACTCGACTGTCCTTTTACAAACCGACCCGCCAATTAAGATCGTCCAATCAAGCCCTCGCCGCAGTCCCGCGCATCCGGAAATTCACCATGGGTGGCAGATCCTTCTCCTTCCTGGCTGCCAAGACCTGGAACTCACTCCCCACCCACCTCCGCCTTACTCAGAACCACATCTCCTTCAGAAAAGAACTGAAAACCTGGCTATTCGACAAATAATATACCCCTTCCCCTAGCGCCTTGAGACCCTCTGGGTGAGTAGTGTGCTATACAAATGCTCGAACTTGAACTATACCAAATGGTACCTTTAAATCTTCAGTTATGTTTCCGGGTAGGTGCTTGGTGTGGATAGTAGATACTAATGTCTGTCATGCAATTTTTTTTTATTTCCAGCTATGGGTTTAAATGGAATAGACCTGATCCAGGCTATTCCCAATACATTATTATTTTTTTTTTTTTTATAAACAACTGAAGAGTGAAGATAACGAAAAACCACTTATAACAAGAGAAATCTTGATGTGGTGGGAAACCTACAATAGGTGAAGGGAAACCAACAACTGGTTAAGTAAGAACCCTCGCCCACCACCTAGTGGTGACATGCTTCATCACTGGGTTCCCACTGGAAAGACCTAGCGTCTTTCCAGTGTGCTACTACGCCTGTATACAGCGGCGCTGGTTCTTGTGAGTGTTGAGGGTGCAAACAAAACCGGATTGTGCTAAGTGAGTGTAAAGAAAGGAAAAATTAAAAAGTGCGTAGTTGTGACAGTAAACTATTTTATTCAGAGTCCAACCAGCACTGGTTAAAAACAATTTAGAGTGGAAACATACATAGGGAGGGTCTCGGTAATTAAAGACACCTTTATTTTACCGAGGTGTCTTTAATTACCGAGACCCTATTGTACGTTTCCCACCACATCAAGATTTCTCTTGTTATAAGTGGTTTTTCATTATCTTCACTCTTCAGTTGTTTATAAAAATATTCTTCAGGGGTAAGAGAGTGAACTAACATACCCTTACTCTCCCTTTGTTTATTTTTGTATTCCCAATACATGCAACATAGCCCTATTGCTACTTACTGCGTGGGTAAATTATGCCAAAAATGGTTAGAATATACCACATTGTCTTCAGTGAGACAAAATCTTTCCCTCCTTTCTGAAGACGTGACTCTTCCTGATTTCCTTTTGGGCCCAAAATCTTTCTGTCTAAATGATTTGCTAATGCTGCTTTTAGCAAAATTGAGAAATTATCGCAAATGGAAGCTGCAGTACGTTTACGTTTACGCCAAATTGATCAAGATAATTTGAATAAAGTCCTTGCTGTGGTAAATAACAGTATTATTGTCTTGTCATCTCTATTTATAGTTTAGATAATATTGGATCATGTATCATCTATCATCTATCATTGATAGTGTGCAAAGTGATGTATCTAAATTATATCATGAGGAGTCCCAACTTAGATCTATAATGCAATTTAGTTGGACACTCCAAACACCTAAGAACGGGAGCTTCCCTTGGTATTACCTCAATGCTACTGCTTTGGTCTTACCTTTCAATTTGACATGTAAACAGCAATCAATGGCCATGAAAGATGTGTCTGCCCCTAATCTGGCTTGTTATTTGAAAAGAACTCATGTTCCAGCTATTATTCCCACTCTTACTTTGCTTTCAAATGGATGCTATCTAGTCCTGAATAATCATGACTGTTGTGGTTTGCATGCAGGAATCCCTTATGTGGTGTCTGTTTCCAAGTTAATCACTTACTGCAATAACATTGTGTTTCTTCCTTCCCACCAGAGTGTCGATAGTTCAATCTGGTCTTCCATTCCAACTTTAAAAACAGATTTCACTAAACTAAGCAGACTCAAATTGTTATTGTTTTAACAAGAGGTGGCTCTCACTTCAGCTTACGAAATCTTTGAATTGTAGGTGGCGAGAACATCCAGCGAAATACAGTAATTGTAAAATACAAATTTCCCCCAACATTTCGGTCAATGGATTCATCAAACATGTAATACATCTGATACCACTGGTCTGACCCACTTTTTAAAACTTGTGGGCTCCGACTTCGTGACCTCCTTTCAAATTATTTTTGAAGAAATACTAGCTTTTATACATTCTAGTTTTCCAGCAACTTCGGTGGGCTCACACTCCTGCTCATCTTGATGTTGGACGTTTGATGTACTGCTCCTGCTATTACGCAATGGCTACTCCTTTTGCAGTCCTTGCCAGGCAGGCATCACTGCAGCTGTACCATGAACTTTTGCTACGACTCTTTGGAGTAAAGGCTCTGGACGCTCTGGATGCAGGTTTTGTTTAACCTTACACTACGCATGCTTCACCAGTGTACTACCTATGTTTCATTGCATCCAGTGCTTCTTTCAATAGGCTCTGATTTCTGCCTGGCTACACCAACTCAAGCTGCCCTTAATTTCGAACTGTTGATGAGTCCCTTAGTGGCCCATTACCAGAACTG
This sequence comes from Lissotriton vulgaris, assembly GCF_964263255.1. Lineage (NCBI taxonomy): Eukaryota > Metazoa > Chordata > Amphibia > Caudata > Salamandridae > Lissotriton > Lissotriton vulgaris. The sequence continues at coordinate 542,732 of NW_028249573.1, read as the reverse complement.
TTCTGTCAGTATGTGACTCGTTCATAACCTAGTGTTATGGCCATTGGCTGGCAATGGTCCCTGTGCATTGGCATAGCTTTTTCTGGATCTTAGTTCTGTTCAAATCAACTCAGGATGCTTTTGTCGACAACTGGTACTGAAGAGCATGTTTGTTCATTTGCATTGCTCAAATGGATGGCTAATATCTGTACCTCGGAAGGTTCAGATTTGGTACTGGAATTTCTCCCTTATCAGTAGGCATCGCACATTTTGGGTACACATGACACATTTTAATTGACTATATTATGTTTTCACTATAAATATATATATGTATTGTGAAAACATAGCAGTCAATTTTTTACTCATACCTACGCCCCATTTTTTTTATATATGCCCTTATCATGTTACTTGATGATTGAACTGTAGTTCAAATGCTTTTGTTCTGCTTCCCAACTGAATTCTGTCATCATCTTGATGCTGCCATCTGGACCAAAGGGAGAGTGTCACAAGTCCTGTGCTGTTTACCCTATGTGAACCTGAGCACACTGCCATCCTTACTTTGCTTTGCACATGTTATGATACACAGGTATTTTGCTTTGTGCCACTCCGTACTGTCAACAGAATGCATTGTTATTTTGTCTGCTGTATTTTCTTGGGATTTACTCCGAACCCGGTAGACAAGGTCAAACAACATAGCCCCTTGTTATTCTGCTTTGATCAGGCTCTAGCACATAGACAAAACACACACATGCAGCTGTTGTTTGGGAACATGCACTCTTTGCCATATAGTAATGCCTGGACAGGCAAACACACAGACAATATGGCGACTACACCTGAGATATAGAACCTTCATCTGTGCATGCAAAGGTACGGGGACTGATGTAAACACCCAGAAATCTTTTGATATATATTCACTTTGCTTCTGTAGAATGGGAGTGGGGTTAGTTTACTCTGTCTTATATGATGACAGCTCCTTTCATGATTTATGGATTACTTACTATGCTGACCATATTTGTGTTAGGCATCTTCTTACTCATTGTGGCAAGCATACTGAATACTAGAACGCGGATATGTAAAATTAATATTTTAAACTTTTCTTGTGTCACTGTCAGATCTTATTGTGGCCAAGTATGCGTGTCAGAGCGAAAGGGTGTGTCCTGTCACCACGATTCCTGAGAGGGTCTGAAGTGTTGTGTTCTGGGGTGTCCAATCACATTCCTCTGTAAGCGAGTAGGAGAGCAAGTGAGACGCTATAGCTAGTCGATCCCGGGCTCTTGGGTACAAATGTGGTAGGATAACTCAGTTCCTGCCTACTAAGGTTCTATGATCCCAAGCATAGTTCTATGAATTATCAACTAGAAGAGGCAGATAGTAAGCATGTTCCTAAATGTCGTGTAGGAGTTATGTTATTAAATGTTATGTGTAATTAAATTCCATATTTATGCAAATCTGTTGTTTGAATGAGCTGAAAGGGTCTTTCTCTAATCACAAGAATGAGACTTTCACTACCTATTTCACTTTCTGTGCCTGAGACGTACTCAATAACAACAAAAGGTGAATATGTCCCGGTTAGTATACATTGGTGCTGATGCTGTTTAGTTATTTTATGTTACATAGATTTACACACACACACACGCACACACACACAAACAGACCCACAGCATATACTTGAACAATATGTACTCACCCCCGCTCATAAATGAAATCCAGAAAATGTGTTGTGCGGTTTATGCAGTGTGTGCACACTTCCAACCACAATATTAATTTATAGGAGTCAGTCACATACTTAGTATCAGCATGTTCTGTGTTGCTCCACAGAATGAAAAAAGTAGTATGATGGTTGGAGCAGCTCACCGGCCATGCCCATGAGGAGCAAAAAGAACAAAAACAAGCATTTGCAATGCAATAGGTCTCACATTTGCGAAGGTTTTGAGCTGTTGGCATTGTAAATGTCAATGCCTTTTATTTACTTGTTGGTTTTTAAAACATAAATAAAAGGCATTGCCATTTACAATGCCAATAGCTTAAACTCTCGCCAATGCGAGACCTATTGCATTGCAAATGCTTGTTGTAAATTGGCTCTTCTACATTTAATGCAAATTCTTTGATAGATGAACAAATTGGAAAAAAATGACAATTTACTGGATAGAAGTGCTGTCATGAATATCAGGTTACTCAAACAAAATCCAGATTATGCAGCTAGTGACACACCTGGCAGCCAGAGATGAAAGTCCTAACAATAAAACTTAAATCTGCAAAACGATGTGGCGTGGACAGTAAAAATAAGGTTGTGGGCCCCTGTTCTGAAACAGATAATATTGCATCTATCTATGGATGCATGTGACTGAAAAGAGACAATTTACTACATATGAGATAAAATAAAAAAAAATTAAATGTACCCGGGGCAGAGCAACCAGCCAAAGAAAGGCCTTGACAAGAAAACAAAGCAAACAAGCACTGGCAAAGCCAACAGGTATGGCATGTATATCGGAACTGTGAGAAAAACATTATAAAGACTGCTGCAGGGCCAAAACAATTGCCTCCTGCATACAATATATCAATTCAATAAATAATGTAACGTGACATTCAGAATACATTTAGGATGTAAAACATTGCCTAAAACACTACAATGCAAGTACTTCACAGGTGGCGCAGGGCACACCAAACAACGGATTGCATGAGGTGACAGAGGCAAGCTCACTACTGTGAGCAGAGTCAAAGACAACCCTGCCCCATCAAGAAGACCTATAAAGCACAGATGACTGACTGTGCCTCAGCTTACTGTGAGCAATACTTCACTGCATGCACATTCTGTTAGACACCTACACAGACACATTGTGAACGCTAAACCTGAACCTCAAGGTGGGCTTAGAGACGGTTACTCAGACAGCAGTGAAAAAGTAAACGTAGGACAGCAAATAAAAAAACTAAGTTAGTGTGATTTGTCCTTTAATGGTAATGGAAAAAGAGCAGCAGAGCCCTTAAAGTCCTCTGGTTTACTCTTTGGCTTATTTACTTGTGCGGGTTTGTGATGGTTTACTCTAACCCTGAACTGTCGGAACTGTCGGATCTATGACTCGGCCGGCACACTTTTTTGCAGAGAACATGAACAGGCTTGAACTTTACACTGTGAGCACTGCGCACCCGCACCGCAGAAAAGCACTGTTTAACAGAAGAGATAAGGGGACGATTACAACCCTAAGTGAATGCGGGCTGGAAACCAGTGAGCAGCAACAGCCGTCAAGAAGAAAGTCAAGAAGAAAGTGTCTGAAACTTTATAGTGGCTCCGCTTGTAATTAGTAAATTCCATTACAAGACTGCTGACTTTCTAGAGAAGGATGCGACAGCTGTGCGCATGAAAGAGTTGTTCTTTAGTGGTAAATCAGCTCTCATTTGTGCATCATACCACTTGGTTCACCAGCATTTCTGTAGTTTTTAATATGTTTTAATGTGGACGTTACACTTGACATTCCCAGGATTCAGAATTGAATAAGGGATGAAGGATAACAATTTGGGGAGGCAGGAACCAGTGCAAAAATAACTACGTTCTGGATGCTTTCTTTACAGTTGTCAGTTTTTAAGTGGGCTACTTCATTGTAGGAGACTTTCAGAATAGACAATATGGAAAACATTAATTTGTGCTTGATTCTTATTGTTGTAGTGGGTATGGCATTTAAGAGATTCACTGATCAATAGATTAAACAGGAAGGATCAGGTTTAGGTAGCCCGTCAAAGGGCACCTAGGTTTTCCTTTTCCCTCATAGTGTGACTGGGTGGTAGCTGCCCAATAACAAGTAGCCAGTGGTGCGCGCGCACCACAGAGGAGTGGGGGCGAGGGAGTACGGCAGCGAGGCGAACGCACGCTCCTGCGCTTAATAGACACCGATGGGAATGGTCGGAGCAAAGGTGGGACATGAGCCCAACTTTGCCCAATTGTGTGCCTTATTTTTTTTTTTAAAACACGCTAATGCCAATGGCAGCCGGCGAAAACCCTGACCACACGCACGAGCATGTGGTCAGCTTTCAGAACCCTGTACATGAGGTCTCGTGCTGCGCGGGCAGTGCTGCGCACTGCAACACTAGGTGCAAGACCTAAAAAGGTACAATTCTTAGAATTTGTATGAATATGTGCACATTTTTTACACTATTGTACTGTGCCATTTTGCACACTGTGAGCACAGCTGCACTTTAAAGCTGCAAAACACACACGGTTCAGATATTCCACAAATTAGGTCACAAGCTATTACTGACCGGTCAGAGCAGGTGGTTCCAAACTGCAGGGTCTGTCTGGAATGGACAGCTTCCACTTTGTGAATGTCAGACGTTTGCATTAGCAGAAGTAAACTGTGGTCAAATCACTGGTTGCTACCCTAATCTCATTCACTGAATGCCAACTTTTTCTTGTTTTTAATTAGCACCTGTCCCTTTAGGGTCTGCTTTAAAAAGAATGTCACTCTTGAGTGAATATGAATGCTGTGACTCAGGTGTGTTGTCCCTTACAGGCCTTCACCCGTGCATTCGTAGTCATTGAAAGACAATCACAGAAGGATTCCTGTCTCAAAAATGTAAGTAAAGCAGGAATTTTTGTGATGACCAGTGTATGGGCGTTTGCCATGGTGAATGATTAGTATGTGAGTGACAATGAAAAGAGAAGGAGACAAAGCACTCAGTGTTGTCCATACACTGACTGTTTTGCAGCCCCAATGTATTACATCATGGTCTTAGGGCACTAGTGTTAATGAATTTAGGAAATGTTATTTGTAATTCATTCATATTTGCTCAAACTCAAGATAGATAGCAGTGCTGTGCTCTGACATTTCTGAAACACAGGGATGCACTTTATTTACAACAATTCGGCACACTCCTGTGTTTTCTCTAGTTTTTTTTAACTAAGATTAGCTGCCTAGCGCCAAAACCAGGCACCTCTGCACCATAGTGCAAGGATGCCTGCGTTGCAGGCAATTATTGTTTATATGCAGGAAGGTGTCCCTTCCTGCACAGAAACAATCAATAACGGCGATTTGTTACTTTATTGTGTGCGGTATTCTGCAGCACACCTAGAAGTTGCAAATTGTCATTATTTAATGATTGTTTATGTGCAGGAAGGCACACCTTCCTGAACATAGTGCTGCAGAATGCAGCACACATAGAGAAAGCAAAAACAATGAGAAATAAAAGTATTTCCCCAATTTGCACCATTCTAACTCTGCTATTGCTTGGTGTAAGCTTTTGACGCTGCCTCAGATTTACATATCCATGTCAATCGGATGCAGCATCAAATGCAATGGGTGTTGCGGTGGAATGCCCACAGCAACACCCATTGCACGAGCCTTTCACGCAAAGTGATGCATTCACATGGGCCGTATTTACAAGGTGGTGTTAAGCCACCCTCAAGAGGCTTAGTGCCGCTTTGCGAATGTGAAGAAGGGCAGACTGCCACCAAAACATCACTAAAAGGGGCATTCTGGTGGCACTATCCCTTTCTAAATATACCCCTCCTGTGGATACCAAATATTGTACCATACCCAGTCGGAATCTGGTCAGGTGAAATTTTTGGTGGTGTAGCGCCGAAACTAAGTATGGGTCTATAGCGGAGGTTGTACGTAGCGGATGATATACTTCTGCCTCAATTCTGCTTTTAATCAATAATTCGTTTTCACTAAGGCTTTAGTAGCACTATTAAAGTTCCGTGGACCTTCATAAAAACATTCATAAATACCCAGCAGTTCATCTTTGACGCACATCAAGTTGGCTCTTAAATGGGCTCCTATTGTTTTTATACAGTATGTATATGTATGTATGTATAGGCATTTATATAGCGCACTACTTACCCGGAGGGTCCCAAGGCGCTTCGACCGCTGCGAAACCCTTCCTGGCTTCCCTGAGAGATGGTCCCTTAATGGGTATCTCCAGGGTGAGACCAGGCATCCCCGGCGGTTTGGTGGGGCCGTTAGTGAGGATGAGGCAAGCTAATGCCCAGAGTTGCCGAGTGTGATCGCTGATCAGAGTGGGCACCGAGGCGAGAGAATTATCGAGTCCGCTGACCCTGGTCCAGAAACCTGCCGCGCCGGGAATTGAACCCTGGTCCCGGGCCGTCCTCTGCTCTCGGGTCTGCCGCCTCTAACCAGTGAGCCACACTAGTCAGTCAGGGTTGGCTCTAGAGGGGTGCGGCTGCTGCCACTGCACAGGGTGCTGACTGCAGGTGGGGGCTCCGTGTTTTCAAGTATATTATGTTTTTTAAAGAACCTTTTGCCACGTTCCTTGCATCCAGCAATTTAAGTTTGGTGATTCCTATTCTTCCTGGAGATAGAGATCAGGAGTTTTGTCTAGTGGAAGTTTTCTGACTCATCATAAGGTAGTACAGAGAGTTAGTATGCCTGCCGCAAAGAATGTGTACCATGCAGATCACAAAGGGCACATAATGTAAATAGATCAGTGCTTTTGTCAGAGAGACCATTTTGTTACTTGCAATTTATAAGTTAAAATCCTAATATAGAACATTGAGCTATTATCAGTCATCTAAGAGCTGCATGCAAACTTCAAGGTATAGATTAGACCTTTTTGATTTCTTCTCCTCTTTTATTATCCTAATTTGGCAAAAAGGGTTCATTTGTTTAGAAATAAATTCATCTTATTAAAAGAGAACTCCTAACCATGGTGTGACGTTCTAAATTCTGATATTGTGCTTCTCCATACCAAACACTCCTAAACTATACTGCTTTCCAATATGGTTGACATGTAACTCCTCTTCCTTCTAGTCCTCTGTCTTATGTAACATTCCGTATACACTGACTTACACATATATTGTTGAGGGTCTCCGTATATGATGTAAAGTTCTCTGACACTGTACACTGGTATGAGTGGCACTTTAAAACGAATTAAATGCATCAGAGAGAGAGACTGGTTACGGAGACTTGAGGGGCACTGTTAAAGGGTGAAGTGAGGGAATCCAAGGCAGAGGTGGCTATTGGGGGGCGCCAACAAACACTGTCACATTGGGCGGCACAAGTACTAAAATCGGCTCTGCAATAAATGATCACCATTTGAGTAAGGACAGCTTTGGGTCTAGACCAGACTAGAAGCTATAACTGTGTTGGTGAAAGCCTTATAATATTGCCCAAATATTGTAACCCTAGTTCCTCATGGAGAAGTGTGGAGAAGTGTGGCTCAGGGGTTAGAGGCGGCAGACCCGGAAGCTGAGATCGGCCCTGGACCAGGGTTCAATTCCCCGCCTCGGCGGGTCTTGGGCTCAAAAATTCCACGGACTCGATAATTCTCGCTCCGGTGCCTTCTCGACTCACGGGTTCACACTCTGCGACTCTGGGCAATAGCTTGCTCAATCTCCACAACGGCCCCTCGCGGCGGGATGCCTGGCTTTCACCTTGTGGATACCCTGCCGGGGTTATCTCACATGGGAATACCAGGACGGGTTCCCTAAGCAAGCGCCGGGAAACCCTTTGTGGGTAGCTGTGCGCTATATAAGCTCAAATACATTTACATATTAAGGGTGGGGCACTGTGACAGCAACCTACACAGAAAACTGTTTCCCTGACCTAAAGTTGTGAATGGTATGTGTGCCTCCATAACCCTGCACCATAGGTGGCAATTAGGATAGTTCTAGCTTTGAGGATTTTAATGGTACCATCATCTGACATGGACCAGATTTTGGGGGCAAATTTGAACAGTGAAACTATGGACTATTCATACTGCGTTGTTGATGCATTAACTGGATGCTTCCATGTGCTCCTCTTGTCGTAGGGTACCCCAAGATAGGTAAATGGTAGAACGTACTGAAGTGCTGTACCATATATATGGAAAGGAGTAATCTCACTTAAAGGATGGCCACATACCATCGCAAATGAAGTTGACTTGTTGGTTAATAAGCCCAGATCGGAGATTAGGGTCACAGTTCTATCTAATAGCCTCTGGAGTCCCCTTACTGTTATTACCAAGCGGACACAGTCATCGGCATACACTAATACTGGTAACTTTCTGCGTTCTACCCTGGGAGAATCAGCTTCAACCTTAATCAAATAACTGTCTCAGCGATCTGTATAAAAGATGGAAATAAAGGGGGCCAGCAAACACCCTTGTCTAACCCATCTCCTTATTTTTATGGGTGTCATACATTCTCCATTTTGACTGAACCTGACGTTACCTTCCACATACTCATTGAGCTGTGACAATAGATGGACAATATTTGGTTTAGCACCCTTCTTAATCAGCATACTCCACAGCCTGCCCCTGTTCACATTATCAAACGCTGCTGTGAGGTTGATAAACGCCAGAAAAAGGCACCCTCCTGTAACAGATAAATATTTGCTTCTTATTAGATGGAGATTCAGGCACTGGTCAGCTGCCCCAACCCCTGTCTGAATCTGTGCTGTGGTGCAGTTAATATTCCCTTTTAATTTGCCCAATTCTCCAGTTGGTCTAGCAACACTCCATCTAACACCTTGGAGGTGCAATCAATTAGATATATTGGGCAATAACACAGAGGGTCACCCCTATATCTGTTTTGGAAAATAGATACTACGATTGCCCTGGACCATGATGTTGGGAGTCCAGTGTGAATTTCACCGGTATCGAAGCCCAGAGTGCCAAATTACTTTTAAATAGATCAATCAGGACTCTGTCTTGTCCTGGGACGTTATTGTTCGGGGACCTTTCCACATCCCAAATAACATCCTTAACTTTGACCGATATATGGTCATCACCTCCCAGCTAATTAGCTCTTTTGAAACACTGTTGCCAACACTCGTCAGGTTTTGAGAATCATAGACATTGCATAAATGAGTGACTCAGAGATGTTCAAGTATGTTCGCTACCATGTGACCAGAGTGGTTACTCGAGAAGAAGGGTGTGTTCACAATCTGTCAAAATTGGATTGAACCATTCTTGAGACATGTGGCAGTTCATTGCTCCCACAATTCCCTTCTAATCTCCCCCTTCCTAGTCAAGATGGCTTCCTTATAGCTTTTCCTACAAGCTCTTCGTTCCTCCAAGTCCCTGGATCATCATTTGACAGCCTCCAGCAGTTTTCTCTGTGCTTGGGAACATAGTTTGTTGAACTAGTTTTTGGGCTTGGGTGGTCTTGGTGGCTGTGATATCTCTAAAAGCTCAGTTACCCTTTTACAGATTGCTGAGCTGGATCCCATTAACCCAGCTGGATCGGTTTGGGCACTTATGCAGAGATCAAATTGCTCCATTCTATCTTTCAAAAGTAAGATTAGGAATGCCTCTGGGTCAGTGCCTCGCCATTTAAGGTGTACCCCTCCATACCTGGTGTACTCAATTGGTGGAGCTACCATATGACAGCACAGTGCTGTCATAAGTAAAAGTTTAATGCCAAGTGGTCAACTTTACATTGCAAAGCAGTTAGGTGCTTGACAGCCGGCCTCCGAGCATCTGGTCAGTGCGCCAATGCCTCAATTCATGTATAAAAAACAATTCCCAACAGGTATCAATTTAAGGCAGTTAAATGATGTATGCAGTAAGCATTACATAAAAAAGAAACAAGGAGACTCATATGGTTTAAGAGCTTGTTATTCACCAATTCATAAAAGGGCGTTTCACATGGAAATGCAGTTAGGCAGCACTGTACAGAGGAAATCATGTGACAGCCCGGAGGCACTTGGTGAGTGGTGATATATACATTTGGTGAAAGGTGATGATGCAAGTGCTGAACGTGAACAACGTGAACGGCGCAAGGTGACAAAGAAATATACAGTGGTGGCTCCGTAGGACTTAGTTTTAGTCACTTAAATCATGATGTCATACATTTTTCAAGAGCCAAAAACGTTAGATGCGCCATAGAGTTGCGCTGTGCCAGAGCATTCCAAGCCTTCATTGCTCCCGGCCGCCTTGATTTTTTCAGGCGCTGCCCTTCCTAACCCTCCCAAGTCTTCGCCGAACAAATGCAGACTTTTCATCTGTTGCCTCCGCCCTCGGACCCAGGAATCACGCGACCAGTGGATTGCGCACAACACTGCCTGAACCCGACAACCCTGTCCTGAAAACGATCCCGACTCACAGGGATCGAAACGCCGTCGACATCACAGCGCAACTCTATGGCGCATCTAACGTTTTTGGCTGCATACATTATTTAACTGCCTTAAATTGATACCTGTTTCGAATACTTTTTTATACATATTCTTCACCCATCCCGACGTGGTTTATAAGTTTTACTCCTGTTGTTCTTCGACGATGCCTCAATTCAGCATCTCCCATTAGCGCTCGGTTAATGGTGCTCGGGCTGCAATGTTGTTCGTTTTTGCCCCTCTATATAGAAGGTTGCAGTAGGTGGCGAAAGTCACTGCCTGAGTGTGTTAACAAATTTTGAACATCTTGCTAGTGCCCAGGGAATAGATGGTGTAAAACAGAGAGAAGATGCTTCCAGACACGTTCACACCTCTAGGGCCAGACACACTGGACTGATTAATAGGATTCTCTGATGGTCTAAAGCTGGTCAGCAGCAAACCAAGTGTAGACATGATTCATGTGAGTAGGTTCATAACCTTCAATCCCTTCGGTCTGGCCGGTCCTGGCAACATTAAAATATTTTATTGGCAGAACAATCACATTTATAATGTCTGCAGTCGGGTTTCCGTATTATGGCTCTCAGGAAGTACGGTTGCGGTTTTCTGGGAAGATGAGTTGGTTAGTGTTAGTAGGTCTTGATCTCTTGAGGTTGCCTTAAGTTGCAGGTGATGTAATTTTTACCTATGGTAAATGGAATGCCCCTTGCATGGAGGGCTGTTTACTCAATCTGGAGACACTTCATAGCCTTTCTTACTTGGGTGTCCCAAGGATTGCCTGGAGTTTCAAAAATAAATGTTAAGTAGACTTTTACTGATTGTGTGTGGGCCTTCCTAGTCCTAATGTAATATTTCAGCATGGCAGCTTGGCAGTCTAGTGTTTGAATCACAAGGCCCAATTCCCGCCTTAGCCTAGAGCGATGGGTATATCATGGTTGTCAGGAAATTTTCTTGTATACTCTACAATTTGCTCACTCCTGGGCTGAGTCTAGGGCCCCTGGGTAGGCGAACTAGCCATACTGTAAGGCTGGGAGAAAGGTTGCCTTCATTACCTTTAGAATTGGGTCCTCTAATGCACTACTAATTTGCTGGTTCAATTGGCCGATCCTGTATGTGATTGCAGGACCTTTTTTAGTGCATTTGCCTGTGTCACTGCTGTGTTGTTTTCACTAAACCAGACACCAAGGTAATTGTACTTCCTTGCTGTGCTGGTGATTTTGCAACCTAGGTACCAAGAGATGTTCCTTTTGTTCCTGCATCATCCACATATAATGACGTTAGTTTTATTCTGGTTCACCTGCAGTGGGTAGTCTGATTGAATGTGTTCAGGGCATTCAATACATACTGTAAATTGTTTTTAATGTGATACATAATCCCTAAGTCATCCACATATCAGATTATTTGTAGCTTGATATTTCCTGTCTTAGGTGGGACCAGACACCAGGGATCCAAGGTTGGCCCTAAATCGGCTCTGTACAATGTACAAATTAAACAGCAGGGGGGAGGTGGGGGGGGGGGGTCAGGACACACCTACTTTAGGCCTTTATTTGTTCCGATTTTTAGGGTGACCTAACCAAAGTCCAGTTTTCACTCTGACCCATGTCATTGAGTATAGTGAGAATACTGCTCTAAGCAGCATAGGGGTATGCCCTAGGCATCTAGTTTCCTCCATAGGGTTGCCCTAGCTACCCTGTCAAATGCTGCACTATAGTCAATAAAGCAGCAAAGAAGCAGGAGGCTGTTGATTTTTGATGTCTTGGTACCTCAAGAAAGGTAGTGCAAGGATGGTATTCACAGTTGACACCCCCTCGCTGAGGCCAGAGTGGAAAAATTGTCAAATATTTTGCTTTTGAAACCACACCTCTAGCTGCTCTACCAGGGTCTGTGCATATGCTTTGGCCTCTAAGTCAAGGAGCGCAATTAGACTGCAGTGTGAAGTTTATGAATGGTCCCCCTTTTTGTATATAGGGCAAAGGATGGACCCTCTCCAAATATCAGGGGCTGTTGCGGTTTGGAATGCACTGTTGCAGAGTAGAGTCAAAATCCTTCCTCAGTTATCAGGGGCACATTTAAACAGTGATGCTGGTAAACCATTGGAACAGGGAGCTCATCCTTTCTCATCTTTTTGATGATGCCTTCAACATTCCTGCTACTAGTTTGTTCGGATGCTGCTAGTTTACTTTTGGTGGTTGGGAAGGATGACCATGCCCTGAACTATCACTGTTCATAGGCCAGATAGCTGGCTCCCCAGTAGAAACATCAACAGGAGATTTGATTATCGACCAAAGCCCCAGACTGACTGGAGGTCGACGGTGTAATCAGATTTTTGATGTATAACCTGTTACATGGCTTACCCAAGATGCTTCTGATAAACTGTTATTCATTGATTCCTTGCAGCTCTTGCATTTATTTACATGCTCCCAGAAGTGGCCCTGATGTGGGCCTTTCAGCAGCTGAAATATGATTGCCTATTCCTTTTGGTAGCTTGCTTCTTTACGCTCCCAGACTATTTTCTATGGGGTTTCTCTCTTACGTTTGACCTCTGTTGCTGACTTTATTGTAGTTTGTTTTTTGGGAGTCTGCTGAACCCTTTCTTGCTATAATAGCTTTATCGTATTGCATTGAGATTCTCCGGCACCCACTGTGTTATATCGCATTAGATTGGATTACTTCACCTTTCAGGAGGGATTTGAGGTCCTCCATAGACTTCTCCCACCACTGGAGAGCCGAATTCTGTAGCCTTTAATTTGCTACGAGCTCCTATTTGCTTAGACAGGCGATAACTGGTGCTGTATGCTGTGGTCTACACTTTATTCTTTTGACTAGGTTCACAGTCGCTTCTCCTGTTGATGAACCTGTTGTGTGTCGATTTAGATACCATCTTTAGATTTCTCGATTCATGCCCTTATATAGGTAAAATTCACATTGCCCTTATTTAGGCATAGCAATCCAGCCCTTATTTAGTCATTGCTCATGCTAACCAAATACAGGCATGGTCAACTACATCAGATCCTCTTCGTCACAACGAGTTCTTGGAAAACCAGACTCTTAAGCCTTTAGGACTTCCCCTTGCCTGGATATTGATTTCTCCAAGAACTCATTTATTATGCGTGAACAACTATTCCTTAGGGGTTCATTCATGACGTTCATATGCCAGACTTGTACGTCAATACAGGCATTCCTAAACACCTTCAAGGTATAAATATACCTTCACTTGCTATGGCAAGGCATGGTGTGGTATGCCTACTTACTTGCATGACGCGGCTCGCCACAGCAAGTCCCAAAGGAATTCATCTCCCCAACTGACGCACTGACCAGACGCTGTCATCCTCCTCGCCGAGAATTCAGCTTCAGTGTTTATGACTCCCCTTTCGGGGTGTTAGAGATCGAGTACCGGGAAAAAGATACCAACCTCTCTCATTCTAAGGTATGGAGCTGATTAGAACCTAGAGAAACTTTTGGCAATTCTTGGCAAAACTAAACTAAACTAAACTTAAGGTAAAACAGCACCTACTTCTTCCCTCGTACTAGACTTAGGTTAGGTACACTGGGGTAGGATTATTTTAGAAGCACCAGTTGAGGATTTTTAGCCTGTTTTATTTATGTATGTATTTTTATATATTTCATAGCTACAGACATTGCTATTACAGTATTATTTTATATTACTGTTTACGGTGTACGCATTATACTTCGCATTCTGTCTTACGATTGTAGCAGTTCATATCTCTTGCATAGGAAATAAGACTGTTCAATAAACCCTTTTATTGAAACGCCCGTCTCTCTATTTCTATGCAAATCTGTAGAAATGAACCATGCACGATTGACTGAGAGAAACTGTAATATATTGTTTCCACGACTGAAGATATTGTTCCGACTCTAAAGGAAACAACGTTGTCATGTTTATGCCTTTGTCAGAAACTAATCCCCTCTTGTCCATTAGAGAAAGTTTTTAGTGACCTCTGAGTTAGCTGGCACACACAAGTCATTAAGTTTAATGTACTCAATAGACACATACTGACCTCAGTCCAATGTCAAAACTATAGTGTATATTATTCCAATGTGCAGAGTCTATCAGGGATATAGGAACTACACTACAGACCCACCTGCCTGCTCTCCATGGAAGGTTGTACTAGGGGGTTCAAGATAGATTGTAGTGGGTTGTAGTCCCTTTCCAACAGTTATGTGATTTCAAAGTGCGCTATCTGCATGACTAAGTGCTCAGAAAGGAAGACATAATCAATAGTTGATTAGCATTTGCAAGTCAGGGGGAATAACCATTCCTTCGCCTTTACTAAGATATCACTTGGTGCTGCTGTCAGTTTGCAGGTTGACAGAAATTCCTGTTTGATATGCATCACTCTCTCCCAGACGATGACAAGTGGCTTGCCCAGGCCACTGATAATAAAATCACTCACTACTATGATTTCATGCCCAGGGTGATCCAGAATGAGCAATACTAGACTGTCCAGCAGTTCTCGGATTATCGTCAGCTTGTTTTGTTTTTTTCAGCATTGATGTAAGATTTGACCAGTATCAGATCAGTGGTTTTCTGATAAAGTTTTGGCCTCTGATAAAGACTGCTTGGGCTGCATTGCTGGGTAGGACCAATTTGGCGGCCTCCAAGATGGTAGAGGGCTTGATAAAAATTGATGGGCCCCCTGACAGGAGAGCGAACTGGCTTGTTCATGTAAACATCTCATAGAAATCTGGCAAAGATGTGGGGGCAAGCTCCCAAGTCTCCTAGTGGCAGAGGATGTTGTTTGTTTCCTGGAAGGTCAGAGCTTCCCTGCTCGACCTGATACCCTTTAGACTGGCCACATTCCAAGAGAGTACTGATAATGGTTTATTTTATCTCTGGATCAAATGAGTATGGCATCTCACTGGACTAGGCCTATATCTCTGTCTTTTTGGTGGAACAGACACCTCCTGTGTGTGTCTCTTTGAGAGTCAGAACACACCTCCTCCTGATTTTGCATGGTGCCAACTGTTAGTATACACAAGCCTTCTGATTTTGAGGCCCATCAGCATTTACCTCCATTTTAACCTTCAGCACACTTGATGGAGTTTCCTTGAGGTGTGGGGTCAATAGAACATACAGGTATTTCATTGGTAAGGGTATGTGCAGATCAATGCCCCATTCCGCAATGATGGCTCTTTCCATCCACACTATGGGCCCCATTAGGATGGCGGGCGGGCTTTGCCCGCCCGCCATCCTATCTGAAATCCTATCCTATCTGAAATCCTATCTGAAATCCTATCCTATCTAAAATCCTATCCTGAAATTGGGACCGCCCGCCCTAAGGGCGGGGGTCCCGCACGCACCATTAGGATGTGCCCGCCACTGTTTATGTTTATGTTTATTAAAACTTTTGTAGCGCGCTCTATTACCACAAGGTATCCTGGCGCGGTGAGTGAAATTGTTGAGAACAGAAAAACTGAAAACAGAGTCTGGAGGAGCTACTAGTAAGGGGCATTGAACAGATGGGTCTTGAGACCTTTTTTAAACAGAGCAATGGTTGGCGAAGCTCTGAGAGAAAAAGGGAGAGCATTCCAGGCAGAGGCAGCTTTGACTGAAATGGATTGGCCTCCTATGCGTGCATATTTGAATTTGGGGGTAGATAAAAAGCAAAGGTTGGCCGATCGGAGGGCACGGTTAGGAGTGTAAAATGAAAACCTTTTCAGCAGGTATGTTGGTCCCTGGCCATGGACTGCTCTGAATGCCAACACCAAAATTTTAAACAAAATTCGGTGAGGTACTGGTAGCCAGTGCAAGCTGCGTAAGTGGCTACGAACGCTAGATCTCCTTGGGAGGGAGAAAGGCAAACGAACTGCGGCGTTTTGTATCACCTGCAGACGGTGAACCATGTACGCAGGTAGACCGCTAAATAAGGCGTTGGCGTAGTCAAGCCGGGATAAAATCAGAGCTCGAAGGACAGACTCCTTGGCTGCCCTAGGCAGAAGAGGAAAGAATTTCCTCAAGGCACGCAAGGTGCCAAAACAGATGCCGGTCAATTTTTTGATATGATCAGCGAATTTTAGATCTTGACCGAACCAGACCCCCAGGTTCTTAGCTGGGCCACCAGTCACGCTGGGACAGGGTAGGTCCGGGGGCCAAAGCTGGTCCTTGAAATTGTCAGGGAAGGAGCCAAAGAATAGTACCTCGGACTTGTCTTCATTGCACTTAAGTTGGACTTGTGCAAGCCACCTGAAGACTTCCGACAGACAATGTTGGACTGCTGACGGGTCGGACATACCCTTAGGCCATGTAAATAGCAGCTGAGTATCATCAGCATATGCTATTATCTTGGCACCCAGTTGTTCGGCCAGATAGAGTAGCGGGGTCATATAAACGTTAAACAATAACGGGCTTAACGTAGAACCCTGCGGGACACCAGTTGACAATTTTTTAGGGGCCGAAGAGTAGGGGGGCATCCAGACCTGTTGAGTTCGGTCGCTCAGGAATGATGACAACCAGTCGAGAGCCAGCCCAGATATTCCAACAGCACATAGTCTGTCCATCAGTAGGGCATGCGGGACCGTATCGAAGGCGGCAGAGAGGTCCAATAAAATCAGGACCGCTCTGCCACCTCCGTCCAAGCACTCACGGACAGCCTCCGATACCTCGACTAGAGCAGTCTCAGTACTGTAGGCAGCTCTGAATCCGGATTGAGCCGGATGTAGAGCATGGGAAGACTCAATGAATCTGTCCAGTTGTTTAAAGGCCACCTTTTCACACACCTTCGCCAGAGCTGGCAGCAGTGAAATGGGCCGATAGCTCGATGGTAGTGCTGGATCTAAACCGGCCTTTTTCAATAAAGGGAGCAGCTTTGCGGGCGGGCACATCCTGTATTTATAGTATTGTGACGGGCGGAGCTCTCTGCTCCGCCCGCCACAATACTAAAAATGCTTTGCAGCATTTACGTAATCAAAGCGGCAGGCACCGTACGGTGCCTGCCGCTTTGATTATGCAAATGCAGGGGGGTACCACCCCCGTGTGCCACCCCCTTTGGCCTTCACTCCGGGGGCCCACAGGGGGCCCCCAGAGTGAACACGGCCTGCCTTTCCGTGGCGGCATTGCCGCTGTGGAAAGGCATTGCTCACTTGCCATTGTAATATGGCTGGCGGTGTCTCATAGACACCGCCACCATATTACTCATTTTCCGCCCGGCCGCAATGTGACCGGGGCGGGAAAGTGGCGGGCGGTGTTTCCCTCCGTTGCGGCCCCCCGCCATTGTAATGTGGCGGGGGGAAAGGGTGGCGGGCGGTCATTTCTGTCGGGCGGATCACCACCGCCACCATGGCGGTGGCGATCCGCCCGACATCCTAATGGAGCACTATGTCTCTTTGAGCCACTCTCTTCCATATCGATTAGATTACTTCCCTGTTTGAGTTTAAGAGTGTTGGATCAAACCTTACCCAGTCAACATCCACTGAGGTTATATGCTTTAATGCAGGGACATGACTGAACAGCTGTAGCAGCTTTCCTCTATTGAGGGTGTCCATAGGATATTTTAGGGTGTATTGAGGTATAAGGAGCAATTCTGAACAGACCTGTCTGTTCTCCTCTCTTGTGGACTAGATGACAGGCTGCTGTATTTCAAAATGAGCAGTAAGGGGACCTCTGCTGGTCATCCTCAAATGGCCTGGATTGTTGTTAGAAATGGGGCGTTTGTGCCTACTCCCCCCTGGAAGACCAGTTAGAGCCTCCCGGCTGATAGTAACCAGTTGTTGCTGTGTGTTGTCAAAGGGCTGTTACAGTCTTTTGCTAACTGCCCACAAGGGCTCAGCTGTATTCCTGTCATTTGGAGGGTGTCTGAGAGAGTCCGTCAAGTTCCAGACTAACATTGTTTCTGTGTGCTTCCAATCGGATTGCATTCCTTGATCCAAAACTTCTCTATGTGTTCCTGTGAGTCCCACTGGACTATTTGTTACCCCCCGATTATGGTTGGAGGGGCCATCTGTCCAGCTACTGGACAAATCAAGAGGTCCTTAGGGAGTACTGTGCTGGAAATTAGGAGCAGAGATTTGAATTGGTCAGTGGGGCAAATATTGCGAAAATGTAACTGGAATTGTGTCCCCCTGGACGTCGGAAGATTTAGGGGGTTTGTGCATCCTCAAGGGTCTTTATTAAGCATTTTTTTTTGGTTAGCTTCTTTAGCCTTTTTTTTCCCTCCTTGCATACTAGACATTTATTGAGAAATGAGGACTGATGTATTAATGGAGTGCACATGTGGTCCATTTGCTTCTGGCAACTCTTTTTTTTTTATCCTCATTTTGCGATTGTATGTGTAAGGAGTTTCGGGTGTCTGTTGTTCCAATGTTCTATCCCGTCACTGCCCCATGTTTCTCGTATTTGTTTGGGGAGTATCCCTTTAGGTGTTGGATCCAAGCAGATTTCTCCTTTATCCTTTATCATTGTCAATAATTCTATTTCGTGAGGGGAGAGGAGCTAGCCATCCTGGCTACTCGGCAGAGAATGATTTCCGCCTGAATTATTACCATCGCTTTAATCATCAGATTCAGTTTCCGGGACCATTCCTATCAAGTTTGTTAGTTTTTAATATGGAGTTTAGCCAATTTGTGTGTATAGGAGGTCCTGTTTTTTGGTCAACTTACTTGAATCTATATCATTTGTGAGGTGAATCCCAAAGATAATAAGAGTAAAACTTACATCTATTTGATGTCTCAACACCATAGTTATCGTCTTACCAACTTCATGCTAAAAGGAGGTGAGTAGGGGGCATTTCTGGAACATATGGATGTTGTCCGCTTTCTCCATTCCACATTTGGGGCAAGATTTTGTGTTTGTTCCTTTAAATTTCGATAATCTTTTTGGGGTCCAGTATGCCCTATGGATTGTGAGCAAGTGGTTTCTTTTCAAGGTGGCTGGTTTTACGGTGGATCAGCATTTTTCTAGAGATTTTTGCCAGTAAGTTTGTAGATCAAATCCAGGCATATCCTTCCTTGTTTCAGGAACTAGACATCTTTCTCTCCGGCCACTATGAAAGCCCAGTACCATCTAGATATTTCCTTTTTTAATGGTGTGGTTTTTATCACTTCCTTCTCCAGATCTTCGTAACCCATTTTTTTTCCCTAAGAGATTTGGGCCAGCTGGTCAACTGATAATATTCAAATTTAGATAAAGCTGATTTAGTGGATTAGAGTAATTGCTCCCATGTGATTATGGAGTTGTCTATCATGAGTTGCCCCCAGTTTTTGATTCTAGCAGCTTTTAGTGGTAAAGCTAGAGAATCTTTTAAACAGTCTGGTGTACCAGGGGAGTCCCATATCGGAGCCATGGTGCTGTGGTACGGTATATTTACTGTGCTCCTTATTTGATACCATAATTTTGCAGCATTATATAACATCTTTAGTTTTATTTATTTTTTTATTTTGGGTGGCCAAACTTGTATAAAAATGGTCCAACTTGCCTGTCATACTCTGTAGAAAAACTGGGGAGGATTGGTGATTCCTTAACAGGGATCTCAGGTTCTTAAATTGGAATGCCCTGTAATATTTGAATATATCTGGGCTAGTTATTCCTCCTTGCTCTTTTTTCCTCCTTAATATGCTCCATGCAATCCTTGTACTTTTGGATGACCAAATGAAGCTGGCTAGTTAACCCTGTTTTTTTTTAGTGCGTCTTTTTGGAATTCCAGGGGTATGGTATTAAAAAGATATGTAAATTGGGTATGATTGACATTTTTATAATGTTGGATCTTTCCAGGAAGCTTAAGAGTAGCCCATCTCACACTTTAAGTAGTCTCCTTCTTTCTACAAGGACTCTGTTCAGGTTCAATTGCGGGATTTTATCTAGATCTTTAATCAGATTTATACCCAAGTATTTTATTTTATTTTTAGTGTATGGGGTGTTGGGGTGCGTATTCCAGCTCATAGCCTCAGTTTTCGTTGGGTTTGTTAAGTAGCCTGACACATTGCCAAACTTAACTATCGTGTCCTCTATTGCATTGGTGGAGTTTTCAAAAGTTATCTGTGAATATCATCAAATCATCCCCATAAAGTGCTACTTTTTTACCAGTTTTGATATTTGAAAGGAGATATTTAGGAATGATTTCTCAGGGAACTTGCAAGTGGCTCAATATAAAGGTGAAAAAGTAGGGGAGATAATGGGCACCCTTGTCTTGTGCCTCTTTGTATTTCAATGTTGCTGGTAAGACTTCCGTTAATTAGTATTTTGGCTCTAGGATTTTTGTATATTTCCCCTATCATGTAGCCAAAACTTTCCCCTAGGTTGTATTTATTGATAGCTTGGTTTAAAAATGCCCAGGTAACTCTGTCAAATGCTTTGGCTGCATCAAATGTGATTATGGTGAGAGGCATTTTTTCGCAGATGGCTATGTCTATTGTTGTGAACAGTTCGTGTGTTATTTCGTGAATTTGTCTTCCTTTTATAAATCCTTTCTGGTCGGGGTTGATCAATTTTGATATTACTGTAGATAACCTCTTTGCTATGACTTGCATTAATATTTTATAGTCACAATTTAACAGTGAAATGGGTCTATAGGATTCACAGAGTTTAGGGTTTTTTCTGGGTTTTAAAATGATGCTGATCATCGCATCATTCCATGAATCGGGAATCTTTTCATGATCTATGTAAACTGTGTTTATTAGTTCTGTTAGTTGATCTACCACAGATTCCTTCAATGCTGAATAAAATGTGTCGGGTAATGCGTCAGGACCAGCAGATTTACCTCTTTTCAGATCTTTTATGGCCGCTCTCACTTCTTCGGGTTTAATTTCGCTATTTAACTCTTTCTTCTCCTCTTCCATTAACGATGGGAGTGGGACAGCGTCTAGATAGTTTCTAATCTGATCTTCGGTTGAAATTATATCCTCTTTGTATTGATTGGAAAAAAAGGTTGTAAACTCCTGCATTATTACGGAGTCGTCAGAACTTGATGTGATTTGGTTATGGTTCTGAATACAAGATATTTTGTTTCTTGTTTGGTCTATTTTAGTTCTCCACACCAGCATTTTTCCGCATCCTTCCTCATATTCGTGGTTTGACAGTTTGCTTGCTTCCCATTTTTTCCTTACTATGTTCTCCAGGTAGTCGGTTAATCTCTCCTTAAGCTCTTGGTTCTTTTTTTCTAATGTTTCCTTCGGTACTAAGGGGCTTCCTGCCGCAATTTGTTCTTCCATAAGTTTAATATAATTTTCCATAGTTGTAATTTCCTGATTCTTGATTTTATACTTGTGAGCTCCCAGATTTATCAACTTCCGCCTAGCAACCGCCTTATAGGCGTCCCAGATAATTTGTTTAGACGTACCGACTTGATTGTCCTCAAAGAAGTTTGCAGAAGATTTTGTTAATTCATCTATGCATTGCGGATGAGACAATAGTGTCCGATCAACTGTCCACCTGGGTATTGTGTTAATATTTGTCATTAGGAGGGTTAATTGAACTGCAGAGGGGTCAGATAGGTGGGCTGGTATATGCTCAATGCTTCTAACGCTACCTAGTAAGCTGTTATCTAGCAAAAAGAAATCAATTCTGGATCTGTGTCCTAGTTTTTTATTGTGGTATGTAAATGGCTGTCTGTTGTCTCCCTTTTGTTTCCACATGTCCACCAAATCAAGATCTTTTTTTATAATTTCCTATCTATTTCCTCATTTTGGGTAGGTTTACATGTTTGCTAGGGGGGGATTTATCCATTTTGGGATCGAGTAAGATGTTAAAGTCGCTGCCTAGTATTATGGGGCAGTGGTGGATAAAAGCTCTGAATAAAGTTTTTGAAGAGGAATCGGATCATCCAGATTTGGGCCGTAGTAGCCGACTATAGATAGCATGTTATTGTTTATTCTTACTTTGGCTACAGCCCATCTTCCCTTGCTATCCACTGCCTTGTATTCGATCTTGGCTTTAAGTGATTTTTTGATGATGATTGCTACTCCTTAAATATTACAGTATTGTTTGGTGCATATACATGTGTCCACCCAGTTTAATTGTTTCACTATTTGATCCCACTCAGTCCTTAGAAGGTGTGTCTCTTGCAGTATGATAATTTCACTGTCGGCTTCCTTCAAATATTCGAAAATTCTACTCCTTCTATTAACCGTTCTGAGTCCGTTTACATTCCAAGAAAGAACATTCATTTTTTTCTGATTTGTCGTCATTTATTTGTGGGTTTTTTTGGGTGATAATTTAGGCTGGTTTGAGTATTATGGTTCCCGATAACTCCTTTTATTTTAATTAAAGAGAACTTTTTTTCCTTTTTTTTCACTAGTTTGCTCCCCACCCGTGGTCTGGTTTTACTTTGTGATAATGTTTTTTTTTGGTGTTTAATTTTACCCACCCTGAGGAAGCCTCCCTTCTTCTTTCTGGGCGGTATTTTTGCCCATTTCGAGCTCCTATTTCACCGAGGTTAAAAGATCACTTTCCCTTTATAATTTCTTTTTTTGTTTTATTTCTCCGTTTGTAGTTGGTCCTTGATCTGTTCTATGAAGTTTTCTACCTCTTTGGGGTCCTTAATATTGTGCATTTTGTTCCGCCACATAATCCGGAGGGCTGCGGGGAACTTCATTTGTACTGTGGCCCGAGGGATTTTAATTCTTGCATGAACTGCCCCAGTTCCCACTGACTATCCTGGGTTGCTTTGGACATGTCGGAGCGGATTCTAAAAGACCAGTTGTCTTTTTTCAGTGTTCCATTTTTCTAAAACTTCGCTTAAAATTTTTTCTTTTAGTGTGTAAGTCTTAAAATTAATTAAGATTTTTCTTGGTGTCCTTCTTTCTTTGCTCTTTCCAAAGGGATCTCTATGGACGCTTTGAATATCCTCCATGAGATTGTTCTCTTTAGTCCAGGGAAAAAAGCAGGGAGATGGTGAATTTTTTAATGACCGTCCCTTCCAGATTTTCTGGAATGTTTAATATTCTTAAGTTGTTTTTTCTTGCTTGATTTTCTAACGATTCTAGTTTTTCTTGAATAATTCTGTTGCTATCTTTTAGCGATCTTATATCCTTTTGATTTGTGCCCACTTTTCTGGTAAGCGTCTCTACTGCGGACTCGACCGCAGTGACTCTTTCTCCCAGTTTGTTTAGTTTCTGGTCTAAACTCTCACACACTTCATCTATTTTATTCTGGTGGGTTTCCGACACTGTAAATCTCTCCCTCATTTCTCCCATCATTTTATCCATGAATTTTTCCATTAGTTTCTCGGTCTGGTTAACAGTGGGAGAGTCATTTCCTGGTTCACTTGAAAACTGCTTAGGAGGTTCTGTTATGTGGGGTGTGGTGGAGCTCATTGTTGACTCCAATCGTGGAGCTGCGTGTGGGATTTCTCCCCTACTTGCGGGCTTACTTATGACCTGTGGCTTGTCTCCTGCATTTGCCAATCCCAATCCTCATCCATTAGAAGAGTTATGTTTACTGTATTTTCTGGGGTTGGAATTAAAGGTTCGCACTTGTCTTGTTGAGTAGTACAGCTTCCTCTGACTTGAACCAGTTGCTGGACTTTAAAGAAGGATCTTAGGGAGGGAGTTACTTTAATCTTCTGTTCTGGTTGAGGTTTTCCCTGCTCTTTCGCTTTTGCTGCTCTAGTTTTTATGTTTTGCGATAGACTTTCGAGGTTAGAAGACCCTCTCTGTTTTCTTTTTTTTCTCCTGGGAGCCACGGTCTGTTTTATGGGCGAGAAGTTTCGTTTTGAAAATTATCTATTTCTGAGGCAATAGGAGGAGTTTACTCTGCTACCATTCTCATTGTGTTTTTTTGTCCCTCTTCCCCCCTCAGCCTTTCTGATCTCCGGGGTATCTAGCCTGGCCGCTGTTTCGTTCTCTGTCCTTTCACTTCCCTTCACCACCTCACTTCCACCCTCTGCAAGATTGAATTGTTTACACCCAGCAATCAAGTCTGGAGCAGCAGCCCTCTCGCCTCCTTCCCCACCTGTACCTTGCTCATGGACGTGTAGATTGTTCTCTCATCCCGGTTTTCCTGCTGGGGCTTGAGTTCTTGATGGTTTGCTCCGGTTTCAGATGACAGCAGGGTCTCCCTTTCAGGTCGTTTTCGGTACTCGAGCTCCTCTAGGATAACAAAGGAATTTCGTCACTTCTCTGGGCAGACTTCTTTGCTGCTATTGCGTTTTCCGAGCCCGGACCACTAGATTTGTATCTGTAGGATACGTTCCCGTTCTCATCAGTTTGGTGGTGTCTTCCTTTCTCTACATGCATATATGGCAAGTTTGTTAGTTTAGGCGACACTGTCCCTAAGCTGCTGCTGTTTCTTACTCCACTGCTACTGCTGAGATGCCCCCGGAACAGGAAGGGTATTCTTCCCAGCGCCTTCGGCAGACTTTGCTCGCATCCAACGCCGCCGCCCAGGTCCCGGTGCACGCTGTCCGGCTTACTCCGGAGGTGCACCCGTGAGGGCAAACCTGCATACCAGGTCTTTTTTGGATAATCAGGGAGTTCCAGAATGCCCCAGGTAGATCATTTTGTGAAAATTTCGTAACTGCGGGTTCAGTTGGAGAAAAAATGAGTGGAAAGTGGGGTTTGTGTTCAGTTTCGATTCAGTGAGCTCGGAGCTCCCGACCGAGCGTCTTATCCGGCCGCCATCTTCCTCAAGTCTGTGTTCAATTCTCTGGCGGCTCTTTTGTGGAACCTTGGGACTCGCTCTGCTTGTTGTCCCCATGCTTTCTCTCATGTTTGCAATGGGTGGAATGCAGATTCCCTGCTCTAAAATGTGCAGAGATAGCATTGTGAGTTCTTGGACAGTCTGTGATGTATTGGAGTAAGGGATGATTGGATTATGATCTTCAGGAGAAGAGAGGCTTCATGTCTTGCCCAGTGGCTCTGTTCTCCTTGCATTTGCCTTTAATGTACCCACTAATGCTCCTAGTGTTTCTGGTAAGGAGCTTAGCTTGCCAATGATTGGGGAGAATGGGCAGGGTTTTTCCTTCTCAATAGCTTTTGATTGGGACTCCATGCAATTTAGCTTAGCCCCAATATATGCTAGGCAAGTGGCCAATGACTTTACTGCCAGGGAAGGGCCCTAGCAATAGTGTTCTGTGAGGTTCTTATTGCCCCCAATGCTTGCGTGTTAGGTGTGGACAGTATGCCCGGGGTGGATCCGGAGACCTTTTCTCCAATTCTCCACCCAACTAATGTTTTTTGCTCGAGAGTTTAATTTTTTTGTGATTCTTTGTTAGAGAGGAATAGATTGGACATGTACCTTTAATTCCTGGTCCATAAGGCTCTCTCTTCTAAGCAAGGTGAGCGAGCAATTACTGTTTGGCAGTGAGTCTCTGATATTCTGTGTAGTAGACCGTTGGCTCATCAGCTCTGGGGTCCAGTCTAGCATTCAATAGACTTAGGCAGCAACCGTCATTTGGTTTGGATTCAGTTCAGACCCTGACGGTATTGTGGAGCACTTAGGGATGTTCTCTGTCAGCGCCTCATTATTACTGTCATGCCCATCATCAGGAGTTAACTTAGGCATGCATGCTTGCGCTGCAGGCTCTGTGGATGGCTTAGTCATAGGATTACCATCTCCCAGGCTGGGCATGAGTGACACCTTAGTAATCTAGATTCCCCTGCAATCATTGCTTCATAGGGTAGAAAGTTGAGTGGCATTAAGGGGGCTACTTACCAGGGCACTTTATGCCACCCTATAGCAATAATCAGAATCAATAGCACTCTATTGACCCCTTTTCACCTCCATCAAGGCACCTGACAAGGCTGTCCTTTATCCCTGCTGTCCATCAACCCAAAAGTGCAACTTTTGAATGATTCACCCGAGATAAGGCGCTTTTACTTTGCCACTACTCATATAAAAGATTCTGAACTCATACATGCGATCATTAATGTAATCAACTAATTTTCTACAGTATCTGGGAATACCCTTAACAAAGCTAATCCAGAGGTTTTAACTCTTAGCCCTTAATTTTTAGCATACTCATCTTGATGACTGCGGTCTCACATGGCAACTCAAATTCATCAAATACCTTGGCAGGTGACTTATCAATGACTTAGCCATATCAGTCAAACATAACGAATCCCAAACTACAGATAAAGTCAAAGAGATCCTTGCATCATGGTTGTGCGAACACATCTCTTGGTGGGGTAAGATAAAAACTTTGAATATGATGATCACACCTATTATAAATGTTATACCATTCATGCTTCCTATCCGCCTTTAACCATCCTTTTCAACTACCATAGATAAAATAACACACGCCTTCTTATGGAATGGCAAAAGAGCTAAAATTGCCTATAAGACCTTTAGGCTAGAGTATGCACACGGCGGTTATTAATTACCACCCGGGGATATAATCAAACTGCCTTCCTGGCAGCTCAAGATGCCCACAAGCTGTTACATTACTCAATCAACACCCTCCATCATGGTGCTGGAATGCTCGTTATGCTCACTCCATCATTTCGCTTCTACTTTTACCATGTCTGGATATACATTCACACACTGATGTCAAATTTTCACAGATACAATCAGTGCATTGAAAATGCTCCTCAGTAAACACATTCCAAATCTGATTACTAGATATATATTCATCTCACTGTGGAATAATCCTGAAATTAATGCAGAATTGAAATCTGGCCAAGGGCCAAATTGGGCCAGCATAGAACTGTGCCTAATCAAAGAAGTGTATATCAATGACTTCAACCCATGGTCATTGACAGTGTATCAAGCAGACTGCCACCTGGATAATATCGATTTCTATGATTTCTGAAAAATCAAAAGGAAACTGTCTAAATTGGGACCATTTGCGTATTCACACATTATCTCTCACCTTACACTTAGTACTAAACTGGTTATGTTGCCTCAAAAATTTATGAAACTCTAATGTCCCCATCTCAATAACCTGCCCCCACTTTCAACAAAGGTAGTTCACACAGTTTGACCCCATACACATAGACCCCCCCCCCTCAATGGAATGCTATCTTTGACCAGGCCATTTAAAATCAAAGTATCTTTTCACTAAAATAATCAAAACGTTTTAGGATGCATCTATCACACTGGACACCAGAAAAAAATATCCAAACTTAATTAATCAACAAAGGTGTCTGCTGGAACTGCGACACCCCTCCCGAAACAGCAGAACATATGTTCTTTAGTTATACTAAACTCACCTCATGCTGGCAGTCCCAGCTCCTCCACAATGGCGGAGGAGCTTTGCCCCACTGCCAGGCTCAGAGCCAGCAAATGTAAAATAAAACGATGTTCTTGCATCATTTTATTTGACATTTTCCGGCGCTTAGCCAGCGGTGTTAGGAGGGCTGGGGCTTAGGCAAGGAATGGGGGAGGAGGAGTGCTACTTGCACTCCACTCCCAAAGTGTATCTATTTTTTATTGGCCGGCCCCTTGGACCCAGGAGTGGAGAGGCGGCGAATGCGACGCTGGAGAAATCCTACCTTTTGAGCCATATCTCTGAAGATATGGGGCTCTCCTGTTCCCTCCCAGGCGTGCAACGCAGCTCAGCCTCGAAGGGGGACTGTACTGTGTTGCGTGTCATTTTAGTAAATCTCCCCGCTAGTCTCTACAGTTTCTGTTGTTCTCTCTATGAGGGCAGCGTTTTTTAAGTTCAAAAGAATTTTATTTGATAGTAATAAAATGAGAAAATCAGGTGTCAAAACAGAATACAATGGGATACAAATTTAAAAACTTTTAAGCAATAAAAAAGAAATCTGGGTGCAAATTGATAAATGAAGGAGAGATATAGGAAAAATACATGAACTTAAAATATGGCAATCATAAAAACGTTGAGAAAATTTGAGAAAATAATACATTGAAGGAGAAATGGAATGTATCGGGCGATTAAGGGGGCTTGGGAACTTCTTGTTGATGAGGGCAGCGTTTTATTAGTTCGATGTTGGCTATTTCTTTTACTGCAGAATAAAGACTGATTCGTATGAGATTGATTTACTTTCGATAGTTGCACAGTGAGCAAAAAAAATATTGCTAAAGTTACAGCTCAGAATAATATTCAGTGGCTGAGATTAAATTAAGAATGCCATTCATCCGTTTTTGGTTTTTATTAGTGAGATTCCATGAGTATGATTGGTAGGCACTGAAGTAGGTCCAGTGTTCACTGTATCATAGGAAGAAATGTACACCCTCTACTATGTCCGAGTAGATTGAAACATCTTAGGGGTGGCAACATTCCTTGCACAGGGTATGTGGCCTAGAAATGAATGCTGGGCAGTATCTGAAACCAAGGGCCCCATTTATTAGGCTGTGCTTCGCTTTTACGCCGCCGGTGCATCACTTTTTGTGACGCACCAGTGGCGTAAAAAATGCGCCTTGTTGCGCCATATTTACAAGGTGACGCATCTAGGTAGATGCGTCACTTTGTAAACCCCTGTGCCACATTATACCTGCGCTGGGTATAATGTATGCAAGGGGGGCGTATTGACACAAGGAAGGGTCGTAGAAGTGACGCAGTGAAATCTATGAGATTTCACTGCGTCACTTTTAGGATGCCGTTGAGTCAAAATCTTGCACCTGCCTCACAGCAGGCGTAGGACTGACGCAGGCCCTTTCACATGGGGCTTGCCCCATGTGAAAGGACGCATTGCTGGAGGTGCGTCACTTTTGTGGCACACTCCAGCAATGCATCACTTTGCGCTTACAGATACGTCAGAAATACTGACGTATCTGTAACTCCTTGCGACATGATGCGCCATACATTAAATATGATGCAACAGGAATGTCGCAAGGAGTGCGCACTGAGAAGTGACGCATCTCTGCTTTCATGCAGCGATGCGTCACTTCTCATAAATGAGGCCCCAAGAATGGTTTGCATTTATTTGGACCTAGTCAATAACATCGCAATGAGCCATAATAAAGAGATGAACTGGAATGGGTCCAAGAATTATTACCTGTGGATAACAATAGTTCTATTGCTCCAAACATTTGTTTTTGCTTTTTTCTCTTCAATAACAGTGCATAATTTTGTGAATATCAGCTTCAACAACATTGCTGAAAAAATATCCCACTTTGGCTTAAGATCTGGCACTCGCCCCACACCACCTTTACAAGGTTGATCTTTGAAGACTGCTTAAGACAAGACTCACCCCTTGGTTAGCCTATGTTAAGAGGAATTTATCCGATCTTGACTTGTCAAATTTGTTTTTCTAACCAAAAATAATTGATAGCAGCACAAAGAACCTGCTGAATTTCTTTTCTATCAATATAGAGATCAGGCCAGATTATCTAAATAGTCATCCATGTGCTTGGTCTGTTGTTATGTAGATATAAAATCTTCTGAAGGGACGAAAACAAAGAGTATTGTAGATTTTAAACTCCAAACATGGATTTTATTTAACTCCTTTTAGATTAAGCAGTTTGCACTTTTTGGTAGCTTATCCTTAGCAGGGCTATTGGTTCTCTACTGTATCCCATTGTCCTTGCGATAACATATCCAAGCAAATGTTCATCCACTTTATGCTCTTTTGTGGTTTTCATGCTCTCTCCCCAGACTGCAACTTTTATGTCCATTATTGCTTACTTTACCGTTTTAGATCACACATTTTAAGCCTGCAACTTTTACATCCCTTAGATGCAGAGCACTGTTGTTTAGCTGTTATAAGTTAAATTCAACAAGCACTCAGTATTAGGAAAGTGGAGATCCTTAATGTTTCCCGAGAAACCTGAATCTACTATCTGCATTTGTTGTAACCAGCTTTTAAAGTCTTTGTCAAATTAAGAAATGCCTTGACTATTGCAACTTGGACAGTTTTTTAGTGTTATACGATTGTATTGTGTACTCTGAAATATACATGTATAATTGTATTCTGATTATATACTGTTTATCTATTCACATGTACCTGCTTTATCTTTTTATGGCTATTAGCTGAATAAACGTATTTGACTGACTGACTGACTGACCAATTGCTGGGGTTCAATAAAACAAACACTAAAGGTGACAAAACACTTAAATAATGGTACTAGCTAAAGAAGCTGTTGGTAACATTTACAGGTAGAAAAGGCCTCTTAGTGATTTAAACACTGCTAACAGGCACTTTGATCTGAAAGTCATGTGCTGAAATCGTAGCAGACTCAGCCTTCTCTTCTTCTAAGTTTGGGATTTTGAGTTCCTCAAATTGGCCAAAAGTAATATTGGTTGTTTAGAATGTTTATAAATGTCAGGAGTGCGAGCACTATGTAAAAACAAGCCAAACTTTGACAAAAAAGTAATGCAGTTTTGATGCACCTTGTCGTACTTAACACTGACAGTACCCATTCATTTTTTGGTATCTAATTTACAGCTAAGTGCAGAGTAATATAGCTCTACCCATTGGTGAAGTCTCCCACAACACGATATGTGAGTGTAAATGTAGTACTAGCCTGTTTTCACTTGAAGGTGGAGAGCTCTTCCACTGTGGTAGAGATAGCCCTAGGGGAATGTGTAGGGAAAAATGTTAAGGTTTACTCTTTTTAAAAAAAAACATAACGGAACTATTTTAAAACAAAATAGAAATATAAAATAATTAACAATATTTATTATAAACACAGACTTAAAAAAAGTGGCAGTGCATTAACTCATTATATTACATGTGAATTGTATAATTACTTAATTAAAGTATGTTCATTAATGTATACATAATAGTTTTAAAAATAATAAAGAAATACCACCCACTGTAATATTGATATTTTTTAATACATGCTGCATTTTGTTTAAGCTTATGTGTAGAATGAATGTCAATATTTTATACTTTTATGTATATAGATATATATGTGTGTGTGTGTGTTTGTATATATATATTTGAATCCACGAAGAAGGGTCATTCCGGGAACGAGCTTATTGTTAGGTGGTAAGTGGTGTCGGTAAGCCCAAAAGCAAAACCAACAGTTGATGGACAGAATGCAGAAAAATGTCATACATTCACCCCAGTACAGAGATTTGGGCCTAAATCCATCGTTTTTTTGCTCACCATGCCATTCCAGTTTGAACCCAGCCATATGCAAATCAGTCTTGACCCTGTGCCCCATGGGAACAGTCCAGCCCGAACTGCCAAGCCAGGTCCTTCTCGGACTGGAAACAAGCATCCTAGGACCGGTTCCGGGCTTTCAACCCTCATCAGCCAGGATAGCGTGATTCTAGTGGCATGGAGAGCACGGGACTCACATCTGAGCATATGGCATTAATGATCCAAGAGTTTCCAAAATGAACGCACTCTCAAAGTCTTAAGTGCCAAGCAGGAAGCTCTTTATTGCTCGTTACGCGTTTTGACAAATTAATGTCTTGATCACATGAAAAGTTTGGCAACACGAGCGTGCATAAATAAACAAACATGGTAATGGACAAACAACTACAGATTACACTCTACCTGCGTTGCCAAAGTGTCGGCCATTTTGTAACGTGCAAAATAATATAAATATAATGGCACTTATTACTGTGAATTCAGCACAGCATAAGACTGGTTTTCAAAATGCATATTTACATAAAAGATATATTCAAAATTATTCAATTGCAAATCGCACTCCAGATTTAAACAAGGCAATATGAGCGTGCTAAATAAACGTAAACATGGGCAAAGGACTACTAGTTTCACTCCCGCTCGTATCCTGTATGTCAACCATTTTATAACATATATGATAAAAGTATAATAACGTGTAAATTACTATACAATTAATATATCATAGCAAAGATTCATCAATTTGTGAATTTGCAAAATGTTCATGTTTTCAGTCGCACTTGTGCCGTGTACCCAATATACATGAATATATATTTCAGCTTGTGGTGACAAAATCTACCATCATATCTACAGCTTCCCCTGATATTTCAGGGCAACAACAACGATATCTCAATATTAGTATAGGGTTACATCCGAGGATGGTTATACATGCAGTCTAGTGCCCTTAGAAATTATATCTCTGTGCTCAGTAATTCTAATACATGTGTACACCTTATATATGTCGTCACTTCTAAGAAAGAGAAGAGCACTCCTGGGAGCAGTTTGACTATGTTTATTCACAGCGCAACAAACGTGTTTCGGATAACTCCTACATCAGTGTTTAACCGGCACATTATTAGGGATCATTTAAAATCAACATTTATTGCTGACAACAACCGTGAGAAACCACATATTGCAGTTTACTACATTTCAGGCACCATATTGACAAGGTTTGCAAATTACAAAGTCTCTGGTGATATTAATTTCCAAGCAAGTTTTTAAATATGTGTGCCCACATAGCAACACATATTTATACAGATCAAGCTCAGTTATTTGAGCATAGCTTATTTGGCCGCATATCAGCGAACATGCATATTATCACCCAAGTTTGTATTTGCAAACTTAACTGCTTCATAATGCTGTGTGCCATACGGGCGCATCATAGCAAAATATTGCTAGATACAACACAAAATTAATGGCAGGCATCTAAATTACTCCTTTGCAAATGCTACAAGAAATGTTCTTTCCTTATATAGCCATGAATCAACATAAATCCGTCCAACATCAAGAGGGTCTCATATAACCTCATGCAACCTTGAAATAACAGGTGGCTAAACCACCAACTGACATTGACTCAGTCTTCTAATGGAAATCTCCCACTACATTTTGCACAATTTATACACCAAATATTTAATCAGTCTGAAACTCAAGGCCTACCACATGTTTTCTAAACTACCTCATTCCCGCCTTGTTATCTCTTTTCAGACTATTTTCATAGTAATTCCGGATGTAATTCATTGTAACTTTGCAAGCGAATTTGGCGGGTCCCTTGGTGGTCCTTCCATGTTTCCGGAAAAGTATTTCTATAGCTCCTACTATGAAATGGCTGCCCGTCCTATGCTTCAACCCCATCCTCTGCAAATGGAGCTATACCGTGGACGAATGCTACAACTTTTTAAAAGCTTGCCATTGGCGATATAAGGCATCAGATATCACCTGAATTTCCGCTATGTGTACTACACCTGTGTTCAACCTGTTTTCTATTGTCTCTGGTGCCACTATGAATGTGACCTCCAAGTCTGCCTCTCTACTACTTCACACGATCCCCTGGATCCATTGCTCCAGTGTTGCTGCATCCATTAGTGGCTCATGACCAACTTTGTTTCGAAGACACACACTTGATGGATGCCTGTAATAATGCAATAAGGGGAAGATGGAGTACATGCATTCATACGGAGAGGCTCTTGCAGCAGGCTATCATCGAATATCATGCAAGTTGTCCTGACATGCAAATATTTAGAAAAAAGGAGAGTATCCAGTGTCCTCAGTCACAGGCGGTCGTTTCTTCTAAATACCGGGAGTTAGAAACCTTCAGCCATTCTCAGCAGATATGGCAATATGAATGTTAATTATTACATAGATCCCAACTCCGGGTAGCAATTCTCTGGCTATCCCCAGATAATGAACAATTCCTTTGATGCTATTATCGTTTATCCTCGTCATCCATTTTCCTCATAACTTAAGTGTGAAGAAACTTCAAAAACATCTTTTATTTTCATGTCCAGCAAGTTCATTCCTATACTACCCCCAGTGCCAATAAACTGTAGATAATGGACAGGAACTGATCTAGTGACTCCTAGATATCACCCCCATCCGTTGACAGCTACAACATATATGTTCTTCGCTTTCATCTACCTGCATTTGAAGATATCAAGAAACCCTAAATATCGACTGACCTGTCACTTCCTAGCCAAGATTTAGGTTTGAGTTCGCACAAATTTTTAGCAATAGACGGTAACCTGAAGAAGGCTCAAGAGCCGAAACGCGCGTTGTGACATCTACCGCTTTGCCTTCAACATTTTGTTCAGTCTCATGTCTATTGGTTATGTATATTTTTTCTAGTATGCTTTTAACTGACTTTGGTTATATTGAAAAACAACTATAAGAAAAGAAAAGAAAACAGAAGAGAAAAACACAAAAAGAATATAAAATATGTAAATCTTAAAAGAATTGATAAATATATATAATATATACCAATAAAATCAAATGAGAATATTTCATTGTTTGAGATTATCTATATATAGTTGGACTTTCCATTCTCAATCTCATATGTAAGCTATATCAACCATGATCTCCACATAAACATATTTTGATTTTGTCACTTGGCTATAGACCTTCCTTAACTCAGTTGTCCTGACATGCTCCTGCTTGCAGAAGATTACGAAGACCATGTGTGTTCTTTCAACTTGCTAAATTGGATGGCCACCCTCTTTGTGAAGAGAGGTGCAGATGACCTTTTGGAACTGATTGCATATCACAGTGCCTCTGAGTTCTTGAGCTTTAATGAATCTCCAAAAGTGTGCGTGGTAATCCGATTTGACAAACTCTTATTTCAACAGTTAAAGAACACTGTTTTTTTCTTTTTCTCTTTTCGCTTTTCCTTCCTTTTTGGATTTTCAGACATTGACTTTCTTTACCAATTCCCCTAAACAGACTTGATTACACTCTTTTGATGTTTCCACTCTGTTTGCCTGGTTGTTACAGAGCTACTGGAAGAAATGGGCGACTTGGCAGTTGGGGACTTTATTATCTATATTAAAAGTTATGTAGTCTGCAGACAAACCGCTGACATGTCCTATTTTATAATAACAGTTCTTATTAGCTGAGAGAGAAATGTAACTCAAAATGGTCCTTTCTCCATTCTCTTTTTCTGATACCATCTCCCTTAATCAGATATTCATTCTTTCATTTGATAACTTTATTTCGGCCAGAAGACCATAAAAGTGCAATAAAATATATACAGGCACAACAGTAAAATCACAATCAGATATTGATTTACTACTATACTGATTATATTTATATCATACACTTGCTTTTTTTGTTATGGCACATATACTGCATAATACGCCATCTACTCTAAAATACATTTTTTAAAATGTAAGCTTGTCTGTGTCATATGTTGCAATCACATTACTCACAGTTAATTCCTTTCCCACCATGTTTTTAAAGTCATTTGCCTGCCCCATGTTCACTACCGACCAACTACCAATAATCTTCAGCCTCCATTTTCAAGTTACAATTGACAGGGTCACCATATTACTATTAGAATGCATACATCTCCTGTGCCTTTTCGTAGTGGCAGCATACTTAAAAGAAACATACACCTACATCTATACCTGTGTTTAATAGCTATTGCATCTTCCAATATATAACTCATGTGAAAATACATGTTCAAGCATAGACATACCTTAGCAAAATTAAATGTTAACACCAATAGTCGAGCAATGTAAATTGGAGCGATACGTAAGTTACAAATGTGAAGCATATTTACAAGCCCCAATCGCCACCTCAACGTCACTTTCACTGACGTTGTGGTGGTGGTAAGGGCCTTGCCTTATTAACAAGGCAGCGTTAAGCCACTTAATGTAGCTTAACACTGACTTGTTACTTTCACAATATGTTATCCGTGAAAGGAGCGTCCAGTGGGTATTGTGAGGGGCATTCCACCTCAACACCCATTGATTTTGATGCTGCATACTATTAATAAGGGCAGCGTTAATAGAAGGCAACGCCAAAGTTAAGACCAGAAAAATCCTGGTCTTAAATTAGCGAAATAATGAGAAATGCTTTAGTTCTACTTGTTGTTGGTTTTTTTCAATGTGTACTGCCTTCTGCACCACACATGCAAAAATTAAAATGCCATAGTTTCATTATGTACAGGAAGGTGTTCCTTCCTGTACATAAACAAACATTTTTTCAAAACGCCGATTTGTAACTTACATCTGTGCTGCATGAAGCAGCACACACGTAAATTACACACTAGCATTTTATGTTACTTTATGTGGTGGAAGGGACACCTTCCTATACATAAACAAGCATCCCTGCTCCTAGACACCCTTACACTCTGGTCTAAGGGTGCCAGTGTTAGCGCTAACTTGTAAATCATAGCATCATTGCAGTGATTGCAGTGACAAACGCAAGGCTCCACCACGTCCTCGTTAATATAGGGCAGCCTAGCATTTCCCAAGTGGCGGAAAGACACATTAAGCCAAGAACGCTAAAGTCTCTCTCCACCACTTCTTTAATAATATGCCCCTTTATGCAGCTTTTTTATATAGCACAGAAATAAATTATAGCTTTCTGTCTGCCCGTCACATGCCCCCAGCAGCCCAGTGACTGTCAACGCACAAGGGCCACTGTTACCTTCCTTTTACAAACCAAGGGAGAAAAATTGTTAGATACCGGGAAGAAGAGAGAGGGGGTGGTGGGGACTCAAGGAACGTGTCATTTCCAGTCTCTCGATCTGTTGCCCCTGTGATATACCTAGATACAGCACAAGCTGGTTGCCTCTAAATACCTAACATGTGCTTCACAAGTGTGCACAAACCAATGCACAAAGTGTGGACACAACATTTAATTTTTTTCATCTCACTGAAGTTAATAAAGCATGTTAGTGTTACCCCCCCCCTGTATTTTCCCACAAGCTTCAGTCAGCAAAAGGACATTTCTTGTACATTGCCCCAGCCGATATTACATCCCAATTCATCCCTATATGTTGCACACAAGACCATGTAACCATTGCAAAATCACAAAGGTGGAAAACATTTTTTTTTCAGAAATTGATAACTGATTAGGTGATAAACAACATTATGTACTGTAAACTAATGTGCATATTACTTTCGTTAAAAACTGAGTTTTTGATTAGTTAATAAAACAACACTACATAGGATAAGATCTCATGTGTGGAGCGCAAACACAACTACTATTTGCATTTGGAAGGTACTGTTCTAACTTTAAATAATTGTCAACTTCTGACCTGCACATACTGATGAATGTTCCAGAAACTGTTAGAATGAACTATGGTGAACTGATGACCTGCACATGACATTCAATGTTGCAGAAACTCTTGGGATAAATTGTGGTAAACTTTTGACTGGCACCCTTTCGTTAACGTTAACCACTATTCCTTTTCAACAAAGCCAGCAGCTCAATGCAAGCTCCCTATTGCCCAAAAACAAATCTGCTTCGCCTCATGAAAGTGAGAGCAAATTTCCTCCTCTCCCTTCCATCAAGTGAATCAGAAATTTACTATGACAGAGCCACACCTCTGCATAGATCCCGTCTTGCCATACCAAACTACAATGTCCATGGCATAGACAACAAGGCTCATTGTTGAAACCAGCCCTCAGACATAACGATACCCAGGGCCATGGAAAGATCCTCAACAAAAAGTGGACGATGCGCCTCCATCCAATATAAAGTCCGTGAACATTATACTCCGCGAGGCCGGCAATCTGCAACAGACCCCAGCATTTTAATTCATGAATGCCCAAAGAAGTAGTGCCACCCGGGACAGGGTGAGGAAGCATTACCCCTCCACACTTAAATATGTATACCTCCAAAAACATGCTGCTCCTCTGAGCGGAGGGGGAAGGAAGACGCAACCCCCCCATATTATTATATTTGCTCCAAGGCATTGGCATTCCATGGAACAGAAGTAAACCCCGCATCATAACTAAACATTGCTCCCGGGAACTAGCCCACCCGGGAGCTTAATTAAATGATGCACTCCACACTGTGCTCCATTTCTCTTTTTCCAGAAGTTTGGGGAAGCTTCCCCCTGCACACCCTCAACACTTAAATTTTACGTATACCTCCAAAGACGTACTGCTCCTTGAAGCGGGGGGGGGGGTTTCAGTGAATTTCTAAGGTTTTTTAAATGATAAATCCTAACTATAACCTGCCTGAAACTTATGGTTTATTCAGTGAATATATATATATATATATATTATATATATATATATATATATATATATATATATATATATATATATATATATATATACATATATGTATGTGTATATATATATATATCTATATTCAATGAAAAAACCATTGGTTTTAGGCCATATATAGTTAGGGATTTGCATTTACAAAACCTTATTTTACTCGCATAAAACCATTGAAATTCCATATATAGTTAGATGCGCTAACTATATATCGCGCACCCGCAATCCACTGCTGATGATGTCACATATTACATCATTCATGACATGGTCAGTGACATCACTGATGACATCACTGATGACATCTCAAATGACATCACTGATGACATCACTGATGACAACACCCAGTGACTGTATGTTTCTGTAAAGTTAAAATATGTCTTACATATTGAAGAATGAGTGGACGTATAAGTGTCTGGATGAAGGATTTAGTAGGTGCATGACTGACTGTATGAGTGAGTGATTAAATGTGTCTCACTGAGTGCATGGGTTAGTGACTAAACTGTCTTAATTTGTGCATCATTATGTCTGTTGTTCTGTAAACTGTTGCATGTGTTGATAAGTAGCTATATGAGTAACTATATGGGTTATTGATTGGTTGCCCAAGTATTTGTATGGGAGACTGAGTGTGTGTGTGGGTGGCTGGGAGGTGTATGACTCTGTGCATAGATGTGTGAGCAGTTGATTCACTAGATGTATGGTTTCAAAAGTGCATGTGGAAACAGCTGTATGGGCGGTTGACTGTGTGCATGAGTGTATTGGTGAGTGAATGGATATCTCAGTGCTACATGTCAAAGTAAGTACATATGTAAAACACAGTACATGTGAGAGTTGACATATATAAATAACTGTGCATAAGAGCCAGTGAATGTGTGAGTGGCTGTGTGGATCATTGTGAACTTGTATCAGGGATTGTATAAGAGAGTAAATATGTGTTAGTATATGTTTGAATAAGTAAAGTTTGTATAACTGTATAGTTGAGGAAATGGAGGTGTGATTGATTCTTTGCATGACTGACTAGGTGTGTGAGTAACTCCATGGATGAGTGACAGTCTGTGAGTGTCTGTTTACACTGATTGTATCTAAGGTTATATTAGAGTCTGAAGAGGTTCATCGTATTATCACATGAATGATATCATCAGTGATGTGATCAGTAATGTCAAATGAGATGTCATCAGTGATGTCATCAGTGATGTCATTTGAGATGTCATCAGTGATGTAATTTGAGATGTCATCAGTGATGTCATCAGTGATGTCACTGACCATGTCATGAATGATGTAATATGTGACATCATCAGCAGTGGATTGCGGGTGCGCGATATATAGTTAGCGCATCTAACTATATATGGAATTTCAATGGTTTTATGCGAGTAAAATAAGGTTTTGTAAATGCAAATCCCTAACTATATATGGCCTAAAACCAATGGTTTTTTCATTGAATTTTCAAGGTTTTGTAAATGCAAATTCCTAACTATATATCCACTATAACCTATGGTTTTTTCTGTGAATTTCATTAGTTTTTTAATAGCAAATATGAAAAGCTTTAAAATGTCAAGTACGTGATAGATAAAAACATTTTCGTATTTATGCACGCTGATGTGCTTTGAACGCTGCACCCCCCCCCTCCCCTCTTTTGTCTTAGTAGTACTCTCTCTTTGCAGATAGTGAACGGTAGTTAACGCAGGCCTTTGCCCCCGTTGTAATCCGTCGTGCCTGCTTGTCTCTCCATTTGATTGATTGTTGTCCAAGCATTTACTGTTTTAGAATTGGTTCTCTTTGGATCATTCTCTATTTACAAACAAGCACAAAGTCGCAATA
Source organism: Lissotriton vulgaris (assembly GCF_964263255.1). Lineage (NCBI taxonomy): Eukaryota > Metazoa > Chordata > Amphibia > Caudata > Salamandridae > Lissotriton > Lissotriton vulgaris. Next base: position 503,245 of record NW_028249573.1, on the reverse strand, counting down.
CTCTGTTTAGTCTTTGCAGATAGTGAAAAATCATGTAAAAAAATAAAAGTAATCGAGCAAAATCAGTAGGCCACTAATTGGATCTCTTTTTGACCTCGCTAAAATAGAAATATTAGGAACAACCCTTCATGAGAAATACGAAAATAGTGAGATGAACTGAGCTCCACACCATGAGGGCTGCAAGACAGCTCGGCTCCATCACCCATCCCGCACAAAATAACGACAAACCCTATGCAAATATTAAAAATATAGACAACACACCAGCAAAGAAACAGGGTAAAACATTTTATTAAAAAACTATTTACATAACGTTGGTTTATAAGATGATGTCAGTAGTGGACCGATGTGTGAATAGGTCGAAAGCAGCACAAGGCTCCAAGATCCGGATGGCAAGCTCCTGGATGTTGGGTGCCATAGTTCAGAGTTCTGAGTTTGAGCCTTTTTCAATGCCTGTGCTTTGTTGAATCAAAATGGCGGCTTGACACAAAGCTGACTCAAGCGTTGCTACTGATGCTATGCAGACCAAAACTGGTTTTCAGTTTGTACATTTTTCTAGATTTTTCAATCCAAGTTTGGTTGACTTTGTAGAACGATGGCTTCAAATTTTCAACATACGGTGTGGTGGCGCTGACTGGGAGGGGGCGCTTCGCTCCTGCCCCCTCCCCAAGTAAGATTTTCATACGTGAAAGTACGTTAATGGTTTTGGTCCCTGAGTTGCTTCGATGTCACTGCCATTCTCAAATGGCATAAGTTCTGGATGTTGGGTGCCATAGTTAAGAGTTCTGAGCAGTGCTTGTAACACTGTCTGAAGCTTATTTCCACCTACTGCAGCTTCACTATTCTCAAAGTAAGTGAGTGTCGTTTGTGGACCTGACTGCATTAGAAAACAATGTGATATGTTACCTTCCTAAACAGCTTGATGGAGGCCCCTGAGGGGCGGTGTGATGGCCATGGACTCGGAAAAGACGCTTGGCTCCGACACCCTCCCCAAGTCTTATAGCACTGGTGTAGCCTGAGATCGCTCCCGGGGTCCGGCGGAACTTTTTGCCTTTTGATGACTCTTCAATTCTGAACCTTGTCCCACAATCCGTTTGACCTGAAGACACGCTGTACTGGGGCGCCCCTTTACCGTTTCAGTTGCCATTCCGCCCGCTTTTGCTACACTGTGCCTCTTCCGCCATTCAGCTGTTTACCGCCCGCTCTTGCGACTACAGCGTCTCGCTCATCATGTAGTTGAGTTGCTCCCGCTCTTGCGGTGCAGCGATAGGCGGCTGCCACAGGACTCTCAAAATGGCGGCCGGCTCTTCGGTTTTGGGCCTGGTCCACTAAAATGGCCCTGGGACACCTTTGAACTCGGACGCTTCCCTGATAGGGCTTGGGTCCCATTCTCGAAAAGCGTCCCCTCAGCCGTGAAGATTCTACAAAAGTCTTGGGGGCCTCCGACTCCCGCAGGCTTCTGGTGGGGAGCGGCTGCCATGATTGCTCGTGGAATGGCCACGACGGAGCTACGAGATGGTAGTGGTCTCATGCTGACGCCAGCTTTAGTCTGAAACATCCAGAAACACTGTAGACTACCAATTCGATCAGTTCCGGTAGCGCCCCAACATGACCCGGAAGAGAAGAACTTGCCCTCCCCTCTTTGACTGATGGTTCTTGTTGCCTGTCCCCTCTGTTGTCATTTAACAGAACTTTTTGGACTGCTGAAAGGGGTTGTGTTCCGAACGCTGGTTGGTGGAGACATTTTGACTATATTCTTGACCTACGTTGTCGCGTAATGCGTTATATGACACGCCGCGTTAGCGCACCCGGAAGTGATCCGAGGCGCGGCGCGCAGCGCGTAACGTAAGCATAACAGGTCATTTGACTTGTTAATAAAACTTTTCATTGGTTCATTTTACTTTTGTTAATTTAATGATGAAAAGCTTGGTCATATGACCTAAAAATTACGCTTTTTATTGTTTTCGAACAATATTTTTTTTTCAAACATATGTTATAATATTCCAGGCTAATGTACTTTCCCGGACAATTTACAACTGTCTTGCAAGTAAAATATATTCCTTTTTCGAGAAAAAGGGCGTTTCTTCCTTCCATGACGGAGCCGTTGAGTAAAAGAGATTCGGCCTGCTGTCTTAGTCGCCGATACGCCTGATTATCGGATTCTTATCGATCACTTTATGTTGCAGACATGAAAAACACAACTGCCCTTGACCATTTATCTTTACTGCGTTCCTACATATTATACCTTTTATCCGTCATGTAATTGGACTGCTTTATTTCACTTGCCTTTTACTGATTCGAAAACAGTGACTAAAAGTAAAAACTTTACCAATGTAAATACTACTACCGTGTTTTGTTTTAAAAACCTTTATTGTGAAAATGTCAGTATACAAATACGGGCCTATAACCACGTGGGCCGGCCACGGAGCAAACTGAAATCGTATATGATGAGGAGACATTTACACTGTAGAAGAACGTAACGAGCGGGCCATTAGGTTGCAAGAACAAAGGTGTCTAACAGTTGCGGAATCGGTGGACGTACATTTTGTAATTAAAATAAGACAGGGCCACTTACAATAACATTTTCTAGATATACATTTGCGGGCAAGGAGTTACGAGTCCCATTTATACCGGCGCCATTTTGGGCGAGGCCGGGCAGGTCCAAGATATAGTCAAAATGTCTCCACCAACCATCGGCCAGACCAGAACCCCTTTCGGCCCTTTATGCTACAAGATGGTGTCTTCCATTCAGAAAATATTGTTGGCAGCATTTTGAAAGGAAACAGAAACAGCCGTTCTCCTAGTGAGTTTCACATTGTTACATTTAGGAAGAATGTTGAAGAGTAGTATGTGGAAAATCTGAAGCCATTTTTATACAAACTCTCAATCAGACTTGGATGGAAAAAAAAATCCTGAAGAATGTACAAACTGAAAACCAATTTTTGTCTGTATAGCATCAACAGTAACGCTTGAGTCAGCTTTGTGTCAAGCCGCCATTTTCATTCAATCAATAGCGTCCCCTTGCACACATTCAGGGACCTGGTCGTGTCTTCATATGAAACGGATTGTAGGAAAAGAAGCAGAAAGGAAAAGGAAAAAAGTTCCGCCGGACCTCGGGAGCCGGCCGCCTATGTCATGTGCGACCTTTGGGCACACCAGGTCAATAGTAAAGCTGCAGCAGGTGCAAATAAGCTTCAGACAGTCTTACAAGCACTGCTCAGAACTCTCAACTGAGGCACTCAACATCCAGGACTTGCCATTCGGATCTTGGCGCCTTGTGCTGGTTCCGACCTATTCACACATCGGTCCACTACTGACATCACCTCATAAGCCAACGGGGCACCCCACGCCGACTTTCGGCGCAGCATTGTAGGATGGCCACACCAGTGCGGCAACTTGCTGGACACAACATCGGGGCCATCCAGATCTCGGCGCGTTCGACTCACTGTACCGCAAGAGTGACCGCAACTCAGCTGGACACGCCGTCTTTCGGCGCAGCATTGTAGGATGGCCACACCAGTGCAGCAATTTGCTGGACACCACCTCGGTGCCATCCGGATCTCGGCGCGTTCGAGTCACTGTACCGCAACAGTGACCGCAACTCAGCTGGACACGCCGTCTTTCGGTGCAGCATTGTAGGATGGCCACACCAGTGCGGCAATTTGCTGGACACCACCTCGGTGCCATCCGGATCTCGGCGCGTTCGAGTCACTGTACCGCAACAGTGACCGCAACTCAGCTGGACACGTCGTCTTTCGGCGCAGCATTGTAGGATGGCCACACCAGTGCGGCAATTTGCTGGACACCACCTCGGTGCCATCCGGATCTCGGCGCGTTGTGCTGCCTTCGGCCTATTCGCACATCGGTCCGCTACTGACGCCGCCTCACGTGCCAGCGGATTTTCTACGCTTTTTGTAGCCCTATGCCACATAACAGGTCATGTGACTGTTTATAAAACTTTTCATTGGTTCATTTTACTTTTGGTTTCCTAAAGATGGAAGGCTTGGTCATATGACCTAAAAATAACACTTTTCATTGGTTTAGAACATTTTTTTTCCCAAACGATGAAAGCCCCACCTTGTTTCTGGATCATTCAGACTGAAGCTGGCGTCAGCATGAGAGCACCACCATCTCGTGGCTCCGTCGTGGTCATTCCGTGAGCAATCATGGCAGCCGCTCCCCACCGGAAGCCTGCGGGAGTCGGGGGCCCCCAAGACTTTTGTAGAATCTTCACGGCTGAGGGGACGCTTTTCGAGAATGGAGCCCAAGCCCTAGCAGGCAAGCGTCCGAGTTCCAAGGTGTCCCAGGGCCATTTCAGTGGACCAGGCCCAAAACCGAGAAGCCGTCCGCCATTTTAAGAGTCCTGTGGCAGCCGCCTATCGCTGCACTGCAAGAGTGGGAGCAACTCAACAACATGGTGAGCGAGACGCTGTAGCCGCAAGAGCGGGCGCAACTCAGCTGGATGGCCGCCACCTGGGGAGGCCCGTTCACGCCGCCTCCCCCACGCCCCCCCCCCCCACCGGGCCGCCGCACGCCAATTTTCGGAGCAGCATTGTAGGATACCAAAACCAGTGCGGCAGTTTACTGGACATCACCTGGGTGCCTGTCGTACATGTTGTGTCAGCCATGGGACACTGGACACAGTGCCATCAACATCTCAACGCGTTCTGCTGCCTTGGGACTATTCGCACAACAGACCGCTACTGACGAGGCCTCCCCCCGCACCACCCGGGACGCCCCGCGCTGTTTTTCTGTGCTGCATTGTAGGATCCCAAAACCAGTGCGGCACCCAGGCGACATCACCTGGGTGCCGTCCAGAACTCTGCACGTTGTGCCGCCTTGGGACTATTCGCACAAAAGACAGCTTCTAACCATTGTTGCTTTTTTGGGTGAAAAATGTTTAAATGTTTTTACAGTTTTTGTTCCGTTCATTATAGTTAAAAGTTAATAAAGTTTTATAATCTTACTTTGTTGGAGTGTTATCTATTTTTTTAAAAACGGGTGAATGGGCCTTGAATCGGGTTATTGTCATGTGTGGGCTTTGGAAGTGTGCTGCTGCAGGATCGGACATTTCAAACTCAAATGCACGTTCTTTTTCTTACCTTTCCGAAGCATGGAGCGCAATAGCAGGCAGAGAAAGGGTGATGCACGTGTTGAACACTACCTGACCTGGCAAGTTGCTGGCAGTGCCCCCCCGCCCGCTCCTGAAAGAGGGCACACACACACCGCCGCCCCGAGTACTTCACAAATCTTTAAAAGACCATGCGCTTGTTCATGAGGCTTAAATGGTTTATCACCTCTTCTAGAACCCCTGCATCGACCCTCTGACGTTTCCTGGAAAAATTACCATGTAACACAATACCAAGCCCTGTCAGCTGAAACCCCCAAGGAATCGTGGGGCATATTATCAAGGGGGTTTATCTCTGCTTTTTTGGCTTTAAAAGCCATGAAAGCGGAGATAAAATTATCTCCCTATTACCAAGCTGTCGCTAACACCAGTTAGTGACAGCTAAATCGAGATAGCGACCATCCTGGGCCCCGCTTTGCATGTCAGTGATACTTATCACTAATGACATGCAAAGTGGGCGTGCCAAGATGTTAGCGACTGGAAACAGTCCCTAACATCGCTATCTCCTATTACCAACTTTTGGAGATATTCGCGCTAAGCGCGAATATCTCCAAAATCTAACACCTGCCCTGAGCAGTTCTTAGCCATGTTATCCAATGGGAGGTGGATAACATGGCTAAGAGCATTTGCTCGATAATACATGAATATCGCTGACTTTTCTGCGATAATAGCAAGGTTTATCTGCGATAAAAATCGCCGATGTGCGGCGATAATTTTTGTCTCTAAACAAGTTAGAGACAAAAATTATCGCTAGTTGTTCGTAATATGCCCCCGGGTTTTTGCTTGCAGAAATCGGGAGGCGGGAGACTAGCACTGAAATCAGTAGTCTCACGCCTGAATCGGGAGGGTTGGCATGTCTGAATTCTCTACAGCTGGGGCCATAAACTACATCCGCAGGGGTAGGTGATAGCCTGGGACCAGCCTGGCATCTAAAATGGCTGCCGTGCACGACAAAATTGTGGCATTGGAAAAAAGGCAAGATGGCGCAGCCGCTGGAAGAGATGTATCAACATATATCAGCCTCCTCAGCCACCCTCAGGAAACATAGGGGATTAGGATACGTCTCCCGCACCCCCTTATACCTAGTAATTTAATTAACGAAGCACAAAATGGCGAATTCCCGTTTCGCTACCAGTTTGCGGCCCAGTTCGCGGCCCGTGAAGCGCTTCTACCGTGAAAAATCATTTTTTTTTTTTTTTTTCCCCACGGGACCCTTTAATAACCCCAACAACATTCCTAGGGGGTCAAGAGGGGGATACCTTGCCCCCTTTCATTAAATTCCCCCTTCGTTTTTCACCTCTTCTTCTCTCTCGATCCTACCGAGAGATAAGATGGCGGCCGCTCCGGACTGTTTAGAATGTTGACAGACACCGGAGAGCCAATCAGCTTTCTGCGCGCAAAGTTCCGAAACGCGAAAAGTAAGCGGACCGGATCGCTGCCCGGAACGCTGTTACAGATATATATCTTGATTTAAACGTTAATTTCTCAAAATCCACTGAAGCACATATATTGAGACCTAGCAAAGGCACATCGGGCTAACAGTCCCTACAATTTTGCCAAGTTTCGTGCAAATCCATTCAGCCGTTCGAGCTAAAAGTGAGTCCAACCGCCCTATGGAAAACTCAATGTTAAAAACGCGTTTTGGGACCCCCCTTTTTTCTCAGCCCCCCCTTGACGAAACCCCACCAAATTTTCAGGGGCTGCTCAGAAACAAAATGTGCCATTTTCCTGGAAATTTCAGCCGATTCCGTCCACAAACGCAAAAGTTATTAGACATAGAATTTTCAAAAGTTCCATAGACAAATAATCCTAACTATATATACCTACTGGCGATAGCCAGTAGGTAATATATATATATATATATTCAATGAAAAAACCATAGGTTATAGACCATATATAGTTAGGAATTTGCATTTAAAAAACCTTATTTTACTCACACAAAACCATTGAAATTCCATATATAGTTAGTTGCACTAACTATATATCGCGCACCCGCAATCCACTGCTGATGATGTCACATATTACATCATTCATGACATGGTCAGTGACATCACTGATGACATCACTGATGACATCTCAAATGACATCACAGATGACATATCAAATGACATCACTGATGACATCACTGATGACATCACTGATGACATCACTGATGACATCTCAGATGACATCAATGGTGACATCACTGATGATATAATTCATGTGATAATACGATGAACCTCTTCCGACTCTAATATAACCTTAGATACAATCAGTGCAAACAGACACTCACAGACTGTCACTCATCCATGGAGTTACTCACACACCTAGTCAGTCATGCTAAGAATCAATCACACCTCCATTTCCTCAACTATACAGGTATACACACCTTACTTATTCAAACATATACTAACACATATTTACTCTCTTATACATTTCCTGATACAAGTTCACAATGATCCATACAGCCACTCACACATTCACTGGCTCTTATGCACAGTTATTTATATATGTCAACTCTCACATGTACTGTGTTTTACATATGTACTTACTTTGACATGTAGCACTGAGACATCCATTCACTCACCAATACACTCATGCACACAGTCAACCACCCATACAGCTATTTCCACATGCTCTTTTGAACCCATACATCTAGTGAATCAACTGCTCACACATCTATGCACAGAGTCATACACCTCCCAGCCACCCACACACACTCAGTCTCCCAAAGAAATACTTGGGCAACCTATCAATAACCCATATAGTTACTCATATAGCTACTTATCAACACATGCAGCAGTTTACAGAACAACAGACATAATGATGCACAAATTAAGACAGTTTAGTCACTAACCCATGCACTCAGTGAGACACATTTAATCACTCACTCATACAGTCAGTCATGCACCTACTAAATCCTTCATCCAGACACTTATACATCCACTCATTCTTCAATATGTAAGACATATTTTAACTTTACACAAACATACAGTCACTGGATGTTGTCATCAGTGATGTCATCAGTGATGTCACTGACCATGTCATGAATGATGTAATATGTGACATCATCAGCAGTGGATTGCGGGTGCGCGATATATAGATAGTGCAACTAACTATATATGGAATTTCAATGGTTTTGTGTGAGTAAAATAAGGTTTTTTAAATGCAAATTCCTAACGATATATGGTCTATAACCTATGGTTTTTTCATTGAATTTCAATGGTTTTTTAAATGCTAATATCTGTAGCTGTAAAATGTATTCTTCTTTAAATCTTAAAATATATTTTACATGTTTTTTATCCATTTTTTTAAAAAAAATGTTATGTTTCGCTCCCAGTCCACGAACCAGTCAGCTTCCCGTTAGCTCAATTTAAAGCCGCGGCTCGGTCCGCGAACCGGTAAACGTTCCTTTAGCGTAACTGTTACGTTAGCATGACGTTTTGCGTTGTCGCGTAATACGTCATTGGACGCGCCAAGTTAGCGGACCGGAAAGCGGAGCAAAGCGCGAAACGTAAACTCAGCAGGTCATGTGACTCGATAATAACACTTTTCATTGGTTCATTTCACTTTTGGTTTCCTAATGATGTAATACTAGGTCATGTGATCTAAAATTAACACTTTTCATTGGTTTAGAACTTTTGCTTTTCCCAAATGATGAAAACCCCTTCTTCTTTCCTCACTCTGACTTTCATCTTGGTGAGAGAAAGACCCTTTTTCATTGTTCACAAATGGCTTCAGTAGTTGCTTCAGCTAGTGTACCCCCACCACCACCTCCACCCCCTAATGGGAAGAGAGGACCACCTGCTCAAGTCTCCATAGAAGAAGAGGAAGATCAAGAAGAGGAGGAAGAGCAGGAAGAGCCTGAATATTTGCCAGAGGAGCCCAGGCGGTACAATAGAAAAGAAAACCATATCTGGCAATTTTTCAAATTTCCAGAAGGACAAAAAAAAGTCAATGCCAGATATGTGTATTGCCGTATTTGCGGCGAACGACTTTCAAGGGGCACTGACAAGAAATACTCCTTCGGAAATTACACAATGCACAGGCATATGAGTAGGTGGCACCCAAACAATTATAGTGCTGCCCAGCTTCGCGATGAACAGCAAAATCCCCCGGCAATGGCGAGAAGATCTGTTGTGCAAGAAGTATCGGGACCAGAGGCGAGGAAGGTGATCCCGAACATTCAAATGGACTTTGGGGAAGTAAAACAAGTGTGCGTGCGGTGCAGCCAATTAATATGCTATAGAGAAAGTAGCATTACTCTTATAGTGAAAGCTATCCAAAATCATGTTTGCCCGAAACGCCCCAAAAAATAAATTCTTCTTTTTTTCGTTGCTCCTGTTGAGCCCTTTTCAATGAATTATTTTTGTTTCCCCCCTCCCCCCTAAAAAACAAAAAAATTACAAAATGTTCAAAAAATACAAAAAAAATATAAAAAATGTTCAGAAAAATAATAAAAAAAATTAAAACAACAAAAACCAAAAAAAAAAGTTCCTTTCAGAACTACCTCCCCATTATAAAAAAAAATTGGTAGAATTTTTGAAACTCTGCCAACCTCTATTTCTTTTAGTTCGCTCCCAGTTCGCACTCCGGTACGCGAACCGGGAGCGACCCCAAAAATTTTTTTTACAAAAAGAACAGTAAGTATAAGGGATGGAAACAGACAGTTATGTTACAAAAAAGACAGCTATAGGGAGTAAAGAAAAGATACGGTTACCCGCAATCCACTTCTGATCATATCACATATTACATCATTTTTGACATGGTCAGTGACATCATCAGCAGTGGATTGCGAGTAACAGTATCTTTTGTTTACTTCCTATAGCTGTCTTTTTTGTAACATAACTGTCTGTTTCCATCCCTCATACTTACTGTTCTTTTTTTAAAAACATTTTTGTGATCAAAACCCATAATAAGTAATGTAATTGAAAATCGTGGAGTTTCTTTTGCTCATTTCACAATCACATCACCTGTGTTGCCTTTGCTTAGGTATCTCATAGTGCAGATGTTGTCCAGCATATGAAACAGAACGCAGAAGTGCAGCAGTGTATGCATTAATACTATATCTGGCAATTTTTCAAATTTCCAGAAGGACAAAAAAAAGTCAATGCCAGATATGTGTATTGCCGTATTTGCGGCGAACGACTTTCAAGGGGAACTGACAAGAAATACTCCTTCGGAAATTACACAATGCACAGGCATATAAGTAGGTGGCACCCAAACAATTATAGTGCTGCCCAGCTTCGCGATGAACAGCAAAATCCCCCGGCAATGGCGAGAAGATCTGTTGTGCAAGAAGTATCGGGACCAGAGGCGAGGGAGGTGATCCCGAACATTCAAATGGACTTTGGGGAAGTAAAACAAGTGTGCGTGCGGTGCAGCCAATTAATATGCTATAGAGAAAGTAGCATTACTCTTATAGTGAAAGCTATCCAAAATCATGTTTGCCCGAAACGCCCCAAAAAATAAATTCTTCTTTTTTTCGTTGCTCCTGTTGAGCCCTTTTCAATGAATTATTTTTGTTTCCCCCCTCCCCCCTAAAAAACAAAAAAATTACAAAATGTTCAAAAAATAAAAAAAAAATATAAAAAATGTTCAGAAAAATAATAAAAAAAATTAAAACAACAAAAACCAAAAAAAAAGTTCTTTTCAGAACTACCTCCCCATTATAAAAAAAATTGGTAGAATTTTTGAAACTCTGCCAACCTCTATTTCTTTTAGTTCGCTCCCAGTTCGCACTCCGGTACGCGAACCGGGAGCGACCCCAAAAATTTTTTTTTAAAAAAGAACAGTAAGTATAAGGGATGGAAACAGACAGTTATGTTACAAAAAAGACAGCTATAGGGAGTAAAGAAAAGATACTGTTACCCGCAATCCACTTCTGATCATATCACATATTACATCATTTTTGACATGGTCAGTGACATCATCAGCAGTGGATTGCGAGTAACAGTATCTTTTGTTTACTTCCTATAGCTGTCTTTTTTGTAACATAACTGTCTGTTTCCATCCCTTATACTTACTGTTCTTTTTTTAAAAAAATTTTTGTGATCAAAACCCATAATAAGTAATGTAATTGAAAATCGTGGAGTTTCTTTTGCTCATTCACAATCACATCACCTGTGTTGCCTTTGCTTAGGTATCTCATAGTGCAGATGTAGTCCAGCATATGAAACAGAACGCAGAAGTGCAGCAGTGTATGCATTAATACTATATCTGGCAATTTTTCAAATTTCCAGAAGGACAAAAAAAAGTCAATGCCAGATATGTGTATTGCCGTATTTGCGGCGAACGACTTTCAAGGGGCACTGACAAGAAATACTCCTTCGGAAATTACACAATGCACAGGCATATGAGTAGGTGGCACCCAAACAATTATAGTGCTGCCCAGCTTCGCGATGAACAGCAAAATCCCCCGGCAATGGCGAGAAGATCTGTTGTGCAAGAAGTATCGGGACCAGAGGCGAGGGAGGTGATCCCGAACATTCAAATGGACTTTGGGGAAGTAAAACAAGTGTGCGTGCGGTGCAGCCAATTAATATGCTATAGAGAAAGTAGCATTACTCTTATAGTGAAAGCTATCCAAAATCATGTTTGCCCGAAACGCCCCAAAAAATAAATTCTTCTTTTTTTCGTTGCTCCTGTTGAGCCCTTTTCAATGAATTTTTTTTGTTTCCCCCCTCCCCCCTAAAAAACAAAAAAATTACAAAATGTTCAAAAAATACAAAAAAAATATAAAAAATGTTCAGAAAAATAATAAAAAAAATTAAAACAACAAAAACCAAAAAAAAAGTTATTTTCAGAACTACCTCCCCATTATAAAAAAAATTGGTAGAATTTTTGAAACTCTGCCAACCTCTATTTCTTTTAGTTCGCTCCCAGTTCGCACTCCGGTACGCGAACCGGGAGCGACCCCAAAAAATGTTTTAAAAAAAAGAACAGTAAGTAGAAGGGATGGAAACAGACAGTTATGTTACAAAAAAGACAGCTATAGGGAGTAAAGAAAAGATACTGTTACCCGCAATCCACTTCTGATCATATCACATATTACATCATTTTTGACATGGTCAGTGACATCATCAGCAGTGGATTGCGAGTAACAGTATCTTTTGTTTACTTCCTATAGCTGTCTTTTTTGTAACATAACTGTCTGTTTCCATCCCTTATACTTACTGTTCTTTTTTTAAAAAATGTTTTGTGATCAAAACCCATAATAAGTAATGTAATTGAAAATCGTGGAGTTTCTTTTGCTCATTTCACAATCACATCACCTGTGTTGCCTTTGCTTAGGTATCTCATAGTGCAGATGTAGTCCAGCATATGAAACAGAACGCAGAAGTGCAGCAGTGTATGCATTAATACATGTGAAGGCCTACCAATGAAGTAAGTCATGTCCACTTATTACATCATTCATGACATGGTCAGTGACCTCATCAGCAGTGGATTGCGGGTAAAAAGAGTAGAAAACATTTACCTTATAATTCTTCTTAACTTTTTCAAATATTTATTCATACTTTCAATCTGTTAAAGAGAGTACAAACATTTCAAAAATATTAAAACATGTATTTAAAAATTTGAAAAGACAAGGGAAAAGGTTGAAGAAGAAACAGTTTTTCAACAACTTTGACATTTACAGAAGCCTCTGCTGCTCTACGTCCCCTACACAATCCTAAAGATGTATATTTTAAACAAACAGTATCTTGATGCTGATGAAGTGAGGCCTATTTTGGAACATGGTGCATCTTTTGCACTGCTGATGTCTCACAATAGTGATGCAATAGCAGCGCAAAAAAATGTAAAACCATCATAAAATTGTGTCTAACATTTTAAATGATTGTTTCAGGATGCAAATAAGATGTGTCCTTTCAAGAGGTTTCTTTAAGGTGAGGCCTATTCAGTTTTCAAAAAAAAACTGTACCCAGAAGTGCAGCACTGTAAGCATTAACTTTGACACTTACAGAAGCCTCAGTTTCTCCATATCTACCTCACATTTCTAAATGTATATCATAAGTACAAAAAGTAGAACATTAATTATACATGTTAAATGGTTTATTTTTGCTGTTCTCAGAATGTATCAAATTTCACTTAAATCAGTGACTTGAAGGTATTCATCATGTAACAGTGGGGAAAAAAAACACAATCAAAATGATTGTGTTTAAAAAACCCATACAACCTAAGAAATCTGAATTCAAAACTCCTTAAAATTAACTTACTTTCCATAACGTCGAAGGATGTCCTATGAACAGCGTACACTCTGTTGTGCTATAAATATTTTCAGCCCGCCACTTTCTGAAAGAAAACCTCCATCGTTTTGAAAAATATGTTACATACAATAAAAGACTTCTCACTTTTTGCCACATGTTTCCTCTTGGCCAAATCGTGTTGCAGCGTTTTTCAACTCTTGTAATTCTTATAATGAAATCCCGTCATTTTCTATTTTCGCAACTTTCAAAAAGAAAACATTTAAGATTACTTTCACAATCCTGGACTACTAATATCTTACCCTTCTTTCTCACTCATGTTCTCCTTTTCCTATGACACTGATTCAGCTTACTATGAAGCAGACTTACTTGCATCAGGTTTATATAGTTGGATTTTTAAATTGACATTATAATTAAAAGTTTTGGACCAATAATCTAGACAGCATTGCAGACTTACATTCCCTCTACTTCATGAACCTTTTGCAATTCCTCAGAGGAAATCCCGAGATTCTTTCCTTAGAATTTTGGTTTTAAAAACACCAGGTAAGAATTTTTAAGGTCAAACGGCAATTTTTTTTTAAAAGTTACAACAGAATCGTTGCAGAATGACCAGCCGTTTCTAGACTTTAAATAAGCTGTGTAATGTCCTAATGTTGTTGAAGGACCATCGTGATAGATAATTGCTACAGTTACAAAAGTCCTTCCTGATATTGACAGCTGAGAAGCAACACAATTTTTTATTAAAGTTGACAATTTTGATCCATCAGGCCTACATCGTTGGATCATTAAAATGACATACTGGCCATATCTTCGTATACATAATGTTGACATCATTTCAGATTTACATTGGCTACACTCCATGTTGTGATCAGCTGCATTTACTAGCTTATTAAAGGAGACTGATTTACTGTCTGGCAAAGTTAAATATATAAATCTTTCTGAGTCTACACTAGTAGTACTTGATACCATACAGTTCTCGCAGTCATGCTGCCATTGATAAGAAAGCCCAAACAGGTGATCTACATCTACACCCTCATCTTGCAATACATCAATCATATACATTAAAAACTCCTGACAATCCTGCTGATTATTTTCAGAGAAGTCTGTTTGACCTGAACATTCATCTAACAGATAACGAACTTCAGACACACTTTCTACTTTTGTTCTATCAGTGCTACATTTCTCGAAAACAGAATTCAACAAACAGCATAAACTTTGTTCTGAATTCAACACAATCTGTTCTTTTAAACTCTCTAGTGAAAAGAGAACATTAACCACTACATTTGCATAGCAGTTGACACCAGAACTGTTTTCAAATTGAAAACCGACAACATCTTCAACAGAATCCACTTTCTTTCTGCTTACAATTTTCGGTTCATCAACTTTTGGTCTTTTTGCTACAACCTCCCTACTATTACTGATATTTCTTCGTTTCCGGCCTACCACACGTTTCTCAAACAAAGGATATTGAGGCAAATGTGGCGCATACTCTTTTCTCAACCTATTGTATTCCTTAACACAATCTAGATCCGCACAAATGTTTGTGACATCACAGTCAATCAAGTACAATCCCGATAAAGTTCTAACTCGTGACAATGCCACATATGCCATACCCTCCTTGAACACAGAACTGCCAATATTCACCAATGCACTATCTACACTTAAACCTTGCGATTTATGGATTGTCACTGCATATGCCAAGCAAACAGGAAACTGTTTACGGCGAACATATAAGTCTTTAACAAGCAAAAACCTAGCAGAACAATGACCAATTAGCTGTACTTCCTCAATACCATCAAATTTAATTTTTAAAAATTCAATTCCATCTCTATTTCGGTATTTCTCAAAATCCACAACATTACCCATTGATCCATTTACCAGACCTCTTTCAACATGTAAATTCCTTCTCAAAATGATTCGGCAATTTAAACACACATTCAAAGTCTTTTCAAAACCCGCTGTTTTAGATATAGTCTTCTCTAATGAATCCAATTTTGATTTCAAATTCTCAGACAAAATAATTGTTGATCCCATATGCTCTATTCTGTCAATAGCTTCAAGTTTCACAATCTCTTGCTTTTCTAAATTCAACATTTTGTTGTTGAAGATGGCACATTCTGCAAGAGTTGGCATCAAACATATTCCGGATTTCTTCTCAGTAATTTTCTGAAAAATATTCTCAGGCACAATGTCTTGTTCGGGATATAAATTTGAAAGTAATCGTGCATTTAAAGCTTCTTTCCCATGCTCGGTCACTTTTCCAATTCTAATATCTTGTAGAATATTCTTGTAATCTTCATCCTTCGCCTGACGCATATTTTCATGCAGTTCAGCATAATTGAAGTTTAACCATATATTGACGTTGCCAATGCTTCCTAGGCGCTTCCTGGTATCTTCATGCGTGAGTATTTTGAACACAGGTTGACCTTTTACTGGTGTCAGCTGCAGAAGATCTCCGAAAACAATGATGTGTTTGCCACCAAATAACACATCATACTCAGTTTTAAGAACTTCTTGCATTCTCAAATGCACAAAGGCAAGCATGACATTGGAAACCATGCTTACTTCATCAATGATAAGAAGTTTCATTTTCCTCAAGACTCTTGAAACTTCACAACAAGCATCCCCAGATAACTTGTGGTATTGTAATTTGTTGTCATGCTCCACTGGCAGCATCAGTAGACGATGCAAAGTAATACCTTTAATGTTATGTGCTGCCAGTCCAGTAGGAGCGGTAACAACACAAGACAACGATGTCTCAGTCCTTTCCTGCAAATAACAAGAAATTGCTTTAATAAGGAAACTTTTTCCAGTTCCCGCTTCTCCACTCACGTACAGTCGGACAGGCTTCAACGATGTACATGAGCACTCTTTCTTCTCATGACTTAATCCATGCTCAATTTGCTTGGTAACTTCAACATATATTTTCCTCTGCTCAACGTTGAGTTGTTTTTCCAAGTCTTCTAAGTTAACTGAATCCTCCTGAGCATGTGCCATGGCTCTTTCCACCTCATTCATAGCAGTGGCAGCTTCATTTTCGATAATAGGTCCTCCTAGTGGATCCTGACTCAATGAAACAGAACTCTGACTATCCTGAGAACTGTCTCTGGCAATTTCGGCTGCAATCGTTGCTTCCTGCTCAATTTCCAAAGTCAACATTTCTTGATATTTGGGAAAAGCAGGACATTCTATGGTCTCCTTAGCAGCAGTGAAAGAGTCTTCGTAACAGAGGAAATCTCCAAGCAGTTCCTCTTCTGCACGCCAAGGCTTGAAAAGTTGCAAAAGTGCTAAATAGAAAAACTCCTTTTTTTCTGGAGATTCGCCACTCAATTTTCGATGGTTTACTAATTGGCATTTTCTTTGCTTGACCAGACATCCCTCACTTCCAATTACAGCATACACTCCTTTCTCAATATCTTCTTTGATGTTCCTCTTGAATATATAATTTTGGAGAACCTCATATAGACAAACATTCTCAAGGTGACTGCTTCGATTTGGATAATATGTATCCAACATGTTGGTCTTCAAAATGTCGGTACTGTTTGGTTCCTTTTCTGCCAAATACTCAATTTCCCGGACAGGTTTTAGAACTCGATTTCGCGTTGCAGCAAGACCAAGACTCGCCCAAACGATACTCCTGGATTTGGCATAGAAACTTGCTGAAGACAACCGGTCAGAACATTCGTAAGCTCCGATTTCTCGATGCAACAACATCTTCAGACTGAAACTGTACAACTTCTTGCTGAGGCTCTTTTCATGGGAAATGTCCTCCCACATATCCTTCAATTCTGTCTTTTCTTTTTTGGTGATGTAAGATGTCACATACCGAGCCACAGCCATACAGTTGTCAGCCACAAACTGTATATCCATGTTAGCATTCCACATGGACAAAATCACTGGGTTGTAGTCGTTGATGTACTTGGACTCTTCGTTCCTTTTCAAATTGTATGTATTTTTGGGTGATTTCCTCGTCACATTATGTCGCAGCGAAGACATCAAACTGTTCACTCTTCCTTTAGAAATCACCGGTCGTGGAAAGTTGAAACGACATTTGGTGTAGAACTTGTCCTTGTTTCTGAATTTACGACGACAGTACTTTCCACAACGATGGCTTTGGAAACGTAGAACTTGTTCTCTTAGGCTTTTCTTCTCCGTTGCGTTTGGAACAGCACACGTAGAATACTGTTCTATGAAGTTCATCACTAAGTCATCCGGATCTGTTCCAAATTTAGGTGCATCCTTGATCCACAGCAACATATGTATATGAGGAGCACCTCTTGCTTGGTACTCCTTTCTCCAGAAGAAATCCAACACCTCTCCAAGAGGTGGATTCTTCTTATTTGTGATGAAAGACATCATAGCTTCAAATCTATGATTGAAGTACCTGCATACATTCACTGGATCCAAAGAACACAGTTCTCCAGGTGTCTTGAATTCAATGTTTTCAATATTTCCATTTGCCTCTCGTAGAAATTCAAGTAAGTCTTCCCAGCCATACTCGGCACAGCTCAGAGTAAGGAACCAGGTTGGAGTTCCTAAGTTCCTCAGCATACATTTTAAATCACCATGACGACGGTACCAGTACTCATTAGTACCACGCTGACACGCCATGAGATTAATTAGGTGAGAATCCAAAATACTGTCTTGGACATTGACTTTATGCATAAAGTCACTTGCCGAGATGTTTCGCATCTGTATACCACTTTTTAAGATGTGGTTCACTGCATATGACAGTCCAGACAGATCGCTTTCAAACAGGAGATGAAACAAATAGGGAATGCATTGACGAAACCTAGGATCTTCTGCATACAATCGTAAAGTCCGGTATTCAGACGCAGGAATTTGATGAGGTCGCTCATCATATCTTCCTCCTTGACCTGTTGGAAATAGCTGTGGGAAACACCGAGCTTCTAAACTTTCCTCCCAAACACTGATGGGACTCCCTTTGGCTTGTTTCATTTGAAACAACTCAATTGCATTCCCCATGACTTCCTTGGAATGCAAAGGATGAACACTATAATGTTCATATATTTCTTCACTTTTAGAGGCCTCTACTTGCTCAATTTGGCCAGCACACAAATCGCTATCCTCTTCATCACTTACTTCCTCTTCTGCAACATATACATTTATATAGTACTTATTATTTTTCTTCAAATACAATGTTGCCTTTTTGACTTTCCTAACATCCACTAAATCTTGCCATATTTTCTTATTCTTTGTCGGAACCCCATTAACCAAGATAACCAGAGGTTCCTCTTCCACTTTTTCTACTCCAATTGTGTTAATGTTTTTGTTCAAATCTAGAGGCAAATAAACAACTCTTCCCTTTAATCCTCTCTGTAAATCTGATGGAGGCAACTTCCCTGTCTTTGGCTCCATTCTTACAATAGCCTGAAAGGGATGGATACTTTGAATCAAAATAGATTCATAAGTATTTAAATCCTTCAATTCAGAAGGAACCTCAACCAATTCCAGATTATTATGAACCGCCCTAGCAGGCATCTGGTTTTGGTTTAATTTGTTACAACAATAAGTACATACACGTTGATCCGATCCCAAATCAAAATAATTTTCTACCATCAAGTATGTGGCAAAATCCTTCCATTCACTATTATTTTCCCTTTCACTTTTTGCATATAAATCCACTAACTTAGTCTGATTCTTATAATAAGTGCGTCGACAACACACACAAGTGAAATTAGGCCTCTCACTTGATTTCATCTGAAACGTGGCAATTTCCTTCTGAAATTTATCTGTACTAGAAACCTGTACATTATCTTCAACATTACCCTCTACTTCTGGGTCAATTTGAACATTCTCATCTTTACTACCAAAGTAACAAAACTCAATTTCTTCACAAATATTCTTGACATCTATTTCAGAACCATGCAAAAGAGCAGCACATAATTGTTTAAGCATAATTGCTGGACTCTTAGCATAATACAACATTCTCACTAATTTTCTCACTTTATTATGATGCACTGCTAGCATCCTGAAATGATGAAAAACACTCTGGCATACTCTCCTGGAAAGACAAGCCAGTGAATGACCACGCAAACCTGTCATTTGTCTCACTCTGCAAGGATCTAAATCTTGCAACAACTTCATTTTCTGCTTCAAACTTTTCTTATTAAATGTCCGTATAAAATCACAAAGCAAATTGATGGAAACCTGTCGCACACTGCAAATAGAACTACACTTCCAAATGTACACAGGACCCTTAGGACGTCTTCCTAAAACCTCATTACCTAACACCTCGTCTGTCTCTGTTGTCACAAGTTTTTCTTTTTCAACTGGACAACCATCCTTCACTTCATAAGCTCGACCACTGGTGTCAACTGCAAACACCAAATCATTATCCTGAAAATAACTCTCCTCATTAAAAAATGCCTCACAACTTGAACTATGCATCCATTCTCCGGAAAAAACTTCACAAAAGTTACTACGATTTACTACTCTCTTCCATCTACTATTTGATTTGAAATCAGAAATTACCTTGTTTAGTTTCCTAATTCTATTGATTACCAAAATAAACAACTTTCGCTTAATTTCAAAAGCATGATCAATAATTTTCTCTACATTTTTCTTCTTCTTATAAAATGCCACTTTCTGTTGGCCTTTCTTAATATTTTTTAATAAATTAACTATTATCCTGTTGCGGAACATTCGTTTTCGAATGTCCCTAAACTGTTGTTTCCTTCTACTATCATGCACAGAGTTATCTCTTGCTCTACCAGTAACATTTTTGATGGGTCTTTCCTTTCCATTTAAATTGCTTTTCTTTTTCTGGACTGAAACATTTTTTGGAGAAATACTTTTTTTACTACAAATATTTCTTATGAATGATTTCGTGCTCTTACCCGGAGCTTTCTTGGTGATTTCACGAGTATTTTGGGTAGAGGACTGCTGCAATAATAGATGATCTTGCTGTCTTTGACGTTTTCTCGCCTTTCTAATTCGATTCTTAGTTGGCATTTTTTAAATTTAGAAATGATGTGCAGTTGAATCTGTGGAAAAATATAATAAAAATGTTATTAACCACTATTACCAAACAGTAAATGAATAACAGTCATCAAAAACTTAACACCCTACTTATTATTTAACATAGCAAATCTTTTGCACCACCACTGCGTCACAAAAATGACACACAGTGGTACAAAACAGGCATACAACAATCATAAATCTCTCCCTAACATTTTAAATGATTTATTCAGGTTGACGATAAGGTGTGGCCTATCTAGAGGTTTGTTTGGGCCCAGATCTTTGGACTGGGGTAAATGGGTGTCATTGATCCACATTCGGTTCATCACCTGTTTTGTTTGTTTGAGGTGAGGCCAACACATGGTTGCAGATGAGATTTTCACTTGTTTAAGAAAACAAAGGAGATAATACATGTGAAGCCCTAGCAATGAAGTAAGTCATGTCCACTTCACACTTGAACAAAGGGCAGACATCTTTTGAATCTGTGGTCACACCTAAACTTCATCTGCACAATGTCATTCATAAACTTAGGAAACACTAGTGATGTAATTGAAAAATGTGAAGTTTCTTTTCCTCATTTCAGAATTACATCACCTGTGTTTCCTCATTGACTTAAAATGTCCTTAATGCACATGAAACCGTTTTTTAGATTGCCCTTGCACAATTTTTGGGTCATTTTGAACATGGCTATGTTACTCCCATAATCAAAATCTAAATTTGCCAAGCACAGGTGGGAGCGTATTTACAAGAAACTTGCCCCATGAAGAACGCTTTCCATTTAAAAAGGGAAAAATAACATCATAGACACTCAAATGCCTTCTAAATATGGCCCAAACAACCTATAAAGCTCTAGCACTACATATCCAGAAATGTAATTGATTTCAAAAATCGTTTTTAAACACAGCAAATAAATCAATTGTATACCTACATTCAAGAGGAAATGATTAAAAATGTCCTTGAAACACATGACAGGGTTTTTTTGAATGCCCTGGCACCATTTTTGGGACATTATTAACATGGCTATTTAACTCCCATAATCAAAATCTAAATTTGCCAACCACAGGTGGGAGCGTATTTACAAGAAACTTGCCCCATGAGGAACGCTTTCCATTTAAAAAGGGAAAAATAACATCATAGACACTCAAATGCCTTATAAATATGACCCAAAACAACCTAGGAAGCTCTAGCAGTACATATCCAGAAATGTAATTGATTTAAAAAAAAACGTTTTTAAACACAGCATATAAATCAATTGTATACCTACATTCAAGAGGAAATGACTGAAAATGTCCTTGAGACACATGAAAGCATTTTTTTGAATGCCCTGACATCATTTTTGGGACATTATTAACATGGCTATGTAACTCCCATAATCAAAATCTAAATTTGCGAAGCACAGGTGGGAGCGTATTTACAAGAAACTTGCCCCATGAAGAACGCTTTCCATTTAAAAAGGGAAAAATAACATCATAGACACTCAAATGCCTTATAAATATGACCCAAACAACCTATGAAGCTCTAGCAGTACATATCCAGAAATGTAATTGTTTTCAAAAATCGTTTTTAAAAACAACATATCTGTTTCAGCTTACATGAAAGACCATGGAATGGGCTCCATGTACAACAATAACTTGTGTTACTGCATGCCAGAATGCTAAACCGAATATGCAATTACAATTTCTCAAAGAAACAAAATCTATTTGTATATCACTTGAGACAAAGCCACATTTTAAAAACACAGCTTTCTTCATCATTTTCTCCTTAAATCATACTATTCTCTATCTAAATTAAATAAATCTTTTCTCACCTTAGCAAATACTTTTTGAGTTTCAAAACAGTCTCAAAAATACACCAAATTGTCTTCAGCAGAACAAAGAGGATGCACTCCAGAGGCTGCAGCTATTGAAAGCACAGAAATACAGATATTCATTACACATATCTCTCATATGGAAAGGGGCGACCGAATCGGTCCCCCCGAACGTATGGCCGAGTGCCTCGATCCCCCCGGGAAGCCATTTTGGGCGGGAGGCGCGTCTCAGCTGGTATGCCCGAAGCGGCGTAGCCGGGGCGCGCTCGTTCCCGCCCTAGAGTGGGCTGGCCTAGACACCGACGCAGCCAGCCACGCCCTCAGGGGCAGGCAGGGGCGGGTATACGCCCGCCCTGAAGACGGATAAAAAGGGACGCAAGACCAGAAGACATCCTCTTGTTCTTGTGCTCTGAAGCTGCACCTCCTCGCTGCACGTGAGCTCGGGACAGAACGAAGAGCCAATTTTGAGCGTTTTAATCTCTCTCTTTGTCTTTTAGATACTTCGTCTGAAAAGATGCCCAAGAAAGGAGCGAAGACAATGTCGACTGACCAGTTGGTTCGGGCCCTCATGAAGGACATGTCCGAAATTAAGAAGCGGTTGGCGGAGCGAGACGGCGAGGAGGGATCGGGGCGTCCACCGGCCGGAGGGAAGCCAAAGAGGCCGAGAAGGGGGCCGGTCGGGGGAGACGTCCCGGTTCCCTGTTCCCCGCTCGAGGCGCCAGCCCCGGTACCGGCCCCGGTACCGGATGAGGGGAATCCGATTCCCGTGGTAGTCACCCCGACGTCTGCCGAAGATATGCCTCCCGAGTTGGCGGCACAGTTAGCAGCATGGTTGGGGGACGGTAATGGGGGCGCCATGGCTACCGAAGCGCAAGCACTCATAAAGCAGTTGCGCGTGAAACGTGATACAGCCAAGGTGCCCGCGCCGGATGCGGCGATAGACAAGCCACGAGGGACGGAAGCAGCGTCCGGCGCAGGTAAGCGGCCATTGCCGATTGCAAGGGATGAGTCAACACCGTCTCGTAGAGAAAAATTAGGGCAACATGTTCCTTTGCCAATAAAGGAAAAGATTTGGGCGGGGGAATACGTTAACATTTTCTCCCTGCTCGTTGATCACTATGAGGTCGAAACTGTTAAGGGTCAAAAGGATCTGATGCATCCGAGTGTTTGGCGCGCAAAAATGGCCGCCTTTAAAATTAATGAAAATATTGGTAACTGGGGTAATGCTTGGGGAATTTTTACGGCAATTTTGGGGGAACGTAGGCCTGATTTGCTCCCTGAATTTCCAGTATATCAGTCACGAATTATGGGGTACTCGACATCACACCAAGGTAACCAATGGTTCTGTTATGACAACCTTTTCAGGAAAGTGATGGAGCATAACAAAAGTTTAACCTGGGACTGTTACGATTCTTTAACATGGAATAAGATGAAAGAGTCGGGGATGTTGAAAGTGCCGTTGGTGGGGAGTGCTGTTGGTGAGTCCTCCCGCCAAAATGGGGGGACACCCTTTCGGTCGGGTACGGGTACAGACGATTACCCGAGACCCGCCGGCAATACAGGGAAGAGGGGTTTCTGTTTCAATTTCAACAGAAGTAAATGTACTAGGCCCCCGGGATCTTGTAAATTCAAACACGAATGTAGTGGTTGTGGGGCACCCCATCCTGAGTCCTCGTGCAGAGCCAAATCGGGTGAAAATGGGGGTAGAGGAGGCGCTAAACAGGTCTAATATAGTCCGAGGGGCGCCTTTACCAACCCCGATTGATACCCTGGCGATGATTCCCTGGCTCAGCGAATACCCAGATCGTATTTCTGCTGGGGTGCTACGAAACGGTTTTTCATATGGTTTCCGCATCCCGGTGGGTAACTTTCAGGGTGTCGGGACGTGCAAAAATCAACTTTCCGTCTTGCAGCATACGACTGTAGTACAGGATAAGATCCGGAAAGAGGTTACCCGAGGTCGGGTTGCCGGCCCGTTTCCTGTCCCCCCGGTACCGAACTTTGTTTGTTCTCCTTTAGGGGTGGTCCCCAAGAAGGACCCGGGTGAGTTTCGATTGATTCACAATTTATCAGCCCCTCATGGCCTTTCTGTAAACGATGCAATTAATCCAGAAATGTGTTCGGTGCGGTACGCATCATTCGATGAGGCCGTAGCCATTTTGAATCGCCTGGGGCCCGGGACGCTGATGGCGAAATCAGATATCGAGTCAGCGTTCCGTTTGCTCCCGGTATACCCGGAAGACCAACGTTTTTTGGGATTCATGTTTCAAGGTTTGTATTACATGGACAGGTGTATGCCGATGGGGTGCTCGATATCTTGTGCTTATTTCGAGAAATTCAGTAGTTTTCTACAATGGGTTTACACGAAGAAAACAGGTTTTCGGAATGTGATGCATTACCTCGATGACTTTCTGTTCCTTGGGGCCGCTGGGGATGATGAATGTGCCCGGGCCTTGACTGAATTTTGTGTTTTAATGAATCAATTTGGCGTGCCGTTGGCACCAGGTAAAACTGTGGGTCCCACGACTTGCCTCGAGTTCCTCGGGATCGAGTTGGACTCTAGTGAGGGTTGTTTTCGTTTACCAGCTTCCAAGGTATCGAAATTCAAGACAGCCCTGCAAATGTGTATCACTGCATCTAAAGTTACGCTGCATCAATTGCAGCAATTGGTGGGGAAGTTGAATTTTGCCTTAAGGGTGATCCCGATGGCCCGCCCCTTCTCCCGTTCGATTGCACAGGCGATGGTCGGCCTAAAGGAGGGTCACCATCGCACGAGGTTATCGGCCGAGGTCCGCCAAGACATGCGTATTTGGTTAGCATTTTTGGCGGATTTCAATGGTCGAGTCGTCTGGAACAAACCGGCCTTGTCCTCTGAAGAGCTTGGTCTATGGACGGATTCAGCGGGAAGCATGGGTTTCGGCGCCATCTTCGGCACAAAATGGTCGGCACAAAAGTGGCCAACATGGTGGCACGAAGAGGGGCTGACGAGTAATATTGCTTTCCTTGAGCTGTTTCCCATTTTGGTGGCCCTCAGATCCTGGCCCGATGGATTCAAAAATCACTCTGTCATATTTTGGTCTGTCAATATGACCGTTGTAGAATGCATCAATAGTCAGGCAGCACGTTGTAAAATGATTTTGAGGCTGCTTAAAGAAATTGTCTTACTGTGTATGCAACTGAACGTGGTATTCAGAGCAAAACATGTCCCGGGGGTGATGAATCAGGCTGCTGATGCACTGTCTCGTTTTCAAATGCAGGCTTTCTCGGGTTTCCTTCCCTCAGCGGACCCCGAGCCAGCACCCTTTCCCGAAGCTCTCTGGTCTCTCGGTGCCCCGAACTTCGTTACCTCGTGGGAGAGAGTCTAGCACCAAGGACGAGGAAGGCATACGAAGGGGCGTTTCGGGCTTATTTAGCCTTTTTGGGGACTGAGAGAGGGGGACTTTGGGGGCATGAGGATGGGGTAGTACATTTTCTGATGTCCTTGCGTAAGGCTGGGAAGTCGGTGGCTACAGCCCAGAGGCATCGTGCTGCCATCTCCTTTGTTGCCAGGGCTCATAATATCCAGGACCCGACAGCGTCTTTTGCTGTACAGAAAGCGCTGCGTGGGTGGCAACGCCTTGAGGGTCGCAGAGTAGATGAGAGGCGCCCGATAGGTCTGGATAGGTTGTCCCAGTTGCTGGCCACACTCCCCGACATATGCTCGTCTCAGTTCGAGGCCTGTTTGTTCCGAGCCGCTTTTACGCTTGCATTTCACGGGGCTATGAGGATAAGTGAGCTGGTGGCAAGGAGCAAGCGGGATGTGGCGGGGGGTTTGTGCCGTGAACACGTTCAGATCAGGGGTGAGACTATGACGGTATCCTTTGTCAAGTCAAAAACCGATCAAAGTGGGGTGGGAGACTGCATAGTCATTCGCAGGATTCCAGGGTCTTCCATGTGTCCGGTGAAGTGTTTAGAGGATTACCTAGCACGAAGGGTGGCATCATGGGGGGGGACAATGTTGAGACACGCGGACGCCACCCCACTGACGAAGTTTCAGTTTCAGCGGGTGCTCGCGATGTCAATTACCGCAGCGGGCTTGGACCCGGGTGAGTTTGGGACCCATTCCTTTCGGATAGGGGCTGCCACTGAAGCTGCAGCCAGGGGTCTTAATGTGGAACAAGTAAAACGAGTGGGGCGTTGGTCCTCCAATTGTTATAAAAGGTATGTGCGGTTGCACATGTTGTGAAGCTGTAATAATGTACTCACGCTTCTTGTCTTTTGTTTGGTTTTCAGTTACGCAAGCCTTCGAGGCGGGGCGGACTATGCAGTCGACCCAACACCGGGCCAGCGGTCAGACATCACCGGCTGTGAGAAAGGAGGTGTGGGTCGTGGGCCACTCATACGTGAGGCGTGCCGCAGACGTATTCGAAGCAGGTGACATGATTCACGTAGCTGGGGAATACGGGTACAGGATGTCCTTCTACGGAAGGGGCGGTCTCTGTATTGACCAGTTTCAGGCATACTTTGAGGGTTTGTTAGGGCGGATGAGGTCACCGCCGTCTATAGTCATAGTACATTTAGGGGGCAATGATTTGGTCACCACCGGTAGACGACTTCTCCTGGAGGCAATGCTTTCCACTATAAGTTGGTTGGCGAGGAAAGTTCCGGGGTGCATAATTGCGTGGTCTCATATGATCCCACGAAAAGTGTGGCGGGGGGCTATTTCGATCCCTGCTTTGAACCATTCTGTTAGGAAACTTAATAACAAAATGAGTAGGTTGTTCCGTTCCAGGACATTGCATTCTATCTCGCACGGTTGTATTAATGATGACAGTATGTATCTGGGGGATGGTGTGCATTTGTCTCGGGTGGGAAATGAGTTACTCATAGGAGACTTCTTAGCATGGTTAAAAACGTTGGAACATGACCTTTAGCTAGGAGTTTTTGTGGGGGGCCCGGATAGCCGGTCAACTATCCGGGCCTGTGGCGGTAAGGTCATGATCGGTGAGCACTAATTAGTAGATCCCTATGAGTGGGCGTCACCCAACACGGATGGGAGCGCTCGGGAGAGGTGGCCATTGGCCCCTCAATGGGGAGGCGGTCCCTTCTAAGGATGGGTCGCCGGAAGTAAAGGAAAGGCGGTCAAGGCCCCTTCCTTTGTAGGAGGGGTTACAGCCCCCTCCTGGGGAATTTCCCGGGGCCAGTGACATCTGCGACGGCAGATGCGGTAAGTTGTGTGGGGTTGGGATAAGGGCCACGATACCTTCTAGATACCTCACACGAGTATTCGAACGACCTTTAACTGGCGTCGAGTTTTAGGTGCCCCCGTCAAGTCAAGGGAAATTGGTAGTAGTTGCACTTGAGGTACGCCTCCGTGCTGTCGCCCATCCCAAGTGGGAGGGGTAAGTCTGGTTAGGGATCTTGACACCGGTTATGACCTTGCCGTTGGCCCTTAAACGTTAGGTTGTACAATTTCAATATGTCAAGAAATGTTTTGTAGGTTGCTAGTTCGGCTAGGAGAACCTCTGTATTAGAGAATCTGTTAAGGTTAGCCAAACATCGCAATATGGTAATGAAATTGTACATAACACGAAACGTTTAATGTTTTAATTTTGTTTTAATAAATACGGCCGGGATGGTCACTCCATCCCACTTCCAAAAACTTCAAGAACTGTTTCCGGTTTCACTCCTTTTGGGGATTGTGTTGAGAGGGGGTGGCGGGTATCTCGGCCATATGGAAAGGGGCGACCGAATCGGTCCCCCCGAACGTATGGCCGAGTGCCTCGATCCCCCCGGGAAGCCATTTTGGGCGGGAGGCGCGTCTCAGCTGGTATGCCCGAAGCGGCGTAGCCGGGGCGCGCTCGTTCCCGCCCTAGAGTGGGCTGGCCTAGACACCGACGCAGCCAGCCACGCCCTCAGGGGCAGGCAGGGGCGGGTATACGCCCGCCCTGAAGACGGATAAAAAGGGACGCAAGACCAGAAGACATCCTCTTGTTCTTGTGCTCTGAAGCTGCACCTCCTCGCTGCACGTGAGCTCGGGACAGAACGAAGAGCCAATTTTGACCCACCCACCAGCCCCTGAAGACAGCCAGTTGTGTATAATAAAGTTGATTAATTTTGTTTTGTTTTCGTTTACAGGTCGTAGTGCCATGTTGATTTTGAGTTAATAAAGAATGGTCGTTTTTGAGTATGTTTGCCATTAAAGATATTCAGTTTAGTGTTGAATTTTGATGTATGCTCTTTCGGTCATAGTGGCCAATGTATTCTTAGGTTAATTTGCACTGTCGTATTTATTTTGGTAGGCGGTAAGGTCATGATCGGTGAGCACTAATTAGTAGATCCCTATGAGTGGGCGTCACCCAACACGGATGGGAGCGCTCGGGAGAGGTGGCCATTGGCCCCTCAATGGGGAGGCGGTCCCTTCTAAGGATGGGTCGCCGGAAGTAAAGGAAAGGCGGTCAAGGCCCCTTCCTTTGTAGGAGGGGTTACAGCCCCCTCCTGGGGAATTTCCCGGGGCCAGTGACATCTGCGACGGCAGATGCGGTAAGTTGTGTGGGGTTGGGATAAGGGCCACGATACCTTCTAGATACCTCACACGAGTATTCGAACGACCTTTAACTGGCGTCGAGTTTTAGGTGCCCCCGTCAAGTCAAGGGAAATTGGTAGTAGTTGCACTTGAGGTACGCCTCCGTGCTGTCGCCCATCCCAAGTGGGAGGGGTAAGTCTGGTTAGGGATCTTGACACCGGTTATGACCTTGCCGTTGGCCCTTAAACGTTAGGTTGTACAATTTCAATATGTCAAGAAATGTTTTGTAGGTTGCTAGTTCGGCTAGGAGAACCTCTGTATTAGAGAATCTGTTAAGGTTAGCCAAACATCGCAATATGGTAATGAAATTGTACATAACACGAAACGTTTAATGTTTTAATTTTGTTTTAATAAATACGGCCGGGATGGTCACTCCATCCCACTTCCAAAAACTTCAAGAACTGTTTCCGGTTTCACTCCTTTTGGGGATTGTGTTGAGAGGGGGTGGCGGGTATCTCGGCCATATTAGCCAATCATAACTCTTCCCTCACTTTTTTCAAATCAAAACCCTTCCCCCCTCTGCCCTCTCTGCCTTTTTTGCTTAGCAACCACCTCCTGAAAGACCTCTCATGTTTGCAAGTTCACACAACAATGTTTCAATTGAACTCTGAACTCTCAGTGCACCTGCGTATCCAGTGCAATCTTTCATTAAATGTTTTTTCCTTGACCATTCAAATTACATCTTTCAAAGAACACATCCATGCACCCTAACTTTCTGTTTTCAGAAATGGAAATGCACCAATCACTGCTAATGAATCATTAGCACTGGAAATCCACAGTTTTTTTTCTTTACAAACTCCTACTGTTTCAACTGCCCTTTCATTACCACACTTCATCTGACTGCAGCCCAACCTTCTCTCACCATGTTTAATGTCTGGATTGTTGGACATAGTTACATCTACTGGGCTCAAAGGTATGCTGAGAACAGAAATTTACCTAACCTCAATTTACAAGATGTGGAAATTAAGTGGTTGGGCCAAAGAGGATTAAAATGTCACCAATTGATACCATTGGTGAAAACCTTTATGCATTTGCCAAAACCTGACCTGTTAATAGTGCACTGTGGAGGTAATGATTTGGGCACTTTGACTGGGGTAGGTCTGGAAATGCTTTTAAAGGACACCTTTGAGCAATTAATGGCACTTTTTCCTCAAACTGCCTAGGTATATTCCAATATATGCCAAAGACAGAAATGGAGGTGGTCCAACCAATTTTGTCCACAAATTGAGAAAGCGAGGAAGCATGTAAACAAATCTGTGTCAGCTTACATGAGAGACCATGGAATGGGCTCCTTGTACAACAATAACTTGCGTTACTACATGCAAGATATCTACAGAGGAGATGGAGTTCACTTCTCAGTTGAGGGCAACAGAATTTTCATTTTGAATTTAAGACTGTGCATTGGTACCTACTTATAAGTACCAAAATGTACCATAAACCCAAAAGCTCTTCTCAGAGCTACCCTACATCTGATCACTCACAATTATTATTTTTCTCTAACTTTTTTCTGTAATTTTCAACAAACTACGCTCAAAGAGCGCTACCCGGTACGCGAACTGGAAGCTAACCGCGCAAAATTTTTAAAAAAAATGTTTTTTCCCCGCACATATGGTCCTCCTCAGCCACCCTCAGAAAACCTAGGGGGTCAAAATACTTGTACCTTGCCCCCTTCTACCCATTCTGAACATTATTTGCCCTCCATTTTATATCTTAATTCGACCAAAACACAAAATGGTAGACTCCCGTGGGAAAGTAATTCACAGAAAAACGACTGGAGACACTGTCACCAAATATAGATTAGCTCATACTACATAACAATCCCTTTCATTTTCACAAATTTGATTGAAATTCCATTTAGTCATTAAGCCTGTAGACCTCTTTAAATACCGTGAGGTAAATTACTTCACAAAACACATCTGAAGTGTTGGAATTGACAACCAATGAAAATGTTACTTTCATTTTCTACTTATATTACCTGACATTTGATTGGTTATGTACCTGAATATATATATACAAAGAGAGAGAAACACACCCATTTTGACTACTACTTCGTGAAGTGCATAACAAAAAATCAACTGATAACTTCAACTTATATTTAAAAGGTAAGATATTATTTATAAAACGTAAGTATGTTCTGTACTGAAAGCTAAAGTTAAAACTGTGGGTGCGCAAAAATGCTGGACAACGGGCCCCCTCAGTGCCTGTGAATGGTCTCCTTGCAATTGAGGGAGCGTCTCCTTCTCCCTCCCCTATACCTCCTGACACCATCCATGGGAGGCCCAAGGAGGGGGCCCCCTGCAATAGACCTTAATTGCAGGCGACACCTTTCTTTGTGAAAAAAAAACTATATAAATAACCAAACTGCCAATCTGTACTGAAACCCAACAATGCCCTTTCTGTACTGATATATTTTTTACAAATTCATTTTTCAGAATTGAAAATGGAAGAACAACAAAACAACATGAAAACTGAAACAGAAAAAAAATTGAGACACAAGATGACATGGATTTCTACGACGACACAATAAATAATGAACTTGTGCAATGCGTAGATGCAGTAGATTTCCAACTAAAAAATGAAGAAAAAAATGATCACGATTTTTTAGATTTTCTTTTAAATTTTGAAAAACAAAATGAAAAATAAATTTTAATTTCTTAATTCAAAAATTGTTTGACACATTATTTATTTTTATATGTTTATTGAATGTTAGAAAGTTTAATGAATTATGAAACACAATCAAAATAAAAAAAAATACTTTAAAAATAAAGAAAACAAAAAAAAATCAACAAAAACAACAAACAATTAACATACAGTATTAGAAAAGTCTATCATTCTTTTATCCTTATAGTACGCTGCCCAGAACGCTTTCCGGTTCGCGTACTAGGCGCTCACCACGCAAAAAAAAAAACATTTTTTTTTTTTGCCCTGCTGGGCCCTTTTAAAACCTCCACATAAAACCTAGGGGGTCAAGGAGGATCTACTATGCCCCCTTATGGTAATTTCCCCCTTTGTTTTGGCCTCCTCTTGTCTCTCGATCCTACCGAGAGACAAGATGGCGGCCGCTCCGGACTGTTTAGAATGTTGACAGACACCGGAGAGCCAATCAGCTACGCATCGCAAAGTTCCGTTACGCGAAAAGTAAGCGGACCGGAGCGCAGCCGGGAGCGCTGTTACAGATATATATCTTGTTTTGAACGTTAATTTCTCAAAATCCACTGGAGCACATATATTGAGACCTAGCAAAGGCACATCGGGCTAACAGTCCCTACAATTTTGCCAAGTTTCGTGCAAATCCATTCAGCCGTTCGAGCTAAAAGTGAGGCCAACCGCCCTATGGAAATTAACATGGGAAAAACGCGTTTTGGGACCCCCCTTTTATCTCAGCCCCCCCTTGCCGAACACCCCCCAAATTTTCAGGGGCTGCTCAGAAACAAAATGTGCCATTTTCCTGAAAATTTTAGCCAATTCCGTCCACAAACGCCAAAGTTATTAGACATAGAATTTTCAGAAATCCCATAGGGAAAAAATCCTAACTATATATACCTACTGGCGACCGCCAGTAGGTAATATATATATATATATATATATATATATATATATATATATATATATATATATATATATATATATATATATATATATATATATATATATATATATATATATATATATATATATATTACATTAGGAAAAGCTCAGTTATTCACAGAAAACAACAAAGGGTAAAGTGCGACCAGGCCCTGCACCAAACACGTTGTGGATGGCCAACCCCCGACGTTCATTGCCTTTGGCTATGTGCGGCATGGGATTGGCAACAGGTCCCCCCCATCACAATATAAGTTGTGTCATTTTAAATAAGGCAGATCTGATGGCTTTGTCAAATGTTAGGAGCATCAATATATAAAAGGTAGGCCTTTCCATTGGTGGCGTTCTAAAGTGGAACAGATGCATTCTTTTACTTTGGATAAAAAAAGTTAGCTTCAATTTAAATGTTCTTTTGGTCATAGTTTGCAGAGGTTGAGGTTGTTAGGTTTATTTTTACTCATTATTTGGGTGACTTTCTAGTTTATTACTCATTTATGTATCCTTACTTTCTTATATCTTATTGCTGTTTGAGGCAATTGGTAGTATAATAGTATAGTAGTTTGAGAGCGTTTTATTAATTATTTGCTATTTCATGTTTTTGTCAAATTTCCCTTAATTGAAATTTTCCATTTCACCATCACCAGCAATACACAGCATTGGATAGCCTGTATTAAGCCTTACAACAGCTATTACTATAGACAGCTTCTATTGATAAACCAGGTACGTCCTGAATCTTAAGTCCTATTGGAGTATTGCCTGTGTGATGAGATAAACCCTCCATGAAATTACCCTCCTAGAACAGTGCCCACCCCATTCACCATCCCTCCCTATATCCTTTTAATAAACCTTGGCATAAACAATTGTAAAAAATTGTAATAACTCTTGCATGTGGGTTTTTCTGCAGATCTGAACTTGAAAAGGTGTAACACGTGCACTCTGAAGGGACAGGTTATGAGCGGGAGTCCTGGAGATAGATAACTAACCAGTGGGCCCGAAGCATATTCAAAGTTTTTAAAATAATCCCTAAAGATATCACTCATCCTTTACACTCTCATTGCCTGACATAGACATGCATGCCACTGTGTCAAAACCGGTGCCTACTTTCTCCTTTCTCCTTCATGCTGCTGCTATTGCTATTTTTGCCTCTCTCAGGCAGAGCTGTAATATGTCTTTGCCACGTTTTGTTTGGTACTTCAGGCTATCAGCCCCTAGACATAGCAGACCGAAGTCTGGGGTGTCCAGGACTGGGTACCCCAGCATCTCTTTGAATTGCACCAAAATCTCCACCCAGAATGGCCGGATTGTCAGGCAATCCCAACAAATGTAGAGGAAGTCATGTAGAAGTCAGCAGCCTCTCCAACAAAGGTCCTGAGTAGCTGAAAAGATTTTGTTTAATTATGTGGGGTATAAGTACCAGTCGTATAGTAATTTATAGTGGGCCTCAGGGAGGCTCAGAGAATGATTGTGCTTGCCAGAGCGTCTTCCACTGGCTGTCAGTAATTTCTCACCCAAGGTTGCATTCTCAGAAGGCAGCATTGCGTGGTGTTTGAATGGGTAGCGTATGGAACAGTAAAGAGTAAAAAAAAAGCGATGGCCCCTTTGGCCGACCCTGCTCCGCTCACAGAACGCTCTATTGGTGTGAGATCCCTAGTTACCGCCTCCCTCACCTCTGGTTGTGTTATTTTTTGTTTGTAAGTTTAGTAACAAGTGCATTGTAGTTTAAATATACATTTTACTTACTTGGCTAGGTAGTTTTCGGGATTTATATATTTGTTCTTTAATGGTCTGGTGAGAGAATCTGGCAGAGTTTCCTTATCTTGCAGTGTTTGTCATTTCTAGTTGTGTAAATTAGTGTGCCTTTTATATTGTTGATTTACTTGTTTGTTTGATTTTTTTAGTTGACGTTGTTTATACTGATATTTTATTGGTTGACTCAGTGTTAGTTTGAATATTTACTTTTTTACCAATTATGTATTTCTATGGGAAACATCAATTTAGGTTTTAATTTAAATGTATGTTATATAGTTTAATAATTTTTAATGCACATTTATTTATATATTTATTAATATTTAGGTTGTTTAAATGTTTATATTTTTTGGGGGTTGTATTTTTATGATTTTAGTTATATAATTTATTGGGGTGGATGTTAAAGATTTTATTGAGTTAATATATATTGATTTGATTGTACAATGTGTATAAAATGGTAAACATCCTTTAACATGAAACCGGAACACCGCATTCAATTACAATGCAGTCCTTACAATGGCTGTGTTGTTACAACACATGCCATTACTCCACAAGTTGGAACAATGACTTGCTCTAGGGGTCAGAAGTTGTTGGATTTAAAATCCAACACATTCACTACTGTTGCACAGACTAGAGTTGGAACAGTAAACTACAGTATACCAACATCCAGCGCCACAGCTAGAGCAAGTCTTTCCGACTTGCTGAGTAATGGAATGCGTTGTTACAACGCAGTCGTTGTAATGATCGCGTTGTAATGGCATGCGGGAAAAAATGCAAACGAGGTAACGAGGTATATTCGTATAATATGCTTTTGGTTTATTTCCAATGGTTGTTTTATGTAAAAAGTTTTTTTTATATATTTGCTAATAATTATTCAGTGATTTTGCCAATAATATTGTAGCTGGCATTGAGTAAATCAAGATTTTTGACATGTTATATGTTTATCAAATGGTAACAATATTTTTGTTTTCAATATTTCTGTTTTCAATATAAGTAGAAATTGATATTTTCTAACAATGATATTTGTGTTCTCGATATTTGTAGTTTTACTAGTTAAGAATGGGAAGTATATACATTTATCAATATTAAATTTCTGATATTTTTGTTTTTGTGATATTGTACGTTTCTATATTGTCAGTGATTTTCTGATTGGCTGCTTGACATCAACAAAGATTAAGCAGCAGCCAGTTTCAGAGCCATTTTAGGACTCTGAAACTCAGTCTCCTGTCCTGGAAAACGAGTACAAAACATAAATGGGGCAGGG
Source organism: Lissotriton vulgaris (assembly GCF_964263255.1). Classification (NCBI taxonomy): domain Eukaryota; kingdom Metazoa; phylum Chordata; class Amphibia; order Caudata; family Salamandridae; genus Lissotriton; species Lissotriton vulgaris. The sequence continues at coordinate 467,989 of NW_028249573.1, read as the reverse complement.
TAGGGATACCCTTTTCCCTAGGCCTGCTGGAGGGGTCCAAGAGGAGCCCCTGTGTCAAAAACGTAATTTTTTGTTTTTAAAAGACCATAGATCCACGCAGGATGTGTGGATCCATAGTCCCATTAAAAAAAATTATACCCCAGACTCCTGCCCTTTTATTGTGTAAGTCCTCTGGTGCCAGCCAGCAGTGAAACATGGGGGCAGATTTACAAGTCCCTTGCGCCACTTTTGCGTAATTTTTAACAAGGGAAAAGTGAAGCAAAAGTGGCGCAAGGGGCTTGTAAATCCTGCCCCATGGTTTATAGGAGAGGGGGGAATGCTGCTATCATCCCTGAGCCTTCTGGAGGCCCTGGAGACCTTCTTTCCTGAGGCCTAAATGCTAAATATTGGGAAGGGGGCCGTCCTCCACCTCCTCTAGCCAGTTAGTGGCACCAGGGACCCCATTCCACAACTTAACTTGCAGTGGGTGCTGTAGTGGACCCTTGCAATGCCAATCACTGTATCATCTGAAATGAAATCTTGATGATAAAACTGTACATAGCAGGGGCATGAGTTTTAGTTACAGTGGGGGACAAGTTATAGTTACTTGAGATACCTATAACTTGTTTTTTAAGGAGCACTTGACAATACCATCTGAATCTACTCACCTAAAATGTCAATTTGTCTAGCAGAGTTTTTAAGTTTCTAATTACACATCTCCAGAACTTTTTCCTAAAAACGACAACTGAGAATGTCTAGCCTATTTTGCTGAAAAGTACGATCTCAAAATAATTTGTTTTCTTTGACGTTCTTTATGCAGAGACTGCAGAGATTTTTACACATTGTAAAGAGCTGACATTATTCAGCTTTGCAAATCTTTGGTGAGCTGCTAAATTGAATATCTCGATCATTTGCAATTATCCAATATGCATCTTACTAGGCCGGCATCGTGGAATGCGTAAATGATTTACTACGGCGGATTTCCCCACCACAAGAGTGGAGACATCCGTGTTGGTAAATCCCTCCACACGTGCTGAGTTGTGAACTGATCAAGGTACACTTAGCCTTGTAAGATTATGAACCTTTACAATCTTTATTGGCTTCACAATTATTTGCGGGTTAGCACCAATTGAATTCCAGCCCTTTGGTCAAGGATTCGCTCCAACCGAGGACTGGTGTAGCTCACATTCCAGGAAGTAAATGGGAGACATGACCTCCATAATGGTTAAAAGTTTAAGGAAAGGGTTAGGTCCACGGGGATAAATGTTTTTCTAGGAAAAATAGGAAAAAAAATGTGCGTTTGCATAGTGAGATTCTTTCTTCCTGTACAGTACACAAGAGAGAATAGGAGCTTCGGAGAGATATCACATAACATTTCCATAGGCGACCTTCAAACCTCTACCTTGCCCAGCTAGCTATTTATGCATACTCCTTGGAGAATTTGAGAAGTGCAAAAGGTAGTAAATCTGCACCTGCACATAAACATACTTTTACAAGTGGATATTTACTACTTTCTTTGTGAATCGCCTCTCAAAAGATTGTATCCTCCAGACGAAAGTGCCACACAGCACTTAGATCGCATATATGAGATGCAAAGGGCTCAAACTACTAGTCACTTTGTATAATGTGGTAGACTTATTCTGCCTAAGGACAGGTGGTGGAGACATTCGCTTTTAGTGTGAGCATCACAAGATTGTGGAAATTGATTCTGTTAACCTTTGTCTGTTATTTATATACATTTCTCCATGTGTGCTGATTTTGCAAGCCTGAATGAAGTAAGCATGAACATTGTCTGCAAATAGTAGTTTTCCAAGCTTACACCTGATCCACTGTAGTATTGTATGAGGAGTGTGCACACACTGACAACCCACCTGGCCTACATGAGGCAAAATATCCATATGTAAAAAATGTATTGTTCTTTCTCCACCTGGAAGTCATTTGTCTAAAATAAGAAACATCTCACCTTATACACGGATAAGGGAGTATAGTGGTCGTTCCAACCGTGAAAATTGCATTCAATGTTTCTCTTCATATGATAACTGGTTGGCTAAGGAAAGTACTTTCAAAATGTTTGGAATACTTACAAACTTACAAATTTGTGGGTTTTCCTTTTTTGCAGAATTGCCACATTTATCCCAAAAACCTATGATAACTGGTTGAGGAATATCTTCAACATTGGCACAGAGTGTCCTTCTATAATGTGTAGTCAGGAAGAAAATCAGGAGGTTAACAGAGTTTCTGCCGGTAAATCGTTGTGTTTGGGTGGGATAAAGTGTAATTTATGCTTGAGAAACAGATTCTTCAAGGCCTAGGTGGGATGAGTGAGCCCTTGAGAATAAAAATTCCAGTATCCATTTCGTATGATTCAAAGACGAGGGACAGAATCACAAAACATTTTTGGCTGGTACTATCATTTGCCCTTGATGGTGGTAATTAAGGTAGTGCTTGGTGCAAACAACCTTAATCATTATATTATTTTAAAAACTGTTTCATGAAGGTGGATACCTGTGCTTGCATATTGTGTTTAATTTTATGTTGAATGTGTTTTTGTGTTGTTGTATTTTTTGTGATACATGTTAGCTTTGTGTCACTTAGGTGTTATTCTATGATTGTTGCTTTGCGTAAGATTTGGACTGTATTTTTATAATGCCTCTGTATGTATTTGTTGAATTGCTACAATGCTAAGTATTTGTAATTGTAAGCTTTATTTCGATATAAAAACATATCATAAAAGCTGCACTTCACAACAATAAAAACATAATTGGCACATGCAGTATGATGAGCAACATATTTAACAATATACAGTATAAAAACATAGTTTTTTAAGAGGGAAAAAAAGGAGGGGGAAGAAAGCATACTACTGTATCAACAGTTTTTTTGCAGTTCTTAAGCGCCAAGCCCAGCCTAAGAATTTTGCCATACAGCAGGCGAAAAAGGGTCTCGCATCAGTGCACAAAATGCGCAGGGCTTCTAAATGAGATCTTGTTCCCAGACTCCTACATAATGGTCTCAGCCACAACTTTCTAGGTGCTACATAGGTGTTACATTCGAACAATAGGTGTGCAACAGATTCAACCCTCATTTCGCAAAAGGGACAAAATGGCACAGTTTGTAAGGGTGGTTTCCAGGTTGAGGTAAATTGACCAAGAGGGAGAACACCTAACCTGAATTTAATGTACAGTGCTCTGTCACCTGAGTTGTGGATAGAATCCAAATAGGGTTCCCTAAAAGGGAGTTCTTTAATTACCAAAAACTGGGCGACAGATTTACAGTGATTAGTATTACACGTTCTTTCGTTGTCCACCCAAGACCAGTATGCCTTTTTTAGTACTTGTTTTGAGGGAGCTGATTTATTATCCCAAGCATCTCCTAGCCCCAGTTTGTAGAGAAGGCACTTAACATCCCTAAGCCAGGTTATCTTGTAGCATCCTGGAAGGGACAGAAGATCTTTCAGAGCATCTGCGTAGCTGTGGAGTTCAGGGACATTCCAGATTCTAGACCATAATAAAAGAGGGCGTAATTTTGCTTGGTCACATATTGAGCGGGAGCCCGCATCTAGCAAAATGGGGATTGTAGGAGTGCTGTGGGGCAGTCTCATGAGATCTTTATGAAAATTATTATCAAGGGAGACCAAGGTATCAATTTTCTGTGAGCCCCACAGTTCCGCGCCGTATAGTGCTGCGCTTACAACCCTTGCCCTGTAAATATCTAGGACTGCCCGATGGGTTTCAATGGCGAGGCTCGCTGCTGTTTGAGCAGGGCTCCAGCTACCCTCTTGTGAGCAAGAAACACCTTCTGATGGTGTGCCCTCCAGCTCATAGAGTCGGATAATCGTATGCCCAGATAGTCAAATTCCTTGACTCTCTCTAGATGGACAGAGTCTAGAACGGGGGGAACAACTGTTTTTTTGGGGGGGTTGAGGACAAGGAACTTGGTCTTTCCTATGTTTATGGCCAGGCCTTTATCATCGCAGAAGGACTTAAAGCTGGATAGCAATTTTTGGATGCCCACTGGAGACTTAGATATTAGAAGGGTGTCATCCGCGAACAGGAGCGTCGGAATTTTCTTCCCCGCCAGGGTCGGTGCATCAGATGGATCTTGTAAGAGATGCTCCACCACTCCGTTAACATAGAGAGAAAACAGAGTGGGGGCAAGCACACAACCCTGGCGGACGCCCCTGTTCACCGGTATGCGAGGTGTTTTTTCGCCCTGTGAACCCCATCTAATTTGGGCAAAATTGCTATCGTGGAATTTTATCAGTAAGGCTAACAGGTATGGTGGTAAGCCTAACTCATTAAGAACATTCCACAATAAAGCTCGTGGGACCAGATCGAACGCTGTGCGTAGGTCTATAAAGACCAAGTACAAACTGCCCCCCCCAACACCACAACTTTCCAATAGAGCATAAGGAGGCGAAATGCCTCCTCAATGGTGCCAGTCCCCATTCTAAAGCCTGCTTGAAGATTGGACAGTATCTGATTTTCCTCTGCCCACTGCAATATCCTGGTCAGAACAACTTTGCCCGCCACCTTTTGAGTTGAGTCCAGCAAGCTGATGGGGCGATAGTTTGCCGGATCGTCTCTGGAGCCTTTCTTAAAAATAGGGACCACTTCCGCTCCCCTCCAAGAATCAGGGAAAGAGCCTCCCAGCAGGGCCTCATTTAGGAGGGAAGTGATCAATCTGCTCCACCACACCGGATAGGTTTTTAGCAAATCGCCCGGAATCCCATCAGGGCCAGCAGCTTTGTTGGAAACAATGCCCTTAATTGCATTTTCTACCTCTTGCCTAGAAAATGGACCATCACTACTTGTGAGGACAGATGTAGGGCAAGGTAAAGGAGCCAAGATATGGTGGCAAGCCCCCATTGGGATGGAATACAACTTGGCGAAATGTTCCAACCATACAGCACCGGGGATGTTGCATGTTATTTGCCGATCAATAGGCTTTTCCCTGGCTCTTAGCAGATCCCAAAACTCCTTGGCGTTTTTCCTTTTGCTTGCTTCGGCCAAGTCCCGCCAGAAATTTAGATCGTATGCCTCTTTTGCTTCGGTCACAACTCTTTTATAGATCTTCCTTGCAGCTCTTACATTATCTGGCTCATTATTTTTTACTGCAGAGATAAGAGCCCCCTTCGCTGCCCGGCAGCGAAGGGGGCTCTTATCTCTGCAGTAAAAAATAATGAGCCAGATAATGTAAGAGCTGCAAGGAAGATCACTTGGTTCTGGAGGACCACTTGGTTCTGGACGTGGAAGCACCTTTTGGGCCCACCTTGGTGCTCGATTGGGAGATAATAAACAAATCGCTCAAAGCCTCTATGGTCTCTATAAACAATGGTAAGGTCTTTTTACCAGTGGGGTTTAGTGTATCGAGCTTGGAATCAGCCTCTAGCAGAATAGACCCAGCTTGTGATAGCCTCTCTTCATCCGCCGAGACTCTTGCCCACTTCAAGCGCCTACTGCAGTTAGAGGGAGCGATTTCACGTGAGGTTTTCCACTTATGGTCTGAGCTAGCATGGGTCCCATCTTGCCATGGAAAGGTGATCGAAAGAGAGAGTGGGTTATGATCACTGTCACAGGATACAATGACCTCCATGTCTTGGTGGAAAGGCCAAAGATTAAAATTGAGCATGACAAAGTCAATTCTGGAAGTTCGCCCCGTCCTATTGTATGTATGGGCTCCCATAGGGTCCGATTTGGAACGGCCGTTGGCAGGTCTCAAATTGTGTTCCAGACAAAGGGCATTAATATCTATTGCGCTTTGCGTCCATTTAGGGATCGGATCGATGGTTAAAATAGGGATACCTCTCCTTGAGTCCTCTTCAAAGGTATCCAGAATGTCTTCCCTGGACAATGGCTCAAAGCAACAGTTAAAATCACCCGCAAGAAGGACATAGGAATCGATGTTACAAGAGGCTAGTTCACTGCTTAGGCCTGTTGATGATAAACGTGAAGCCCCACCATTAGAACCCCTCAGGTAAATGTTGAAGACTTCTAGTGTCCTCCCTCCTTTGCGATGCAGTGATAACCATTGTAGGTCAGGTGATTTAGTGGACCTTTGGGTAACACCTAACCTTAAGGCAATGCTAATCCAAATCAGTAGACCGCCTGAAGGGCGACCTTTAGAGCCAACTTGTTGTACGGCTGGAACAAAGTAGGACGTAAACCCCACTCTGTGCCTTGGTTCTTGGCACCAGGTTTCCTGTAAAAGGCAGATGCTATAGGGTTCTAGAAAGGCAATCCAATCTGGATTCTCAAGATTGCGGGCAAGCCCAGCCACATTCCAACTCAGGATCTTTATTAACGGCGCACCAGAGGTGGGCTGTGAAAAGGGGTGGGTAGGTGGGGAAAGTTTGGGTGCAGCCCCTCTGAAAACATTTACACAGGGGTCAGAATGCTGCGGTGAAGGAGCCTTGGTTGTATCAATCCGGTTCACCTCTACTGCGCCCCATCGGATTAATGGTCGGGGAGTCGTACTAGGTGAAACTGAGCAGCCTTCCAAAACAGGTGGGTCAGGAATAACAGAAGGCATCAACCCTTCCTTGGTGTCTAAGCTATTTGTAAGTCCTACTAGGCCCGATGGATAATCTGGGGGTACATGCTCAGCTGGCCTTCGGGTGTGCAGGGAAAAAGATTTTTCAGGGTTATGATAAGTGTGCTGGCTAGAAAGTCAATCCACCTCCTCCAGGCCACCATATCTGTTTGAGGTTGGAAAGCTGTTCCAAAGTGGTTGGAATTGGTTATAAGTTTTAGGGTGGCTCTTCCAAGGTTGGCGCTGAACTAAGGACCAATCATCCGCCGGGGTATGCTGGACACGTGGTGGATAAAAGAAAGACAGAGGTCTGGGTATGACCGGGGACCCTTCAGAACCAGGCCAGGAGCAGATGAATTGTGCCGTATGTGGGTCCTCAAAGGTCACCACTATACAGTCCCCTGGGCTGGATTTCTTTGTTGGGCCCACCCAGCGAGTTCTTCGAACCATCAGGACTCTGCTTCTCCGGCCATTGGGGATAGGTCTATTTATATTTAGCCAATACATTATTTTATTTTTCAACGACCAGTGGTTCTCATGCTGGTCTACACCAATCTGGGGAACACCCGTTAGTACCACCACATAGTCGTTGGCCTCAGGGGGAAGGTCAATGTACCCCCCTCTAAAGTTGTCCTTTGTGGGAGGATCCTGTACGGTACTCAGGGTAGGTTTGGGCGCCAGGTTTAGGCATTCCTGATTGGGAATTTGGGGCTCGTTGGGGAGCCTTAGGTTTAGTGGCAAGGGGAATTTGGTCCACCGCCACAGACCTTGGCTTAGGGATCGGCCGTAAAGTGACTGGGGCTGAGGGTGGAACATCCTGCACTTGAATGGTAGGAATTGGTGGTATTACATCTGGTACAGGGTGGCCCTGGTTTTCAAGAGTTCTCAAACCAAGAGTGGCCAGGGCAATAATGCTTTTTTCCATCTCGAGCAGGTTATTCTCTATTCTCGAGAGTCTAAGGTCGAGAGGGGAAAGAAGTTTCTTTAGGGTTGACCAGACCAGATCTATGAATTCCCTTTCATTGTTACCCAACCCTTCAGTCTGCAAGCCCTCAATCTTTTGGTCTATGCTAGGTGGGGTGGCGTCGGAGTCCACAGTACCTCCCTCCCTAGGGGGTTGAGACCCTGTGCTTTTTTCTTGATTCTCATTAGGTAACAGTACTCTTGTGGAGGTTAGGTTTTGGGGAAGCACAATTTTCGCTTTTTTGCGAGCATAAGCAGTACCTGTTCGACGCTTCCTTTTAGGTGGTTTACCAGTAGTGGAGTTTGAGGATAACTGAGGGTTAGGGGTCGAGTTCTGGGCGCAAAATGCAGCTGGGAAGTTGGCTTCATCTACGTTGGGATACCGCTCTAGCGATGGAGAGGGGATGGAATTGGTAGAGGTCCGATGGACATCAGCCTGTGTAACTACACATTGAGGGATGGCAGGGCGTTCTGGTGTAACCGAAGTGGCTATATGGCCTAGGGAGGATTTTTTTGAGAGCGCTATCACTTGTGACAGTCTTCTGGCAGCACCCAGTTCTAAGGACACCCGGGTTTGTAATTTAGATATTTCATTATCAATGGCTATGTTGGTGCGGGTGATAAAATCGTCCATAGGGCCGCTAGTTTGCGGGGCTGCCTTGGAGGCCTTACTCCGAGTGGCCCTGGTACTCATATCTTATGGAACAAGGGATGTTTGCCTGTAAGGTAAAAGCGATAGAGGGTGGGCCAGTCCAGTCCTCTCCGTCCTCGAACGGCCTCAAACGGTCCCGCCCTTGTCCCGGGCTTCTCCGGGCGCCCTCCCGCGCTCCAGCGCAGCGGGGAGGCTGTCCGACTTTTATAGTTATTGGATTGGAGGCCGAGGGGGTGGGGCCGGCAGGGAGAGCAGCCCAGATGGAGACGGGCACGCGTGGGCTCCTGGACCTTGGAGTCCCCACGCCACTCGCTCGCAGCCCTGCCGGTCAAGCCAAGAACAGAAACACCCCTTGCAGAGTTGGTCCGGCCGCTGCTAACCGCGAAGCGGGTCCGGCGAGGCGTGGCGGTAGCAGCTGGCTCTGAGGGCTCCCGCTGACGAGCAACAACAATCCTTCCTCCTCTGATGGCAAGCCGGTTAATGGAGCAATCCGGTGAGTTTGAAACGCGGTAGAGCTTTAGAGTGTTCAGGTGGGGGTGGGGCCGGCAGGGAGAGCAGCCCAGATGGAGACGGGCGCGCGTGGGCTCCTGGACCTTGGAGTCCCCACGCCACTCGCTCGCAGCCCTGCCGGTCAAGCCAAGAACAGAAACACCCCTTGCAGAGTTGGTCCGGCCGCTGCTAACCGCGAAGCGGGTCCGGCGAGGCGTGGCGGTAGCAGCTGGCTCTGAGGGCTCCCGCTGACGAGCAACAACAATCCTTCCTCCTCTGATGGCAATCTAAGAAATGTGGTACATATGTGCAGGGTAATAAGTAATGGCCCACTTTCTGAGCAGATATTACCTAGTAGGAGGACTTGCCATGAAAGGAATCCTACATATAGCAACTCTGAACACTGGATGAATGAGAGTTTTGATCTTTCCAGTGTGTCAGTCACTGTAGGACTATCACTGAACTAATGCCACCTTTGACGACGCAGGCTTCATTCAAAACAGAAAAGGAAGCTACCAAAAGAGCCCCAGCCCATGCTAAGTTTCTATTTTATTGTGTTGTGTTCTGCTGCATAACTATTTGAGAGATGCCAACAAAAGCTGCACCGTATTCAACTGAAATCAGCACATACCTTTAATGTTCCAGTGAAAAGCAACATTTACCACAGTCTCAGGTATTGAAAAAGCTCTGTTTCAGCTCTTACTCTATTTAAGAAACTGTTCAGCTTAAAACTGTGACAGAGATCGATCTAAAGTTTGCAGCTTTAGAACTCACTGTATGTGATATGGCCCCAAAACTCATATTTGGAATGCAGTCTTACATTAGTTTTGCTCAAATTATTATCAGGAAGCTGTTTGAATTGGAAAACGTTATTAAACCAGGAGCATCCCATCATCCGTACATTTAAGCGCACATTTTCGTATAAACTCCATAGAATGCCAAAGTGCTGAGGCGAATGCATGTAGGGGCCCTTTCTATGTCTGCTATTACCTAAGACCTTTGATTTGAGAAAAATGATATGTTTACTTTTAGGGACTTTCAACAGCTGTCTTCAACCATTTGACTGTTGTTTCTTTCCCATTAATTCGTTCATCCTTCCACCCACTACAGCATGGGGCAAAAGGTCAGTTCACTTCAGGAATTAGCTAACTTAACTTAAAGATGACTGTATTCTGCTTTTTCATAAGGGGCATATTCACACGCAAAGTAGTTCCCTAACTACTCTGGCAATGTGTGTTATTTGACACAAAACATTTGTTTTGCTTTTTCTCAATATTTTTTAATATTGGTGAGGGCCTGCCAGCTCCATCAGCATTTTTTTCTATAAAAACCATAGCAAATAATACACATTGACAAAGCCAAAAGGATGGCAGGTAAAGCCAGAGACATTGGTTTTTTTGCCAATGCTTGTTTAGAAGGACTTTCTTAGACATGCTTGTATAATAAGATTGCCAATAAATTATCAGTTCCATATAAAAATCTTAAACAACCAGTGAAAAAAACTTTCAATGAACATGTGGACATATACGGTTCTACTCTTCAGTGGAACTATTACAGAGTAGAGACATCAACACCTTCCAAACAAGTCAACAGGATTTCCTGTTCCGGCTGAAAATTTCCACTTCGGCCAAAACGGGGAGTACACGTTTTGTTATAATTCCGATCAACTATCGTTCTGTTTATAGCAAAATAATCTGTGCCAAGAAAATGACCAGTGTTTGTAGAAATAAATGCGTTAATTGAGACGGTAATAGAGATTTCCACATGTTATTCCTTATTCCACCCAGAATTAAAATACGATTTATAATGAAAGCCCAAAAATGATACTATAAACCACTTTCCGGTTTACTAAATCATTTAATTCTCTTCTCTCAAGTCATAACAAACAGGTGACTTTTAAGCTATGGGATTCGCTAACAACTGTTCTCTTTTTAAGGAGAATGAAATCATGAATTACATGTTCTTGTCTCCTATTACTTTTGGAACCTCACTGTCCTTTCTACTAAAAGCTTCTCTGTGGTTCTGCCCCACTTATTGTCTGTCCTTCTAAGTCTCCACCAATTAATCCTGTTGTTCATTAACTGCTAACATCTGAAATCATTAAAACCTGATTGAGCACAAAAGCATCAGATTCTCTGCAAATGTGAGCGAGGCCTTTGCCAGCAAATGGTCTCATTTCCAAGGAATGTCAGTGTTTACAGGATATGTAACCTAAACTGGGGTGTGCATTGACATACCCCCTCCATTTGTGTACAGCAGCCCTGACATCTATCAGTTCAAGGGGGAATGATTTATCCAGTGCTATTTCCTGCAGCTGACAAGCCAAAGATTACTGCTCAATCTACATGAAAGCAGAGGCTGTATGTATTCCTAAAATAAATATTTAGGAAGTGACAAGCTCTGGCTAATATTAATACGTGATAGAAAGCAGTCAATTCAACCTTTCCTCATGCCAAGAGCAGTTGGTAGTTTGCAAATCATTTTTAATGAAAGCATACGGAAATAGGGGAACATGAGATTCTGTTTATTGTCTGTCCTAATACCAAGTAACTAACACGGATTTTATTTTGTTCTTAGCAATTTATTTTATACCTTTCTGTTGTATAATTAACTGAGTCCTGACTGCACTTAGGAAGAGGAGGCAAAATTATTTATTCATCCTGGCCAGTTTAAGAGAGGAAGGCAAATTTAAGTAGGAGAAGACAGAAACGTGTATTAATATAAACATATGGGAGTTTATTGTGATCAGTTTTGTCTTTACAGATGTCATGAATAATATAATTTAAGATGTCATCAGTGATGCCATCAATGATGTCATTTAATTTTTCATGAGTGATGTAATTTGTGAGCTCAGAAGCACTGCATGGTGGTAAGCACAAGTTATAGATAGCCCAGTAAAATATAACTTGTGAATTTCAGTGCTTTTTTGCTTTTTTAAAGTTAGTGTTTATATCTCACCCAAAATAGCAAATGTACTGCCCCTAGCGCCCATTGCTTCCATTGGTCACTCTTTCTGAGGTACTTTTTTCGTTTAGCTTGCCTCATCCTTCCTGCTTTGTTTATCCTTCTTAAATGTGCCAATTCCAAGGATAGCCTGATGGCACATTAGCAGTTTCTTAATCTCAACTGACCTTTTGGCTTGGTGTACAACTTAAATAATCAGCTCACATGCATTTGGAACCAATCGGCAGTCTCCGCTTTACTATTATGATGCTAGCAAGCTAGTTAGTGGACTCTATTTGTAACCTTCTATATGTAACTTAAGCAGCCACAGCAAAGAAAAAGGTCTTTGAAGAAAATGTGGTGTGAGAGCCCATGCTCTCAGCATTCAAGTTTGTCCTCAAGGCGTCACACGACCTGTGTTTGTACCTGCCTGAACCAGTGAGTGTAGGACTTCTCATGTAGTGGCAGCAATGTGGGTGAGTGCAGCAATCCAGTTATTGTGGCTGTTTTAATGTGATGGCAGTGTTGTGGTTGGTTGAAGCCATCCAGAGTGTGTGGTTCTTCTCTTTTGAGGGCAGCAATGTGTGAGTACAGCAATATAGCCCAAGTGGGTCTTTCCATATGATTGCAAGGGTGCAGGTGGGTCTTCTCAACACACAACCTCACAAGTGTTCAGGGTGGACAGCAGCAGTATGCTCCATCACACACAACAGCTACCGCACAAACATCAAAGGTCTGGCCTCCCCAACTGCACATGCACACACACATACACACACCCACACACGCACACACACACACACACATACATGTTCAACATGAAGAGAGGCAATGTAGTCCATGGCACTGACACACAACAGCTGATGACCTAAAAATCGTGCAACATCACACCAGTATGAGGTAGGTTGACTATAGACTGGGCTTGGGGGTGGGGCATCTGGTATTGAGTCTGGGCAAAGCCCTGCTTTGGTGAGTTTAATGGTTACAGAACCTTCATGCCTAAACATTGCCTGTCTTCACCCTTGGAACATGCTGTCGGGTTTATGGGTCACACATTCTCTGTTGCTTGTTTTATTCTCAGTACCTGCAGGGTTTCGCTTCCTGTAAACAATCAGTTATCCCGCTAGCATGAAGCATGCCAGCATACTAGGACACTGACCTCTGATGCACAGATTACACATTGGTGCTATAATTATACAGATAGGCACCCTCAAAGTGCTCTACAGATGAGTTACATTTCCAGCTCAATCAGGAAAATCAAAAGGCAGGGGTAAACACGCAGAGTCCTGGAGCAGACTGTGAGCTGGCATCAGTGATACCCTAATAGAGAAGGCAAAGGGAACGTAAGAGTCCTTGGAGGCATATTGGCATAGCTCAGTTTGTCAAAGAAAATGCTGCAGAAGCAAGGTCTTCTGTTTATTTACAAGGGAATTAGAGCCCACCTATTGCTTACCATTGTTTGGTTTCAAAGTCACTTTCATTTCCTTGCTTCTCTTTGGTCAGTGCATGCCGGTTTCACTTCTTCTTCATGTGTTTGTTCCTCCTCTGAACCTATGCTGAATTACTGCTTCCTTGACCAGTGTGTGTCCTTCCATTGATTACACTTTCAGAGGTATTTTAGTATTTTTTCTTTTAGTGTACACCTTCTCACTTTACTGCTTGCCCAGTCCACTCTCCCCCATTGTTGCTTGCATCACTCCAGCACCATACCCACATTGTTGTATTTTTCCTCACCTCTCCCACATCACCAGAAAAAAAGCTTCATGATGAGATATCTAGCTGACACCTCACATTTTGCGGGTGTGCAGAACACATTGTTTACCACACATGCCAGCCACTTCAGAATGACAGTCATCCAGTTCTGTGACCCATAGAGAGTTTTGACACTACGGCAAGAAGATATATTGTCTCGTTTAAAAGTACTTTGCCCAGTCCAGAGCAGAGTCAATGTACCTCAGTATTGCAGAGCCCACTATTTCAGCAAGAGGCCATCACAGAACAAGGCTGATGCACCTGAGTCATCCCTTGCTACTCAATTACAGAGCAATAGTAACAGTTCAGCCAATGCACTGTAGGATGAGTCTTCTAAATGACTTGACTCTATTCAATTTATTGAATGAAGAGACCCATCCCATACTCATCACCATTCTGTAAGAATGAGTCTTCTACACAGTTTGACTGCATTCTTTCATTTATTTATGAAGAGGCCACAGTGCACAGAGTAAGGGCCCTACCTTCACCTTCAAGTTCCCCTCCTTATCTCCACACATTCCATCATCCCATCATCGTATTCTGTCACTACAGAATGCGAATGCATGAGCCACCATATGCAGCTTAGTTATGCAACATACCTGTTATACTATTACTGCACAGCTCTGGTGAATGTTTAGTACCTCTGACGTGAGTAGAGAGCAGTCCATCATCAAAATTAGCACAGGTGCCGGGAATCTGAACTGAGATACACTGTCAGAGCAGTTTGTCACTTTCAGGCCTGGTATAATACTGATGCTGCTATTCAGAAATTAGTTACATTTATACAGATGTTGAAGGTCTAAGAGCTGGTTCGTTCTGATGCTATTGCTCTAAAACCAATGTCTCCAACCAGTGCATTGGGCTTCCATTAGCTCCCAGACACCTTCAGAGTAGCTCAAAGCCTTAAGTTACTTTTTAGGTCTCGCGCCTAGCGATGCAGTGCGCATCATTATCGCGCAGCGAGAGTCCTTTTGACCATGGTTTCAAAACGAAGCCTGGAATCGCACACGCTAGTGCTTGCGCTTTTCTTTTTGGCTTCCGCTATTGGGCTTTGATTGCATGATTTTTTTAAACGGAGCACGCAATAGGCCAAAGGCTGGCGCATTGCTCCGCCCATGGCCTATTGGTGTCTGTTACGTGCACCGAAGCCCATGTGGTTTCAATTATCGTGCCCAGACATGGGCGCGATATTTGAAAACAATGGCTCGCTGTGGCGCGCGCGCAACACTCATGGGCGCGTTGACTTTTTTACATTTCACTGCTGCTTGTTTTAAGTTGAAGCCAGGCGCCTGTGAAACTGTTGATAAAGACTGTAAATAAGTAGTGTGTTCAATATTCCAAAGGAAAGTATCAAGCTGAGTTTTAATAATTCAGCAAAGATTTTAGTTTTTTATTTTTATTCACTTTAGCTTAATTCATCCTGTAGTTAGGAAGAGGAGGAACAGATATGAACGTCGTGTTCAATGTATTCGGGCTCCTTATCATCTTGTGAATGCACCCCACTCCGCTTCCCCAGCACAGCACCACAGTTGCTGCACTTTAATCCTGTCGAGAGTGAAAGGCGCAGCGCTGCACTTCAAGTGTTGCTCACCAGGGTTGTTCACCACAGAGTGTGTTCACCGTGTAGCGCTACACTTTAAGCCTTGCTCACCAGGGTTGCGCACCACAGAGAGTGTTTACTGTGCCACGCTGCACTTCAAGCATTGCTCACCAGGGTTGTGCACCACAGAGAGTAATCACTGTGCCGCGCTGCACTTCAAGCGTTGCTCACCAGGGATGTGCACTGCAGATCGGGATCCCAGCCCAGCGCTGCACATCAAGTCGTGCTTAGCTGGTGTGTGCACCACAGAGCGGGACGCTGTCTTAGCGCTGCACCTCAAACCTTGCTCACCATTCCTTTACCCCACAGAGTTGGATGTCGGTGGAGCGCTGTGTGACCGGATTCGTGAGCGACGTCTTCACAGCCTGCTCAGGGGGCTCACGACCAATGTTTTAACACATCCCGCACAAGTCTCCTTCAGGCGCCTTGATAATATCTCCCCACCTGTTTCCTATCAGCTTCATCTCTACTGAAGTGAACCACATCTGACGTAAATGAAGTAAGATTACAACGAGGTCCATTCGTTAACGTGTGGTCTCCGAGCCATTTTAGCAGCTGCACGTCAGAAATAGGTGTTTATAGATAAGATATTGAGAAAGAACAATACATCGGGGTTACCTGTATTTAGCATGTTTTACTTACAGTACTGGTGCCTTTTGACTCCCCATCCACCTGTAAATCATTCATAGTGGAATACTGTTGGACAGGGAATTGGTATGGTTCCCCTCTCCTCTCCTCCCTTTCACTGCCCTCCTCTCCACAATCCAGCCATACAGAAGCACGTTTCATCCACCTCTCTTCATCCAGGTATCCACCCACCTTCTGACCACCCAGGCATTCACCCATGCATACAATTTGCCAGTTAGCATTTATCATCATGTGTGCCATTACATTTGGAAGAAATACCGAATAAACCCGAAAGATAACTACATGATTATATCTACTGTGTCCTAAGTAACACTAGCGGCTGTCATTTAAGCGACACAGGGAGCTTTATAAAACACATAATTTCTCGTTCTTATCTAAAATAAAGTTAACTTCTTCATCTGCTTGCTAGTCTGCCAATATACCTTTTTCCGGATAGAAACTAGAAGTAGTGCAGCTTCTAGTATATTCCTTCAACGCCTTTCTTGTAAAGTTCGCTTCTGTCAGAAGGTTCCGCTGCACGCAATGCGATGTTAAACCTGCTGCAGGAAGCAATTCATTTCACCACAGCCTTTGAGGCAAAGCCTGCCAGCTAAGGCTGCCAAGGGCTGGTGTTTTTAAATGTTCCCTTGAAGAGCAGGCGGGGTTTCAGGTCTGAAGATGGCAGTGACTGGCAGTTCTGATTCCAAAAAAAGAGTTCTTTGTGTGCCTTGCAGAAAAGGGTCTATGGAGCTCGCACTTGGCCTCTTTGGGCTTGGCTTTCCCCCATGCGGGATAGCACTTAGCTTGTGTGGTGCTCACACTCGTGATCTGCGGCACATGCACTAAAGATCTGCTGGCCTTTAGCCTCTGCACTCAACTACTGTTGGAAACAGTGGCTGTATTGAAGAGTAAGTGTCTGTGTGAATGGCTGCATTGGTGAGTGAACGGATGTGTGAGTGCTTGTATGGATGTATAAATGGATATGTAAGTAGTTTTTTTGGGTGTATGAGTGCTTGTATGGGTGAGTGAGTGGGCATGTGAGTGACTGAAGGTAAAAAGGTGGATGTATGAGCAGCTGTATGGGTGAGTGTGTGGTTATGTGAGTGGCTGTACAGATGAGTAACTGATTTTAGGAGTGGCTATATGGGTGAATGAATGGTTGTGTGGGTGGCTATACGAGTGAGTGAGTGGGTGCGTAAATGCCCCTATTCAGAAGTGAGTGGGTGAATGAGTATTGGTTTGGGTCTGTGAATGGGTATTTGAGTGGTTGAGTGGGAGTGGGTGTACGAGAGGTTGTCGAGGGGTGTGAGTGGCTGTGTGAGTAGTTCTGTGGATGATTCATCAGGGCTGTCATCATTGATCTCATTTGAAATGTTATCAGTGATGTCGCTGGCCATGTCATGAGTGATGTACTGCGGGGGTGTAAGTTATGATTAGCTCAGGTAACTGTAACTGCTGAATTTCACTGGTTTAGTATGAGTAACATCTGAGCATAACTATAACGTCCCTGTTACCTTTGTTTTTTCAGTGAAATTCTAAGATTTCTTAAATTCTATTTCCTAACTATAGCATCCCTGTAATCTTTGGTTTTTAAGTGAATTTTTAAGGTTTTTCAAATTCAGTTTCCAAATTATAACATTCTTGTAACCTGAGGACTCGAGGTTCAGGGTATTTCTACTTTGCCCCCTTTACTTTTTTTAATGTTTTTTTTTGGTACTCAGCTCAAGCCGAGTCCCAAGATGGCTGCCAGCACTTCCTGGTTTGAAGTGTTGGCAGCCAATCAGATCTGTGCACAAGATTGGAAGGGGTTGCAGATCCTCTGAGGTCCTAATTATACACATGGAACTTTCTATAAATAACTCCGCAACTACTGAACATATTTACATCAAGTCACAAAAGGGCACTTGCTTGGATTAACATCTACCTTCCTGTCCTCCTCTTTTTTAGGCCTCTGCTTGATGGATTACCCTGCATATTTCAAGACAGCAGCTCAAATGAGTGTCAAACAAGTTTTAAAAATCTTGCAAGGATATGTCAAACTACGCCAGTTATTTGCAAATGAAACGAGCATTTGCAATGCAATAGGTCTCGCATTATTAAAGTTTGAGCTATTGGTGTTACATTATTTAGCAATGCCAATAGCTCAAATTTTAATATTGTGAGACCTATTGCATTGCAAATGCTTGTTAAATAAGCGCAGGGTCACATTTTTCTTTTAAAGGTAAGGGAAGGCTGTGTTTATTTTACATTGTTATGTTCAAGCTTAAGACAGCATTGCCTGATAATGAGCAGTGCAGAGTCATATTTATGATCCAGGGCACAGAGGTGAAGAACTGAAACACTGAGGTATTTAACTCTTAAACAAAATCCGTTGTCACCTCAGCATTGGAGTGTGAGAACAAAATGATGTTTCTGAATGGTTTAAATGAGAGAAAATTTAAATAAAAACTTACCTTTATGATTGCTTTAATTGTCTTCCATTTCAAAGTGTTGCTTTTACAAACAGCAGGCCTCTTGCTCCAAGTGGCCAGTGGACACTGTGACATATACGTAGCTGTAAAATACAGTATTTTTTATTTATTTTTTAAGTGGGAAAATTTTAAAAGGTGCAGAAAAATGTTTCATACTTTGAGCATTTTTGCAAAACATTTTTCTGCACTTTAAATTTCTCCCATTTAAAATGTTTTTTTTTGTAGGTTTTATGTTTGTGCTATACATATAATGGTGTCACATTTGGCAAAAGTTATGGCCTGTGCCACAAGTACATATAACACAGGCTCTCAGTCGCCCATTAACACATATCCCATTCATACGCACACATGTTCATACATCCGAAATACCACGCTCTCACTGACACACATGGCAGACCTGTCATAGTGCCTCTAGTCAAATTATTTTTTCTAAACCATAGTATCTGGCTCTGTGGACATTTGCCTTAAAGTCAATGAAGCAGGGTGTGGGAGTGTCTGGTAACAATGTTCAAGTTGTTTAGCCTTTAGTAGCTCACAATGATTTTCACTGATCAGAAGTAGCTCTCACTACAGAAAAGGTTGGAGACTCGACACATTGGTAGTTCTGGTTGTCTGCAGGTTGAGGGTTGGTACTGCAACAATGATGCAGTTTTCGAGTGAGGTACGTTGGAAGTGCTGCTTTGGGTCTAAGGGATGTTACATCACTGATGTGGCAGCTCAGAAATGAGGTGCACAGGCTACGGTGTTATTTGCTATTGGAGATTTACCTTTTGTTGTAATGCATGAACCAGGTATATCTGTACAGCTGTTGGTCAAAAAGGTATTTCTAAACAGTACATAGTGATGTGTGGAAATTCATGCACGAGGGAGTGTCAGTATATCTTTTCCAAAGGAACATGAAACTCAAAAGCGTTTTTTCCATCCTAAACTATCTGAATTCACCAATTTGTTCAGTTAAAGGAATGCTGGTATGTACCTAAAAGCGAAACCTTTTTCATGTGTCGAATTTAGTATAATTGTGTAATTGGTTTAAATAAACTCATTCAATAACATACTCTGGCATTTAGAACTCTCACACAATGCTAGCATGGACTGTTTATTGCTGATTGAAACAAAACCATAGAGCAAGGAAAATGGTTCTGTCGGGTATAACAACTAATTTGAGCAGGGTAATGAATACACTTAAAACATTTGTAAACTACACACCAAAATGTTTACAAAGCTAATAATACACTCGGCTTTTAATCAGCAGTGAGTGGTATCTTTACTTTACAATGTACAGAATGGCTGTCAGGTGAACAGCTACAAAAACAAAGACTGTAAAATGTTCAAGTGAGTCTTGAGTGACTTTCAGTGATTAGCGACTGTAGTGATGTACATAAAGTGATAACGTAGACATGTGAATACAACCAAATGGGAAGGTTTTTTTTTGACGGTCAGGTCCAATTTACAAGCATATCGTGCTAAAAACCAATTTGATTTGCAGTTCAATTTAGCGGATTGTATGGACTGGTGGAAAAAGTAACGTTGATGTTTCGACCCTGAGGGATGGTGCAGTTGATTATATGCATCCGGTGCGGGTCTTCATCAGGACAAGGGGTAAACAAAGAGAAGGGGGACAGCCAGAGGAGGAGGATCCTGGTAAATTGATCTCCTATTGTCGCAATAATGCGGAGCGGTGTCAGTCGACACCTGTGACGCACACCGGTAGGTCGACGTCTAAAAGCTTCTAAACTTCACTAGCCAGTTGTAGTTTGTGGGTGGCCGCCAAGGCGATCCTGGATTTTCAATGAAGCGAGAACCGTCCTACTCAGTCACATGAGTAGGACAGTTCTCGCTTCATTGAAAATCCAGGATTTTTTTTATTGAAGATATATGTTAACTTTTCACATAACTACATCCATTTCATATCAAGAATGAATATGCCAAAGGTGGGGTATGGCCCTGTTGGGACAGGAATAAGCTTACATGACATACAGGCACATACCCTCATTATTTATTCCTCCTGAGCACTGTCATTTGGTGGATGGTAGGTGTGAGGGATGGGTCAGCAGATTTGTGTTGTTAAAGGTGAGCAAGTTTCTAGGCAGGGATGTTTTTTTGTCCAGAGCTATATTGTAAAAAAGTATATAAGTGACTGTCAAGAAAATGTTTCTGGGCTAGTGTTGTGACTTGGATAGTCCTGGTGTGCAGATATAATCTGCAGCTTCAGCATCCCTACTACTGGGAGTCTTCAATTAAATATGCCAGCTATATGCCAGACTATTATACAGTTAGACTGGCTAATGAGACATATTCACATAACCCAAGAGAAGAGCAACAATTTCTTTATTTTATTTATATTCTTCTATCGCAGTATGTGGAGATAAAAGGGCTGCCAATACATTGGACTGGGAAGGATCACTGTATTGGCTGTCTTATATCTGCAGCCCATTGTGGAAATAAAAGAATCACCACTTTGCACCCTTCACTGTTCTGTGATCTGAAGCAGAAGCAGACAGAGTAGGAGGTGGGAGAGAGCCCTGAAGCCCAGATATTGAGGCCTGTGCTCCTCAGAGACAGCCACCGATGGACAGATAGACTGCCACGTAAAATCCCATTGTGCATAAGCATCAGTAGCAGTGTATTCTACCTAGGGGGGATGTGAGAAGTAAATGTTATTTTCATCAGTAAAAGCAGCACAGTCGAAGTTCTCGCTTGCCTACCTTATCGCCTCATCAGTTGTCCCTTATGGGTACTGCTGCAGATAATCATGGTGTCTATGTAACAGTCCAGAGTTAAACATATCCAGCGGGAGGCTATATGTAAATCTACTATTACAAAGGTGGGATAACACAGGGTTCCTGTTGTTTTCATCTCTACAAATACCGTGCAAGGACTAGATATTGTAGCGCTATGCTCCTCCTCAATACAAAGCCGCTCTTATCTACATGCCAAGACTAACAATATCGTTTAAAGATAATGGTGAAACTTGGACACAATACATGGCATCAAACTCTTGAGAATGATATATGTTCTGGCACTGAGCTATCAGAACTTTCAGATTCTGGACAGATTAAATATTCTGTGATAAGAGTGATGGGTGGATCACTTAGCTGTGCCTGAAGATGCAGCTAGCTGTGACCAAATCAATTAGCACTTTGAAGGCTCCTAGTGCCTGGAGGTTTTGCTCATAAACTCTAGCATGCAAAGACTTCTGTTAGTTGGTTCTAAAGCTTGAACAACAGCATAGTATAAGACTCTGGACAAATGCCATTAAATGTAATACTTGAGTGACAATGCAATATTTCACCATATAATAAACAGTATCAGATGTTGGTACTGTTCCCTTTGATTTTAGTGGTGGAATCTAACATGTTTTCTGGTTTTTCAAATGTTGTGACTACCTGCCAAAGCCAGTAAGCCTGCCTTATTGATGATGACACCCTCTTATATTGTGATATTACACTATTATTGGTGTGGCTATTGTGTTGATAGGGTTCAGGACCTTCAAGAGTTGTAACATGATGTAAGGTTGTCATCACAACTTACCTGGTTGTATATATTTTAATTATAATAGTGTGTGTGCAATGAAAGTATATTTCCTTTTATTTTAGAAAAAGAACCGACTGGACAGTAATTTATTGAGCATTGTTATTTCATAACAGTGAGCAGGGGGTAATAGCCCACACCACTTCCACTGAGTAGGTCTTGGCCTGCTTTGCATCATTACCCTGACAAAGTCAAATGCTACAATGAGGATCGTGGTTCCCAGTAAAGAGAAACTTGCAGACTTATTTCTTGTGATGGACTTACATCCTTCCCAGCAAATATCATCATTTATTACAGGTAGAAGCCATAACGTTGGGTCAGACCTGGTCTCTGTCTATCCAAAAGCAAATAACCATGGATTAAAGACTAGTGGAGGTGCAGGCATTGAGCACTGAATTGGACAGTAGTACTACATACAAGGAGACCATGCACTTAGCCTTCAGCTCTATATCAAATCCAACTTTAGATGTGGGGCTTTCCATGTGATCACGCCCCATTGCACCTTATGTTAATTGTCCATGGGTCCTATCATTGGGCCAAACTATATGCCAGCCCTTGCGTCATCCAAAGAAGATGGAAATATCTATCCATACAATGCTAATGTGGGTTAAAAAAGATACAGAATATTCGATGATATCATCCACAAAGTTGCTTGCAATGCTTACCCTTGCATGTGTAGATTAAACATTAATGTTGACTTTTGCCAAGGCTGTGAACTCTGCCCCTGATCCCTTAAATCTACTGTACTAAAAGATCTTTATTTTTTAGAGCTATAATGATACAGGACTTTTTTTTTCTTCTCCCTGCACTATGCATTCTTGTGAAGTATGCTAAGGGTGTTCATATAGAAGCTTCGTAATCACCCACAAAACATAAGATTGTGAAACAATAGTGCATTTTATGATCTCATAGTATTACGTAATTCCAACAGACAAGAATCACTCTCCCTGGGACGCCTCCTAGTGGCCCTCCAAACTTGGGCCCCAACCACCACCGCAGACCATGCCAAGAACCTCAGGATCAGCCTGAATGCCACCCTCTCCATGAACAGACAGTTTAACGCCCTCTCCTCATCTTGCTTCCACATCCTGCGAATGCTGCACAAGAATTTCAAGTGGATCCCACTGAACACCAGACGAATGGTCACCAAGGCTCTTATCACAAATAGACTTGATAATAGAAACACCCTCTACCTCAGAATCCCAGCCCATGTCCTAGACCGATTCCAAACCACCCAGGACACCGCTGCCATACCTGTCCTGAACATCCCTCGAAATAACCACATCTCTCCACACCTCAACTATCTCCACTGGCTCCCAGTCCAGGGAAGATGTAAGTTCAAGCTACTCATCCCGCCTACAAAGCTCTCCACAACACCAGGTTAGCTTACCTCAACTTCTACCAACCCACCAGACACCTTCTATGTACGTTCCAGGCAAGAGCATATCACGCTTGCACCAAGGAGACCAGAAGCAGGGGACTTCAGAACCTCCATCATGAACTTCTGAAGGATCCTCAAGACATGGCTCTTACAGATGAGACAGGAATGATTTGTTCCCCCCTCCTTTCGGCTTGCCGTACTCAGTGCCAGGGTACCCTCACAGGTGAGTAGCCACACTAATCAAATTCACATTAACATAACATTAACATAAAATAATATACCAATAGAGTTTCATTAGACTGTTTTTATTATACAAAATATTTTCAATTTTTGGTCCTCTTAGAATGCTTCTGTAACCAATATTTTATTGAGCCAGTAACCAGCATAGTACATTGTATTTTTTTAAATTATTTTAGTCAAAGGACCAAAGAGGGAAATATATTTCAAGATTCAATCCATTCCCATCCTATTTAGGATTGGCATAAAGATAGCCATAGCCATTTACCAAAGCTTTGGCAACTATGTAAGGCTATCTTTATGCCAGTTTTAAACAAAACAATATACAGTGTGGGGACAGATCTTACCCTTAAGCCTTTTGTTGCTTGGGTCAACCCCCTTTAACCGCTGCTTATTTAAATAGCCAAAATAAAGGAGGAGCATTTCTTCTTTATCATGAGTCCACAACTTCATTGCCCGGGTCTATGAGACAGGAAGGTGAAGTACTGTTAAATTTTGGCCTAGTGAAGTATTTGTACAGGATATCACACAAAGTTCTGCATTACAATGCATATAATACAACAGCCCTGATGATATCATCCAATGAATGTGAATGTACTCTACTCTTTGTGGACTGGAAGTAATTTAACATGCTGCATCTGTTGCCAGTCACTATGTACAATCAACTAGTAATAGACATAACATTTGCCAACTTGCAAAACATGCCGCATGTTAGACCTGTCAGCCTTAGGGTGGTCTTCCTTCAAACCTTTTGCCTTTCTCTTCCATTTATGCTCTTCTCATTTTTGTTGGCCTTAGGACTCTGTGCACTTTACCACTGATAACCAGTGCTAACATGTGCATGCTCTCTCCTTTATGCATGGCAAAATTGGCTTACATCCAAATGCCACATTATATTTACTTTTATGTGCCTGGTAAAGTGGTACCATATGTACCCAGGGCCTGTAACTAAAATGCTAATCGTGGGTCTGCAGCACTAATTGTGCAACTTACCCAACTAAGCAACTAGGAGGGGTTTAGCCCATAATCAGTAAGGCTAGGCCTATTTGATATCCAAGAACAACACACGTCATTACTGATAACTCTTCACATTTTTACTTCCTGCTCACACCACAGCTCTTGCCAGCAGTTTCTCAATCAAACTTGTAGCATGTAAATTGTAATCAGATTTGTTGGAACAATTTCTTCTAATCCTTAAAAATTGCCCGAATAGTAAATTATCCCAGAGGCTATCACCCCGGCAGCCTGCTGGCACGAGGTTACCCCAAAAAACTTCTCAAACATTCCAAGACAAGGGCTTGGTGAGCATCTCGAGAAGAACTTTTACTTCAGAAAGACAAAAAGCTTGGGGAGCATCTAGTATGTGTCACAACATTTTGCACAAAAACGAATCAGTTGAAGAAGGTCTTTAACCGTTAGTTACAATACTTTTATTTGATTTGTTAATTATTTGATTGGGGCCAGCAAATGACTGTTATAACAAGAGTACTCCACACATAAGGACTTAGATTTGATTGGATGTAACTGTCCCCTCTTGTCTCAAATAAAATGCTAGCAGTGTCTTAAAATAAAAGAGAAGAGGAGGGGGGAAGCGTGGCTGTAAAGAGAATGAAAGAGGATCTGGGTCCGGCTGCAAGGTGTCAATAAGTCCCAGTTCCAATTTTGCTGCTCCTTTTTTTCGAGCTCTTGAGCAGCAAATGTCAGGAATTTTATCGTTTTGCAGGGAAGTTGTATCGAAGACCCATTGAGCCATTTTATCACAGCCGCCCTGCAGGTCCGGACTTGTGTTTTTGTAAGGCTGGGTGGATACATAATAGATGCAATAACGACTCTGCTCCCTTATCACAGAGGCGACAATCCAGAGTTTGCCAGGTCTGTAACCATTTTGGGGTAAGATCTTTGCTCTGAAACCACCCCAACCTCAATAAGCTTAGGGCCATATGTATCAAGCTAATTTTTAGTCACAAATGCTGTGAATCGCAAAAAACGGCGTTTGTGAATACAAATTTGCTATTTCCAAGGTATGAAGCAAAATCGCATCGCAAAATGAGAAAAATTGCGATTCCTTACGTTGCGAGACCCAGAATTCTGCGAATTTCCAAATGATTCCTTATTTTGTGATTTCTCAGTTAGCGAAATTGGCAAATGGGAAATTGCAATTTCAAGATATCGCTATGGTATGTATTAAAAAATCGCAATTTGCAAATTCACGAAAATCGCAATTTAGAGAATCCCAATTACCACCAAGTAGTAGCAGGTGGTAACCAGTTGCAAACTATTTAAGGAGTCCCAGAATGCAACACACTTTTTCCACAATGGCTGGGCTGTACGTGATAGCCAGGAGGCTGCAACTCAGAGCTGCTGCACAGAGGAGGAGACACCAGGAGAGGATATTCCGTGCGCGCATTACCATGTTCCAGCGCACTGAGGGGGACATCTACACACACTACAGACTGGATGAAGAGAGTATCCTTGATTTAATTGAGGAACTCAAACCCTTCCTTGAACACCCCACACACAGGACACACTCCATCCCCACACACCTTCAGGTCTTGTGCTCACTGCACCTCTTGGCATCAGGTAGTTTCCAGGGGGTGATAGCCTCAGCAGGAGGGGTGTCACAAAGTGCACGTTTGCGCTTTTTCCACGCGTTCCTTGATGCCATGGTACAGAGGCTGCATCACCACATTCACTTCCCAAGCACCCCAAAGGCACTAGAGCAGACCAAGCAGGACTTCTATCGAATAGCCCAATTTCCCCACATCATTGGATGCATAGATGGGACACATGTAGCAATATTCCCTCCCTCCCAGAATGAATACGTGTTCAGGAATCGCAAATGCTACCATTCCCTGAACATACAGGTGGTGTATGATGCAAAACACATCATCACAGACATTGTCGCTAAATACCCAGGCAGCACGCCCAACGCTTTCATCTTCCGTCACAGTGGGATACACCGTAGACTCACAAGTGGGGAGTTTGGCGAAGGATATTTACTAAGTAAATGCCACACTTGTTAAGACTAGCCTGTGCAGGACAGTGTTTAACCATATCCATCCCACCCCACAGGTGACAGTGCGTATGCGGTCTGGGAATTCATACTGACGCCCTGCCTGAATCCAGCCAACGCTGGGGAGCAGTGGTACAACAGCGCCCACATAGCAACCAGAGGCACCATTGAGAGTACATTTGGGATACTCAAGAGCAGATTCAGATGCCTACACAAGAGTGGAGGAGCACTACAATACAGCCCCCAGACATGTTGCAAGATAGTGGTAGCATGTGCCATGCTGCACAACATCGCCACCAGGAAAGGCACACCTGTGGAGCTCAGTGAATCGGATTCATCAGATGTGGAGGGGCCTGCCCCAGGACGTATGCCAGCCGGTGTAGCTGGTGCAGCTGCTGGGCGTCAGAGGTGAGATGAGATTATACGCAACTATTTCTAGGTAAGAAAATATGACACAATGCTAGATATCATTTGTGAGACTGTGTTTTATTCCTTAACTGCAGGAAAAATGATGTCACACAGCCTGAATGACACCCAATGTCTCTCCCAATGTCCAGCACATGTTATTGTCACAGTGCAAGTCTGTAAACATGTGCAAGTGTACAAGTAAACTGGGTAGCTGCACCCATCCAGTGGTCACATTCGCTGCACCTCAAATGCGGCGCAGTCGGGAGGAAGCCCCTGGTTGGGGTTGCACAGTGCCCTCCTCACTTGGGCCACTAGGCCTACTGGTACGGCCACTACGGCGTCTATCCATGGTGGGCGGGGGAGTGATGCTGCTCCTTCCTGACTGTGCATCCTCATCTGTGGGAGTCAGGACTCCGGGCCCAGTAGTGCGAACTGCTCGCAGCTCGTCTACTGCTAATGTAATTTGAACAAGTGCCCTTGCAACGTCCTGGCTGTTGTGTGCCACCTCGCGCTGCATGCAGATGCTGTGCCTTGAGAGAACATTGGTGGCCATGTGTACAGGCCCAGGTGCTGCATCTCTCTGTGCCTAGCAGCACTGTCAGCCTTGAGTTCTGCACATAGTGCCTCCATGGCACCCGTCATGCCCCTGAAGCCTGCCGTCACTTCCCTTTGTAAAGCTTTGATATTTTTTGCTTGCAGGCGCTGTACCTGCAACATGTGCATCTCCAGGCCGCCAAAGACTGTTTCATCCCCTGGATCTGCAGCACTGCTGGATGTTCCCTCTCCACCACTCCTTCTCTCTGACTGTGATTCAGCAACTCAGGTGCAGCATGGGTAGTCACACTTCCTGGTAGTGATGTCATCAAGCTGCACCTGAGTTTCCGATTAGCATATTTGCGAAATTCACAAACTTGCGATATTTTACATTAAGGAATCAAAAAATTGCGATTTTTTCATTAAGGAATCGCTATTGGGGGTATCGCAATGAAAATAGCGATTTATACCGAATCACTACGTTATTGCGATTTCTTAC
This sequence comes from Lissotriton vulgaris, assembly GCF_964263255.1. Taxonomy (NCBI): domain Eukaryota; kingdom Metazoa; phylum Chordata; class Amphibia; order Caudata; family Salamandridae; genus Lissotriton; species Lissotriton vulgaris. The sequence continues at coordinate 440,385 of NW_028249573.1, read as the reverse complement.
ATACATACCATTTTGCGATTCTGATTTTGCGATTCGCGAAAATCGCAAATTCAGAATTGCAGAAGGGTATCTTGATACATATGGCCCTAAGTTTCCTCTTATAGTGATCCCTGAAACGTTCTTGTAAATAAAATTGTTGTTTCAGTTATTTATATGTTGGCAACACGACCCAGGCATGACTTTTGCCAGCCACTAATGCTTTGTCTATTTGCAACAATGCTTGTTTGATGGCTTTGTTGGTGGTTTGTTTAAAAGCAAGATATAACATTGGTGAATGCCAAATTTCTTCCCCATTTAGCGATAGAAGCGCTTGCCTAAGGGACTTGCATGTGGAATTGGTCTGCCTAGCCTGTTTTTCGACCTGTTCCCAACAGAGATGGGCAAGCAAGTTATCTTCAGCATCCCTCTTGCGCCCGTAATATTCGGCCAGGACCCCTTGTCTGGCTGGTATCTGGTTTGTTAATTCGTATTCCAGGCAAAATTGCTCTTGGAAAATTGAGAAGAGTTTTTTAAACAATCTTGCTTGTGCAAGGTTTAGCGTTTTAGAGTCCTTGGTGGCCATCATTTCCGGGCGATACGTGATTGAAGGCAGAAATGTTGCTGCTACAACCTTTAGCAGGTGACCGGTTGAACTTCTGCGTAGTTTTTTTTTTATGGTTTTGGAAGCAAATTGAAGTTGTTTTGATTTTGCATTCCCAAGGTCTAAATGATGTTTGTAGTTTAATTGGCGATCTAGTATGATGCCCGGATCACTGACATAATATAGAATGCCAAAATATCGACCTACCAAAATATCGAGGTAAAAATATAGAATGCCAAAATATCGACCTCCTATCTCTAAACAGGTAAGTACAAAAATATCGGATCAAAAATATCGATGGCAAAAAATATAGTTAGTCAAAATATTGAATTTTTTTAAATGCTTTAAATTCATTAAAAATTAATGAAATAATAAATATAATGAACTTAAACATACTTAAAATACTTAAATAACCTTAAAATTAATAAATAATTAATGTAAGTAAAAAAACATACAAATTGATTTGGTAATACATATATATATATAAACGTAAAATTAATAAAAAAATTACTATATTTTTACTGTAGGATAGCGGAAAGGGTAAAATTTACTATTACCACTCCAGTGAGTGCAACAGTAGGGAAAGCGTTGGATAACGTAGGGGTAAAAATTACTATTCCCACTCCAGAGAGTGCAACAGTAGGGAAAGCATTGGATAGCGTAGGGGTAAAAAATACTATTCCAACTCTAGAGAGTGCACCAGTAGGAAAGGGGTGGATAGCGTAGGGGTAAAAATTACTATTCCCACTCCAGAGAGTGCAACAGTAGGGAAAGCATTAGATAGTGTAGTGGTAAAAATTACTATTCCCACTCCAGAGAATGCAACAGTAGGAAAAGCGTTGGATTGTGTAGAGGTAAAAATTATTATTCCCACTCCAGAGAGTGCAACAGTAGGGAAAGCGTTGGATAGCGTAGGGGTAAAAATTACTATTCCAACTCCAGAGAGTGCACCAGTAGGAAAAGCGTTGGATTGTGTAGAGGTAAAAAATATTATTCCCACTCCAGAGAGTGCAACAGTAGGGAAAGCGTTGGATAGCGTAGGGGTAAAAATTACTATTGCATCTCCAGAGAGTGCAACAGTAGGGAAAGCGTTGGATAGCGTAGGGTTAAAAATTACTATTCCCACTCCAGAGAGTGCAACAGTCGGGAAAGCGTTGGATAGCGTAGGTGTAAAAAGTTACTAATCCAACTCCAGAGAGTGCATCAGTAGGGAAAGCGTTGGATAGCGTAGGGGTAAATATTACTATTCCCACTCCACAGAGTGCAACAGTAGGGAAAGCTTTGGATAGCGTAGGGGTAAAAATTACTATTCCCACTCCAGAGAGTGCAACAGTGGGGAAAGCGTTGGATAGCGTAGGGGTAAAAGTTACTATTCCCACTCCAGAGAGTGCAACAGTAGGGAAAGCGTTGGATTGCATAGGAGTAAAAATTACTATTCCTACTCCAGAGAGTGCAACAGTAAGGAAAGCGTTGGATAGCGTAGAGGTAAAAAATACTATTCCCACTCCAGAGAGTGCAACAGTAGGGAAACTTTGGATAGCGTAGGGGTAAAAATTACTATTCCAACTCCAGACAGCGCAACAGTAGGGAAAGCGTTGGATAGCGTAGGGGTGAAAATTACTATTCCAACTCCAGAGAGTGCAACAGTACGGATAGCGCTGGATAGCGTAGGGATAAAAATTACTATTCCCTCTCCAGAGAGTGCAACAGTAGGGAAACTTTGGATAGCGTAGGGGTGAAAATTACTATTCCAACTCCAGACAGTGCAACAGTAGGGAAAGCGTTGGATAGCGTAGGGGTAAAAATTACTATTCCAACTCCAGAGAGTGCAACAGTACGGAAAGCGCTGGATAGCGTAGGGGTAAAAATTACTATTCCCTCTCCAGAGAGTGCAACAGTAGGGAAACTTTGGATAGCGTAGGGGTAAAAATTACTATTCCAACTCCAGACATTGCAACAGTAGGGAAAGCGTTGGATAGCGTAGGGGTAAAAATTACTATTCCCTCTCCAGAGAGTGCAACAGTAGTGAAAGTGTTGGATAGCATAGAGGTAAAAATTACTATTCCCACTCCAGAGAGTGCAACAGTAGGGAAAGCATTGGATAGCAGGAGGGTAAAAATTACTATTCCCACTCCAGTGAGTGCAGCAATAGGGAAAGTAAATACTTCATATATAAATAAAAATAAAATAAAAAATAATACCAATTACAAATTAATTAAAATACTTAACACTTTTATATAATATATTAATTAATCAATTTAAAATGCAAATAAAAATGAATTAATAAAAATAATTACCTACTAATACAAATTATTTACCAATTAACAATAAATTAATTAACAATTAGAAAATAATTAAAAATTGGTAAAATAAAAAAAATTTAATAAAAGAATTACTTATTATTAAATTACTCCCCACCCTATTCCACTACAAACCCACAACCCACTACATAAATTAAATTAATAAAATTAACATAATTATCAATTAATACATTAATTAAAATTATGTACCCATTATATTTTAATTAATTACCAATTAATAATTAATTACCTATTATTTCACAATAAATACAGATAAATAAATTAACATATTTTATGTATTATAATTAAATAACTTCCCACCTTATTCCCCCATAAACCCAGAACCCGGTACTGAAAATAATTTACTAAAATTAACATATTTATCAATTAATCTATTAATTCTAATTAATTACCAATTATATTTTAATTAATTACCAATTAATAATTAATTAATAATTAATTCAATATAAATATCAAAAAATAAATTAACATATTAAATTAATTATAATTAAATTACTTCCCACTCTATTCCCCTATAAACTCACAACCGGCTACAGAAAATAAATTACTAAAATTAACATAATTTCAATTAATCAATCTATTAAAAATAATCACCAATTATATTTTAATTAATTACCAATTAATAATGAATTAACAATTAATTCAAAATAAATACCAATAAATAAACATATTTAATTAATTATAAATAAATTACTTCCCACCCTACTCCCCTATAAACCCACAACCTGCTACAGAATTATATTACGCAAAAATTAAATTCCATAAAAATAATTATTTAATATAAATAATAAAATAAATATACACTTTTCAAACATATACTAACATGAAAAACACTTTAAAAATTGATATTAACTTACTTACCTCAAATTCGATATTTTTGTAGTCTATATTCTGTCCATTCTAAATTTTTGTAGTCAATATTCTGTCCATTCTATATTTTTGTAGTCTACATTCTGTCCATTCAATATTTTTGTAGTCTATATTTTGTCCATTCGATATTATGTCCATTCTATATATTTTTATTCAATATTAATGCTATCCTATTCGATATTTTTGTAGTCTACATTCTGTCCAGTCGATATTCTCTCCATTCTATATTTTCTAATCAATATTAATGCAAATCGATGATAAAAACTCAATATTTTGACTGTATACCTATGATGCCCAAATATTTGTATTAATCCATTTGGGTTACAGTACAAGAATTTATCCTCAAAACAAATTTTGGTAGTTTTTTACGAGTGCTGGAGAAACATAGGACATTAGATTTTTTGAGGTTTATTGTTAGTTGTGCATTTGAGATGTACAGCACAAGTTGTGAAATCAGCCGCTGTAAACCAAGTGGAGTTTGAGAGAGAAGCACAAAATCATCTGCGTATTGCAGACTCACTATGGGTGTTTGTGCCAATTTCGATGGGTCTCCATGGATTTTGCGTAGGTCGCTCGCTTGGTCGGCGGTATGGATGTTAAATAGGCAAGGGGCTCATTTTGCTAAATCATGTGAGTCATTTAGAGAATGATTGCTAATACACTGTTTTTGTGTTAATTGTTAGCTCTTTTTTGTTCTGTGTCCTGAGGAGAACCCAAAACAATATTATATGGGTTTGAAACGCGTCAACAGTTGATCTCTTCAAACAAGTGTAGCATTATAGATCTATATCATGGTGGCTTATTATAAAGAAATCAAACAAATATGAGTAAAAATATGGCTTGAGTCAAATTGGAACACTGTTTGATTGTTGCTCATGCTTCTTGAGTAGTTTAGGAGGGCAGTTTGTCAGTTTCATTTGTCATATAGATTTTGGAGATTCGTAATGTGTTTTTTAAATTTTTTTCATGTTTTTGTGTGAACATGGTGTTCAACGTTGGAAAAAAGATTGTCTTAACTTTTGAAAAGACAAACATTTTTGAAAAATTCACTTACCTAACTAGCCATGACAAACATGTCTCAGGTCTGCCATTACAAGCTGTGTGTGTGCAGTTTAACCTGTCATATCAACCTGGCAAGATCTACCTCTCAACAGGTCTAAATCTCCTTTTTAATTCATACAAATCAACCATAGGGTAGGCAGTTAACAGCCCTTACGGCATAAACCAGCGTTTTTAAAAAGTAGGACATGGATTTTTAACTATTACATGTCCTGGATGTAAAAACTTCTTACATTTGTTTTTCCCTACTGCAAGTACTACCTCTCCTTTATGATAATATTTGGTTCACCTATTATGTTTAATAAGTGGCAACTTTGAAATGAGAGCAGGTAGGAATCTTAGGTTTGGTTTCTAAAGATTTGTAATGTGAATTCCTTTTTAATGGTAAAGTTGGATTGTAAGTCACAGTTCTGAACATGCCACTTTTGGACAATTGGCATTTTCATATCTCAACCATTTGGTGCCTGTTGCCTGTTTCCTGGGTCACATGACAAGGCGTAGCTAGCAGTCGGTCTTTGTATATTGCTCCTAGACAATGAGACAAAAGAGCAAAGGTATTGGCATGATGAGCATCTCTGAGTTGATGAGGGGGAGGAGCAGTCACCTACCACACTTACACATCACAAAAACACTCATGAGCACACTCACAAAGGGTTTGACACTGGTCTATTGTAACCCAGGTCAAGCGGGGGGTAAGGGCATGGAGGCAAGACATTCTAAACACCTTGGCAGTGGAAACTTCCAGAACGTTCTCCAATTTCAAAGCGGGCACCAGGTATAAATATTAGACCCTCAGATCAAAAGCTTCAGTATACCTTTGGACCTATGGAAGACTCAGAAGGACTACTATGCTGATCTACTGCAAAAAGGACTGCTACCCTGCTCTTTTACAGTCCTGCTGCCTGAGTACCAAGATCTGGATCTGCATCTTGAACCAAGGACCACCAGATTGACCCCAAGGGCTAGTTGGCTGGCTTGGCTGGCCACCTGATCCTCAGGGACAGAAAAATCTTCAACCACCATGAACCCTGCACTTGGAATCCATCTGCTGTGAGTCTTGCCCCCAACAGGCTGCCACCCGAGGACTGGACCCTTGGAAGTGGGCCTGAAGGTCCTCTGTCAGCCCAGCTGTGGTCCTGTAGGTGGGACTGATGCAGCACAATGCATCTCCTCACAGCTCCACCTCAGAACCGCCGCTGCGTGAAGCATCCCCAAAACAGGACTCTACATCGCAGCACCGCAGCTTATTAGGAACTGCCCTTGCAAGACGCATCTTCAATGCAGGACTTCACATCGTAAGCCCCCCATTGACGGCATCCTTAAAGACAATGTAGGATCTCATACACAGCTTCACAGATCCATGGAACAACCACTGCACAACATATCCCTCTACGGGGGATCTTGCCACACTCTGCAACCCGGACTTAAGGTACTTGTTCAGCTGGCCCAATTTGGTCCCTGTATCTGGCCTGTGCTCCATTGTGGTTGGTCTGAATTTGTGACTATGTTTAAATACCAGCATAGCCAGATAACCACAGTTGACACTTGGTGCTTTTATCCATTATTTTCACTTTAAAAGTCTATATCTGCAGTTCTACTGATCTGATTTTTGTAAGTTCATCTCAAATAATGTATTACATTTTAACCTATTTTTCTAAATTGGTGTGGAATTTTTCTTGTATTGTATTCTAACTTTATTACTGTTTTAAGTGCTGCATAAGTACTTTACACATTGCCTCTAAGATAAGCCTGACTGCTTTGCGGAAAGCTACTAGAAGATTGAGCACAGGTTAATTTGGGGGTTGCTTGTGTTTCAACCTGACAGAGATTGTGGTTTCTGATTGAGTGGGGTTTTCACCCCCTCAACCAGTAACCCAAATTATCAACACCACGTTATAATCAACCCACCCACTTTTGGTGAATGTTTCTTTCAGTTAACTGGTATTTATCTCTCCTACAAAGAAAAAGGCATCACATATTTCTAAATTTGACAACCTACACAAAGTGCTTGATATCTCTTCACCATAATGGACTCACCCTCTTAAATAACTTCATCTGACCCATAATGTTTAGCCAAGAGGTTTGGAGGCATGCATTAGCCACTGATAAAGTTCATGCACCAGGCCCTATGAACAACTGTCCATGATTTAGTATAATACTCTACAAACACGTTCCTGCAATTAGCAGAATGACGTACAACTTTCCATCCATGCCCAGATATCTATAGGTGGGAATTCTATTCTAAACTGAAGCTTTGGCTTTGTGACATATGATTAGCATAATGTATTGTGATTAAGCACGACCTAATGGAAATGTAGATCTGCTATGCACACTAGGGGGTCGATTGGGATGGCGAACGGACTTGCGTCCGTCTGCAAACCCCTGAATAGGAGGGACCATCCGCATGGGCAGCGGCGGTCCCTCCATGGCAATTAGGATGTGACCGCCACCCTGGCGGTCACATCCTGTATGTTTTACATTGCGGCGGGTGCTGCTTGAAGCAGCACCCGCCGCAATGTAAAAAATGAAAGCACTGCCTTTGCATGCACAAAGCGGCAGGCACCGCGCGGTGCCTGCCGCTTCGTGCACGCAAAGGCAGGGGGGTACCATAGGTACCCCCCATGTGCACCCCCCACGCAACCTTCACCCAGGGGGCCCACAACGGGCCCCCAAAGTGAATGTCCGTATGCTTTTCCACGGCGTAAAAGCCGCTGTGGAAAAGCATTACTTTCCCTACATCCTAATATGGCTGGAGGTGTCTGATAGACACCGCCAGCCATGCTAGTGCTTTTCCGCCGTGGTCGCCTTCCGACCGCGGCGGAAAAGTGGAGGACAGATTGTGAGACCCACCAGCCATCCTAATTTGTCGGTGGGTCTTTCAGGCCTCCTCAGCGGATTCCCCGCATACTCCGGGCCGGCGGTGGCTTCCGCCGGCCCGGAGTATGCGGGGAATCCGCCATCATAATGACCCCCTATTTGTGGGCATTTTCAACATTGTTTAATAAAAAGTACTACTAGCACTCAAGATTTTACTGGTGGGTAAAGTGCGCACCCAAAAACATTTACAATACTGAATGAGGGCTGTCTCCAGAGCTATATTTTTGATGTTCTATTCACACTCACATGCATGCACATTAATTCTATGTTGTATATGATTGTAGGTAATTTAGTAAAAACTTAGGACCTGATTTATAAGTTGGTTTAAAGGGTACTCTGTCTCAACAGCTAAAAAGTACCCTTCCTGCCAAGCTAATGGTCTGCCTGCCAGATTTAAAATCAGGCACACCTTTAGTGTAACCACAGTGGAAACTACTCTGTCTCTGCTGTAGTTAGACCCCTCGGATGGCCCGATGGAGTAAGGGCTATCAGAGGTTGAGCTGTATTTTCGCCCACCTAATTTAAATGTGCAGAAATACAGGTAGATTTTCACTGCCTGTCAGTAAAAACTGCAAAATTCCCCCCTCGCCATGGGATATGGCTCCCATGGTGAGAAGGGCATTGCTTTTTTATTTTGAAAAAAATCCCACTTTGCAAACATTTTCTTTGCCATACAACTTTGTCATGCTTGACGGAGCCATACGGCAAAGCTACAATGCATTGATAGGAACCGCCTATAAATTTGCCAGGCTGGACCTCCACCACAGGGTTGGAGTAAAATACTTTGTCACCCTGGCAGAGGATGGCCCGATCGCCAATATATACATTGAGCCCTTAGTTTTTTAAAATGCTCCAAGGGTTTATAGAAAATATTAATAACAATATTGTGGGTGATGTAATCAATTAAGCCATTTGATAGGTCAACAGCGTTGTCATTAATTATGTCATTTAACATGTCATAAGTGATGTAATGTGTGAGGTCATAAGTAGTGCAAAAAGGTGTGCTAGTTATTGTTAGGTCGCTGAACTATAACTGTTGAATTTGAGTGTTTTTTCAGATTTTAAATGTCAGTTCTTCTTCACTTAAATATAAGGTAATTTGACCGTTTTCTCAGGTTTTATTTGATCAAATTCTTTATGTAGTATATCTGAATCCTTCGGGTGGAGGAGCGCACTGAATATGTCATATAACAGTAAGCATTAGGAGTTTGGTAAAATGCTTTGTCTCTGAGCACACATTGGGCCCAACTCTGAAGAATTTTCCAACCTATGCCCCTATACAGGCAAGATTTGGTTATCTACAGAGGAGGTAGGATGCACTATGGTGCAAGGGTGCCTGATTGGTGCTAGGCAGCTAATTTTATCACCGGTGCTAGTGAAAACACAGGGGTGCGCCAAATTCTTGAAAATCCGGCGCATCCCTTCGTTTTGAAAATGTAAAATTTGGCACAGCTCCATGCTCTGACATTTCCTTGTAAATATGCCTCTTAGTCTTCTTTGTACTTTTAAAATGGTGTATGACAAAATCTTTTGAAAAACTTTAGTCTTCAGAGCCCACTGAGTTGAAAGCTCATTCAGCTAATTCATGAGCATTCATGCAGCTAACTCATATTTTTGTGGCTAGCTTGAACTGCTTCTCAAAAGCTATCCACCAAAGCACGAGTTAGCTAAAAATACTACCTCTGCAAGATATTTTTTCCTGGTGAGGGAATGCTCTTGTCAAATTCTCATTCGGTTGTGAGAGGAGGCAGACTAAAGGCACGCATCCATTTTACCACAGGTGCAGTAAAGCTTTTAGTTGCTACTGGGCCTGTTTATCAAATTTTGACACAGTGCAACTCAGGAAGTGACCTTGTTCCACTGCACTGCTGAAAGAAAAGGGCCGGAATTCACGCGTATTTACCATATATGGCGCATGCCTTTCTTTTCCATGTGCTGGCGCACTCTTGGTTGCCTAGCACCAACACAGGGACTAGTTGAGATCCATTTGGTTTTAACTTATTTGGGAACTTTTGCCCACACTGGGCTGAAGTTTGGAGAGAATAGTATCAAATTAAATTAAATGAGACAAGTATGAGCTATAAGGAAAAAGGATGGCATGAAACTCAAGATAACAAGACTCTTGAGATGGTAGTGAACACCTTTATGGGATATAAGGTATAATTGATTTCACTCAAGGGAGTGGAATGACAAGTGGAGCACATGGGGATGCACAAGCACCTGGTGTGTTTAAATTTTAGAATTGTATTGAAAGTATATGCGTGGCCTGGTAAGGTGTTGTTATTATTTTATAGGTTAAGATGAGTCAAGGGGTGTCCTTCTGTTACAATCCTGAAGACCGAGATGGTTTGTCGCCGAAATGCACATAGATTTGATGTAAAAGCCCCAAATTTGATTTGATTCAAAAGCCATAGATTCAGTTTGATGAGAAAGCTATAGATTTGTTGAAAACAAGATACTATAGGTAAGAAGATGCATCAAGAGATATTCAAAGAATGTGATGATTTAATTTAAAACTACTTCTTACAACAAGAGAGAGAGGGAAAAGGCACTCTTAGTCCCCCAAGAAGTTATATTAAAAAACAACAGAAGAGTGACTGTTTATAAACACACTGAAAGAAACACACAAATGTTTTGAGAAGGACCCTCACTCTCCAACCTGGTTGGAGACATGCTTCATCATCCCCACCGGATCAGCCGAATGCCGTTCCGGTGTGCTACGACGCCTGCAGTTGCAGCCAAGCAGGATGTGATTATGTGCAAGTGAAGTGGTGCAAATTTAAAAAGTAACCAAATGTACCCTGAAAAAACTTTATTTAGGGTAATATGGGTACTAATAAAACCAGGTGACGGATCAATACCAACTGAACAATGGGGCTGGAAGATCCGATAAAGTCTAAAAAATGGTCGACATTAACATGTTTCAGCTTGTATTAGCACATTAGACTTCAGGAACAGGAACAACATGTATTAGCATAATGTGCTAATACAAGCTGAAACATGTTCATGTCGACCATTTTTTAGACTCTATTGGATCTTCCAGCCCCATTGTTCAGTTGGTATTGATCCGTCACCTGGTTAAATTAGTACCCATATTACCCTAAATAAATTGTTTTTCAGGGTACATTTGGTTACTTTTTAAATTTGCACCACTTCACTTGCTCATAATCACAACCTGCTCCGCTGCAACTGCTGGCGTCGTAGCACACCGGAACGGCATTCGGCTGATCCGGTGGGGACCCAATGATGAAGCATGTCTCCAACCAGGTTGGAGAGTGAGGGTCCTTCTCAAAACATTTGTGTGTTTCTTTCAGTGTGTTTTTAAACAGTCACTCTTCTGTTGTTTTTGGATTTAATTTAAAAGCCACATATTTTATTCGATGATAAAGTCATAATCTGGTTGGATGTAAAATAGCTACTATAGAGTAGAAAATACATCAGGAGACATTCAATGCGACAAATGAAGACCCACTTTGACATTGTTATTGGTCTATGTATTTAGGAAGTGCGAATTTGAGATATGTGTGTGAATGAAGCAATAAATAAATGGTGGTTAGATGAAAAAGTTGTGGATGAATGGATATGGTATGAGATGTTTTTAAGTAAAGGGAAAAAATATATAATTCTCACATTCTTGATATGGAGTGTTTAAAAAAATAGAGTGATATCTAGTTTATGCTTTATGTAGATTGTTGAAATGAAAAGTTTGATAATCAAATGGTATATGAATTTCGAATACATTGCATAAATGGGTATAATATGACAAATAAACAGTAAAAGAAACACACAAATGAAAGTAAGCTTTGGTGCATAGACCACATATATGTTGTTTTGAGAGTTTAATGATTTGTTGAGTGAATAGAAAGGTTGCTGGGGGACTCTTCTCTAGGTATAATCTTTGAGTAGAGCACCAAGAGACTCCAAGTACAGGTTATAGATGTCAGGAAACAGTATGAGCCCCGGATGGCACAACAAGTAATAGGAATCTTTTGTGACTTGGAGAACATGAATAAATCATGTGAACAAATCAGTGTTGGTTAGAAAGTTAGGAGAACAGCCTGTGAATCCCATTAGAGAGTCTGTAAATAAGCTAGGGCAACTTCAATCAAATGAACAACTCAGCAGTAGCACAACAATACGTAAAATTAATCAAATGAAAAGTAGTGACACTGATATATAGAAAAATACAAAAATAATGTTATTTGATACATGGTAGTCATTAAAAAAGAGATAGTATAATGATTATACGTCTCTAGGCAGGAAAATGACATGACCAATGTTTTAACCTTCAGTCATTTCTTCAGCCTATCGAACATGATTATTCATAAAATTCAGTTCATAAATCAATGGTTCAAATTATTGTGAACAATGTCCATAGAACAAACAATTTATCGGGTGGTTTCCAAGTTGTGTCTCAATGCGCGTTTCGGCAGCCCACACTGCCTTCATCAGGAGTTCCACTTCCAAAAAAATATATTTGATGGATATGAGGTGCCCAGTTTTATAGGGGACTAAGTTTAGTCTATGTCGATGATGTTGGGACGCTTCCTGGAGCAACAGATACCATGAATCCCATATGGTAATCAAGGTGGGTCCAATGTGAGATAAAAATGGCCCAACAAAAGGATCCAAAACTGGCACTGGGTTATATGAACCTAATACTTAAAAACTCGAGGCTAAAGCTTGAATGGCCAGAATCTCTCAATGTTTTGATAACATAAGATGGTTTATGAGAGTGCTTAATGTGAGCAGCGGAAGGTTAAGGATGAGCTGCTGATCCTAAATGTGCATATAATTCCTGCTGTATATCAATAAACAACAGCAGAATGCGGGCAGCTCAAAGCCAAATGACGATACTTGCTCTCTCAAATGGATGCGGAGTCAATCCCATTAGAGAGTCCAGGATGTGCATGAGGGTGGGATGGTTGCCTTCATGATGTGAAAGGATATTGAAAGCAGGTAGGTCAAGGGTAGAATTTGTTACATGCCAGGCTAATTGCATCTTCCCAAGCAGACGTTAAGATACAATAATTGTAGATGAAATGTAGCATTCACCATATATATTCCTTACTACACTAATCTAGATTGCAGATCAAACTAAGTGGTATCCCAGTCGGTGAAGACCACAAAGCCTGATTCTGTGTTCACCGGATACCGACTAGCAATTGATTTCTCATCCTGCTCTTTCTGCACAGACATTTTTCCTTCTAAAAGCAGGGTACATTTCAGAATATCTAGAGATCTTTAGAGTTGCTGCATTGTCAAACTGTATGGGGGAAAAGGCTTGTTATTATGGTAATTGTTTTTTCAACCTAGCAGTGCATTAAGTGATATTACTCAAATGTGTTGTTACATGTGTCTTGCTTCTTTTTTAGGTCGAGCAGCGAAGCATCTTTTGTTGTCCACTTCATGGGAATGTATGTGAGACAGGGGATGTGCACGTGCAAGTCCTCGGCGCTTTCACCTCGTGGGCGTGCACGCCCAGCCCGGGGCCGTGCACTTCTCCTGTCTCACATTCACAGTAAGTCTGCCTCTCGCCTCTCTCAATCGCACGCGCACACACACAGCCACACTCACGCATGCACACACACACACATACACGCACACACACACACACACACACACACACACACACACACAGACACACGCAGGCACACACACTCACGCAACCATACACACACGCGCACACACACACACACGCACACACACACACACACACACACACACACACACACACACACACACCCACACACACACACACACACACACCCCTACAACAAAACCCCACCCACCCCACTCACCGGGCTACAGGCTCCGTCACGCGGGGCTTCCCTGACTTGCATCGGCGGCCTCTGCTCCTCATACGTGCGGGGTAACGTGCCTACAGCATTTCACAGCCTCCCCTTGGGTGGGACTTCCGCCTTCTGCCCTTCTCGTCCAGTCACTTTGTGGGCGCGGGCTTCCCGCAGAAGGCGGAAGTCCCGCCCCAGGGGAGGCTGTGAAACTCTATAGGAGGCATATCTCTCTTCCAAGTCCTGGTTTTTAATGCTGCTCTGTAATGAGCCTGACAAACTAAGACCGCCTCCTTTACCCTTGGCCTGTTAGACAATGCTGCGCGCAAACGCTTGTTGAATATGATTGCCATGCAGCGCTTTGTTTCCTACTTTCTTTTTGGCGTGGGAGGTAAGCTCTAAATGTTAGATACAAAAGCAGCATGTTGTTACATATTTTTGTCCGTACCAGCTTTTATTAAATTGCCGTGCGTTCGCTGTCTGCATTCTGCTTGCTTGTATATTTATCTGGCTTTCTTTGAACACATCTCAAAAGTTCATTTTTTGGGAGAGCCTTTCCCGAACTTCTTGTTGACTTTGCAGCGTTTGATTTTGAGGCTCATACTCGCTGCTTTTGCTTGCCCACATCGCAGCATTTTATTTTCAGTTTGTGTAGCCACATCGCAGCATTTGATTCGCTGCTTTTGCTTTCCCACATCGCAGCGTTTTCTTTTGAGTTTGTGTTGCCATGGTAGAGTTTTATTTTACGTTTGTGTGGTGGTATATGTATGAGTTTTAATGTTACCAAGTCTGTGAACAAAATGCCCGGACCTGTTCACTTGCCACAAACGCATACCCGCATGCCCACTGTTATGCGCTGATGTAATAATGGAACGGAGCAATTCTTTCTGGGTGTGCCCCCGCTCCGCAAACACAGTGTGGGGTGGATGCATTGGGCGATACTTGTAAACAATGAGATGGCTTCAGGTGTTTGTAAAGTGCACTGTCTGCAAAGCTGGCAGAGTTTAATGTCATAAACCCTCATGAAAGCAAGGAAACTATTATTGCGTGGGGAGGTAAGCTCTATATCCTACATACAAAAGCAGCATGTTGATACTTATTTTTGTCTGCCACAGCTTTTGTTAAATTTTTGTGCATTCGCTCTCTGCATTCTGCTTGCTTTGATATTTTGAGTTTGTGTGGTGTTTTATGTATCTGTTTCAATATTACCAAGTCTGTGAACAAAATGCCCAGACTTGTTCACTTGCCACAAAGCCATCTCTGCATGCCCACTTTTCTGTGCTGATATAATAATGGAACAGAGCAATTCGTTTTTGGGATGTGCCCCCTATCTGCAAACATAGTGTGGGGGGGATGCATTCTGTAGAACTTGTTAACAATGACATGGCTTCAGGCGTCCGTAAAGTGCACTGTTTGTAATGATGGCAAACTTTAATGTTATTAACGCTTGTGCAAGCAAGGAAAATACCTCCAAACGCGACATTTCCCTGAACATGTAACCATTCCTAGGCCATTGTGACACTGCTCCTACTGCACTATTAGCAGTTTTGTTCTTAATTGCGGTCTGTTTCAGTGCCTGACCGCCCGTTCACTGATGGGTTACAAAGGGGTACAGCTCTCGTGCTATTTAAATTACAGTTTTTACAGGAAAATCCTTTTGAGGCTGCATATGATGGAATATCTCTGTGTGTCTAAAAGTCACACAAACACATTGCCTACTGAAAGGCGCAGGGATATTAACTAATTTGCCTACAATCACAGGTCGGTGAGCCAACGCCGTGACTCTAACATGGTTCTCTAGCTTCTTCCTCTGCAGCTCTGGTCATTTTGCCACATCCTTGTTTTTTAATCTGTCCGCTTCCACTGTCTTTTTATTCACACTATTCTTTACCCCCTTAATTTCCTCCTTCTTGTCTTTATATTTCTTTATTTTTTTCCTACCCTTCTTACTTTACTGCACCACTTTCTTTTTTACTCTTTTCTTCTAACTTTCCCCGCTTCTTTATATCTTAATCTGTTCATTGCTTTCTTCATTTCCTACCTTCAGTTTCAGTTTTCAGGCTCTTTCTTTCCCATAACTCATTTTCTTTTACCTTCTGTTTTTTTTTCCCTTTCCTAACATTCTTCCTTTATTCCTGCATCGTCCTACCTGTCTTTCGTAACAACCTCTAGCTTTTCCTCCAATTGCACATCTTCATTTTCTTATGCTTTATTCTCCATATTTTCTCTTTCTCTCGCCGCCTCACTCTCTCTACAAGGAGTCATCTCAGGAAAATGAATATTTGTCTTTTGGATGGATGTTTTAGCTAATCAAAACTAATCCGAGCCACTGCAAACAGTCACTTGAAACAGTGGGCTGATGTGCCAGGTGCGCTGCTGGAGCCCGCCTTGATATCGGCAGTCGGTAGAGCAGTGCCACTGTGCCCACCTAGTGTCGCAGCTTGGACTCCGATAACGCCACTGCGTATCTCGCCTACTTGGAAAAACGGGTACAGAAGGCAGCAGCCAGGAGCATGTCCAGGTATATATGATACTGTGGACTGAGAAGGGCCAAGTTACGGCTGATTACATTTATCTTGACATGTGACACCGACCCATGCTGTAAGGCACAGTGAAGAAGCCGCCTCGAAGTGACAGCGCCCTCTTATGTTAGGATCTCGGTAGAGCAGTGTCTCACCCAAACACATGTTCAGAGTGGACTTTTTTTGTTGTTGCAGTTTTATATAGCGGGGAGTTTAAAGGATTTGCCCAAAATCACAGGGTGCTTCAGCCTCCCACCAGACTCGAACCTGGTTCCCCAGCTTGTAAGTTAGCTGCTCTAGCCATTAAGCCACATCTTTAAATACTGAACCAAATATTTACCTCCTAGTACATTATTCCCGTTTTTCCTCTCCCCTTGCACCCTTCTCCCCTCTGCCTTGCACCCTTCTCCTCTCTGCCTTGCACCCTTCTCCCCTTCCCCATTGCAACCTTCCCCCCCTCCGATTTGCACCCTTCTCCCCTCCATCTTGCACCCTTCTCGCCCTCTGCCTTGCACCCTTATCGCCCTCTGCCTTGCACCCTTCTCACCCTCTGCCTTGCACCCTTCTCACCCTCTGCCTTGCACCCTTCTCGCCCTCTGCCTTGCACCCTTCTCGCCCTCCCCCTTGCACCCTTCACTGCCTCCCCCTTGCACCCTTCTCGCCCTCCCCTTACACCCTTCTCCCCCTCCGCCTTGTACCCTTCTCCACCTCTGCCGTGTTGTGGTATGCTGTAAAGTCCGAGCCCCACCACACTCTATCTATCTATCTATCTATCTATCTATCTATCTATCTATCTATCTATCTATCTATCTATCTATCTATCTATCTATCTATCTATCGCGCTCACTCTATCTATCTATCGCACTCTATCTATCGCACTCTATCTATCGCTCTCACTCTATCTATCTGTCGCCCTACCTCTATCTATCTATCTATCTATCTATCTATCTATCTATCTATCTATCTATCTATCTATCTATCTATCTATCTATCTATCTATCTATCTATCTATCTATCTATCTATCGCACTCACTCTATCTATTGCACTCTATCGCCCTCACTCTATCTATCTATCGCCCTCACTCTATCTATCTATCGCACTCTATCACCCTCACTCTATCTATCTATTGCCCTCATTCTATCTATCTATCGCCCTCACTCTATCTATCTATCACCCTCACTTTATCTATGTATCGCCCTCACTTTATCTATCTATTGCTATCTATCGCTCTCACTCTATCTATTGCCCTCCCTCTATCTATCGCCTCTATCTATCTATCGCACTCACTCTATCTATCTATCGCATCACCACAGCATCACTCAGCACCACCACAGCATCACTCAGGGGCACCACAACATCAATATGCGAAACCATTGCATCACTGAACGCCACTGCATCACTCGTTGCCACCACAACATCACTCAGCGCCACCACAGCATCAATCTGTGCAACCATTCAACAACAACTGGTTCAAGTATGCTCTCTCAATGTTTCAAGCTTTATTACAAATGTCACAAAAAGATGTTAATATTTCACTTCTGTTCTTGGATTTTCGTCACAATAAAATACACTGAACATAATCTTCTCGAAAGCTATTTACAAAAGTTTAAGCTATTGCCATTATAAATTACAATACATTTTATTTAAGTATTAATTATTTAAAAAAATTAAAAGCCATTGTTTTTTGTGATATCAACACATCTAAGTCACGTAAATAAAACACATATTGCATTACAAATGCTATAGATGTCACATTTGCGAAACTTAAAACTATTGGCATTGTAAATGAAAAAGATATTAATTTTGCTATTTTCAAAAACAACACACAAATAAAAAATGTGTCATTTACAATACCAATAGCTCAAACTTTCCTAATGCGAGACTTATTGCATTGCAAATGCTTGTTTCACTTGCATACTCTTTGAGCAGTGACAGTACATTGTAACTCAGTGCATGCTTTGAATATGGTAGTTTTCTTCAAAAGATTGTAGCTAGTGACTACCGTTCATAACCCACTGCAATATTGCCTGCCCAGAGAATTATACAGTCGGGTCCTCTGAACACACCTACTTAAGCCTAGTGATGACCCTGCCCTTTGGGAATGGGGAGCTATATTAAGACACACAGAGATGATTTACTTAGTAGGCCTTGGCCAAAAAATATGATGGCTAATTATTCTTTTATTGACGTAGCTTGAACCTGGCAAAGGGCATTAGGGTACTTTCATGAGCTCCAAAATAAGTTACACTTTTTTTAGGGACGGGCAGGTGACGTGAATTGCCATGAAACAGGATGTTGAGCCGAGGCTGGGATAAAAGCTTGCTTCCCCATTTCCAGTCTAGGCTGATATAGCTAGAAAGTCACATCCCCTCTCTCGCCTTGATTTTACGCTATGTCAGGTTAGTATCCCAATTGCCACAGCATGTAAATCACCATTGTCAGACAATCTTTCAAAATCATTGATATGTAAAGATTCAAAGCCGCTTAAGTATCCATAATTCCTCGTGATATGCAAAACACCACAGCCAATCATGTATTTCTCCATCAGTAGTAATGAATGCAGTAGCATTACAAATACATCTAAAAACAAGTCGCTATTGTTCAAAAGGGATGGGTAAAATGTTCCTCAGATGGTACTAAGATAACATAAGGACACCGAGGACGAAATGCGTGGGCAAAGTATCAGACACCATATCTCATCACACACTTGTGAATATCACTTGGAAGAAAGAGATGCACAGATAGGTTCGCAGAAAGCAAGGGCTCCTAAATTGCATAATTTTATTTAGATCATCAAAAAGGTACTTGCATATATATATCTCAGATTATTGGAACTTCCCGCTGCCAGTTCGTTTTCACTTTTTCACAGTTAAGTGCAATTTTTATTTCAGTTTTAATAATGCAGATTAAACTACAAACATTTTTAAGTATATACGGCATAGCTTAGAATATATAAGAATTCAAGTGTAAAATGCATGGCTAAAGCAAAACATCTTATACTATAGTGAAGTAAGAGATAATGGGAGACAACGTGAGAAGGAAGAGTGGAGGGAAAGTCTATTGGTGATATACTAAAACAGAAAGAATACACTTTTTTTTTGTTTAGTTAAATAATAAAACAATAGAAGAATGTCTGTCACCTAAATGAAGAGAGTAAAGTTAACATTGTTATAAAATAACTGTGGAAAATATTATAAAAAGTTAAGCACAAGTTATAGGCAGCGGCAGATTTACACGCCACTTGCGCCACTTTTGCGTCACTTTTCCCATGTTTAAAGTGACGCAAAAGTGGCGCAAGGTGCTTGTAAATCTGCCCCATACTCTCTAAGATTGAACTTTGGTCAGAAACAAGCCATTTTCATGCAGTAATATATTTTAGTAAGACTTCACCTGATAATAATGCAATTTTTGTAAACTATTAAATGATTTCAGAATTAACAGCTAGATTCATCAAAGTCCCGTTTTGCGAGTCAGTAATAACGATTATTAAGGAATCGCTATTACAGACTCGCAAAACGGGATTCAAGTACAAATCGCAAATTATTTTGCGATTCCTACTGCTTCCTTATTTGCGATTAGCTAATTGCTAATCGCAAATAAGGAATAACTCCCCATTCTTTCCTATGGGCCTAAAGGCCCATAGGAATGAATGGGAAGACATATCAATGTGCGAATCGCAATTAGCGATTCGCATTTTGAGTTTGCGATTTCAAGGGTGCAGGGGTGTCCAAAGGACACCCTGTGGCACCCCTGAAATGTAAATGTAGACTGATGCTGCACACACACATGTCCAAAGGACATGTGTGTGTGTAACATACAACTTTGAAAAATGCACTAAAGTGCTTTTTTCAAAGTTTTCGCTATTTACCACGAAGTCAGACTTCGCGGTAAATAGCGGCCAAAAATAGCAATTTCGCAATTCAAAAATGGTTCATGAATTGCATTTAAGGAATCTCAAATAGAGATTCCTTAAATGCAATTCCTCGCAATTTAGAGATTTCGCAATTTGCGATTTTTGCATTTGGGATGATGAATCCCGAATGCAAAAAAGGGCCAGATTCAAAAAAAGGGCCAGATTCTCAGAATCTGGCCCTTTTCGAGCCAATTTTACAATGATGAATCTGGCTGATTGTTCCCATGGGATGTTTTGAAATGCAACAAAACGTAGTGGTACTTAAATCTATGCCGTTCTTTAATTTAATACAGCGTTACTTGTGAATACATGTTAAAGCAAGCCAATGTTCAACCTGACTATTTTATTTTTTGTAACAAAAATTGCTCTGATGTCTAACGTAAAATAGATTAATTGTCACTTTAATCCAACTCTGTTAAGCAAAGGAATTCTCTGGAAAACTCTTCTTTGCCATGAGTGCTCCAAGTGTCTTTTTTTCTCCAGGGTTCATGTTTGACAATATATGTATAAAAGATTAAGGAATGTGTTCAACAGATTACAACCCCCACACACACTCATTGTAAGTGTTAACAGCAATTAATTTTCTAACCATGGGAGATCAAATAGAAACCTAACTCTGCTTTAAAAGCGTAAAGTGGCCAGTGCAGACAAATTGTTCAGTTGAATTATTTTTTAATGTATGAACTTTAATGAATGTGTCTGGTGAGTGTCTGAAATCTAAAATAAATACCGATGAAATAGCTTGGATGCTCGAAGCAGACCTTTCAATCTTAAGAGAAGGGTCAAACTAGCAAAGTATTTGGATGCCTGAATACCTAGGGACTCATTTATGAGAAATGACGCATCGCTGCGTGAAAGCAGCGATGCGTCACTTCTCAGTGTGCACTCCTTGCGACATTCCTGATGCGTCATATTTAATGTATGACGCATTATGCGCAAAAGTGACGCATTGCTGGAGTGTGTCACAAAAGTGACGCAACTCCAGCAATGTGTCCTTTCACATGGGGCAAGCCCCATGTGAAAGGGCCTGTTTCAGTCTTACGCCTGCTGTGAGGCAGGCGCAAGATTTTGACGCAACGGCGTCCTAAAAGTGACGCAGTGAAATGTCATAAATTTCACTGCGTCACTTCTACGACCCTTCCTTGCGTCAATAAGCCCCCCCTGCATACATTTTACCTGGCGCAGGTATAATGTGGCGCAGGGGTTTACAAAGTGACGCATCTACCTAGATGTGTCACTTTGTAAATATGGCGCAACAAGGTGCATTTTTATGCCACTGGTGCGTCACAAAAAGTGACGCACCGGCGGCGTAATAGTGATGCACAGCCTCATAAATGAGGCCCCTAGAGTATAAGAAGGCTTGACAGATATCATTGCTTTCGTTTTTACTGGATTTATGGGTTTAAAAATGAATCATTAAGTCCAATAAATGTGGGTCCAAAGACAATATGTTACAGGGACAGGATTGGTGTATGGCTTAGTTTGCTCCATCCTGTAAATTCAGCTTAGTATTCAGCTCATAATTACTCCCATAGGCTTGATTTCTGCAACCAGTAGATCCTGACAGATCTTAGCACCGCTCCCATTTCTGGCGATATTCTCCCAATTATAGTTTATTTGCCCTGTGCTTATCCATATCAATGGTCATGTTTTAAGTGCAATTAAAAAAAAAAAAAAATTATAACAAGAAATACCAGCAGGTCAAAAAGAAAAAGGTAAACTGTCTAAAGTAATGTGTTGGTTAGGGAACAGTCACAAAGTCCATATTCAAATGATACGTGGTGACCATCAAATGATTCCCATCAGATACCCATCCTGTGCCGCCCTACATCATTTGGGATCCTTCAGCCGAAGGAAGTGATGTACAACCACTAAAGATTAGGTGAACTGTAACCTAATCAAGTGGAAAGAAACTCAAATGTGATGGTTTGATATGTGTGGCATAAGGAGGGTAAATGACTCGCAGTGCAAAAAGTGTGTTAAAGTAACAGTATTAGAACAGTGAGTGATTTAAGATTGGGTTGTGGAAGTGGAAAGACATTTTTAATAGTATCCTATCCACACCCAACAATAAAAACAGTGCAAGGTAGTCTTAAACATATATGACTACTTAGATGGATTAAAGGTCAACATGTTTCTGCGGTAAATGGAGTCTCGAGATATCCTCCTGCTTCATCAGGACCTTGTGTCAGTGCTACTGCGTAATGTGTACAATTAAGAAAAGTGAAATTGGTGTCACCTGAAATTCACCCAATGTGTGGAGAATATACGCTCCACCTCACCTGGTCTCCCTCCCTCCACGACAGCCTAGACGGATGTCCGGAGAACCGACGGACAGAGAGGTGCTCCGTTTTTACCTGCGCTGTAGCCAGGTGAGGTGGAGCGTATATTCCCCACACATTGGGTGAATTTCAGGTGACACCAATTTCACTTTTCTTAATTGTACACATTACGCAGTAGCACTGACACAAGGTCCTGATGAAGCAGGAGGATACTATTAAAAATTTCTTTCCACTTCCACAACCCAATCTTAAATCCCTCACTGTTCTAATACTGTTACTTTAACACACTTTTTTGCACTGCGAGTCATTTACCCTCCTTATGCCACACATATCAAACCATCACATTTGAGTTTCTTTCCACTTGATTAGGTTACAGTTCACCTAATCTTTAGTGGTTGTACATCACTTCCTTCGGCTGAAGGATCCCAAACGATGTAGGGCGGCACAGGATGGGTATCTGATGGGAATCATTTGATGGTCACCACGTATCATTTGAATATGGACTTTGTGACTGTTCCCTAACCAACACATTACTTTAGACAGTTTACCTTTTTCTTTTTGATCTGCTGGTATTTCTTGTTATAATTACGGTACAGGGGATGATACCATTGTATGGTCATTAAATATTCCCCATCGACCCTCTTTATTGTTAATCATGTTTTAAGTGCACCTTATGGTGTAATGAGGAGGATGGGGAACAGACGCAGAGTTCGGAACTCCTGCTGCTTAAAGTATAGGTTTAGGACTTATGAAGGTTCAGAATTTTCAAGGAGGTCGTGTGATTCCGTGTGTTGCAGTTAAGCCCTGAAATAAGGTGCATAAAGAATTGAGGTACATTTTTATAAAATGTTTGTGTTGCCCTTGTACCACAAAAAGTAACACAAATGTGACGCAAAACCTAGATGGGATTTGCCAAAGCCTCACAGCCACCTTGCATGACACTGTGGTGCTTGATAAGTCTGGAGTAACGCAAGGCAGTGGAAGTCACTGCCCCTGGCATTACTCTGCCACAGAGAGGTGTTTCGTGGGTGGAGTGTGGGTTTTACCATGCATTCACCCTTGGATTTTGGCACATTCCTAGATTTGCCATGAGTGGTAGACTTGGGAATGTGTGAAAATGATACACCCTCCTAGGTGATACATAGCAAGGAGAAATATTTGTATTTATCCCAGTATTTTCCATTGTACATGTACTGCATCCTACAGCACATGTAGAAAGAGGAAAACCCCTCAAATGATGTTGTGCAGGAAGGTGTCCCATTCTGCGCACAAATAATCCTGCCAGGAAATCAGGCATCCTTGCACCAGGGTGCAAGGGTGCCTGAGTTGGAGCTAAGCAGCCACAAATGTACTAGAGCATAGAGAGAGCAGGGATAACCAATATCTTAATAGATATGGCGCATTTCTGCCCTATCATGCAGAGCAAAGCAGCAAGATGTCTTGCTGCATTACTTTGTGTGCAAGAATGGTAATTATGGCCCTTAATGTCAAGCTGAACGACACTGGTTGCCACAATTTATTGGCGGGTCACTGGTCAGTTCAATGAAGAACTGTAAAAAATGAATAGATCATTTGTGGCATAATACGCAGGCAGTTACCCAATAGATCCAGGGATTCCTACTGTTTTTGGGGAGTTGGCCACTCTGGCATGCGGTCCTATCCCACTGGGAGCATATTTGTTTGGTGAACATTTTCTTTTCCTCTTGAGGACACAATAAGTCCACAAACAACATAACACACTAATTTTCTGTGGGTTGTCTGGCATACGGACCAACCACCATGGTAGGCATAATGTTTGAGACACAATGTTTTTATCCCTATGGGGGCATTTGGACCTCCCTCCCTGAGCTATTAAAGGCACCAGGGAGCTCACGCCTGGGGCTAAATACTTTAATTAAGGAGCAGGAAAGTGGCCCCCTCCCTGAGCCAATAATGGCCACAGGGACCCCATCACCCGGGGCTGTCTTACATGCTATGTCCCAGTGAACCCATCCGGGAAATGATGGTTTCCCTGCCCACACCAGCACAGGCAGGGAAACCTGTGTTTCCTTCCACTTGGTGGGAGCATTTTCTAATCTTCCTTCAAGCGTGAGAAAACACAAAGTCTGCACCCAGGTGGCGGGAGCTTTAACTATGCTCTTGCCAGTTGGAAGCAGCCTTTTGATCTGTTTTTATGCCCGCTCTCATGCGTGCAGAGAATCAGATCACAATTTTGCTCCCACCTGAATGGAGCAGCATGGCTCCCCTCCCCGTTATTTTAAGTTGTGGCCCTTAGGATGTGGTCCCCAGGGCCTAATAAGGCTTGGGGAGGTTGGACCACACAGCCAAATCACCCGTCAATAATAAAAGGCCCTGGGGGATGGGGACCCAGGGCCTAATAAGGCTCAGGTAGGGGGGCATGTGGACCCATCCACTATAAAAAACATAAGGTCACTGTGCCTAATTAACCTCCATGCACGGCCGAAGGCTATGCATGGCTGGGGTTTTGATTTACAAATGGTAATAAAATATTACTTACATTAAAACAATCTAGAAATTCACTGAAAAAAAGACAAATATTAGAGTAATGTGATAATTAGTATGACAAAAAGATGATTTTTACAACAAAAATAAACTTTGAATTTCACTGAAAAAACAAAAGGTTAAAGCAACATTATATTCGGTCAAAATGTAAGTGACAACATTAACGTTTTAAACACATAAAAAAAGAAATTCAGCAGTTATAGATAGAAGAGCTAACTATAACTTGTGCCCCACCATGCACTGCTTATGACCTCACATATTATTATATCACTCATGACATGTATTTTTACATGATTTATAACATCACTGATGACATCTCAAAGGACAACATTGATGAAATCACTGATGACATCATCCAAGCTTCTTTTGTGCACATTGCTCAAAAACAGGTATACAATTAGAGCTCTGCAAGTAAGTGCAAAATGGCTCAGAAAATATGAAGCATTATTACTGCTATCATATATACAACACCCTTGGTAAGGCAAGCTTGCGCTAGGTGCAACATTGACCCTTTACCATACAATTCATGGTTAGCCGAGTTCATGTTGACTATGAACAACACATGAAAGGGTAACCTATCCTGCACACAGTGGTCAATCTGTATACAACTGTACAGGGAAAACCAAGTTCCTCCAGATACTGAAGCCCTGTAACATAACTAATGCCATACTATGGACAGTATGTATTTGCCTGTATCGACACCTGACAGTCACCAAACTTACTTTGAGAAAATAAGTTGATATTTGTAGAAAAGTTGGTACTGTAAACAGTGTCAGCTCAATGGAGAAACTTTCCTCTGTACCACACTGTTTCATACAGTGAAATATCCAAAATTGGGAAGATCCACAAACTCACACATAAAATACAAATTAGTTAGGGTATTCGTGTAGCTGGTGCAGAAAGAATTAATCTCCTGAGTATGAGATGGAAATTAATAGTAAAGAGAGCGTTTTCCTAAGCCAGCAATAAGTGTCCCCAATCTGCAATCAATTCGGACAGATTTCATTAATTCAAAATGTAATCCAAAAGTGTTTTCACAATTGTCATTTCTTTTCGCTTAATTTCCCTAATTTTATGTTGTAGCGTTATTTTCACATGTTCAATAATATAACTTTTGAGTACAAAAGTTGATAGGCCCAATGCATTTTGGGCTGTTTCTCTTTATCCTCATACTCTATTAAATCTCCTGGGTATGAGATGTAAATTAATAGTAAAGAAATTGTTTTTCCCAGCCAGAGTGAAGCGTCCCCAATCTGCACTCAATACGGACAGGTTTCAATAATTCAAAATGTAATCCAAAAGTGTTTTCACAATTGTCATTTATTTTTTCTTAATTTCTCATATTTTCATGTTGTAACGTTATTTTCACATTTTTAACATTATACATTTTTGAGTACAAAAGTTGATATGCCCACTGCATTTCTGGCTGTGCCTATCTTGGCTTAACATACAATTAGGTCATGCGCATAATGTGCTCTAATTTATGGTGAATTGATCAACCTCTGCTTGCATGCATACACTCAGTGATGTCTTCTCATGCAGATAGTAAGCTCTTTCTTGATTGATAATAATAGTGATGGTGAGGTGGAGTAACCAGTGAAAAAGACAAGCATTTGCAATGCAATAGGTCTCGCAGCATTAAAGTTTGAGTTATTGGCATTATATATGACAATGTGTTGCATGAATTTTTTTGCAAACTCTGTATTGGCACATGAAGATGATTTGCAAGTGGCTATTTTGTTGTTTGTAAATAAATATGTAAAGATTGTATATTTGTTTTGTTAAAGTTTAATGTTTCACCAGGGCGAGACCTAAAAAGGCAGTAATGTATCTTTGGATGTGTGGCGAAAGAGGCCTACTGGCTTGAGTGCGAAAAAATATTGCATTCAGGCAGGAGTGAAGAGGCTCTTTTGGGGTAGGACTGTGATATCATTCATTGGATTGGACCTCTTTGGGAAATGGACCCCATTGGGTGTGGGGGAGCTGATCTCAACTGTGCAGAGGGTTATAAAAAAGCGGAAGTAGTAGATTCCCTGGGACGGGAAGTATGGTACATTTGGGCAGGGTGGGTTTTTTCAAACGCTGTGGGATTAGGGGTAGATAAGACGTGTCGAGTAGGCCCCTTGGGTGTAGTCACTGTTGTGTTCGAATTGTAGTGTCAGGTGTCCATTAATCACATGGTAAAGATTGCAGTGGATCGCTAAGGTACATTGTATCTTTGGCTGCAGCTGATCCCCGTATGCACTTGATCGACATGTGCAGTGTGTATTGGATTTTATTGTGCAGCTAGTCCAGGGTGCAGCTGATATCTGGGAATCCGGCTGCTGCTCAGGCACTTACGTTTTCGGAGGAATTAGGTTTATGTTTTGCACATGTAGTATATCGAGGTCTCCAGCCGAGTGGAAATAGAATTTCAACCTTCAACAGGATTTCAATCCCTCTGTTCACCCTTGACCCTTCAAATGGGGAAGTAGCGATCCGGAGCCACGATCTTTTTCCTCTAATAACGCAGATATTTTTACCCCGCTGAAGGGTGGCCACAGCTCAAAGGAAACGTTTTGCGTTATTTACGTTCAACCATAAGTAAATGTGTAGTAAACCGGTCCAGATGAAAACGTAGCAGGGGCATTCACTGGCCTTTAGCATGCAAGGAGGATATTGGATGACGTAATCTAAGATGCAAAGGCAGCAATGACCCCTCACTTACCACCGCTGGCAATGCGCCCAGATTTTTGGTGGTGAAGGCAGGGTTTGGGCTCTTATTTTATTTTTTATATAGCGTGACCTCGACCCGAACTGCTTTACACGAGCACCAGTTGCATTTCAGATGGACGCATTCATTTTTTTAGTCACGGGGAGATTAAGTGACTTGCCCAGAATCACAGGATGTTTGAGCCAAAGCCGAGGCTCGAACCCGGTTCCCCAGCTGCTAAGTCGGCCGCTCTAGCCGTTAAGCCACATACTCAATTGGCATTCTCTCTCAGGAAGGCTGCTGGGATATGACAGGCAAAAGTGTTGCCTCATGGTACAGACAATGCTCAGTCACAGAGGTTGGCCTGTAGTAGGATCCATCTGTGCCATATCTGAACAGGACCAACCATAAACGAATCAGTCACGGCCTGACCAATAGGGGGCAGTCCACCGAACTACTACTACCAAGCCACATCCCATGAACACATGAACACAAACAGCCCCAGATGCACTAAGCCTTTGATGATACTCAGTGGTGAGGTGCAGCTTGAGCTCTTCTACAGCGAAGGTCAAACGCTCCATATTTTGGTTGAGGGGTGTTTTCATTTAGGGAGAGAAATTAATTTCATGATTATGAATATTCATTCATAAACTCGGGGAACAGTTTGGAATAGTATTCCATTCAATCATTTTAGCTGGGCTACACCATTTCAGAAATAGATCAAATACATGCACATGAGTTGTGGGCCCATGCCTAAAGACACCTTCCAGTTTCAACTGCTGGGCGTGCCCCAACTGGAAGGGCGCACAAGTAACCCCAGGGGGGGGACTAAGATTTTGCATGTGGTTGGCCATCTTCTGTGATGACATAAGGGCCAAATACAATGGGAGCCAGATGATGTTCCAGTTTGTAAGATTAACTGAAGCATCTTCACTCATCATCATGCAGTGTATTTTTAGACCACTCTGACACTGCTGTGGTCATTAAAAAACAGATGGCATGTTAGACCTTGCAGACATTGTTCAAAACCCCCAACACAGCCATGTCTTAAGAGGCAACCAGCACAAAGCCTGCTCGACAAGTCCCTGGACGATGGCCTCCAGTCTCAGAAGGCCTCTGGTCCAGAGGCTCTCCCTTTTCTATTCTTAACAGCAGGCCATTCTCAGTTCATATGCCGGAGGCAGGCTGTCAATCCAGCGGGCAACTGGTTGTAACAAAGAGCAGTAATCACAGCCTGAGCAAGCGCCATAAACTAGCAGAGGCGAAGAGCACAGCACTTTTGTTGTGGACGGGCAATACGCATTTCATTTTACAAATACATGCTGATGTCAGTCTGTGAGGCTCTGTGACAGCTACAATGTGAGCTCCCACGGGAGGCGCGTGGCACCATACAGAATGCCTCGAAAAGTAAAGTCTGTCAGTGAATTGGCTGAATAACAAATACCAATATAGGTACACACGTCCAGATATACGAAACAGAATTATAAACATGATTTTCATCTTTTTATACATCAGATTAAGTGTTAAAAAAACAAGATATTTCTTCATGCTATGGGTGTAAACGCAGCCACTTGTACCAAACCCTCCACGCTAAGAAAGTGTCACTTTGAAACCTGCCGGGAAAATTGGCATGGCATGGGTGTGGAGGATTCTTTCTACGTCAGCCCTTTCCCAGGCGAGACAAAACAATCATACCAACCTGGCAATAAGCATTCAATAACACTGCAAAAACAGCACTGCCTGTGCAAGAATCTTCATCTGTACCTTAAATGGACTTATCTCCGTAAACATAAGGTGGAAAGCCCTAATGTGGAAAGCCAGCGAAGCATACATCTGCTGAGTGAGTGTATAAGGCAGTGACAGAGCTCACATCCACCATCTCTTCTTAATGTTGTGATTTTCTGCTGGATTTGAGCGCGCGGGATTGCTAAACCTACGTGCAAATTCGGCAGTAGAAAAAAAGAGAAATTCCCTTTCATGGGCGGATTCCCTGCTGTCCTGTAGCCGTCCGTCTCTAAGGGGTTTGGGTACAGGCAGGAATCACGGTGAATGCACACACACAGCAGCAGCATGACCGGTGC
Source organism: Lissotriton vulgaris (assembly GCF_964263255.1). Taxonomy (NCBI): domain Eukaryota; kingdom Metazoa; phylum Chordata; class Amphibia; order Caudata; family Salamandridae; genus Lissotriton; species Lissotriton vulgaris. Next base: position 410,872 of record NW_028249573.1, on the reverse strand, counting down.
TGTCAGCCCTCGCACTAATCAGCGGTCTGAGCCTCACAAAGCTTCTCAACCTGGCTGTGTTGCGATCAGAGCCTGCTGCTGCAGCCCGTATTTAATGGGGATCCATGTTTTGCCACACGCACCCGGGCGAGCTGCCTCCCACTTTCCCCGCACACTCTTCTGTATCAGGTCACGCTGCTCGGCTTTCATTAGCGGAAAAGGAAAATGCACAGACAACAAGTGTTATTAAATAAATCAAGGTGCAGGCATGCTGTTTTGGGAGGTGGGAGGGGTTTGAAAGCGCCAGTGTTATTAAATAAATAAAGGCGCGGACATGGCAGGCGTCGGATTTGTGTTTGAGAGAAGTCAGCATGAGTCACCGTACACATCAAAGGCCTGGGGCATTAGAGGAAGAGAGTGAAGCAGCCCCTCCGTCAGCCTAAGGAACGCCCAGAGGTTCCTGGCAGAGTCGGATTCCGACGCGCGCCTTGGGATTGGGCCGCGCAACGTGAGCTGTCTACTGAAGAAACTCACGTGCGCGACCCAATCCCAAGGCACGCGTCGCAATCCGCCACTGCCATAGACAATGCTGGGCGCGTGGCCAGCTCATTACTCCCCTCGTTGCCGGCTGAGCCGGCAGCTATAGTTCTTGCGGCGAGAACACGCTTAGCGCGCGTTCGCCATGGCGAGACCTAAAAAAGAATGCATTCCTAAAATATATATGTCAAGGTAAAGGTCACGTTTACATGCAGGTTGCAAGCTTGTGTATATATTATGTCTCCAAAACACTGCGATTCTGCTGTGATTTTAAAAAAGATGTGAGGCACCGGGTCCTGAATAGTGTGCTTTCCTTAAAAATAATACTTACTCTGACACGCGATGATAACTAAGGGCAGCACGCCTTTCTCACTGGTGGTGGTGCAAGTCATCTGTGAACATTACCTATGAGGTTGTGCATTAGTGTCTCACAGTCGATTTTCAAAGCATTGTTTATTTATTTATTTGAAAAGTTTTATATAGCGCTGGCTAGACCCGGAGGTATCAGAGTGCTTTATAAGAGCATCAGATCATGGTTACAGGTTACATCGTTACAAAGGTTACACAGTTCTTAGAGCATGGCAACATAGTTACTTGTAAGGTCGAGATAAACAATAAGCACAAATACTTAAGGGGAAAAGAATGCAAGGTGAGAGATTCAGGGGAAGGGGTTGGAGTAGAGGAAGTATATAGATAATGAAGGTGGAAAGAGGAGGGGAGGGTGAGAGACACAGCATGGGGAGAGGAGGGGAAAGGTGACGGGGACACAAACCGGTAGACGAGTCAAGGCAACGTCCAGAGTCCAGTAAGCTGTGATCCCAGGGGAAGTGGTATCCCTTCCCTATCGGTATTGCGAGAGGTTCCCTTTACGCAGTGGACTCTCTCAGAGGGGTCTCTGAGACTCCAAGGAATATATACTGGATCCTTCCCCAAAAAGGGGAGAGGGAGTGCTTTGGCAAGGGGTGCCATAACATACCTCAAGTGTGAGTGGCTCCCTTGGTGCAGTGGACTCACTCAGCAGGTTCGCTGAGACTCCAGAGTATAAATATTGGATCTTTCCCCAACAAGGGGAAAAGGAGTGCTTAGTCAAAGAGCACAAAGGATAGGGGGTAGGCAGAGTAGCAGGCAAGGGGAGAGATTCACAGGATAGAGGATAGGAGCTAGGGAAGAGACAATAAGGAGAGACGAAAAGAAGTCTGTCTACAGACCGACTGTGTAGGTAACGACCAAGGAGGTAATCCACGGCCCATCTCCCCTATAGCTAAACTAAGTAGCTCCATCGGGCATCAGACAAAATAGTTCAGTCTCAAAACATTGAGAGAGGAGGGAGGGAGGGAGAGACATAAATAGAGGGAGGGTGCAAATAGGAGACGACAGGAAGTGCAACAATGTGGTTCAACAACATACTAGAAGAAGATCAACAAGTAAACATTAAATCAAACAATCAGCAATACAATTAGGGGAGGAGAGAAAAGAGAGAGAAAGTAGTGGGGCGTAGGGGAGGAGGGAAAGTGAGGATAAGGGAAGAGAAAACCGTAGAGACGAAAGGAAGTCTGTCTAAAGACCGACTGGGTAGGTGACGACCAAGGAGGGAATCCACGGCCCATCTCCCCTATAGCTAAACCAGGTAGCTCCATCGGGCATCAGACAAAATAGTTCGGTCTCAATACATTAGGAGAGGAGGGAAGGAGAGATATAAATAGAGGGAGGATGAGGGAGGAGACGACAGGAGAGACGGAAGGAAGTGCAACAATGTGGTTCAACAATATACTAGAAAAAGAACAAAAAGTAAACATTAAATAAAACAGTCAGCAATACATTAGTGGAGGAGAGAAAAGAGAGAGAAAGTAGTGGGGGGTAGGGGAGGAGAGGAGAGAGAGTGAGGATAAGGAAAGAGATAACCGTAGAGACGAAAGGAAGTCTGTCTAAAGACCGACTGGGTAGGTGACGACCAAGGAGGGAATCCACGGCCCATCTCCCCTATAGCTAAACCAGGTAACTCCATCGCGCATCAGACACAATAGATCAGTCTCAAGTGGCATATAGGCCAGAATAAATCTTTATGGTCATAGATCATGGTTGCCCAGTTTTGTAGCAATATCACCAATGCCTTTGTGGTATATGTAGTCGTAGGATGAAATCAGGCGCATGGTATGTTGTAAATAGCTGATAAATAAGCCACTCCAAGATGGCTGCTAGCTTATCCAGCGATAGTATGGCTCAGGGGAGTAGCCCTTTTACTCTTTCCATGAATCATACCTCTCGGAGTGTAGTCCTATGTCGCTGTAAATTGATGTAGGTTCCAGTGTTTTGTCTCAGGGGAGTAGTCCTATTGCTCTTTCCATGAGTCATACGACCCAGGGTATAGTCCTATGTCGCTGTCCATAGATGTAGATTGCAGTGGTTTGTCATTTAGTGGCCTGTTGTGATACGAATCCTAGCTCTTGTCTCTGCAGTTGGTTTGGGGTAGGTAGTCCTTTCTCTATTTAGTTAATTGTGCATGCCATTTTGGAGATGTTGTGCAGTTTTCAGCAGGCACACAAACAGGGGCTTCGCACTGAACACCGGACAGTCAATGTTGTCAATTGCACAAGCACCAAGTAGCGCAGTCAGCGAGCAAAACACAAGGGGGGGTGACTCTCTGGTCATGGCTGGTACACAGGGGTAGCGAGGGTGTAGCTCATCCATCGACAAATCATTGTGGCAGCCAGTTGCAAGAATGATGATGTGGGCACCTAGTACGGAGGGAACACCGGGCTGATCCTAACTACGGGTGTGTCCAAACACTGAGCCTCGTTTCCTAGGTGCTCGCGGCTGGTGGAGGCGGGGAGGGTTAGTCTCTGTGAGTTGCGGGGTAAATCGACTGGCCACAAAGGTAGCCTCAAAAACAATGCGGAGTTCAGGGCTGATCCTGAGCTCTAACGTGACCTGCTGCGTGCATCAGATGACTTGTCTTATTCAGCTGGTGGAGGGAGGGGCGGTACCTATATACGGCTGAGTCCATGCCGTGGTGATCCAGGGGTCTGCTAGCTGTCGTTCCCTTTCACAGCTTCTCTAAGTGCTGCCAGTGTGCATGATGCTACAATCGGATCAAGGCATCCTAAAGTCTGACCCTGTCCACTCTGGCTGGCCCTTCGATAGAATCCGGGTTAAATATCAAGGTTGCCCCAGAATTGCTCGCGTGTTAACAAGAAACGCAGTCAATAAACTAGGCCAAATATAGTGCCCCAAAAAATTCCACTGTTTTTGAAAATTAAACTGATACAAAGTGAATTGTTAGGGAATAGGGTATATCTTAACTTCTAAGAGAAACAAAGTGATTCTCTGTGTCTTAGTTGTCAATAAAGTTTTGAAAGAACATAAACAATACCTCTAGCGGCATTGGTGACTCATTACACTAGAATGCTAGATGTTCCCCTAATGCTTATTACGGTCAATGTATCTTCGAAATATATATATATATATAAATAAATGAATAAATATTGTCGGAAAGTGGCCCTTTTTGTATGGTCACACCTCGCTTTTTGCTCCAAATGCTGATGGTTATGACTCTGATAGTACACTTGAGTCTGCTGCCCAGAACCCAGTGCCTGTGCTCTCTCCCAAAACTGTTATGTTAACCTTTGTAATCTCAAATTGGCAAGTACTTTACCCCCTTATAAGTCCCTAGCATATGGTACCAGGGGTACCTAGGGCATAAGTGGTAAAGGTTCCACAGGGCTGCAGCACAGTGTTGTGCCACTCTGGGTGACCCAGGCAAACTACTGACAGTGGGCCTGCCATTGCAGACTGCGGGAGCAGTGCAAACTGCTCCAACTCGACTGTGCCCTCACCATCTGGGGCACAGTCAATGCACTATTTTTAATATATGTCAGGCATCCCTAAGGATGGTCTCCTCAGTCCAGGAGGCAGGGTGCAGTATATTAAAGGTGTGGACATATAAGTTCAAGCCTATATACCCTCATAGTGGTGTTCCCCATTGGAAATGTGGATAAGTGGATAGTTGGAAAAGTGTTAGCGGGACATAGAATAACATGGGATGCCACTGGGCACTCTTGAGATTGCCAACTCCATTATAGTAACACTAAAATATGTCATGTTTGGTATCAAACAAAGTGCCTTCTCATCCCTGGCATGTTGTTTGTACCCAGGGTGACATGGCATGCATCCAGTTGGCACCTTAGAGGTTGGTCACCTGGTTGAGCCAGCTTTAGTGTGCTCTGGCTGACCAGCCTGTGCTTTCCCATGCCTGCTGTAGCCAGGATTCTGCCCTTCTACCAGGCAGTGTGATCACTCCAGTGGTCAGAAACAAAGACTTGGGCAGGATGAAGGGCACACCCCCTCCTCCCAAGCAGGCAAGTGAATTGGCACATCAAGGCAGTGAGCTTCAAAAGGTGCACTGCCTTTGGTATGAATCTAGGCCATCCCCTTGAGGAGACCACAGTTCTCCCCTTGCCCCAGGTGCGCGTGCACCCGGGCGATGTGGGAAATTAGATATGCAAGAGGTATACTCCTCCAGGAAGGCTGCCTTAGGGTGGGCCGCATGATCTGTATACCTAAAATAGAATTCTGCCATCTTTAGGAGGGCAGACATAGTGGGTTCTGGGTGGAAAAGATAATCTACAACACCGGATGTGGTCACCTCAGGGGTATATTAGCTGTAGGGACTAGCTGCCCATTGGCTACTAGCTACCACACCCCTAACTCCCCTAAATATTAGATTTAAGGCACGCCTGTCATTAGTCACCTGCAAACTGCAGGTAAATAGAGTCGCTGGATTCAAAGGATCACTGGTCATCCAGCCCTCCATGGGATTGTACAAATCCAGGAAGTCCAGTGCATTGTGGAAGTTGTAGTCTCGCCTGTCCCGAAGTGTCAGGCCTCTACATTACTCCCCCAGACAAAGTGAAGTTCCAGAAGCTTTTTGCTGTGCTTACTGCTGCCAAGGCTTGTTGGTCACCCAAAAAGTAGTAGACCCACACACTCGGTGATGCAACACCGTGCAACCATCATTCAACATCAGCGGATGTGTATCTGTTGTGTTTTAGTACTCACTACCGAAGAATACACAAGATAGTTCAAAGACACTAATGAAGGTCAAAACCAGACTTGGGTGGACTTTGTGGACTTGTGGCCTTGTCAATGAAAGGACTACATGGCTGGATAAAAGGCAATAATGTGGACACTTATGATGGGCTGTATAATTTTATTAGAAAGGATTATAAAGGAGCACATTTTAACTGATTGTACCACAGAGATATTGCATCAGCATTTGGTGGATTCTAAGTTGGCTTCTCAGGAGAGCTGAAAGGGTAACTGACAAATGGGCCAGTACCAGGGTATCCTGAAATACTCTTGAAGGAAGTGACCAGAGAAGGGGTTCACAAACTTCCTGGCAGGGAAAGGAGTTGAGCAACAAACCAGCCCAAAAGATGGAGTTCTCTAAAGGACCCCAAATACTTCTCAGGTGTGTGGGTCCAAGACTTTTGTCAGTCCAAAGGCAAGGTTTACCAGGGTTGCAAGTGGTATCCGGCACACGCTTCTGGGTTATGTCATGACTGCAATCAGGCAGGTCATAAGAAAGGAGATGCAGCATGCTCTAAAAGTCCCATAAGGTTGGACAGTCTAAGGGATTGGCTAACACAAGAGTAGGGGTAGAGTTGTACTCTGAAGAGCCCTGATGTTGCCCAAAGGCTACTTTGGTTTCCATGGGCGGGGTGGATATTGAAGCTCCGGCTGTCTTGCCTCCAAGCTTGGAGAAGTATAGACAAAGGCCAAAGATCAATGGGACTGAGGTAGAGGATGCATCACTCAGCCATGGCGATGCGAGTTCTTGGAGTGGAGATGCAGCGCAGAGCGATGGGTCTGGGACGCTGCAAGGCTGTGATGTAAGATCCTTCCTCATCGTCGATGAGGGGCTTGTGATACAATGCCCTGCATTGAAGAAGCGTTGCGCACATGCTGGTTCCATAGAAGTTGCAGAGCTTGTGATATGGAGTCATCGTTGAGGATGCTATTGACGAGAGGCTTATGATGTGAAGCCCTGCGCAGAGCATGCGTCACACAGATGCAGTTCCATGGAGGCTTAGGGCTTTGATGCAAAATCCTGCATCAAGGATGTGTCGCACAGCAGTTCTGATCTGGAGGCAATATGATATGATATGATATTAAAACTTTTGTAGCGCGCTCTATTACTAAAAATAGTATCCTGGCGATATGATGAGGTGCAGCTCCAATGCAGGGTATTGGGAGGTGATGGGGTCTGCTGGGACAACAGTTGGGCTGGCCTAGAACTTTTAGGCCCACTTCCAAGAGTCCAGGGCTGGGGTGCACCACTTGGAAGAGCAGGGCTCACAGCTGGCAGAGTCCAGGTGCTGGGTTCAAGGTTGTTGGAACCTGCTCTGTCCCCATGGCACTGATCAGGAGACCAGTCAACTAGCCCTTGGAGTCACTCTGGTGGTCCTGGGTTCTAGATACAGATCTAGTCTTTCTCACTCAGGCAGGCGGGCAGAAGGATAGCACAGCTGGGCAGCAGAGTGGCAGTTTTTTGTGCAGCAAAGCAGCACAGCAGTCCTTCTTCTAAGTCTTCCACAGGTCCAGTTGAGAACTGTGAAGTGGGGGTTGATGTTCCATTATTTATACCTTGTGCCACTCTGATGTACGACAAGTTTCAGAAGGGTTCCACACTCTGAGGTGTCAGGCATCCCCTTCCCCTTCCTCCCTGCCCTGGCCCCAGCTTGTCTGGGGTCTCAAAAGACTAGAGACAAACCCTTTGTGAGTATGTTCGGGCAGAACCTTAGTCATGTGCAAGTGTGGTAGGTGACAGTTCCTCTCCTTTTTTAACTCCATCTGAGTTTTTCAGGAAGACCCATTATCATGCCATTCATGGTTTTGTTGAACCTTTAACAAAACCATTTGTCTGAGGGTGATGGGGTTAGTGAACTTGTAGCTCACACCACATTTATTCCATATAGATCTGAGGTATGCAGACATTAAGTTAGTCCTTCTAGCAGAGACCATCTCTTTAGGCAACCCGCCTAGTGAAGATTCCAAGAATGGCCTTTGCTACTGCAGGAGCATTTTCAGTGCTAAGGGGAATTGCCTCCGGGTATCTAGTGGCATGGTCAACTGCCACTAGGATGAATCTATTTCCTGATGCAGCTTGATGGTCAGAGGGGCCCACATTGTCAATCTATACCCTCTCAAAGGGTGTCCCAACCATGGTAGTGAAATTAAGAGAGGCTATATTTGTATGTCACTAGCTTGGCACGTCATTCAGGAGAGATAGAACTCTTTTACTTCTTCAGACAACTGGGGCAACCACCCTGTCCCAGGTTTTAGTTTGTCCCAGATGTCCAGCTAGGAGGATTTCATGGGCCAAAGTGAAGATGAAATCTGTACATATCCACCACTCTCTTAACTGACCCTGGTTTGGAGTCCCTAACCTCAGTGTACAGATGCCCATCCTCCCAATAGATCTTGTAAGTACCACTGACATCTCCCTCTTTTTGCCTTGCAGATTGCTGCCTAAGGCATTCAAGAGCAGGGCACTGCTTTTGCCCATGGCAAAGTTCCTCTCTGGAGGGTCACCCTGCCAAGTCAGGCCATATTCCAACAGCTCTAGTTCCCTCCTCGGGCACCAGGCCATCTGCCTCAGGAGATCCCTCCCCCGATTCGGGATCTTGCAGCAATCCACAAACAAGATGTAAGATACTCTTGTTCACCTGGCCTAACTTGGCCATGCTTTCGACTCCCACTCCATTGCGGTCAGCCTGAACTTGTGACTTTGTCCTGGTCCTCTGTGAGTAGATAACCACAGTTTTCGCTTTTGCCTTTTGGCGCTATTTTAACTTAAATCTTTCAAATTGTATATCTCTGATTCTACTATTTGGATATTTGCTGTTTTGTTCTTAAATTATTTATTACATTTTGTTATTTTTTCCTAAATTGGTGTGGCATTGATCTTTCACTATATTACTGTGTAAATTGTTGCATAAATACTTTACACACTGCCTTGAAGTTAAGCCTGACTGCTCTGTGCCAAACTACAGGAGAGTTGAGCACAGGTTAATTTGGGGTTGGCTTGTGACTTTACCCTGGAAAGGATTTTGGTTGCTGCTTGAGTAGGGTTTCACATCACTCAAGCAACAATCCAATTTATTACATTGCTATTTGTACTTAAAATTTAAAAAAAAAATCCCTCTGTTTCCCCTTATTAGACTTCTATCATTTTGGAGTCACTTTGTCATTAAATTATTGTCTATTTTTATATATAATTTGGAGTGGGATTTTTTTAACTGTTTTGGTACTTCTAAATGCCGCACACATGTCCTTAAGTTGAGCCTCTCTGCTCTGTGCCATAGTTACCATAGGTTACTGAAAACATTACTGGACCTAACAAGAATAGTAACCTCATTACTTGAGTTGATTTACCATTCACTCCACCTAATAAATCACTTTCGGACAGTGGATAGCTGCAGATTTTGAGCCAAAGATCGGCTTCCAACTTGGAAAGGCAAAAACCCAGTCATTTCTGAAAACTAGACACCAGAGGGATTGTAAGGTGGTGTGACCAGTCTGGATCCCATGATGGTTTATTACGCAGAACCCTTACAGAACTCAAACTTTGGCTACTAACATATGTTTTCCTTATATTACTGTGAGGGACCGTTATGAAATCTGGGATGATTCACAAATGACCTACCACCCAGTGTTTCTACATGTATCTAGTTTCTAGGTTTCAGAAATTTCTGGGCTTGGTAGGTGAACCTGGGTTGTGAAAAATTGCATTTTGGGTAGGGGTGGACGGAAGTCGCGTAAGGGACTTTCACGGAGAGGCACGGAGATTGAACCAATCTCAGTGCCTCTCCACAAATTTCCTTTACGTGACACCTGCCCGCCCGCCTCCCGTCCGCAATATTAAACATTATTCCACATGCACATTCCTCGCAGTCTCGCTCGCGCATGCGCAGTTTCAAGAAGAAGGCGCGATAGACCATGAAGATGACCCGCAATAAGGTAAGTGTTATTTAAATATTATTTTAGGCTTTAATCTTTGTTTAATTTTGCGGTAGGGAGGCGGGCGGGAGGCGGGCAGGAGGCGGGCGGCCAACTTCCGTTCCGCCCCCCGAGTGTGCGGAGATTTGCCCCGTTTCTCCGCCTTCTTCGTGGAAGGCGGAAGGGACGAATCTCCACCCATTCCGTGGGCGGAACGGAAATGTCCGCCCACCCCTAATTTTGGGCTCTTTCCTATAGCTGGTGCTAGGCCCGCCCACACGAGTAGGGTTCCATTTCAACGGTGAGATGTGTGTGAATACTAGGTGGTAGGAAATGTGTGGGCAGTCTTCACAGAATCCAGGACCTCTCCTCTCAGCTCTAGCCTAAGTTTAGTGAAATGACAGACATGTGCCATAATTTCACCCAGCTTAGCACAAAGGTTTACTTTAGACAAACACATTCTGGATCTGGAGTTTGGGTAAAACAAGCTATCAGTGCCTCTGACATGAAGGGACTATTGATGGATTTCTAAGTCCAGGACTGCTAATGCGAGATGGGGAGGGAAGACCATCTATGCCAATGTATGGTGGGCCTCCCGCCCCTTCAACGCCTAAATGACAACCAAAGACTCGATCCTCTCAGGAAGCAGGTAATCTATTTCAGTGGTTTAGTCAATGTGTGATTAATATAATGTCTTATAACAAAACTTCAAAGAGGTTTCACACTGAGACAATTAGCTGAGCATTTATGGTTGGTATAAATGGGCAAGAATATTTAATGAAATTGAAAATTTGCGAATGAACATAACAATGCACACCAAATGTATACGATTAACCAGCTGACATTGTTCCATCAAAATCAGTCTTTGCTGCTTCGGGTAATGTGCCCTGTCGTGATACTGATTTTCCTCACGAACTTCAGTTAATTCCTCAACATTTATATTTCGAACAAAGTCTATGCAACTGAAAAGCATTCCTTTAAAATCTGGCTGCAGTGCAACGCCTTGTGGCCTAAAATGACCTTATTTGCCCTTTCACTGGTTATATTCGGCCATATGGAGCAGAGAGGCTTAATAAACTTGAGCATTTCCATATCAAGCAAGGCATGCAAAATCCCTCCTCTTTCATGATGAGTCAGTTTATCTCGGTGCCGTGCAGACATGAATTTTCATCAACCATATATTGCTGTTTTATATTTACTGTATGCCATTATAATCAGACTGTGATAACGTTGAAAAACAAGGCATCCTATTTGAGAAGCTAAATTGGGACTGCTGTGAAAGGGTGATAAGGGCGGAGAAAGAAGGAAGGGAGCAAGGAAGGATGGATGGGGGAAGATGAAGAGTTGAGGAGAGGGAAATGGAAGGAAGTGAGGAGAGGGAAAGGAAGTCAAGGCAAAGAAGGAAAACGAGATAGTGGACAGAGAAACATATCTGAAGGTAAAAATACGTACGGATGTAAACAGTAATGAACTTGAAAACAAGGTCGGTGAAGTGGGACAAGAAGACAGGAGGAAATGAAGGATGGGGTGATGCAAAAGGGAAATCGAAAAGTGAAGAAGGAAGAATCATGGAAAATGTAAAACAAAACGGGAGCTGGAAGTATACAAAGGGAATACACAATTCGGGGATACGGAGGGAGAATAAAAGCAATAACAGTGAGTGACATATAAACGAAATGACGTACAACAAATGAACACCAAAATCCTCATCATATGCCCTTATGTACTGCATTTGTCAAAAAGATCTTCGGCCTCATTTATGAAAAGTGACGCATCGCTGCGTGAAAACAGCGATGCGTCACTTTTCACTGCGCACTCCTTGCGACACCAATGATGCGTCATATTTAATGTATGACGCATCATGTCGCAAGGACTTACAGATACGTCAGTATTTCTGACGTATCTGTATGCGCAAAAGTGACGCATTTCTGGAGTGTGTCACAAAAGTGACGCAACTCCAGCAATGCGTCCTTTCACATGGAGAAAGCCCCATGTGAAAGGGCTTGCGTAAGTCTTACTCCTGCTGTGAGGCAGGCGCAAGATTTTGACGCAACAGCATCCTAAAAGTGACGCAGTGAAATCTCCTAGATTTCAATGCGTCACTATTGCGAGGCTTTTTGCGGGGGAACGCCCCCTCTGCATACATTATACCTGACGCAGGTATAATGTGGCGCAGGGGTTTAAAAAGTGACGCATCTACCTAGATGCGTCACTTTTTAAATATGGCGCAACAAGGCGCATTTTTTACGCCGCAGGTGTGTCACAAAAAGTGACGCACCGGTGGCGCAAAACTGACGCATGGCCTCATAAATAAGGGCCCTTGCATGTTCTCCGTCTTTCACTTACCCTCCTTCATGTTATTAATTCCCAATTTGTGTCTTTGCCTTCTTCAGACCATTCACAGTCCTTATATCCAGCACATCTTTCTTTGAAAGGAAGGATGTGAAGAGCATTCTTCTCTCATGTGACTGGCCTCCATTTTGAGTATAGGTAAATAGTATGATCCCCGTAGAACTTGACAACGCAGTCAAATATATTATCGCTAATTGGTTATTTCAGAGTATTATAGACAACACTCTTCTATTTTGTTTAGTCTTGCCTAGAAACAGCTTTATCTGTCTATTGAAAGACGTAACGTGAACAAAACAGAGTAAGCTTTGAGTCTGCCCTTTGCTCATGATTGGGGGATTTCTTATCTATCTCACTTCACAACTCCTGCGGCAATACTTTCCCCCCTCAATGACCCATGGCAGACATCTTTAATTTAATTTTCTTCATGTTTTAGGAAAATCCACTGAAAGATGACTGCTCTTGAAGCACTAGCTGGCATGTTGACCAGGTAGGGACAAAAACTGAAATTGGCAAGGCCAATGTTTTGATGTATCTTTTCACTGCTGACTCACTGTAGCAATCTTAGAATGAATCTCCATTTGCTTTAAAAAAATGCATTCAAAGATGACTGCTAAGAATACGGGGGGATGGACAAGAGTCTGCTAGGCAGAAGAAATGAGCATCAACAAAGCCAATACTTTTCATTGGCAAGACATATTGGCTTTAGTAATGCTTATTTATTATAACCTTCACTTCTCTTCAATATTTTATTTTACTATGCACTCTGTAATGTACTTTGGGTGTATATGTGAGACTCTTTGTGTCACACTTGTACCATGTAACATGGTTCAAGAGGAAATCAAATGAAAAATTAGATTTATGAAGGCTCGCAAGGCCTCCTTGCGTGGCCCTGTGTGGCTTTATGAATCTTGAGTAATGTGACACAGCAAAAATCACTGAGATGCATTACTCTGCATCAGGGAGGTGCTTCCATGAAAGTTGTGTGGGTGGTCTCACACAATATCCATGGATTTTGACGCATTCCTACATTTACAAGAACAGGTAAACCTGGAAAGAACCAAAAATATACGCCTCACCAGGAGAGTTGTAAAGAGGAGAAATATCTTTATTTCTTCTTGTTTTTCCTCTTTCTATGTGGGCCCCATTCAGGTGTAGGGGGCCTACATCTGTCGGTGTTTGGGGATAGCCGAGTAACTTATGTATTGTATCTTGTTTTATTTGCAAGTCTGTATCTATTCACTGCCACTCTACTGGCTGTGGAGAGATACATTCTATCTTAGAACTATAGAGTTTGCTGAGTTATACTGTTCTTAACGTTCTTAGAATGTTATGTATTGAAATGTAGAGTCAGTTGTATTGGAGATCTGTTAACTGTGGAGGTCGTGTTTCCTGCCTCTACAACCATGTAGTCTATTAATAAATCTTCAACTTACCTCTGTTTCCTGCGTGCTTACTACACTTTATTCATATAAAGAGCTATTTCTACCCTCTACTTACTCCTAACAGGCCCCTTTCTTTCACCACCAAACCTATACTCAACATTCCACCATTTCAACCATCAACACCCTCCAGCTCTTTTTACAAAAAAAACACAACCACTCAACCCTTACATTCCACTCTAACACACAGATTACCTCTTCAAGGAATAATATCTAACACAAGCACTCTTAACTCTTGTCCATCCCCTCTCACGCACCACATACACTCATTTCCAAACCACATCACCACCCCTTTACCATTCAGCTTCCACCACTCACCAACAATACTTTACATAAAAATGCTTCTCAGAAAACTACTACATAATCATCTCCTCTCACTACTCCGCAAAATCAAAACATAACACACACACCAGCCAATAAAATCTACCTCATAATGCTTTCAGTCACAAACTAGAAAGGAACACCCACTTCCACCCCCTTGGCTATATGAATAATAATATTACAAACCCTAAACCAACTCTACTTCCAAGCTTTCTTTCTTCCCCCACACTTAACACATATATAACAACACAAAAACTCTCTTTTAACCCGGTGGGTGCGTCGGACGGCCCCTGGCCGTACGAGGTCATAACCCCCGAATGTGCCCATTCCGTGTTTGCCAAATCGTAACTCACCCCGTCGTTCCACCCTCCCCGCCTTACTTCCCACTTGTACCTCCTGCCATCATGTCAGCCAACAATGCCGGTTAAAGTAGTGTTCATTGTTGGCCGCAGTTTATTAATATTAAAATTGCAATATTAAAATTACAATATTCAATTTTCATTATTACAAACAGCCCCACGAGCAATACCCTGCGTCGTATCTCTAACAAATGGCCTTGGTTTTGTTCGGGGAATGGGATCTCCCTGCGCTCTGCTTCTGGTAAGTTCCGCTCCTGCCCTTCTGGTGGGAACTACGAAAGGAATGGTCATACTTGCCCGCCCAAGATTTTACCTCCTTCGCTGTGAGCATTTTATGGATGAACCCAGATACGTCCTCCTCGTTCCATTCTATCTCTGGATGCCTCTGCATTTTGAGCCTAAAACCCTTGTCCTATTCCAGCCACGCTTCCCCTGGGAACTGCCTATGTGCCAGGTCAATATTAGCCTCATAAAGCCAAAGGTCTGCCGCACAGTGGGGGAATTTCTCTACAATAATGCAGGCCATTATTCTGAAGGCATCCAACCAATTTTCAAAATTGCGCTCCTTTCTGCTGCCGCGCCTCTCTCTCCTATCCTCCTCTTTCCTGTCACAGGTGGTGAGGTCTAGCCCCTCGAGTTGAATTTCGAGCAGAGAGAATATATCGATAAACTCCTTCCGCCATATTCTTTCTTTAACGGCTAGTGGGATAAGGCATGCTAGGCCGGTGGCCTTTGTTGTCAAAGATGCCGGGCCGGGGGATGGCCTGCTGTATGGATCGGAGGTTATGCCTCCCAGCGCTGGGCTCCCTGCCACGGATCCGTAACCCCAACCCATGACCGGGGAAATTTGCTCGCCCTGTGCCGGCAGAACCACGTGTTCCTGCCACCTAGCCTGGCACGCCCAACCTGGGTCGACCATGTGCCAAGATATGCCTGCCACCTCATCTGCGCGCTGCTCCCTGGGCCCGCCTGATACCCCATGTCCCGTAGTGTTAAGCAGTGCTGGCGCCAGTGATTTTAAGCATTCCTTAACTATCTCGCTGATATGCTCACCATTCGTGCTGGCCGATGTTTCGCTCTGATCATCATCATCGCTCGCACCATCGCGTCGCGGAGGTGGGGTTTTTTGGCGCTCCTTCCTCGGGGGGTTCTTCCTGGAGGACTTCCTTATCGGTGTCTTTTTGCGCCTTTTGGGATCCGATGGGCCTGCTCCCTCCTCCGCCTGGTCGACCGGTTGTTTTCTTTCCCTTGTCGATGTGAGGCTGCAGCCACTCGCTCCCGTGGGTGGCCGTGACCTCCCGGATCCTCTTCAGCAACTCGGCCACTTCCCCAGGCTGGCCCTCTGCCATGGCTCCTAGCGTAGCCGACAACGGTTCCTCTGCTCAGCCCAATGCGTGGCTTCGCTTCGGCTGCGTGACTCCGCCGGGGAATTTCTTTGGTGAGCCTCGTCGCAACTTCAGCCCCGTAGTGGCGCACTGCGCACCGCGGGGCGGCTGGTACGATGGTGCGGGGAGAGGGCTTCGGCGCATCGGTTCTTCTCCCTCGAAGTCCTAGTGTTCCGGAAGGTCCCGTCCCCTGCAAGGCTCCGCCGTCCGATTCTGCAGATCTTCCTGTTGTGCCGCTCTCCCAGCTCCACGAAGAAGTTGTGGCCTAGCTGGGAGAGTCAGCGACTTAAATCCCCCTGACTCTCCTTAGGGGGCTTCGGTGTATCCCCTGATTGGGGGATTTGAATGAGGCGGGGGGTGCCATTGGGCGCCTCTTAGGGGCGCCCAGGCCAAAGGTTACTTCCGGTTGGGCAGGCTGGTGCGCTGCCTGCTTCCGCTGGTCTCTGGGCGCTTTGGGGCGCCCGGAACCAGTTTCACCACTGGTTGGGGCACCACGTGGGTTATGGCGCCGGCCTTCTAGCCCCCCCCCCGGGGGGGTGCGGCGGCCTCTGCGACAGTGGGCGTGTGCCGAAAACAACCGGGGGCCATCTGAAACACGCCCACTCATTAATTTGCTCGCACCGCAGCGTAATTCGCATTGCAGTCAACGGGTTAACCACCTCTACTCCATTGGACAATTTAGAACCTTTCAATATGACCCACATGCTGCACCACCACCCCTAACTCATCCACCTTCCACCCTAAATAGATACAAACAAAATAAACAACATGCCACTCTTCACAACTTTGCATCTCTATATCTACTGCACAACAAGGCTACTCTACAGAAACAACACAGCTCACCAACTCCCTCTCAACCACCATCTCCACCACCTACACACAGAGACCCAACAAAACGTTTCCCTAGCCTGCGGGATGAGTAATATGATAGAGAAAAGCTACACTGTTGCTATCCTCATACAGCTAATACCAGCACTAAGGACATTCCTGCTACAAGTCCACAAAATACTACCCACTCTTCTACAAAAACAAAGTCACACCATCACCAAAACACATTCTCTAAACTGCTCATTAATCAATGTTTGATTACTCTCTAAAAACAAGCATCACATTTGCGTCCTTCTTATTGATACTCAGCCTGACTTACTTTTCATAAAAAAATCATGGGTGGGAGATGACAAGGCTCCATTGGTGCATGAAGCCATTCTTCTAGGCTATCAAACTATCGCACAAAATCATATAGGCAGAAGAGGAGATGGCCTAGCTGTTGCATTCAAGCAAATATTACATATCACTAAAGCTGACAACTTCTCCATAAAAGGTTGTGAGGCCCTATTCACCAGATGCAACCCTACACCATCTTTCCCCTGTAACTTCCTACACATTTACAGAGCTCCACCTAGCAATGCAACAATACCAGATACACTAAGAGACACAGTTTCAAACCTTGTAATACTCCACTCCAACGTATGCATTATTGGTTACCTAAAGATTTGGTTCAACAAAACCAATATGCCCCATCCAAAAACTATCATCATTGGCTTGTACGCACTGAACCTACATCAGATCATCCACAAAGCCACACACATTGCTTGCCACGTCCTTGATGTCATTTTAGCAAATATAGAACTTGCTACCTTTTAAACGATGACTCCAGTCAAATGGTCAGACCACCAGCTGCTTGCTTTCCAACTAAAGTAACACAAAGCAACACACCTAAAACCACCTTACATGTATCCTATCGGCCATGGAACAAACTCAATTTTGAACACTTAAAACCACAACTAACAGATCTAGGCACAATAAATTCCATCCCGAAAATATGTGAGTGGCTACATCTAAGTACAACAAAACAGGACAAAAGAAAACAGGCACCTTGGAGAAATACAGAGCAGAAAGAGATAAAACAGCAAATTAGAAAGCTGCTACGCACCTGGCTCAAAACAAACACCAATCAAAACAAACTTCCCCCAGAGAAACTAAACACACTATACAACTCAGCAATCAAAAAAGCTAAAAAAGATATTATTCAGACAAAATTCAAAATGCTAAAAGTGCAAATAAGGATTTTTTTTAAATACTCACCTAATTTCAGAGACCAAATTGCCTAGATGGAACTTATACTATTACATACATTCTTAATCCACAGACAAGCTGGCAAATGATTACACAACCAAAGCACAGAAGTTGGACTTCTATTTAAAACAAAGAAAATCCACTAGCACTGACCCTATTCCAAAATACCCCCCCCCCCCCCCCCAAGACTAGGCTAACCCAGCCTCTGCATTCCCTCCAACAAATATCACAAAATGAATTCATGGATCTGGTCAAAGCAAGCAAGCCTATGGGTAGCCCTTCACACCCATGTCCACCACAAACCTTCAAGAAAATTCACGTGACTACCTCTGCTGCCACACCAGTAAGAAGAATAATCAAATATTTGGGAATACTTCCGGAAGACCTAAAAAAGGCATGCATACACCCATTACTAAAGAAAATAAACCTGGACCCGCTTAACCCCGACAACTGCAGACCAATTACAAATGGACCTTTCCTGGGCAAACTGATAGAAAGAGCAGCATTCATCCAGATGTCACAATTTTTTGAAGATAATTTCATACTTTCAGACTTCAAAACAGGATTCCTTACAGGAAGAGGCACAGAATCTGCCCTCATTACCATCTGGGATGACATTAACAACACAGTTTACCAGAAAGGGGTTGCTGCACTACTTCTCCAGAACCTCTCAGCTGCCTTTAAGACATTTGATCATGAAACTCTAATACAAAGACTCTACGAAGCCGGCATAGAGGGGACTGCTCTTGACTGGATCACGTCCTACCCTCAAAACATAACAAATGTCACTGATACCTCCCCTTTCTCATCCAAACCATACTTCACAAAAGCAGGGGTCCCTCAAGCCTCTATCATCTTACCCATTCTTTTCAACATCTACATGAAGTCATTACTGGCACTGATTTTCATTTCACATGCTATAACTAAGCAGATGGCACACAAATGTTCCTTAAACTGGAAACCCGCAAAGACTTTGAAATGTTCAGCTGCCTCAGAACAGACATCTCAAATTGAATGCTTCCAAAATAGAAATAATCACATATGCTGATTGGAAAAATTATGACGTACTAACTGCCTGGCCTAATGACCTGGGAACACCGCCTCCTCCTGTGTGTATCTCACTGCCACTGTTGTCTGAGTATTGAGTGATAAAAGCAAATTGACAATATAAGGATCCACTCCCAAGGAAATTAAAATGTCCCACAACTTGAACCGATTAACTCGATCAAACGCGGACATAAGGTCCATAAAGGCAAGATACAAAACACACAGATGTGTCAGTGTGTATTTAACTGTCAGAGATAAAGATTGAGACATTGATCGGTGGTTGACATGCCTTTGCGGAAACCAAATTGGACGTCCGATAAAATCTGATTGTGTGTAGCCCACAAGGACAGTCTGGCAAAAAGGACCCGGCCCAGGACTTTAACTACAGCATCGATATGGGAGATCGGGCGATATGATTGCTGATCATCCTTGTTCCCTTTTTTGTAAATCAGGATTATTGTACCGGTAGACCAGGAGGGCAACATCCCCCATAGGGCTGCCTCATTTAGAACTTGAGTTAAAAGAGGGGCCCAGACCACAATATTGTCATGGAAGAGATCAGGTGGTTTTCCATCATGACCCGGGGCTTTATTTAGCACGAGCAGCTCTATGCTTGAATGTACCTCATCCAAAGATAAGCTAATGGGGATTAAATCTGGACTAGAGGGCATGTCTACCCGTGGGTCCACCAAGGAGCCTGCAGTATAAACCTTTTCAAATGGGAATCCCACTGGTCTGACAAAATATGGTGGCACACGATCAGTCTAGCTGGATCCACAAAACAGGGATTTGTAATGGTTTTCCAAAATAAAGTTGAATCCCTCAAATACCCCACTTCGGATAGATCCTCCCAGGCCAGCTTTTGCAGCCGGCACCTGCTCACTTTCACTGTTTCCTTATAAAGAAGCTAGCACTGAGTCACAATGTCTTTCTCCAGGTGCATCTGCTTCAAGGCTACCTTTAACCTCCTTAATGCTTGTGGGCACTTGCTGTCAAATCACAAGTGAGAAGCCTGGGCATCCATTACTGACTGTGTAGATAAAAGGCCAGACACTACCTGGATGATGGAAGTAAATGAACTTAATATATCTTCACCATGCAAGAAAAAAATGTAGGTTACACATTCTTCTCTGTTCAAGCAGTCAACCTATGGAACTCTTTACCCTCAATCATAAGATCCATGGATAACTATCTTATCTTCAGAAGACTACTCAAGAGTTAGCTCTTCCCCACAAAAACACCACACTCAAAAATAAATGTACAGCACATCCCAGTGTATATAAGCATTTCATTTGGATTATATATTTTTTTCATTTTTCAACAAAAATCCTTTATTCGATCTTACACATAAAATCATAAAAGTATTTACAGTCACAGTTTAAGGAAGGATATAGATAAAAATAGCATAATTCATGATACTTAAAAATGCGCTAACATTCAATTTGGTTAAAATCCATTTAATCTATATACATATACAAATACAATAAGAGTTTGTGAACCAGTCCTAAATTGTCTTTTGAGCCAACCTGCTTCCTCTTTTTCAAACATGCCCATAAAAACGATGCTAGTGAGAAACACACAAAAGAATTGTGCAAGGATTTGAGAAAAAGCAATGCTACACAACAGAATTTAAAAATGTAACGCTTACAAATCGGTACAAGAAAATGATGTCTTTCCTGGTGATAAAAACCACAAAAGAATAATTAATGTGTATATCTAGATATGCATTAGGTCTGCTAAACAAATGTATATATCACTTATGGTTATATTATTCAATGTTTAATATGTACATAGGTCACTGCATAAATAAGTAACAGTTATCATAACGTTTTATGTACAAATGCTTCACTATTAAACAATCAAAAGGTGGAAAAAGAAGAAAAAAATAAAAACTATTAGCTTAAAAGTACAGCAACACATGAAAGTCTGAGTTTATAAATGCAACTTACATTTAGATATATTACCTTCCTTATACATATATATATATATATATATATATATATATATATATATATATATATATATATATATATATATATATATATATATATATATATGCCCACTGGGGCTTTATCTTTTTGAAAAAGTATCAGCTAATCATCTATGCACAATGAGAATACTAGTTAAATAATATCGAATTTAGAGGCTGATTACTGCTCATAAATTGCCGATTGAGGTGGTTTTGGTGAATCAAAATAAGCCCACTTGGGCTGAATTGGCTTTACCAGAAACTGTGTGAATGTCCCGAATTGGGGTAGAGGAATGAGTATATATGTAAGAAATATTTATTGTTTCTTATTCATTCTTTCACCGTTTTTTACCACTTTGATTAGAGGCTTTATTTATGTATATTGCATTTTGATGCGTTTATCTAAATGACACTGAAAAATAATTCTTTACTCTAATGCTGTGCACGATGAGAACATGTGTAAATAACTTTTCTATTTCTATGAATTTGTTTGTCACGTGATGCATCACGTCAGTATTGAGCACTTTAAATGAATGTATGTGTTCACACAAACCCTATCGTGACCAAGCCTGCTGGGTCAGGCGAAACGCGTCGTAAGCGACTTTTGAAATAAAGAAGGTTCTTTCACTACGCTGTGTCGTCTCCTTCGGAAACTGGTTCGAAGTGTTGAGCGCTTGATATATATATATATATATATATATATATATATATATATATATATATATATATATATATATATATATACACCTTCCCTGGTCATATGTATCTTTACCTTCATTACTTTACTCAAAATTCAGCATCTCCAGTGCATTACCCTATATCTTACCCTAACCCTCTCTCAATTTATCATAGACCTCCACTCTGTGACTCATTCCAAACCTCATTCCAATACTCTCTCTAATGCACTATTCTATTTCTCACCCTATACCTCTCTCAATATATCCACTACCTCCACTCTCTGACTCATCCCTTATCCCATTCTAATACTATGATCTCCAAAATAACCCTTTCTAAACTATTCCCTCCTCTACTCTCCTTGCATCATCTCAAACCTCTTTTACTATTCAGATCTCCCAAACAAGCCGTTCTAAACCCTTCCCTCATGTATCCCTCCTAGACTCATCCGATACTTCATCTCTCTCCCTAATCCACTTATAGAGACTCTTCCCTCCTCCATCTCTTCTTTACTCATACCAAACCTCCTCCTACTGCTATGATCTCCAAATAAACACTTTCAAGATGCTTCCCACTTTTATGCCGCCACTATCTTTTTCAATGCAACTATCAGATACATGTCCACCACTCAAATTAATTTCATATTTCCGTATACTAATTCACCACTAATATTTTTTTAAGTTCAGGAGTAGCGTGCTACTCACCTAAAAACACTTTGATACCTCATCAGGGGTATTAATCGCTATATAAATGCAATTACAATGAGAAGGGCCATTGAAATTCTTCAGTCACTGGTTTTTCTGCTTACTTGGATTTGTGTGCAATCCATGATCTGCTGTATAATCTGCAGGTTATACCAAGAAAACTTTGTTCCTAGCTGAAAGGCATCAGAAGTTACTAAAAATACATTGACGTGTTGCCTCGCAGTGGAAGGCCCTTTGCAAAAGTCAACTGGCCACTTTTGAATTGCCTATTGCTGTATTTGATTGTTAACCTGTGACAGGTGAGATGGAACCTTTGCCCAGGTAGTGTTATCGTGCAAAACCCCCCAAAATAATACAGAAATATTTTCACAAAATGTGCTGCATTATGCTGCATAATTTGCCTTTTTCATGTCACATAATATAGTCAACCCTGGAAAAAGAGCAAAGACGGGTTAAAAAGACAATTAAGTCCAAATGAAAATGTTTTGAGTATATAAGCTAGAGAGAAGTTTCGATTTTGTTTGGTGACTGAAGGAGTAAATCTCCGTTTTAATAGTTTTTTTTAGTAAACTCTACCTCATAATTCTAGCAGGCTTTTAAAACTCTGTATAAGCTGCAATAAGTCACTCTTCAGATGAGTGTAATCATTTATGATGCACATTTAGGGTAATGTGCGACATGCGCTGCGAGTTCTTGCATCTTGAGGAATCGAGGTATGCCCTGGAGGAACGCTTTAGATGTTATGGTTAATTAACTAATTTATTCAATCAAGTTTAACAGTGTTTTTATTTTAATGGGACCATTACATTTTAATATGAAAGTAACAGCCTGTGTTCGTAGCAGTCACAACAATCAGCATGTCAGTTTCTGTGCCAGTGAGTTCGGGAAGTTTGTTCCTAATTTGTGAACCTTCAATCACGCACTGTTCAGTGTGGAAGGGCATGTGTAGAGAGAGGGAACGAGACAGAAAGAGAGCCTCTGAGAGAGACAGACAGAGGCACAGAGTGTGTGCGTGCGCCTATGCTTGTGTGTGTAAGTGAGCGGTTTGTTTATCCCACACTGTGAGGTAGGTGTATGTGTGTGTGGATGTGGCTGTGTGTGTGTAGTGGGTGTGTGTTTGCGCTCGTGGGTATGTGTGCGCCCATGATGTGTGTGTTAATGGCTGTGTGTGCGCGTTCTGTGTGCACCTCTGTATTGGCCTCATTTATGAGCACTTGTGTCACTTTTACGCCGCCGGTGCGTCACTTATTGTGACGCACCAGTGGCGTAAAAAATGCGCCTTGTTGCGCCATATTTACAAAGTGACGCATCTAGGTAGATGCGTCACTTTGTAAACCCCTGCGCCACATTATTCCTGCGCCAGGTACAATGTATGCAAGGGGGGCGTATTGACGCAAGAAAGGGTCGTAGAAGTGACGCAGTGAAATCTATGAGATTTCACTGCGTCACTTCTAGGACGCTGTTGCGTCAAAATCTTGCGCCTGCCTCACAGCAGGCGTAAGACTGACGCAGGCCCTTTCATATGGGGCTTGCCCCATGTGAAAGGACGCATTGCTGGAGTTGCGTCACTTTTGTGACACACTCCAGCAATGCGTCACTTTTGCGCTTACAGATACGTCTGAAATACTGACGTATATGTAACTCCTTGCGCAATGATGCGTCATACTGTAAATATGACGCATCATTGGTGTCGCAAGGAGGGCGCAATGAAAAGTGGCACATCGCTGCTTTCACGCATGAGGCCCCATATTTGCTAAATATTGCACAAAATGTCAGACACGGGGTTAAAACAATTCAAGCATCCTGCTGATATACTGAGTGTTTTTAAGCATATAGAATAACTTGTAATGCACTCCATTTCTATGTTACCGATACACAGTACCAAAGTTGGCTACCTCAACCGTGCCAGCAAGCACTCTGTGTTTCATAGGTGAGACCTCAGTGATAAGATGCTTTTGCTAAAACGTGGCTAGTATTTGTTCATAGGCAAGTCTGTAATTTGTCTTTTTCAGGCAAAATGAGAAGTGGGAAATTCTCAACAAATGTATTGTGTTTGGATTAGCAAGGTAGGAGAGGATGTGGCCTTACAGCTAGAGCGGTAGACCTCGGAGCTGAAGAACCCTGTTCCAGTCTGAGCAGCGACACACAACATCCTGTGATTCTGGTCAAATCACGTAATCTCCCGGAGCCTAACAAAAATGAATGCGTCCATCTGTAACACAACTAGTGCTAATGAAACGCACCTGATATCGTGGGGATGAGGTTGCGCTATATAAAACTCTAAAAAAAATATAAGGTGGTGGAGAACGTGAAAGAGTGTCCATATTATCATGATTTCCTACTTAAAAGAAGATTATGGTAGTTTTGGATGATAGACACTTGAAACTTATTTTCCACATTGACTCCATACTATTTTAAGTTGCCTTTTCTCTACGACTTTCTTAGGCAGAATAGTTGGAGTTTGTAAATTGTAATGCTGTTTGTTATCTAACTTTAGGTATTGTACAGTTGCTGGTCAAAGAAGTCACAAAAGTGATGCAGATAGGCACAAAATGTTGATTTGGGATTTGCACTGGAAAGTTGCCTGAAAGTAACAAAAAGCAGTGCTTTTTATTGCTTTGCAATACTTTGCATTAGGGAGCGTTCCATGGGTGATTTATTGGGCGTCCCCATGTACACAACCATGGTCTTTGATGTAAAGCCCTATCTACTAACAATGGTACCTCAGGAGTTAGAAAAGGAGAAATACTTTTATTTCTGCAAGCATTTCTGACTTTGCAAGATTTCTGCTTTCTATAGCACATAGTCAAAGTTTGACTAGGCATGGTATTTTATACTGAATGGATATCCTTCCAGTACAAAACCTGAGCAAGACATCACACAGACACCTTTGCACTTTGATGCAAAGCTCTATGTGTGGCTCTAGTTGGACTGATTATGTGTGACCTCTAGGAAACCGAAAAGAGTGTCATATCTTAGTAAAGTCTCCGTCTCACACAAGAGACCAAAGCAGCATAGGTTGCTACAAGAGACCAAAGCAACGTTGGCTGCTGCTCTGGGTTGCATGACAACTTTGGAAATCTGCCTGATCATTTGTAATTTGTGACCTAGGGTGCAATCTACATCGAGGTATTGTGCACCATCTTATCAATGTCAAGTAATACGCATTTTAGAGACTGACTGAAAAATCAAATTAATTCAGGTGGATTGACTGAACTAGTAGAACTTCTTTTTGGGAGCATGGTTTGAAACTGCGCATGACTGCTCAGTAGAAAAGGGACTCATTGTTACAGCTAATTTTGGTTAGTATCATCCTGTAGTCTTCAAAGAAATTTGGGAATGTGAGTTCTTAAAGCTGCCTTCTTTATAAAGACGTCGGGCAGATTCATCAACACATTGCACCACCACAAAATCATGTAAAGCAGAGAAAAGCATTGATGAGGTATTTCCTTTCCTGTGCAAAGTAACACTGCTTTGCACTACTTAGTAATAAGGATTGCTCCAAGGGTAGTACACAGGTGTTCTCATGCTAACACCAATAGTTTTTGACATAAAGTCTTATCTACTAAAACTGATAGATGAGACTTTGCACTAGGAGCTAATTAGGAGAAATATTTGACTTTCTCCTAATTTCTCTCATAATACATGTGTATTGCACCGTACAGTACACCTCCATAGTGTGAAAGTTGAAACGTTTGTCTAGGCATAGTATTTTGTATTGGAAGGGTACCTTTCCGTCACAAAATCTATGCTAGACATCATGCACACACCCAGGTTGTGTTTGTGGCATTAGGCGGCCGGTCTCTGCATCAGCGCCAGTGAGAAAGCAGTAGCACCAGATCTTGGTAGATATGTCTCTGCACTGGTATCTCTCCCTAGAGCAGCACAGCAACTTTGATTAATTTGCTGCATTTCTACATTTTTCATTAAATGTGTCTGCAGACTGATCATGGCAAAGATACCAGAAATTGATCAAAGTGGTGCTGTATAACAGTGCGATTGAAGGAAAGACTATTGTGATGTGTGGTAAATGAGACAATTTTCTTACTAAAGTGGATGAAGTTTCAAAGTACATCAGGACATCTACACAAGATCTTAGTCAAGGTTGGCAGCAACCACGATGATCACATGCTAAGCCTTGCAGTAAAGCAACACAAATAGTAGCTCTATCTTATGCAGAATACCAGAAGCTCAGCTCAGCACACATCGCCATCTATATAGGAATGATGTCACATTGTCTCTGCTTGAGAATGTAATTGTCAAGCATATTATTCAACATTAGGATTGGCAAATTCAGAACTCACTGCTGGCCACCTTGAAACCAATGGAAAGAACTTTAGCCAGAAAAGAACAAATTGCCGACATTCAACAAATTTGAATGCAGCAGGTGTATGGATCTCTTATGATGGGTTGGTTTGGATGTAGTGTGTGTCTGGATCTCTTATGATGTGTGGGTTTGAAGGCAGCAGGTGTCTGGATCTCTTATTAAAAGTCAACTACAATGCAGAAGGTGTTTGGATCTTTTATGATGGGTGGTTTTGAACGCAGTTGGTATACGGCTCTCTTATAATGGGTGGGATTGAATGCAGCAGGTGTCTGGATCACTTTTGATGGGTGAGTTTGAATGCAGCAGGTGTAGGGATCTCTTATGATGGGTGAAAATGTTGGTCTATGTTTACATGCAAGCCTCTGCATTGTGCTCTTCCAGTTCTCAAAAGTAGGTAATAAACAAGTTGCAGCAAGGGAGTCAAGGAAGTGGAAAGAGAAGCACAGATTATACGTAACATTACATTCATATTGGTTCTCCACTCAAGAGCACAGCCATTGTTGGTTTTCTCTATTCCCCAGTAACCTCCCAATTTTAGGTGGATATCATCCAGACCAAGGGTAACTGCTTCAAGTGAAAAGAATGAAATCATTGGCCAACAAAGGATCGCCTTTCACCTTGAAGTGTTTAAACTGGAGCAGAAAATGGGTAATAGCACTTCTGAAAAGAAGTGATTAAATCAGTTAGTTTTGCAATTTAGGTACAAATATATGTACATTTAATTTTTGTTTAATCTTCATTTGTAAGAAGATTGGTCATCCTCAGTTAATTGCGCATTAGTGCTCCTAACAAATGAAACAAAGGACATACATGAAAATTAGCAATTGTTTTAGAAATACACTATTCAGGAGTGAAAATAAGGAGAAAAAGGTGAGTGTATTGGCATGCACAAAATAATGGGCGACACATTTTTTGTCAAAAGACCTGAAGGGGGAGCGCTCCAAACTGATAAAATTTGCAAAAGGTTTATAGTCACCTCCTACACCTGCTACCTAGAGCCTCTAAACCATGAGAAAATATATGTATAATTTTTCTTTGCCCCTTTTGCTTTATTATTTTCATTCCCCCTGTTTTCACTGTTTAGTCTTTCCCTAATCTCTATCTATCTATTGCGCAAAACCTTTCCAAGCTACTTCATTCACTTCTGGTTGTTGAATCTCAAGCCTAGTAAAATTATGTAATTCCATCTATTTTTATATAGATACTTCCACGTATATGTAATTTTGTTCACAAAAGACTGATGGCCAACAAAGTTAAAAATAGAAAACCTGAAATTTGTGAGATTGTTAAACTTCCAGAGTTTCATCCATTCAGTGTTGGATTTGATATCTTGAACTTACAAAGACTGAAGTGCTCTGAGGACATAATACCTGTTAGGATATTTCAGTCTACAAATACTACTAAACTGTGAGCAGTATAGAGCTAACTTGAATTCGATATGAAAATCATGCGTAATCACAGCCAGGTCACACAAGATGGGGTCTATGTGCTTGAACAAAGAACTACATATCAGCATTTTAACTAATGGATGGCCAAAAAAGAAATGATTGAAAGTTCACAATTTTCTGAGCCACAAAGCACTGATTTAAAGTTTGTGAAGACATTGCCTCTGCCCAGGCAAAAAACTTTCACTACTATGACACCTTTCCTCCACCAAAGACACAATTGAATTAATGCATGCTCTTGTGTAAACTCATCTTTGTCTATAATCTGGTGCATATGCTCCGGTGCATGGGCTCACTTCAAGGAGAAGAGTACTTTCAGAATTTGGGGTTATGCACCAAATCAGCAATCTTTCCAGCAATCTTTTACTGCTTGATGTGCTTCCGCATAATTGTAAATGCAATTCTGTTCTAAGAGATTTGCATGTTGCTATGTTTAAATTAATAAGGATGTTTGTGATGAAGTGACGTATATTCAAAGTACCTTTACATGAAATGTTCTCTATGGCAATTTCATCACCTCTTTTCCTCCCCTTCTCTTTGGTTTAACACATATGAAATCTGGGCGTTGTTAACGTTCTAAGGCTAGCATTGGGGTATTTTGCAACAGTGCTGACCTCTTGTTAGGACAGATTTCAATAAAACTCTGTTACCTCTGCATTGTGTGGAGCTTTCATCATTATATTATAATATGTCTTCGTTAAAATTTGATAAAAATTTAGATAATGTTCTGGCTGGTCTTCTCAGGCCTCTCTCACCATAATCGATTTTGTCCAAAAGTCATTGGAAAAGTGATAGCTGCACCACTAACAGAATTAACCTACACTTTTAACTTACTCTTCCTTTCTCTCATCATCATTGAGATGCAAATGTTCAAGATTCGGATGATGCGCTTTAGATTATGGACAAAGTTGATGCATACTTACTTCTACTTCTTCAACATGCAGCAACAATGATCAACATGATAAATTGCCAAAATAGCTTTTGGAAAAGATATACCTTGGACTCTAAAACCCAAAGAACATCTGCCAAGATCATCTGGGAATTTAAATGAGGCCAAGCAGGTACAGGGCAAGGCACAGCAGCTTTAGTTGCTCTACTTTAAGAGATGTCAACATCAATATTGAGCATATGTATGGATACCAAGAGAGGACCTCTTGCAAGACAAGTTTGACAGCCAGCAGGATTATTATATTTATCCTCCATAAATAAGATGATGCACATGAAAGCTAAGCTACACTAAAGGAACAGTAAATAGTATATATGCACAGGGGGAGATTGGTGAAGATTAACTCATCAGTTACTTCAAAAGTGGACCCTTTAATAAAGAGTGAGTCAACCAAGAGGTATCCTTTTACCCAGAAGTTCCAAAGCTTTGGTAAATGGATATGATGCGCTACCTAACAAGCTCTGTAAACAAAGCCAGGAGGAAAGCAAAATAATTGGTGGATGCATAGAGACGGTGAACTGATTCAGTTAAAAAAGCCTTACAGTAAGCTGTGATCGCCCTTCTTGGCCTATTCTTACTTTCTGCAAACTAGAAGTGAAGTTGAGCTATACAGGACTTCATACTTTAGGTGTCTGACATCAATCTAGGACTTACCCATCAAGCTCCTACCTTTCACTTGCACCACTATGCATATCAGAAACATGATGATCCATGACTTCAATAAACCTCTTTCAATTCCTTCTTCAGCAGCCTCCTGGAAAATAATGTATTTGTGACTAATGATGAGACAGACAATTACACGCTTTTGACACAGTTGTGGTAAAGATCAGGATCTTGAACTAGATCTTTTCTTTTTTCGTGAAAAGAACACAAATTATCCAAAACAAAATACAGACACAACTATTTGGCTATAGATTGCAGATAAAATCATAAAAACTGATGAACTAATGTTTATGTTGGAACAGACCTTCACTGGATACAGATTACATTTTATATTTAAGCTGTTTAAAAGCCACTCCCCCAATACCATTAACCAAATTACCTCAAACCACTTAAGAACATACAACTATGTTTCATTGTTTTCTTGTGTTAATAATTCCCTGCTTTCTTGTATAATTTACAGAGCTGATAACATATGGCCTATTTTTCAAAATTCACTCTTAGCAGCTGCCAGGTCCACTGACCAACAAACCATGGGTACTTTCATTACAGAAGATGGAGACTTTAGGAAATCAGAAATAAAATATACATTAAATATTGTTGAAGTTTATTTTTTCCGAGACCCCATTCCTAAACATTTTGCAAAACTATGACTAATCCTTGTATTTCAAGTAGTCATCAGAATGGTCATAATTTGGAATGCCTGCAAGTTTCATACTGCCTTGATGAAGAACGTCAAGGTATGGCTGTACTCTAGATACTCTATTGACAAAGCTCTGTGCCTTATACATTGAAGCTGTGGATACTCTCTTATGCACAAGACACCTTCATACACTATGCTAATGATTTACTATTTAATTTAAGGACTACTTTGTGTGGCATAGCAACAATCCTGAATTTCCCTATATTTATTATGGATGCCATATACTTTCTTAAAAGCAAGCCCTCTCAAACCACTGAAATAACCATGACATTTTCAACTGTTTGTGTATTAAAGTTGCCAATCCTAGCTTCACTAATACTATCTCTTCTAAGGACGAGGCCCTCCCCCTTGTATCCACTGTCCCATCTGGCTTTGATACAAATCCATACATCAAACTACAAAACATCTTTTAAAACTTCTCTCTACTCAAACCATCTTCCTATAAATACTAGGTTTCTCATTTATGTATGCACCCCTGTTCACTTTAAATGCATGGTATTACCAAGATATGTCCTGTACTTTTTCAAAATAGACCAAATGGCCCAGATTATGAAGCAGGATATCCTGTCCCTATTGACTCCTCAAATCCATCACCAAGCCTTTATTTGTCAACCAGAAAACCAAATGATGGTTGCTTCAAAACTGAGAGCACACACCGACTTTTGCTACTTCCTCTGCTCTTATCAATAAGGCTTTCTACAGAAATGTAGCTATGAAACCACATTTGTGTGGTGTACTTTTGTTAGACCTGGCATCTTTTAGTGTGGTTTCTCCTGTCTTTTTTCCTCTGACCTACTGTTTTTAATGTGCGCTGCATTTAGTTTTTGCTGGTTTTAGGACTCTGTGAACTTTAACACTGCTGACCAGTGCTAAAGTTCAAGTGCTTCCTGTTAGACCCGTCTGCTTCTGAGAGTCCCCTCACCACTATGATTTCTTTTGTTCCCCTGTACCTCCCAAAATTTGTCGCTTTTTTTTGTCTACCAGGACCTTTTGTGTGCTGCTTCATGGGGCTAGATGTGCCTTGATGCCCAGTTGTTCACAAGGTTTTTGGCACCTATTTACAAGGCATCTGTTGAAACCTGTGACATTATAGACTGGGATTGGCAACCTGTATGAATGACCTCAAAATGGTGGCCGTCCCTTTTCCTCATGTGAGTGAATCCCCTTGGAGCCTCCATGAACCTTGACCTTTCAAGGTTTTGGCGCCCTTTTACTTGGCGCGCATTCCTGACAGGAATTACTTTATTTTCCTCAGGTACACAAAATGGCTGCTCTAGAACCCCAGTATGGTGGCTGTTAGGGTCCCAAATACCTCTCAGAAGTGCCATGTCATTGGCCTAGCCCAAAGAAGGTTCTAGAACCTACTGTCACGAGCCAGCACCTCAGGGCACTGGGTATATAAGGTCCAGTCCCTGGCGGCCATTTTAGATGACCAGAAGACTAGATAGAATAATGATGTTCCAGATCTAGGTGAAGAAGGAGATTCCAGACTTGACACCAGATTGACACCTGCCCTGTTGACCCCTGAGGCGGCTGGTAGCGCGGGCAGTAGAGCAAGCAAGGGTCACTGGCGTGAATCCTGACTGGCGTTCCAGTCAGCTTTGTGTGCGGTGACCTCCGAGCCTACAGCGCCTGCCCAGCGACTGCCTCGTTGTCCCCAAGAGACTGTGGCCGTGTTCTTGTGCCTCCCCGCCCCCCCCCCGGGTGGTGAAATTACGACAGACTCGGGTCGCGAAGCGAGAGCAAGTTTGCCACGACCGCGAGCATCTTCTGTGCCCCTTTTGTGACGGGCGCCTCCAGGGGGGGGGCTCGGACGTCTCCGAGCTCCACCAGCGTAGAGTGCTTCCTGCGCAGACTGAGGTGAGGTGGTGCGCCGGGGCGGGGAAATACCGGCCTTCGTTGGGCGGGACTACTGTCTCTGCCCCTCCCCAGTGAATCGGCGGCTGTAGCTGTGGGCGGGAACCATCCCTGTTTGAGGAAGTCGGAGGGAGGTCCGTGGAGCCCCTGAGAACCCGTCGCCGGCGAGAGAAGTGCTGAACCCGACTGAATCGCTTTTCGATTGCAGCCGATGTGAGGTGGGCCCGTTTCTTCAGGTGGGAAGCGGTGATATAAAGGAACTGTGAACCGGCATTTATTTGACTGAGCGCGAAGATTGTTTGACTCCTTCGGCAGCCCCGGTCGTCAGTCTAAAGACTTTGAACTGGTGCCGCCTGAGTGCTAGCGGTGACAAAACCCGTAGGCGCGCTTAGACCCCACCGGCAAACAGAGATCTCAACCCGGTGGCAGACGAGTGTAAATGAAGTGTTCACTGTGTTTCCTTGCCTTTTAGATACACGCGCATATTCCCCAAGTGATTCTTAAAGAGTCCCAACACTCCTTTTGTGCCCAGAGAAGCCTGTGTACAGTATTGGTGAAATCGTCATAAACTGTAAGAGTTATCTTTCCAACCTGAAATGTAATTGCAAATGTAGTATTCCTGAAGTATTTAATTGGTGGCAGCGATACCAGAATGAACCTGTGAATGTTTATTTAGCTGAATCAGTATTTATTCTGCTAAACAGAAAGTGATATTTATTCTATTTATTGAAGATATTTATTCCCGATATTTATTCTATTTATTGATGATATTTTTTCTGGAGCTTATTTGTTGTATTTAACCCGGAATCGAAACCCAGCAAATTGTGGCCAAAAGAAATGTGTATTTGCTTTCCTAATTGATCCCCATTCACAACAGAGAATTTTTACATAAAGGAATCGTATTTTTCTACAACAGTGGTGTGGTGTCCTTCTTTTTGGTGGTTGTACAAGGAGATATTATTGGGTCAAAGCCGGCTTAACACGATAGCCTTCACTTGCCTTGACACTTGAGCCAAGCTACCCCCTTTGTGCTGGGCTTGCCCATCGCAGGTCCAACACTTCCTGTGTGTGATCAGAGCCCATAAACCAAATGCTACTAGTGGGCCTGTAGCACTGATTGTTCCATGAATATGAGTAGCCCTGCAAAAATTTCTCATACCTGCCCCTGCAGTGTCTGCGTGTGCAGTTGTAAACTGCCATTTCGACCAGGCAAGGGCACCTACTGGTCAGGCCCAATCCTTCCCTTTTGTAAGGCACCCATAAGGTAGGCCCAAAGTAGCGCGATGGGCATGGTGCATTGTATTTAGGTAGGACGTAAACTGTGTTTTACATGTCATGGTAGTGAAATACTGCTAAATTTGCTTTTCATTACAGCAAAAGCCTAGCTCTCCCACAGGTTAGCATTGGAACTGCCTTGTAACACCATACAATTGTATCTGCCAATTGGTAGCTGATAAAAAAAAAATGGGGTTCATGTTTCTGGACTCACAATTGTAAAATACATATTTTTAGCAAAGTTGTTTTTTAAATTGCAGATGTGAAAATGCCACTTTTAGAAAGTTAGCATTTTTTTTATTTGAACCATTCTGTGCCTCTGCCTGTCTCTGAATACATATCTGGGTCAGGATGACAGTTATGCTTTTTGTGCTTTCAATCTAGACAGTCACATAAAGGGAGCTGAGGTGTAACCTGCATATCCTGATGGCCCACCCCCTGTAGTGTGGAGCCAGGGCACGGAAAGGCAGGGTCTTGTGCACTACAAAGACTTTTGTTTGAAGTTTGCCTACTTCAAAGACTAAAATAGGTATAAGTATATAGCCTCTGACACCATATAATCAAAACACTTCTGGGTTGAAGACATTGTGCTAGGAAGAAGAGCTGGATTGCTTTCAGAAGAGACTGCCACTGTGCTGTTTGCTTTGCTGTGCTGGCCTGCTGCTGCTGCTTCTGTCCTGGGAGTGAAAATACTGGACTTTGCTTTCTACATCCTGCCTCCAATGATCTCCAAGGGTGTGATTTGAGCTTGCCTCCTGTTAAGAAGTCTCAGGGCCACCAAAGACTTCAACTGCAATCACCTGGACGTTGCTGCTCTGAGTCCTACTGTGCCAAGTTGTGCCAAATCAAGCTCCTGTGCCGTTGGAAGTGAGTTTTGGTATTACAAAGAAGAAAGTCCTAGCATCGACTCCAGGCATTGTTTGGATTGCTGCTACTTTCACAGTGTGTGGTTCCTACTGAATGCAACAACTGCGGCTTACAGTGCAGGTCCAAGCTTTTCATCTCAGTGATGCAGAAGAACTGCCACTATGTGAGTCTCAAGCACCGCATCACCGAAGTCCGTAGCACATTGCCCTGACTCTGGTGCAGCACCTGCTTCAACGCTGTGGAATCAATGCATTGCAACTTAACTTTCAATACATCATCTACACATCATTCCTGGGCACCATTTTCTTCACTGACACCACACAGCAGCAAGGAACCTAGGCCATGTGTCCGAAAATTGCGCATCACCTCCCCTGCAACAGTAAGAAACCAACGTATCACCTCCCCTTCCTAGCAATAAGTAACCAATGCCTCGCCTCCCCTGAAGAAGTAAAGAACCAACATCTCACCTGAATTTTCCGTGCCTCGCCTCCCCTGTTCCTTGCATCATCCTTGGTTTTTGACATATCTAAGGTTCTTTGTCCCTGATCAAGTGCAATCATTGGTTTTCAAGAACTGAACATTGTTTAATCTTTGAAAATTCATATCTTGACTTGTGTATGTTGGAAGTTTGTTGTTTTTATGCAGATAAATATTGGCTCTTTTTCTAAACTGGTGTGGAGTAATCTTATTGTGTTTTCACTGTGTTAATGTGTGTGTGTGTGTGTGTGTGTGCGTGTGTGTGTGTGTGTAAAATACTTTACATGTTGCCTCATTGTGGAAAAAGGTAGGGCCGATGACCTTTTTCAGAGTTGCTCGGCGTTAACCGCCTCTATACCCACTCAAGTTACCAAACAAAGAGGCAGGCACTGGAGACTGGAAGGCAGGAAACAAGTTTTATTCCGACGGAGCAGAACACATCAAATCAGACAATAGGGTATCTTCTCGAGGTGCTCTACCCGCATCTCTGAGGCCTGGCCTCTTATACACAAGTTTATTGCTTTATTGCGTAAAACACATCTCTGTTAATACTTTGATGTACGGAAAGACATCCTCGGAATCCCCGCTTCAGGCCCGTTCCCACACACATTTACAGTTGAAGTCCCCACTCCGGTCACAACAGGTGATGATTATCGCGCAGCTGGACATTCCGCCGATTCACGGAATGTATGTGGTTGATCGGATCTCATGGGGTGGGGGCTTTGATCAGCTCGTGGATCCTTTGATGGGGGAAGCTTCCTACTGTATAGGGGGGCAATAAACAGTATCCGCAGGGCCAGGTGGCGGTTTGGGAACGAGTAAGACAAACGGGCACACAGGAAAGGGGGTTTTATCAAAGGACCCGGGATCATGAAAGGAATGAAGGGAGGTGTCGCGCTGGGAACAGGATGGGGTTCCGAGGCAGAGCTGCGCTGAAGAGGGGTTTATGACCCAAGGCATGTGAGAGCGGGGGCTGTCAGCGTGCGGGGGATGCTTGCGAGGTCAGGGGAGAGAGAGAGAGACGCGCTGGCTATCGGCGATGGGCAGAGAGGCCATGGTACTCAAAATGGCTGCCGCTTACGGGCACGAATGGGCTCGAAAAGGGGGCAAGATGGCGCCGATAATGTTGACACTGCAGTCTAGGTGTTAACAGTCCTCCCTTTTCAACATATCTAGCCAGCTTGTCTACTCAATGTCAATCTTCATTAAATTCCTAACCTCGGCATCATATAATGCTCCCATGCGTTCCTTTACAAAGTCCACAGTCTTAGGGCAAATACAATTCGCACATAACGAACACAGAGGCGGCAGGCATTGAATTCCTAAGCATAATCCACATATTACAACTACAGGAATCAAGATAATGGTAAAGAGTCTCCAGCCCCAGTTCTTGACAGTACTCCAGAACCATCCACCAAGCGACCATTCTTCCTGCTCCTGGTGAACTTCTGAGGAGAGTCTGTGGAGGTGTTCGATGGCCTTGTACACTGAGGGTGAGTTGTCCGGTATATATGTACAGCAGCTGGACCCAATAATGCGGCATGCTCCACCACGGTCCGCTAGAACCACATCTAGAACAAGGCGGTTCTGGAGAGCCACCAGGCGGACCGCTTGAAGCTCGGCTGTGTTGTTTGCAAGGATACCAGCTGTGATGTTCATTGTTGTTTCGACTGCCTGAGTCAGATGTCGGATGGCACGGCTGTTTGCCATCGGGCCCCAGAGTGGAACAAGTCCCTTCATAGCATCGAGGAACTGTGCTCCTGTTGAGTCGGCTTGTTCAATGTCCTTGGCTCGTTTATTGTCTATGGTGATTCGCTGGAGCCACATAAGTCGGAGGAAGGATGAAGGAGATGAAACAAGTGTCCCCCCAGCCTTTGGGGAGTCAGGTGTAAGCCTTTGTGCAGCAAACGAAGTACATGAATGGAGAGGATACAAAGGAAGGTGGATCGGTGGAGTCCAAAGTTCTGGTGAAGCGGCAAGCACTGCGGCCCACCAGCTGTGTCCCAAGCCCTTCTATGCACATGTGGCCTGTGACGTTGATGACAGATAGAGCCACAGTCAGAGTGGCAGCTGTTTGTTTCCGTAGGTAGGAGAAGGTGGGTCTGGTTGGATTGTTGAACACCTGCATTTCAATTCGTTCTTTAGCAGGGAAGTCCATGTGGATTGAGTCGTTGGAGGTCTGCGGGCAGAAGTGTGTCTTTGTTTTGTTTCGCCAGACCTCATGAAAGAAATGTGTCATGGTTTTGCTGGAGGTGGCATTGTCCTTATAGCTTTCTTGCAGGAGGATCAGCCAGGCAAGGCAGGAGCCGTGAATTGAGAAGGGTAAAGGGATGAAAGGTATCGAATGTCCAGTGGCGTGGGGTAGCAACCCACAGATCCAGCAGTTGGTGGCATTGGTGGCAAGATTGTGCTGGTGCAGCAGCTGCACAAAGGAGTTGTTCCAAAACTCCTTTCGCCTTTCTCTGAGTTGAGGAGAGAGCGAGATCAGATAATGTTCCTTAATGGTGGTAGGCTGTGCAGTGGTCAGGAATGGCTCATGAGCAGGTGCATTTTCTTCCACAATCCAGAGTGTGGTCATGAGGAGAAAGCAGAAAAGGATTGTGATGAAAAGTGCAATTGTCTTTGAGCTGTGGAGTCTGTCTGTCTTTGGGTTTCTGTAGCGAATTTTCGGATGTCCGGTTGCTTCCATCACCTTCTTATCGGGCGCTTCCATCACCTTCTTATCGGGCGCTTCCATCACCTTCAAGGGAGCTCGGTAGCGGGCAGAACCAAAGACCTCGTCTGGCTTTCTCTCCTGACAGCCCTTGTTGTGTTAGGCCACCGATCTGAGAATTATGACTTAGTCAATGGTCTGCTTAGCCGAAACTCTCTCCTTTCGACGCAGGTTATACCCTTCTTCGGATGGCACGGTAGGGTCAGGAATCTTTGCAAGTTCAAGTGTCTCTGTGTCCGGGTAGCAATTCAACGATGGTCGGTCTTTGTTCAGGAGCTCTTCCTGGGTGGTCACGTCTTCAGTTGTCATCAGAGTCGGGGGAATCTTCTTACAATGGTGCGCATGCACCCAGGTCCGCTTTCCTTCCACTCGAAGAGCTGTTCGGGCGGCAAGTAGGACTTGCCAGGGGCCCGTCCACCGGGGTTCCAGACTCTTGGCGCGCTGGAAATTTTTTATGAGTATAAAATCCCCGGGTTGCAGGTTGTGTCCGGGACCCCTGGAAGCGTCGGGGATGGCATGCAGCACCTGTTGGTGAATGACAGACAGAGTTTCAGTCAACTTATACAAATAATCAGACATTAGGACGTCCGGGACGTCATGAATGGAAGTCGGTTTTGGTGCAGACCAGACGCTCATGGGTCATCCGAAAACGACCTCGTATGGTGTCAGGTGGTGTTTGGTGGGGGTGGAACGCATCGATAGCAATGCCAGTGGGAGAGCGTCTGGCCATTTTAGTCCTGTGGTAGCCACTATCTTGGCTAACTTTAGCTTTAGTGTGGCGTTGTGTCGCTCGACAAGTCCAGCAGACTGGGGGTGGAAGACTGCGTGGACCTTTTGCTTGATACCCAGCCCCTTTAAGATGAGCTGGATGACTTCGGCTACGAAGTGGGGGCCATTGTCGCTCCATAAAATTCGACAAAGGCCATAGCGAGGGAACAATTCTTTTAGCAGTACTTTTGCAGTGGCCATAGCAGTGTTATCACGGGTTGGGTATGCTTCCACCCATTTGCTAAATGCACACACCACGACAAGTACGTATTTCAGGCCTTGGCATCTGTCTAGTTGGATGTAGTCCATCTGCAGTACTTCAAACGGGTGATTGGGGACCCCAAACCCTCCCCGGGGTACCACAGTTCCTTTCCCGGGGTTATGTTGTAGGCATATCAGGCATTGTTGGACCAGACGTTTGGCGGAGTCTGTGATTTTGTCGTTGTGCCAAACTCTGGAGACAAGTTCAATCATGGGGGCTGATCCTATGTGAGCAGGGGAGTGTGCCATAGTCAGTATGGGAATCAGGTATGAGTCAGGTAGCAACCATTTGTTCGTGTCTTTGGTCCGCCAGCAGCCTTCGTCGTCTTTCAATCCCACCCGTGCCCATTCAGTCAATTCGTGTTGTGTGCTAGCCATTTGAATGTCCCTAATAGTGTCCCTAGCGTCGGTCCATTTCTCTGCTTGTGACCTGGTCACGTACATGCGTGCCGTCGTCCTATTTTCAGCTGTGGTTCGAGCAGTGATGTCGGCTAGTGCATTTCCCTGTCCAATAATGTCTGTCACTTTCTTGTGCGCCTGGCATTTGATGACCGCAAGTCTTTTGGGGAGAAGGACAGCTTCGATCAAGGTGGAGACTAGATCTCCATGTAAGATGGGAGTGCCGTGTGAGGTCAAGAATCCCCTTTCCTTCCAAAGGAGCCCAAAATGGTGAACCATTCCGAAGGCATACTGGCTGTCGGTGTAAACGTTCGCTGTGGTTCCTGCTGCTAGGATGCATGCTCGGGTCAGGGCAATCAGTTCCGCTGCCTGTACAGATCGTTGTGTAATGCGGGCTGTCTCTACTACAGTTCGGGCCGTGGTGACTGCATAGGCAGCTGAAGTGGTGCCATCGGGGAGTTTGATGCAAGAGCCGTCCACCCACAGCTCTCCGTCAGGGTCAGGAAAAGCTGTGTCTCTGAGGTCAACTCTACTTCTAATCTGTTCGTCCGTGAGGGTCACACAGTCGTGTACAGGGGGCACATTGGGATCGTTGTCTGGTAGTGGTAACAGAGTTGCTGGGTTCAGTGCGGTGCATCTTTTCAGGTTGATGTGGGGTGCGAGCAGAGTCAGTTCGTATCCAGTCAGTCGTGCACTCGTCAGGTGTTGCGTCTTGGTTTGGTTCAGGAGGGTGTCAACTGCATGGGGTACTAATACCGTGAAGGAATTCGAGAGCATGATCCCCTCACTCTGGCGGATAGAGATAGCAGCGGCAGCTACAGCTCTAAGGCAGGCAGGTAAGGCTCTGGCTACGGGGTCAAGAGTGGCAGAGAAGTAAGCGCACAGTCGTTGCTTTGGGCCAATGGACTGGGTCAGGACAGATAAAGCGCACCCCTCCCTTTCGTGAGTGTAGAGGGAGAAGGGCTTTGTGTAATCGGGGGTACCTAGGACAGGGGCCAAACAAAGGGCATCTCGTAGCTCTGTGAAGGAGGCTTGGCATTCAGGGGTCCAAGGGAGTGGGAAGGGGACATCTTTAGCTAGCAGAGAAAGCAGTGGTTTCACAATGAGGCTGAAGTTTGATAACCACTGTCGGCAGAAGGAGGTGAGGCCTAGTAGGGAGCGGACCTGTTTCTGAGTCTTAGGGACAGGGGTTTCAAGAATGGTTTGGATCCGGTCGGGAGTAAGCTTCCTTCCGTCTTTGGACAGAAGGTGACCTAAGTAAGTGACCTGGGGTTGGCAGAATTGCAACTTCTTCTTGGAGACCTTGTGGCCATTTTCCGCAAGGAAGTGCAGGAGTTGAATGGTGGCTGTGACTGCTAGTGGAGTGGTGTCGGCCGCCAAAAGGATGTCATCGACTTATTGTATTAACACCACTCCATCGGGTAACTGGACCTGATCCAGTTCTCTCTTGAGGGCCTGACTGTAGATGCTGGGGCTCTCTGTGTAGCCCTGGGGTGCGCGACAGAATCTATATGAGCGGGCTTTTAGGGTAAAGCCGAAGAGATATCGGCTGTCTGGGTGGATGGGGATAGAGAAAAATGCGTTTTTTAGGTCAATGACAGTGAAGGTGGTGGCAGTAGAAGGAATCAAAGTCAGGATAGTGGTGATGTCTGAGACCACGGGGTACTGGGGTACAACCACTTTGTTGATCTCTCGAAGGTCAATGATGAAGCGGTATGCTTTCTCATCTCCCTCTCCTTGTTTCTTGATGATGGGCAAGATAGGGCTGTTGCAAACGTTGCTAACCACTTCCTCTACCACTCCTGCGTCTATCAGTGACTGAATAATCTTTACCAATGCCTTCTCGCCCTCGGGCGATATCCGATATTGTGGAAGTTTTGGGAGTATTGCGTCCGGTCGGACAGTAATATGCACTGGGTCAATCATCATGCGCCCTACGTCCGAAACTGTCTTGGCCCACAGATACGGAGGCAGAGTGTCAAGCAGGGACGTGTCACTGTCATTGATAGAAAACATGCGTCGGGAAGGGCAATGTCTAAGCAGAATGGGGTTGTCGTAAAGCTATGTGTTGAGCTGTATGTTAAACCTTCAGACCGTAACACCTTGCTCCACCATGAGAGTTACCATCCTAAAAATCAGAAGGATGGCATCCCTTATAGCCAGTTTGTCAGAATAAGAAGGAACTGCACTGATAAAAACTCTTTCGAGAAACATGCTGAAAATCTAAAAATTTAATTACTACAACAAGGCTACCCTAAGAGGTTAATAAGAGACAGCTACAAAAGAGCTAAATACCAAAGCAGAGAATCCCTTTTTGAAACTGGCAATAAAAAGAAAGAACCTGAAAATAATATTGTCATGGTCTCAAATTTCAATGGATTAAGCTGTAAGGTAAAAAACCTCATTACTAAGAATTGGTCAATTCTAAACAGAGAAGGTAAAATTCCCCTACCCAAACCTATTTTCTCCTACAGGAGGAATAGGACTATTCGAAACTGTTTAGTTCAGACCTACAGAGAGCCCAAAAAGAGTAAACAACTAAGCATTGATCAGGGTAAGCCCATTAGAGGCAACCAACCATGTGGATCATGCACTCACTGTAAGTCTATCATCCAATCTGACAAAATTGAACTGAGAGGTACATCACATTGGGTGAACGAACATGTCAACTGTAGAACTCCTAATGCGATCTACCTAATAATCTGTCCATGCCAAAAGGGGTATATTGGCGAAACTGGGCGTGAAATCAAATTACGCTTATCTGAACACCAATCTGCCCTGAAAAACCATAAGAAAAATGCCCCATTGGTAGATCATTGGATCACAGAGAAACACAAAGAGGATAAAATAAAATGGTGCATAGTAGAAAAAATAAAAACCACTATGAGAGGAGGAAATTTGGACGTTAAACGTAAACAAAGAGAACAATTTTTCATGTCCAAATTTTGCACCTATACCCATGGTCTTAATAGCAGAGAAGAATGGGAAAGACTGGTTAGATAACTAGCCCAGTACCACTGTAAGCTTCCTTAGGTGTGCTATGCTCAGTGTAAAGATGTCTGGTATACAATTATCATCATATTCATCGTTTAAATAAATTAAATGACAAGTTATATAAAATGAATATATGCATGTAAATACACCTGTCTGCATAAATAGATGAATTAATGGATTCTGAAAAGTCCATATACACAAAATGTGAATTCTTTATTATAATGGAATATTAGCTCTGAGTCTGTGATTTGTCCAAGAACTGAACATTGATCAATAGAAAATGTGATTTCATTTCTAAAGTAGAATGTCAAGTTTGTGTCTTTGATTCGTTTATGATTTGAACAATGATTTACATAACCAAAAATGAATATCTCTGTGGTTAAATGAGAATGTAAAAGGAGATCTTGTGGTGACAACCCGGAGCATTTCTCTTATCCATCAGTTTTTTCTTATCCATCAGTTATTTCCTTATACAACAAATTGGGCGTAACAAATTGTAGTCTTTTACATTAAATTCTTAATTTTACTCTACATGCTCCGAGTTTCATACATAAGTGAGCCTTAGGTACAATTACGTGTATTTGATGTGGACTATACACCGGGTATTGTAAAAAATAACCAACAATAATATGATCCAATCTCGGGTGTATCCAGTTGTACCATTATGAAATGAATAAGGAGCTTGGTGCCATAGCATAGTTAACACAAGCCCTATACAATACACATCCACGTAGAGACGCCCAATAAAATACCAAAATGGCGGCCCAATTCAGCGGTTTTAGAACGGTTGCATGCCCCGATACATATCCACAAAAGTCCGGGCTTGGATGTTACATAAAAAATGTTCATGTGGTGTAACCTCCTAAAAGTCAATATAATGTAAACTAACTAAAAGCGAGCGTCTCGCAAAAGTAAAATGCAATTCCGCTTCGTAATGAGTCCCTCTTCGCGATTAGTCCCTCTTCGTTTGTAGGCACTATTACGCAAGGAGATGTATAAAAACTACTAAAATGGCGAACACACCGTGCTTATCCTAAAGACAGGCAAAAAGTTAATTAATTAGAGCATACCGCCGCATAAGATAAAAAGACCCGTCTCGTTCCAGCTCACTAACTGACGCTGGAGACCGGGTTACCAGGCAGGCGGCGTGTAGCTCCGACTACGGAGGTAAGAGACAGGGGACGACCGGGCACTGTGTTTTCTTGAACGTTAGCCCAAAATGAGATATTAAGACCGACTTGGTGGAATCTGTTTGGGTTTAGTATATCTCGATTCCTGGCAAGTATGCACCTTAGCATATCTGCGCGAACCCGGCCAATCAGCCTAACTTTAAGTTGGTTTGGAACATTATAACATGCCTTGTTCCAAATAAAACACGCCCGATTTTTTCATGCACTTTAACGCTTTTTAAACATGCTTTGTTCCAAACAAAACACGCTTTATTTTTCTATGCAATTTAAATGCATTACGAATACTTAATAGTTTTACCCACATAAAATGGAATACAGTAATGTGTAATACTTGTACTCCACAACTATTGTTTATTCAGATAAAAGGAACTTTCTTCAATTATAAAAAAAAAAGCACTCCGTCTCCATCACGCTAAAGCAAGGACGAGGAGTGGAAAGACGCCTTATCTGATGATTACCCTGAGTCTTCCATATAAAGAACGAAACCCAACGCTCCCACTACAAAGTACAGAGTAAGCATATGATCATCTAGTTTTGTAAGGTGCTTGGTAGTTCTGTGTCTTAAATTAACACACTAACTGTACACCAAATATCATTGTGTGTACACAGGTTACTCTAAGGAACAAACCTGAATTATAACAGTGGACAAGAGTCTTCCATATCTTTCAAATCAACATAAAGAACGAAACCCAACGCTCCCACTACAAAGTACAGAGTAAGCATATGATTATCTAGTTTTGTAAGGGGCATAGTGGTAGTTTTGTGTCTTAAATTAACACACTAACTGTACACCAAATAACATTGTGTGTACACAGGTTACTCAAAGGAACAAACCAGAATTATAACAGTGGATAAGATTTATCTATCCCTAGGATTTAGACTGACACCGCAAATTGAATACTGCGAATTGTGTAAGGAATCTTCCATTTATACTTTAGACACCATTAGACTAAAAACTTTCTGTAAATGAAATCCCTCAATGAATGTACACTAATTGATTGTTCCGTATATTTCTAGATTGAAGAATTTCACTGTAGTCCTG
The DNA here is from genome assembly GCF_964263255.1 of Lissotriton vulgaris. NCBI lineage: Eukaryota > Metazoa > Chordata > Amphibia > Caudata > Salamandridae > Lissotriton > Lissotriton vulgaris. The sequence continues at coordinate 367,108 of NW_028249573.1, read as the reverse complement.
AGGAAGGTGTACCATCGATCTTAAACACCGAAACGCGTCGACAATTTGGCTACTTTTAACTATTGTTTACATGTAAATGTGTTGAATGTCAATGTAATGTGATTGTGTTTTTATATGCAAAACTGTTGCCTATATCATGCTGCTTTTGATTAAGTTTAATAAATACGATTTTAATGAAGATTATGCTTTTTTGAAATAATTGTGGGACATGTTAGGATATATACCATTGAGGTCAGAAAAGTTTTTGGTGTCTTACTCCATAAAGTATTTCGCGCTTTGATTTAGGAACCACAGAAAGGAACCAATTCTCCCTTTGTTTGTTGTCGTACAGGAAAACTCGAACTCCGTCCTGGGAACATCTAAAAGTCGCGCGGAAGTGCTTTAGTAAGTCAAGTCCCATAATGGCATCAGGAGTATTGGAGGAAAGCAAAAACGTCGTGTCAGTGGTATTGTTTTCTAAGTCGAAGGGGATCGGAGTGGACAAAGGGTTAGTGGAGGGCGTTCCATCGAAACCTATCGATGTCACAAGTGAGCCAGACAAGGGTGCCCTTGGAATCAGTCGTTTAGATAACGCACTACGTGTTGCGCCAGTGTCTACCAGAAATGGAGACTTTGTACCCAGGACGTTAGCAGTGACATAAGGGCCTTGCTGGTCAACATAGAGCTCGACTGGATCCCTCCCTTGCCCTTGGCAGTCCTATGCGAAGTTGTGGGCGTCGTCGCAGTCAGACTGCTGGTACTGGTTCTGTCTGGGTCGGTCAAATGTATTTGGTCTGTTTGATCTATCGTTAGTCGTGTCATTTGCGGTCCCCCGTTGCTGTCCTCTATTTCTCGGTCCACCCACTACGTCCTTGGGGTCCCTATTTCTGATCATCTCCAACAGGACCGGGCACTGGGATTTCCAATGGCCGAATCCTTTACAGAAGGCGCACTGGTCCTCGCTAATGTCTGTACGTCCAATGTGGGGTGTCGAGGTACGGTCTTTAGGAGGTACGTTCCTAGGGGCATTTGTCTGATAGTTCCCTTTGTATTGCTCTCGTCCTATAGTCAACCTTTGCAGTTGTGCAATCATCACCCTCTCTTTTAAGTCTTTCTTCTTTTTCTCTGTAGCTCTATTGTTTTTGTTTTTCTGGTGTTCGTAATATTGGGCCATCTGAAGGATAGCCGCAGGTTTGGAGGCCGCCCAACTACTCTCGCTGGCCTGCAGTTTCTGGGAGACCTCTGGTGACAAACCCTTAACATAGTTTTGGACGAACAGATGGTGTCCGGTTGCAGTGGTCATGTCCTGCCCGCTGTAATCGGAGAACACCGTTTCAAACCGGGAGAAGTAGTCCGATACATCCTCCTGGGGTTTCTGACGACAAGCCGTTACTATCGACCAGTCCACTTTCTTTTCTGGAATCAGGGTTTTCAATTTCTGTACAATCTTGTCTGGGAGGTCTAAAATGGATTTCAAAGGCTTCTGTCCAGGTTCTCGTTGTTTATCTATGCCATCGAGTTGTGACCAGGTATGTCCAAACAGCTCAAGGTGGTCGACTTTCCGGATTTGCTTCCACACATCAGCTGGTAGACATAACCCAAAAAACAAGTCGATATCAGCCAGGGTCATAATCGTTGAACCTAGGGCTGTACCTAATTCAGTATAGAAGGCAGTGGGGTTTTTACGTAGATCAGGCAGAGATTTCCGAAACGTCAGAATCTCTTGACGATCCCATGGCTGGTAGACCCAGTTGTACACTACCCTCCCTCTTGCATCTTGGTGGTTGACGTCATCGTGAGTTCCTAGACCTCGTGGAGGAACCCAGTAGGGGGCAGCCTCTCTTATTGGCATCATAGCGCTAGCTCGCTCAGTTTGTGGTTCGGTTGCTACGGGTATCGTGGGTTCAGCTTCTGATTCCTGTTCAGTGAGATGGCGGAAAACCTCAAGCGTACGCGTAAGGAGGCCCGTCACATCACACTCGCCCTCATCCCCGATATCGACCTTCCTGTACAGAGTCGTTAGGCTCTCGGGACCTTTGTCTCGATATCGATCCTCGTACGCATTCAAGACATGATAACACAGTCGTACGGTAAAATGTCGTCTGTGACTCCCTGCATACGAGTTGAACATATCCGTGATGTACTCTTCACTTTCCTTTCTTTCTACCAATGTCCTCACTATCTTGTCAATCCCTGCTCGCTCATCCTTGCTTAATCTGTTTGTTCTTGCGGAATCAGCCTTTCGGGTCTCAGGGTCATCTAACACTGTTGCTTGTGCTGTATCTAATAAAAGGGGTTCGGCCGGCACAGAGGCCATGGGGGCCGAAGCTCTGGTACTACTCTCGTCTGTGCTTGGGGGTAGCGGGTGTTGTGCTAAGGGTTGGGAAGGGGCATATGGAGGGGGCATGTAGATGATCGGAGGACCTAACAAAAGATCATCGTTGGCTCGCTGTTTCAAGGGCAATTCAGGATAGAGCGTAGAGGGCGTTCTAACCGAACACTGGCTTGATGTTTCTACCTCTAGTATCTGTTTGGTTTCCTCTCTTTCCTTAATCTCTTCTTCTAATTTCTTAGCAGCTGGGTGGGCTGCCTTTCGCAGCTCTTTTCCCAACCTACTCTCATTTCTCTTTTTACGTTGTTCGGTTTCTTTGCGCCACATGCCGAGACTATCGAGCATAGTGGGCGTTGTCTTGTGCTTCCCAAGGGCTGTTTCTAGCGCGCTCATTTTATCCTCATCGAAGGATCCTATCAGTGGCAACTGACTTTCTCAATCCTTTTTCGTATATTTATGCCACAGCTTGCTATAAGCTATAGCGATCAATCCATGCTTCATGAACAAGTCCTTATTAGGGGTGCCTTCCAGTGGAGCCGGATGGTTCATCTCTAATAAGCGGTCCGGGCTAAACAGGCTACCAATCAGTGGGGAGAAGATAGGCATGACGGATTACAACGGGGACAAAGGTCTGCACTACCTATCTTATCACTGCGTGCAAAGACTAGACAGAATATTTCTATTCTTCGTTGTTTGCAGGCGGTGAATACCTCAAAAGAACCAATATCGAACAGTCAATGTTCGGTCAATCAAACAATCAATGGGGAGAATAAGTAGGCACGACGGGTTACAACGGGGACAAAAGTCTGCGTTACCTACCCTTTCACTACCTGCAAAGAGAGAACCTGTTCTTCCCTGTTTGCAGACAGAGAATCTCCAGAAAACAATCCGCGAACAACAGTTCGGGCCAAACAATCAATCAGTGGGGGAGGAAGATAGGCACGACGGATTACAACGGGGAGAAAAGTCTGCGTTACCTATCCTTCACTGCTTGCAAAGAGAGAGCCTGTTGTTTCTCCGTTTGCAGACAGTGAATCTCCAAACAAATCAACAAAAGAGTAATACTAGTATTTTCCAAACAATCAAACAATCATTTTGCAATTTGTCGTGTTTACACGACCTTACCCGGACCGCATGGACAGTTTCTTGTCTTCCGAATCCAGCGCCCGATCGTCCTCTATTCTTCATGATCTTCGCGGCACTCCTGATGGTTCCCAGTCAGGACCGTAGATCACTCGAGAGAGGTCTGTTCGGAACCAGTGAAGTTCGAATGATCGGCTGTCAGACGAGGGTCTATCGGACAGGAGCTCTCCCGATCGTTGCAGTTGTTCACTCTGTCGTCAGGACCTCTCCCACTGGATCCATGAGTCGCTGACGGGCCCCACAATGGGCGCCCAATTGTGGAAAAAGGTAGGGCCGATGACCTTTTTCAGAGTTGCCCGGCGTTAACCACCTCTATACCCACTCAAGTTACCAAACAAAGAGGCAGGCGCTGGAGACTGGAAGGCAGGAAACAGAAGTTTTATTCCGACGGAGCAGAACACATCAAATCAGACAATAGGGTATCTTCTCGAGGTGCTCTACCCGCATCTCTGAGGCCTGGCCTCTTATACACAAGTTTATTGCTTTATTGCGTAAAACACATCTCTGTTAATACTTTGATGTACGGAAAGACATCCTCGGAATCCCCGCTTCAGGCCCGTTCCCAGACACATTTACAGTTGAAGTTCCCACCCCGGTCACAACAGGTGATGATTATCGCGCAGCTGGACATTCCGCCGATTCACGGATTGTATGTGGTTGATCGGATCTCATGGGGTGGGGGCTTTGATCAGCTCGTGGATCCTTTGATGGGGGAAGCTTCCTACTGTATAGGGGGGCAATAAACAGTATCCGCAGTGCCAGGTGGCGGTCTGGGAACGAGTAAGACAAACGGGCACACAGGAAAGGGGGTTTTATCAAAGGACCCGGGATCATGAAAGGAATGAAGGGAGGTGTTGCGCTGGGAACAGGATGGGGTTCCGAGGCAGAGCTGCGCTGAAGAGGGGTTTATGACCCAAGGCATGTGAGAGCGGAGGCTGTCAGCGTGCGGGGGATGCTTGCGAGGTCAGGGGAGAGAGAGAGAGAGACGCGCTGGCTATCGGCGATGGGCAGAGAGGCCATGGTACTCAAAATGGCTGCCGCTTACGCGCACAAATGGGCTCGAAAAGGGGGCAAGATGGCGCCGATAATGTTGACACTGCAGTCTAGGTTTTAACATCTGAGTCAAACTACCAAAGGGTTGAGCAGGGGTTATCTTAGGTGTGTAACTTACTTACCCTGACTCGCGTGAGGATTCCTACTTGGACAGGGTGCAGCCCACTGCCAACTAGAGACCACATTTCTAACATCTTTATATCAGGAAAAAGATGATGCTGGCCTACCTTGATTTCTCAACAGCCTTGGGTTTGATCGATCATGGGTCAGTCTTTACCATCCTTGGAGTGGCATGGCGTTTAGGAGCATGTGGGTGGACTGGTCTCCTACTTCATTACTTGAAGATACCTATTAGGCCAAATGAAAATCTTTATGTCACTGGGCATGCCAAGTGCCTCAGTATCCAGTCCTGTAACCTATGATCTTTAAGCTACATAGGCAATCTATGGTGCAATGGTATGTCATAGCAGAACATCTCTAGTGCCACAGGTAATACCTAGTTTTAGCTAAGGCTATTCCTTGTAATGCCATCTCAAAAGTGCAATTGTGTATGCTAATTATTGAAGAATGGATATTCTCAACCTTCATGCACTCATTTGATGTCAAAAGCATACTCAAACTATTCCCTTATAGTGACTCTCTCAGGTAACATCTAAAACTTACGGGATGCCTCCTAAAGTATATATGTATCTGCTATATATTCGAGCTTTTTGCTACAATCTCACTCTGCAGGATCATATTGATAATATGTGTTTTCATCAATTAATTCTGATGTGAACAACTAAAAATTCTACTTCTGTAGGGTTATCTGCACCAATTTCAAACTCAGGAATAGTAACCTGTACTTACATCGAGTCCACATCATTACCTACCAACATATTGTCAAGGTAAACATACAAAAGTAACTACAGATTTACTATTTTTAACTTCACATTTGTTTATCGTGACAATGTGTTGATCGTTGATATTGTGAAGTCTATATAAGTCCATGGCACCATTTAAACTTCAATTTTATGGTACAGCAACTCCTCAAGAAATCTCGTTCAAGTCTCTATGTTCTTTTACGCTGACATTATAAATGCCCTCCTAGAAGGCTCTAAAGCAACCTCTACTTTTCTAAAATCTATACTCAATTCAGAACACTGTCTGCTCTGTAGCAAGAAAAAGACAGACTATATCCTGCTCTTCTCAATTAACTCCACTGGATCACTCAGTAGCTAGCATTTTGTTTCAAGATTACCTGCCTCACCTATAAGGCCATCATTCATCAACAGTGCAGCAAAGAAATGCGAAACGTAAGGTCTGAGAAAGAACATTATACAGAAACAACTCACACTAGCAATCAAATGAACATTTTCATAGACCCTAAGTTCGGGAACACTATGCTCCCTGTTTGGCCTCATCCTGACTCCCCCACACACTCGACAAATATACTTTTGAAACTTTCCTTTCCTTGTGCTTTATCAATCTCCTTTTCCCTGTACTGGAGGTATTTAACCATTGCAGAAAAGGGATATGGGACTCCGAGTTCAGCACAGGTCACCTCATGATTATTAATGAGGCAGTTTATGTGTGTGCAACTCACAACATGTTGGAGGCTTTCAAGAGACACCTGACACCCATCCCCTGCTTGCTTTGGCAAACTGCCAGCAGTGTGACCTTAATCCCTTATAGGGGTAGGGATCACACTAGGATTAAAGACGTCACTTTCTACAGTTGCCTTTGGAAGTTCAAACAGAAGCTTGCATTTTTCTACTTGCTTCCAACTAGGCCTGGGCGATATTTGCGGAGTCACACTACGCGGAGGTCCGTGAAGTACTGATAAAACTCCTTTTGCTGTTTGCGCTGATTTTTAGTGGCAGGAGTTTCACACATGCTATCAAATCAGCACGTACAGCATACAGCATCTCTCGGAGTACCATAGGGCTCTGTTTCTTTCTGCCGCTCGAGAAGATTTTCTACTTGAGCTGCAGCTTCCTCAATGCGAGTGGCAGGTTTCTCAATGTGAGCAGTAACGACCTGCTGTGACCGCTCCTATTCAGAAATCTTGTCGGGAGTTGGTCTAGTGCACGATTCCTCTCGCTCGCCAACTTAACGATGGGGAGAGGCATGAGAGAAAAACTTTGCTCCACTTTGTGGAGTTTTTGGGAACTTCACACAGAGTGCAAAGTGGATAAACTCAGCAAACTCTTGCCGGCAGAGGGGAATTCTTTGCTGACCCCTGTTGCCAACCACACAGGGCATTAAGAAACCAATCAAATCTTTACTGGTGGCTGTGCTGTTGTTAGACATATTTAAATAAGGGGGTTTACCCAAACATAGTCACTGGGACCTGGGTTCTGAAGGTACTAGGAGGAGGGGTCCCAGTGTGAACAAGGAATAATATATACAAATCACAAAATTATTCTTCGAAACAATGAGTTGATCCACACTGTTTAATTCACAATGGGATGTGGTATATTGAATATACAATCAATTTAGCAAACACAGTTTAACGGTTGTACAGTGCCCCAAAGAAGGCGGGGGGGAAGTGGTGATAAAGTGAGGATGTGATAATAAAGGGTATTGGTGACAGTAAAATCAATCAATCAGTGAGAATATATTGACAGTTTGATACATAACAAAATAGCCATAAACTCGGCGTATTCAATCAAAACAGCATACTTCACATGGTACAATCAATGTAAAAATGATGGCGTGAAGTTGTCAAAAGGAAGGTGGTTGTCGACGTTTCGACCCTCTAACCGACGCAGGGTTTGATCATGCCCTTGCTGTGGGGTCTTCTTCAGGACCGAAGGGCAGGGGCAGGCAACCTGCTATACGATTTTAAGAACGTGGGTTAACAGGAATATAGGGGGGGAGCGGTCGAGCACTCGTCCCGTCAGTGGTGTGGTATCAGAACAAATCTGTCACCGAATCGCGGGTCAATTACTTCCGTGATTGTGAGCCATATAAATCGGGACCTGTAGACGCCGCTGGAACTCGCCGCTCGAGAAGATTTTCTACTTGAGCTGCAGCTTCCTCAATGCGAGTGGCAGGTTTCTCAATGTGAGCAGCAGCGACCTGCTGTGACCGCTACTATTCAGAAATCTTGTTGGGAGTTGGTCTAGGGCACGATTCCTCTCGATCGCCAACTTAACGATGGGGAGAGGCATGAGAGAAAAACTTTGCTCCACTTTGTGGAGTTTTTGGGAACTTCACACAGAGTGCAAAGTGGATAAACTCAGCAAACTCTTGCCGGCAGAGGGTAATTCTTTGCTGACCCCTGTTGCCAACCACACAGGGCATTAAGAAACCAATCAAATCTTTACTGGTGGCTGTGCTGTTGTTAGACATAGTCCTAGTCAGTGGAAAGACATTATTTTCACAAAAGTCCTGCTCCTCCATCCCATTAGATTATTACTCCAAAATTAAGTTTACGATGCACATTGCCTCTCTGTACATTGCAATATTCAAAAGTGCCTTCTCAGAAGCCACTGCATTGTGCTGCAGTACGTTTGCCAATACAAAAGGGCTTGCACAACTGATAACATCGCAAAATCCCTCTCAAAGCATTTTGTCAGGCTTTGTGACACATACCCAGGCCTTTAATCTGGATCAGTACTATAAATGTATACCAAACAAACAAATAAATGAATAAATATAGTTAGTTCAAAAACGTGAGGAAAAACCTGTGTGTTTAATAATCCAGCAAGGCCATATTCCTTTGGGATACGAAATGGTTGTGTTTTATAATTAATATGCCCACTTGTAATGTTTGAGCCATAAATGCTATTTCACAAACAACAGCTTGTTAGTAATAAAAATAAATATATGTTAAAGTATTTCTTCAAATAAAGAAACTGATAAATACTAGCTGCTTCTCCACACTTTACATACTGTATTCCTTATTTATTCATTGACGGGGTAATATTTCATATGCTCTACTTTATTTTTTGCCTGTACATATACTGGTCTGGCGGCCCACAAACGTTACCCAACTTTCCATCATTTTTATTTAAATAATTGCCATTTCTATTTCCACTCCTTCTTATTATTTCCTTCCACATTCTACCATTCTATGAAAGAGAATCGACTTCTAGCACTTACCTAAAACACACCTTGTAGGCAATATACCTTTTCAGGGTGGTCACCTCAGATTGTTTTGCTTTTGTTAGACCCAAATTGTTTTCTGACTTTAGAACTCTGTGCACGTTACCCCTGTTAACCAGTAGAACAGTGCCTGTGCTCCCCTTTAAACATGGTTCAATTGCATACTCCTAATTGGTATGTTCAATTGGGATATACTTCACTAGTATATGCTAAAGAAATGTACCCAGGGCCTGGAAGTTAAACGCCACTAGTGGGTTGGAGCACCAATTGTGCCATCCACTATAGTGGCAGTGTAAACTTGGCTTCAGGCCTACCACTGTAGCCTGAATGCAACAATAAGCAAAACATGCACTGTGACCTGTCAAATTAAACTCTTTTGACAGGTAAAAACCTTCCTTTTAAGTATTAGTATGGCACCTGTATGTAAGCCTTGTACCAAAATATAGGGTGCATGGTATTTTACAGTGGCACATGTAGAAAATGAATGCTACCATTATCCTACAGTGACAAGGCCCTAAAAGCTATTTTTACTGTGGCAAGCCTAGCTGTCAATGTAGAAATCCAAAGTACAGTTTAAATTACTTACAATGTATCGCAAGAGTGGGACCAGCTAGAAAAAATAATGAAAACACTATTTGTAAGTGTAAATACAATTTGAATTCAATGGTGAAGTCAAATTTTTAATAAATATTACGAAAAAGTAACATTTTACTCTTTATTTGCCTGAACAGTCAGAAGGTTAATTGGAATAATTCTCTGACAGTTGTTATTCTGTGTTCAGCCTTGAATAGGTGTAAAAAAGGTGTAAAATGCCTCTCATGAGCTAACAATAGACTGTCTGGAATGGGCAGAGATTACTCAACTGAGCATTATTTATATGGTCTGGTACTGCCTAATACCCCCTCCCTGACATATGACGTATACTCTTAGCGAAATGCGGGACCATCCCCACTCCCCTGAGAAGGCCACTGACCCTCACTTTCCCCCAAGGCAACACAATGCAAACACCACAACTGTTTGGATTAGTAACCCCAGTCGTATTTTATTACATAAAATCTTAAAAAACATTAATATCAACTTAGTTACATTATGTACAATATGCAGAAAGTCCAATATATTGATAGGTACATAGTGTCAATTGGCTAACCATAAAATGTTTCTAAAACAGAGTCAATCCTATCATACTCTAAGTGGTAAAGAAATTAACTTTCTGTTTGTCCCTGTTAGTGCCTACGGCAAGGTCAATGACTGGCATTCCGAGATCTGGATCCAGCTAGGTCCACACCTCCTTACAGGTGTGACCTTGCGTAGGGGCCCAGCTTACAGGATGTATACCTCCACCACCCCCCTACACCCTCAACGTTTAAACTCTATAAAAAGGGGAGTGGCAATTATGTCTCCTTGCGCCCTTGAGCGCTTGCGCGTTTGGGGATTGGCCATCAAGCCTACTGGAAGCGAGACTTCCTTTCCCCCCGCACCCCTCCAACCTATCGGCTGTAACTGCCCCTGGAGTTCCATGAGAGACCCTGTGTCTCCCCCTTGGGCGTTCCCATTTTACCATGGTGATGCCCGCTGAGGACCAAAAACTATGATCACCAATCATCAGCTTACCCCCTGACCAAGGAAATCGCATTCAAAATACGACAAATTTAGTTATCTTGAAATTAGCTGTTTAATTTGAGAAAAGTAACTTTTTTATTACAAACATTAAGAAAACCAAACATCAAACCATCATATCAATTTACATTACACCTCCTGTAAACAGAAAAACATACTTATTAGATCAAAACCTCTGCCTTAGGGGATGGTGGGTGGGTGAAATAATTCCGTTGGGGCCTCAGCCTGAGGCCCTTTTGTCCATGCGTGTCCTGGCGGTACAAGGCTGGGGAGTGGTGAACAGAGACTGTTCACTCTGCCTCCCCCCCACCTTTTATTGGTCTCGGGCCAGGAAAGCTGGTTCATACCAGCCTGCCCGACGTTGTTACCACACGTGAACCAGAAGCACTTGAAGTGCTTCCAGCTCACGGCAAGCCAACCAATCATGGGATGTTTAGCAGTGGAGGCAGGGAGCCGCGTCACAACGGTGCGCGGCACCCCAGCGTTCTGCTGTGTGGGGGGGCCCGGTGCAACCGCCATAATGGGGACGTGCCGGAGTTGGGCCCGCCTTCCAAATATGCAGGGTGGGGGCGATGAGCATCCTTTTTGCCACTACAGTGTCAAATCTTGCTTAATAATTTTGCTGAGCCACATGTAACACTTGAGGCACCCTCAAAAGAGATAGAACAGGAAGCTAGGATAATTATTGTGTATCCACTGTCTTGGTGCTTGAGGGCCCTGCATTTGTCCTTCCAAACTTCTGCCTCTGGGTTTGTTGTGAATACAGTGCCTGCCTCAAACTGGATTTTAGTGTCAAATGTGGGTGGACACTAGTATTACCTTAATGTACTTCCGACTCACACTCCCCAGCCTTAAGAGCCCAGGTTTAGGGTGCCTGAAAACTTTCAATATCTGAAAATGCCCTAGCCTATAGCATTTTGGATTTGCAGTTGGACAGACGGGATCTGCTATAAAAGTGGGTAGGGTTACCCCAGGGAATTTATATCCCATTGGTTAGGGATGGGCCAGGAATCAACCCACCAACTAGCTATTGACAGGCATAAATGCGGGACGTCCAGGCACATGCTTCAGAACAATTTATGTACCGATGCAAGATTGAAAAAGGACTGGACTTCCTGTCTATGACCTGAGCGGAACCCATAGGGACTGAACCTTTTATGAAGGGCATCCCCCTCATAACCCTACTTGGACCAGGAACTTCCCCATTGTGAAAATGTGCCACACGAGAATTGTATTGTTTTACGTATGAGAAACAACAATGTTTGAATACTAAATGTGGCCAAGATAAAAAGTGACTGAGATCAGATGACCAGTCTATTTTAAAACACCAACCTTTGTTTCTTCTACTCACCCCTTCATCACTTGAGCACTTCTTTCTTGCACTTTCTTATGAGTAACCTCCTTGTGTACCATAAGTGTCTATAAGTAAATGAATCTACAATTTACTGTTGAAATTTGGTGGAAATTAAAAACTCTTATGTCTCCAAATATATCTTGGTTGTTGCACTACTAGTCTAATGATTGTATTAAATACTGTGAGCAGATAATGTTAAAGCTTCAAATGATTGTAGGTTTGTTTTAGTCTATCTAAAATTAAGGTCTAGGACCATTGTTTTTCATAACGGAGCCGTGTCGCAAGCGTGATGCAACTCCAGCAATTCTCAGGGGCGCCCTATACCTAACATGCTGGGTCGCTCCTTACGCCTGCTTCAAGCAGGCGTAAGTATTTTGACGTAGCATGGACGTAAAAGTGACTCCGTGAAATCTTGCTGACGGAGCCCTCTAGGGCCACGTTGGTTCTTACGATCACCTGCTATGCCTTCCCAAAATGAAGAGTCGGTCAGACAGTAGAGAATGAAAGCTTACATTTATTCAGGTATGTACTCTGCAGAGGAGCACAGTCAGACCTTCACCCTAAGATGTCTGTCGAAGGGACTGACTCCCCAGGATATGCTAATACATAATAAACCTTTCTGGAGACTTCAGCCATGCCTCTGGTGGAAAATTACCGACTTGAGCTGGGCATTAACATAGGAGGTACACAGAGATGAGCTGGCACATACCAAAGCGGTGCACTATCAGTATTTCAAGACCATCGTGCAGAGTCTCAGCGTCTCCTAACATGGGAGCAGAAATACATGGAGAGATTGGAATGTGCAAACAGAATACCAGTTCATTAGTAAGTCGAGTTACAGCCTTGAACAGAAGAGAATAATAAGGAGTGAGCTGCACGAAAGGGGATTTCAAACCTAACATGTAGCGCAGGGCTTTACACTGTGACGCATCTCACTATATGCGTCACATTGTAGATCTGTCGCACAGTGGCGATTGTTTACGACTACGCTGCGTCACAGAAGAGACGCAACGGTGTCGGAAATATGACACAAGGGGCTTGTAAATCTGCCCCTGGGTTTTTGGTTGAGAGAAGAGTGAAATCATGCTTAAGTAGGAACCGCTATCCATGTCAGGGAAATGCACTAGCAGCAATGTATAAAGTAATTGTGCAACACTTCAAACAGTAAGAGAGTGACAACTCAACACAAGAAAACTCCCACACCAGTTTAGAAAAATAGAGTCTTGTATAATAAATAAATCAGTACCAAAAGGACAAAAATCCAATCAGTAGAACCAGATATATGCTTTACTTTCTCTCACTATCTGAGAACATTTCGGAATCGGGCCCTAAGTGTTGACCCTGACAAGAGCTAGGATTATTCCTTGATGTGGGTAGGCGTCCACGCCAAATAATAATACAATTTCTTACACCGTTTTACCTACTCGTATATTCACCATACTTCCTATACTTGCGTTATGCAATGCCCACATGCCTTATACCTTGACCTCTCTTTCTGTTAGGCCAATGATCGGCCAAATGGTACATTACCTTGGTAGCATTAAGACCCATGGCAACCTTTTTAAACCAAGTCAAGTCAAGTCAAGTCAAGAGATTTATATAGCGTGCTACATACCCAGAGGGTCTCAAGGCGCTTGAAGAAGGGAGGGGAATTACTTCTCGAATATCCATGTTTTAAGTTGCTTTCTGAATGCTAGGTGGTTCTGAGTAAGGCGAAGGTGAGTGGGAAGTGAGTTCCAGGTTTTAGCTGCCAGGTAGGAGAAGGATCTCCCTCCCATGGCGGTTTTGTTGATGCAAGGTACAGTGGCAAGGGCTTGGTTTGAGGAACGTAGCTGGCGGGAGGGGGTGTAGAAGGACAGTCGTGTGTTGAGGCATTCAGGTCCAATTTCGTAAAGTGCTTTGTGTGCGTGGGTTAGAAGACGGAAAGTAATCCTCCCATTGATGGGGAGCCAGTGGAGGTTTTTCAGGTGCCCAGAGATGTGTTCTTTACGCGGGATGTCTAATATGAGCCTGGCTGAAGCGTTCTGGATGCGTTGGAGTTTTTTCAGGAGTTTTGCAGTGGTACCGGCGTATAGGGTGTTTCCGTAGTCCAGGCGGCTCGTGACCAGTGCGTGGGTGACTGTTTTTCTAGTTTCGGTGGGGATCCAACGAAATGTTTTTTTGAGCACACGAAGAATGTTGAAGCAGGATGAAGAAACGGCGTTGACTTGTCTGTTCATCGAGAGTGAGGAATCTAGGATGACTCCCAGGTTCTCTTATCTCCTTACCTGCAAAATTAAATCTTTCGTTCTTCACTTTTTCAAATTTCTACTTATTTGTCTTTTTCAGTTTTTGGTTGGATACTCTCACAGCAGGCCAATCATTAATCAAGAACACAATATCAAATATGAAAAAGCTCCCTAAAAAGGTATATTCAAAAAGTGAATATCGAGAGTGAATTTAGATTATCTGAGTTCTATTTTTTTTAAACAAAAGTCTGAATAATTCTTACCTCACAAATAGAATACCTTTCAAAACTTTTGCGTGTAAAGTTTTTGGCGATAAGTAGAAAATGCAAGTTTGGCTGACTAGTTGGCTACTGGGGTGTAAAGATTGTAAAAGTGGTGGTACAATTAGAATGAACAATTCCAGGGAGAGTGATTTAATAATTGTGAATGCAAGTCAGTGGCCACATGTTCTGTGTTGAGCTGTGCTGCTGGTAGCAAGGGGGAAAACAAATGCAGAAACATAGCTATTAAGCATGGCCTTTTTCTACTGCCTTCCCCAGCTCTGGCACTCTAAGAGGCTGCTTCGTGATTCACACAGTCTTAAAGAGGTCAATGTGCGCTGTCTAGCTTGTACTGGAAGCAGGCACTTTCGGTACAAATTCCTAAGTCTTGACAAGTAGAAGAATTACGCACGTCGGATGTACACGTCGGGTGTACACGTAAGGCCCAGATTTGCTTACGATTTGTTCAATGGTATTTACTTTCCAGAACTAAAGGCATTCGGGACTGACAAGGACCTGTTTTGCATCTTTGTACGTCATGGGGGCATTAATATTGTGGGTCACAGCATGCATAGGTTTTAGGGTGACCAACCATCCGTACATTTCCGTTGCCCATGATGATCCCTTTTACGGACGCCTTTTGTCTGCGGTTTTGGGCCTTGCAGGGAGCAGAGCTGTTCCCCTGCCTGAGGCCTCAGCTCCCTGATGGTGCTGGCTTGCACTCATCCTCTGAGCTCAAAGAGCAGCCCCACCCTGGCCATTGTCATTCTGTATGCAGCTGATTGTCACATACAGAATGACAATGGGCTACTTTGAGCTGTTACAGCATGTAGTGGGCCTCCTCCTGCTGCAGTCTAGGGCAGGGCATTCTGTTGGGGTGTACAAAATAAATGTACAAAAAGTCCCATGCTGCTATGTGCATGTTCATGAAAAGAAGCTGGCAAAAGAATAAAAAGAAGAGGTATAGTTCTTACAGTCTCATCATTTCAGAATTCAGATCTGAAGCATTTTTTATATTATATACAATGAAGCCATAGTTGCTGCTTTTTTATTTATTTTTTGCAACTAACAACCATAACAAAGCCAATAGTCACGGCTTGTTGTTGGTCTAATGATACTGGACGCAATGATAGAAACAACAAACTACCAGTTGGGCAGCACATTATGCTCAGCACATATTTTTAGCTATGGTGTTTTAAGCCACACCCTTAATTACATCAGATATGCCCTTTGGAGAGACCCCCAGTTTTTTCATCCCACTTAAAGCCCTGGAAACAACACCATGTCACAGCCACCTCACGTCCTGACACTGTGAATGATGCATGACTCATGTTTTCCAAGTTTTCAAATCACCTATGTAGAGAGTCATAGTGAACCCCCACCTACCCCACCCCTTGCTTTAGGAACTACAGCGAGGGTGAAGTTCTTTATGGGCCTCTTTTGCCTGCAAATAATGTGACAAGGTGGGTTAATGAATTAGTGAAGGAATGGGTAAATGGCTGGACGGATTAGTAGAAGGATGAATGGATGAGTGAAATGGTGAATGGATGGATAATGAGAGAAAGGATGGATGGATGCATGAGTGAAAGGATGAATGAGGGTAAATAGATGGATGTATGGGTGGAAGGGTATATGAATGGATAAAAGGGTGGGTGGGTCAGTAAAAGAATGGATGGATGAGTGAAAGGTTGGATGATGGCCGAGTTAATGGGTAGATGGATGAGAGAAATGATGGATGGATTGATGAATTGATAAATGAAAGGGTGAATGAATGGATAGATGGATGAGTGAAAGGGTGGATGTAAGGATGGATGAGTGAGTGAAAGGGAGGGTAGGTGGACAAAAGGATGGATAGATGAGTGAAAGTGTAGAAGGATGAGAGAAAGTGTTGTGAAAGGATGGATGAGTGATAGGGTCAATGGATGGATTAATGAGTGGATGAGTAAATGGATGAGTGGGTGGATGGGTGATGGGTAGATAGAAGGATGGGTGGCTACGTGAAAGGGTAATGGAGAGAGCAAGGGAGGATGGATGGATGGATGGATGAGGGGAAGCATTGATAAATGATTGGCATAATGGATGGAAGAATGGGTGCATGGATGATGAAAAGAAGAATGTAAAGATGGATGATTGAAAGAATTCATACATGAGTGAAAGGGAGAGTGGAGAGCAGGAAGAAAGGATGGATGGATGGATAGATGGATGAGTGAAAGGTTAAGTGGGTGGACGGATGAGTAAGTGAAAGGATGGCTGGATGGATGAAAGGGTAAATGGTTAGATGGATGAGTGAATAGATGGATTGGCGGAAGAGTGGATGGGTGAGTAAAAGGATTGCTTAGGTGAAAGTGTAATTTGTTGGATGGATACGTGAATGGATGGATTGGTGGAAGAGTGGAAGGATGAGTGAAAGGATGGATTGGGTGAAAGGGTGACTGGATGATGGATGGATAAGTGAAAGGGTGGATGGAGAGATGGATGAGTGAAATGATGGATGGAAGGCTAGATGATAGATAGGTTTGCAAATGGTTGAAAAGGTTTGGATATGGATGGGCACACAGATGGAAGGACAGAATGAATGGGAAAAGCTGAATGACGGAAGGACAGAATGAATAGTGAAAGACTGAATGATGGACGAAAGAATTAATAGATGACAGAATGAAAAATTGAAATGATGGATATCCGGGGTTTGATGGAAGGATGAATGGCTAGATCCTTGGACAAGAGAGCTCTTCTGGGCAAGGTTGTGATGACTTACTTTGCTTTCTTGGTGCCATAAGAGCTTTAGATCAAAGTGGGAGGTATTTACATTTTCTGGCTATTCCCTTGTCTATGTGTTACTATTATGTATTTGCTGTGTGCTTATGTGTGGGATCTGTACATCATGCATATGACATTTTGAGTGACACCCTATCGCTTCTTGAATGTTACACTAGTAATTTCAAATGTTTGCATGTTTTGTTTTAGGTGTAAGGTTTTAGAGAGAGCCTCATACTGCCATGAGCTGTGTTTGAGATGTAAATTGTGTTTTTAGGAATAGGCAAGGCATCAAAAATAAACTATGTAATAGTGTATCGACAGTGCCCGCTTTAAGAAAGCTTCAGGGATAAGCACCTTTGTGACTTCCATCAGCTAGTGCAACTCTCTGTGAAGACCCCATAAGCAAAGTCAGATCCATATTTTAAGTTCCACTTGCTGAAACACCCATGATGTGTTCCCTATTGTGGGTTCATCACAGCAATCTTCCCTTTAGTTTACCTATGCGTGCCACTTTACATCTCACAATGGCACTCAGATATGAGATGCTAGTAACAAAGTCTATCCGATCAGAACTTCCTGACAACTTCTCTGACCAAGCATGCCTGCTCAGGATCATGAGTTGTAAACAAAATATCAGTGCTGTAACCATATAAATAGATTATTATCATATGAAATACCACAAAAAGTCCTGCACAGTTGCTCAAAGCTACGCGCATACCGAAAAACTGCGAAGTGTACGAATGTCTCAACCTAATATAAACTTCTTTTGACTTGTACTTAAGTGGTTGTCTATTTACTTTTATACTATCGCAAAACTTCCTCTGATGTGTCTGCAAAACGTACCTTTTGTCCCGAAGATTTGTCCTGAATTTGGAACTTATGTCCTGAATTTCTGCCCTGAATTTTGAACCTTTGTCCTGAATATTTAAACTTACTTTCCAGAATTTGCACAATTTGCACCAATGCCAGTTGGTGACCCTAATAGGTTTCGATGCAAAGCCTGATCTATTAAGCGAACACCTCCTTGAAGCAGGCATCAAAAACAATAAAGGGCATATTATCAAGCCCAATATCACTGCTTTAACGGCCTTTTTCATCCGAAAAGCGGCAATATATTTATCTCCATATCATCAATGCTCCACTAACATGCATTAGTGCATGTTAGCAGCAGCTCCACTAACATGCATTAGTGCATGTTAGCAGCAGTTTTACTAACAATAAAAAATGCGCAACCCGGGGAATGGGGTTTAAGCACAATTGAACCTATCCTGAGTGCTGTCTTATGTAGTCCTTTAGGTGCCATGGACCGGAGATTCAAAATCCCTTAAATCTCCTAAAACAGAAACTGTCTTATTCTTAAATATAACACACAATTGGTCCAGCACACAAATTTTGTCACAAAAGTTAAACAGTAACAATGATTATCAGACACCAAATTATTGATAGCAGAATCAGCAGTGTTGTTTGTAGTTCATTCTTTATTGATTTCTTCAGTAAAAGACTGTAGCCGTAGCCAACGCGTTTCATCCTTCACAGACTTCTTCAGGGCTACAAATAACATATATGCATATAACAATTATTATACATGACTATACACTATTTACAATAAAAACAGCTTTACAATTTACACATTTACACACACTTCTATAAAATATATACAATACTTACTCAAACTTTTATGATCCATAATTTCAGGTTGCTTGACATTTTAAATCACTTCACTGACAATGCATTTATTTTTTAAAATATTTACAAGTAGTTCAACCATATGTTGTTCCCAAGCGGTCAAAATGCGGGACTGTGACCATAAGGGCCTAAAACTTCATATATTTGTTCCAAGATGGTTCATAGATGTGTTCCTATATAAAGATTAAAGCAGTTGTTTCTTTCTTTCAAAATAGCCTACATAAGGAAGGTCAGCTTACTAGAAAAAAATTTGTGTTAAGATATTATCCTGTATCAGTTTCAATACAAGTCCAATCGAGCTCAGCTTGGTCATATAAATCTAAATGAAGAGAAGTTTATCTTAAATTGAATCCAAATCATTTATAAAAGCACATAACAGATCCAATATGTAAATTAATCCTATATGATTGGTGCATACCTTAAAATATTCTTTTTTTCTTTTCTTTTATCTTTTTGTTCTCTTTAGCACAGGTGACGGGCTGCTCTCGCCTTGTCAGATCAGTCCTGATTTTATTTTCACAAATGGGTAATGCACTGTATAAACTGAGAAATTAGGTCTTTTATCGGTCAAAATTAAAAAACTCTCAGGCTTAGTTATGCTCGAGATATGAATTATAGAAGTACTAATTAATGACTAATATTGTGCGAGAATCAGCAATCCATATCTTTTAGGATATTTTTAGCCATAGTTCCATGGTTCTATTAGTACAGGGTTGAGTTTACATAATCAATTTCTCACATTGAATCTCTAGCTTTATTAGATTATCCTGACTTTATTTAATGATAGTATACAACTCCTTATCTTGAGAGCAGTCAATTATCCCCAGTCAAACGCGATCACAACATGGCGAGATGTACCACCCAGTATTAATTTTAAAGAAGGAAGTCTTTTAAGATGTTTTGGAGACTGCTGCCACCCCCCATTACCGGGCAGCGCCATCTTGTAGGGTCTAATTTTTCTTACATACAATCCAAAAGATGTATTTCAAATGCTTTTTCCTTTCTTTAAATTTCTTAAACAGATAATTCTCCCACAGTTTAAAATATATGGCATTCCCTCAGTATTACGGGCTCACATAGAAAGGACTCCAGTATAGCCTATAGTTTTATCGAGTGCCCCTTAAATATCTAATAGTTAAACAAAAGCCCGCTAGTACTTACTTCAGAGTGAATTTCAGCCAGCTCCATTACGTGGCGTCTTCAGTGGTAGCATACGTAATGGGCAAACCAAACCGCCATTATATAGTCCACAGTATATTGGATAACAGCATGCACCTGAGTTAAGACGTCATGAGAAGGCTTCCGTCCATGTACTGGCGGGACCATTTTAAAGTTTCTATTTCACAAATGTCGTTCTTTAAAGAGATCAGTAAAAATTAAACTGAGTGGTTCACATTGTATATTTCTTACAAAAAATTTCTTAGAATCAAAAATGATTCATTTCCACTCAATATCATGTCCTTTTTCTCGATTTATTCGAGTTTTTTATTTTTCGTTTTACTATGTTTTTTCTATTATTTTTTATGCGCCCAAAGCATTCACCCAAATTTCTACAAAACTATACATTTCCCTACTTAAATATGGCGATTGTGCTTTTCTTGATTTAGTCCAACCACCATGTATGATGATCACTTGGGTTCCCGTTTTTATCAGCGCCCTATTGGAACAGGAATAATATCCGATATATTTCATAAACACAGATTTTATGTGAATGTACTTTTTAGTAATCACTATCACTCTAGTATTAGTTTCATATATGCTATGTGCAATATTAAAAAAATTATAATCAAGCTACTTTCTCGTAGGGACCACTATACGTAGTGATCACATGGATTTCAGTTTATACTAGTACCATATACAGATTACATTTTACCTGATCTATTACTTCTTTATATATCATTGCTAATTAGATGCAAAGTAGGCATTCCTTCACAAAACAACAGCAAAATAGTCGCAAGGACAACATCGTGCTATTAACAAGCCGTACCCAGACACGCAATGCGATAAAAATAGCCACGCTAACCGCGGTTATCGCAGGAATCTAACGTCAGGTAAAATCCTGATTTAGCTATCTTTTTAATGGGAGGTGGATTGACAGATTAAGTCCACACTCCCATATTTACAAGCTTTTTATTAGCGCTGTGAAATCATCGCTTGATTTCACACGCTAATGATGTTTATCGCCGTCACTGGTTTGAATATCGCCTGTTAGCAAAGCATTGCTTATACGATGCTAACACGGCGATGTAATTCAGTGATAGACGGCGATAAACATAAACGCGCTAAGTGCGCTTTGTGATCATTATCACAATTACTTGATAATATGGCCTTAAATATTTCAATTCAAAGACAAAACCACATGCACTTCACTTGTACATTAAAGGTAACCTGGCCCTGGCTGAACGGAGACCTACCTATCTCTCTAGTGTTCTTATAAGGGAGGCACAACGTCACTTCTGGTAAACCCACACAGCAAGGTTGTGTAACTTATACCATTGAGGCGATGGGAAACATTACAGCAGCTGGAGCTTTAGTTTCAGGTGACCCGGAAATGAAGACATTCACCCCTGTGCTGTTTCACTTAGATTTAATTAGAATTAAGTAAAAGGCAGTAAATCATTAAACTCCAATGATTTTTTTTCCAGGCATTTTAGTATCACAGATGTGCAAGTCTGTATTTTAAAGCTTAATCACAGCCCTTTCTTTATCATTATTTTTTTTACAAGACATTGAATACAATGAATCAAATTCCGTAGGGCAAGTTTAACATGCCAGATCAAAGTACAGCTGTCGCATATCTGCTCTGCATGCATTTTACTGAGTATATTGTTGTCATCAATTTTCATCTTTTGTTTAAACATATTTGTCTTTTAGACAAGCTGGGTCATATTTCACGGGTTTGATGGATTTTCTCCTTGGTCCGGTTTCACGGAACTTGCAGTTAATTAATTGCACAACCTTTAATTGGACAGACTGTTTTTAATGGCTGTGCCATTTCAAATGTATATGCACCACGGAATTTGGGAAAGTAATTGTTTTTGTGTCACTTTCAAAGAAAGTTGAAATTATTAAAAATCGGTGAATAATGTGGCAGACAAGCCGCCTGACATAATTAGAAAAGTGAAACTGCAAAAACAGAAGTTTTTAGCATTCATTTCAATGCTGTTCTGAGCCTGGTCTGAAGCACAGATGCAGTCCTGGCTGGACTTCTTTTATTTCATGCACATTGTATTGCCTTGGAAGGACTGAGCTCTCGTGTCTCTGGCACTCGCAGGTTTCCATTTCTTTACTGCTTCATAAGCTGGGGCACCTCAGCCATTCAGACAGCACACAGAGCTTGGAAATCTGCCCATCAAAGCTGTCAGTCAAGTCACAAAGCTGTTCCATGCCTGGTAACTGGCAGACAGAGAGGACTAGCCAAAGGTCATTCACTGTCAATTCTTTGCAAATGTAATTGTGCTGGCAGTTTGCAAGGAAATAGCTGGTTTCCTAGCAACTTTGTGTACCGCACTGGATGTGTAGGAGAGTTATTTTTCCCTTTCTATTATTTCCGACATTTTCTCCCTTCCCAGTTGCTGTTCTTTCACTGAAGTTCAGGATATTATGGCATTGTCGCCTCTCTGAAACAACTGAAGGTCTCTGCATTTAAATTACCTTCTCTGCTGCAAACAACACTATTACCTTGAGCTCTCTCTCTATACGTTCCCTCACCTTAGACTACCACGAACATTGTAGTTCTCTCAGGTTTAATTTAGAATCCATTAGCACTCTATCAGCTTCATGATTATGCTCCTCTTCCCATCTATCGCCACATAATGGTCCTCGTTACGAATTGTGTGTAGCAGCATCACAGGGTGGGATACAGCTTCACCTATTTTATGTTTGACCCAGTGTTCCCATACCTGAATTTCCTGCATTTGGGATCACAGGAACCGATTTTATCTTCCAGAAAATGCAGCCAATAAAATCGCTTTTGGATTGGGCTGCAGGTGCAGCCCAGGTCCAATTCCCTGCTCATTCTTAACCTCCTTCTGAGGCACAGGGACAGAATGTAATGCTTCCCACTGCCAGACCTCATCCTCCACTTCCATCTGCCACCATCCTGTCTAGTCCCCCATACCCATCACCCTGCATCGACCTCTACTCTCATTTACCCCTTGCTCAGAGCAGGAATTAAATGTTAAAGTGTGTCCTCAGGGAAAAGGCAACACTGGACATAATTTACCCTGAAAAGTCAGGTCAACACAGGGATAACTCAGAATAGGCAGACTTAGATGCTGGCATACCGGCTGGGATGGTACACCTATATCCACCCTACTCGTAATTTGGCCTTCTATGCATTTTATTTATTTTTTTATTTTGTATAGCGCAAACAGCTACCCAACAAAGGGTTTCCCGGCGCTGTGATTCAGTAGTAGTAGATCGGACGACTGACTTAGATGTTGAATAGCCAGGTTTTTAAAGCCTTTCTGAATTTAATATAGCTCACCTCTGTGCGCAAAGCTTGTGGCATAGTGTTCCACAATGAGGGTCCAAGGTAGGCGAAAGATTTGCCGCCCATACGTGACAGTTTTATTTTAGGAACAACAAACTTATTAGCTGTTGCAGATCTCAGAGTCCTAGATGGATGGTAACAATGTACTAGATTTTGTAGATACTTAGGGGCTTTATTTGTAGAGATCTTATGCATAATTCTGTTCTCAATTTTTAGCCAGTGCAGCTCACGCATAAATTTGGGGGTGGATGAATGGATAGGAATTTTACCTAGCAGTCTCGCGGCTGCATTCTGCACAATTTGCAGTTTGCGGATTGTGGCTTTGTTGGCCCCCAAATATAGTGCATTAGCGTAATCTAACCTTGATGTTATTGAGGCATTAATAACAGTTTTTTTTGTATGGTCTGGTAGCATCCAACAAATTTTCTTTAACCACTTCAAGATGACAAAACAAGTGGCCGATGTTTTAACAGCTTGCTGGTGCATACTCAGTGGGTCATTGACAATAAAGCCTAGATTACGGGCCTGAGTAGTCGGAGTTCGAGGAGAGCCCATTACAGAAGGCCAGTGCTGAGGTCCTGAGAGTTCTTTATTTTTTCCCAAAATGATTAGTTCGGTTTTTTCACCGTTTAGTTTCAGGAAGTTTTATTGCATCCACTCAGCAATTTTCACTAATCCTAGATTTAATGTGGAGGGGTTGTTGTTTCCTGATGATGGAAGGGAAAAGAGAAGCTGAGAATCATCAGCGTAGGAAAACATCATTAAGCCGGTCTCCTCGACTATTTTTGCAAGCGAGCTCATATAAAGATTAAAAAGTAATGGACTCAAAATTGAGCCTTGTGGAACTCCGTGTTTGAAGGTAAGGGTTTCAGAGCAAGCAGATTGGGAAAAAACTTGAAACGTTCTGTTCTCAAGTAAAGATTTCATCCAATTTAAGGCAGAGCCACAGATGCCAAATGAGTGAAGAGTCTTTATTAGTACCGCATGTGACAAAGTGTCAAGAAGCACCAGTGCCACTGTTTCACCCTTATCTATCAGAGCACGGATATTCTCTATCACACCTATTAGGGTGGTCTCAGTTGAGAAACCAGCCCGAAAGCCAGACTGATGGGGAGGTAGCAGGTCATGTGTGGTTATGAAGTCTGTAAGATAGCGATGGACATGTTTCTCCAGAATTTTAGCAAAAATAGGGAGAAGAGAGATTGGCCGGAAGTTAGAAGGCACTTTTGGGTCCGCATCAGCTTTTTTCAGTAGTGGATGAATCATTGCATGTTTCCAGTCCTCAGGCACATATTCTTCCTGCAAGGAGATGTTTAAAAGGTCTGTGAATGTGGATAAGGCTTTCTTACTAAGTAATTTTAAAATGGGACATGGTAAAGGGTCTCTTGGTGAACCAGATTTAATCGTATTTATGAGGTCAATGACAGTATCAACATTAAGCATAGGCCAATTGTTTAATGAGAAGATGTGAGTTATGCAAACATTGGCATCTAGAGTGTCCTCTTGAATACAAGATCTGTTAGGAGGGGAATTACGAGTATCAATGAGAGCTTCATCGTGTTGATTCTGATCAAGTTCGATGGCCTGGTAAATTTTATCAACTATTTACAAAAAAGGTGGCTAGTTGATCGCATTGTATTTTATTAAGGTCAGGTGGGGTTGGTAAGGTACCATCTTGTGGCCGGAATTTGGGCTTTTATTGTAAGGTAATGACTCTATCATTTCACTTACAAACGGCACAGTAACGTTACAGAAACAATTTTCTGACATACGTTTACTTTGCCATATATATAAAAAAACAATCCCTGGGGCCATTTACCTTTGCCCATATATCATCCCTTGCTATAAAATATATAGAAGCATAGCCGGCACGTATGTTTAATTCCCGACTATTCTTTGTTTATTTTTTCAGCCCATTTACTGCTCATGGCTTTTTTAACTTGCAAATACATCTAGAAATCATTGTAAACTACAATTGGAATACTTGGGAATCGTTTTACTTAAAGGTAAGCCTTAAACATGCTGCAGCTTTATTTACAAGAGCACATTTGTGCCTGTGGGAATAGCGCTCTTATGTAGGATGTTCATGTAAGCCTTTGAATAATCATCAGACTCAAGAATTGACCCTAGATATGTTTTCTCCCTCTATATATCCATCTTTAGTGATGGCTACTAGTTGGATGCCATTATGAAGCCCAATAGTTGGATACAATAACCTGCAGTATCTGAGCTATCAGCATAATAGGTAATATCCTTTAGCGTTTTATTCAAATTTTTTCTTGTCCACCTGTTCATGCAAAGAATGTATATAACTTGCTAAGCTCTAGCTTTAGATTTATCTATATTATGGGCAATCTTTATCCTCCATAGACCTCTGTCTTTTGACTCGCCGTGATATATGATCTTTTCCAGTCCAATATAGGAATGTATCCTCCCTTAATGACTTGATCTTACAGCAGAAGTACTGTTAAATTAAGAATCATCTGAACTGGTCCTCAAGATAGTAGGAATAATAAATAGATATTCTTGCCCATTAAGTTTCTTGTATATCCTATCATTGTCCTCCAAGGATTCTTGAATAAACTGACCTTTATTCCATTGTGTTCAAAAAATATACCCCTAATTTACATAACATTAGATTGATATTATACAAAATATCTATTTTTTATTTAAAATAGGTACTAGCCCCATCAAGTGGTTTTTGCATTCTTCTATCTTTTTATCAACTCTAAGGAAGTTATCATCGATTTACCTTCATCCATACGAAGCAATACATTCAATATGTAAGTTATTTTGATACCAATGTATTTTCAATGAGGATCATGACAATATCCCTCCTGTTCAGTTTAGACATGTTAATCCGGTTTGAGAATATATATGTGACCGCAAACAAACACCTGTTTTTTGTATGAGTAAGGCTACCAACAATACTGATCAGTCTCTCGGTCTAGCTAAGTACTGTACTGACTTTATATATATCTGTCTATCATATGACCTTAAGTGACTAATGTGTTATGTCTGGACCTGTTAGGTAGATTTAGAGTTGTTAAGAATGATATACTCTTGAACTGAGAAACAAGCAGATAGATAGATACTTGTTAAGAATATGCTATAGAATATATGTAATAGAATATATGTAATGTTATATATAATATGTGTTTTATGAATATTTTTTTCAGAGTTTCACCAACGACTCCTGAAGAAGGCAGTGTCCCTACTGCCGAAACGCGCGTCGAGTCTTTTATACTAAATTCCCATTATTTGCTCTATTACTGTGATGTATTTGGTTTTTATTGAATATGTTTGATGTATGTAGTTAATAAGTGTTTATGTCATAATTTTATTGTATCATTTAGTTTGACCTATGTGCGTGAGTCTCTATATGATTTTTATCTACTGTTAATTAAATATATTGTTTTTATGTATACATTTGTTTTTGACAATTCTTTCTCTCCACTGGTCCCAGCCTTCATAGTCACTTATCTTGTGGATGGCCTAGGATTGTTTTTACTCTAGTTGGTTCAACCCTGCCCTAGGAATC
Source organism: Lissotriton vulgaris (assembly GCF_964263255.1). Taxonomy (NCBI): domain Eukaryota; kingdom Metazoa; phylum Chordata; class Amphibia; order Caudata; family Salamandridae; genus Lissotriton; species Lissotriton vulgaris. The sequence continues at coordinate 340,571 of NW_028249573.1, read as the reverse complement.
TGTACATTGTCGATACCCAGGGGGTCCTTGTTTTTCTCATACTGGTAAGGTATTTGAGCCAGCCAGCTCTTTATCTGTTTTGAAAAGAGTCTTAGATTGATTTAGGGCTGCTGTGATTTTAGTGCAGACAAATTCGGCTTTGGCTTTACTACACATCTTTTGGTAGTGTGTTAATTGGATTTTATAATCTTTTTTGGTTTCCATAGAATAGGACTTTCTCCACTGACGCTCAACAGTTTTGCATTTGGTCTTTTCTAGCTTTAAAGAGTCGTTATACCAGGGGGCAGGTAAACGTTTATTTTTTCCCTTTAGCTTTGTTTTGGGCAGGCACGAGTCGATGGCTGTCAGAAGCCATGTCTGAATAGAAGCCGAGAGATTTTGCACTCTCGTGTTAGTACACAGTGTCGTGGCTTCTAATAAGGTATTCAGAATGTTGATATCAAGTTTTTTTCATTTCCTAACAGTAGGGTTTGGACCATCGGAATGACCTTATTAGGGGGTTGCGTTTGAAATGAGAATTTAATAGGAAAGTGATCTGACCAGGGAATAGGCAGGGCAGGAAAGATGTCCAAGTTATGAATATTGGAGAAAATCGGATCGAATAGGTGACCTGCGGTATGTGTAGGGCCAGAGTTCTTTAAGCTTAGATTGAGGGACGCAAGGTCGGCAATGAGTTCTGGAGCCTTTATGCAATGGTCATTGTCTAGATGTAAGTTTAAATCGCCTATGACTGTGAAGTTGGCAGTATTCATGGCGAGAGGGCCTAGAAGTTCCGATATATTAGTTAGCCAATTTGATGCTGCTCCAGGTGGACGATAAATAAGTGCACCCGAAAAGGTAAAATTGGGAGAAAGTATAATTTTAAAAGTGGCGCCTTCGCACCCAAGACAGGGAAATTTTTTTAACTCACAAGTGTAAATTTTTTTAAAGATCACAGCTATGCCTCCTCCTACTTTATTTATCCTATCAAGGCGTATGATCGCATATGAATCAGGAAGGGCCATAGCCACATCAGGTCCAGAGCTTGCATGGAGCCATGTTTCAGTAATAAACAAAGCGCCAGGAGCTTCATCTATTAATAAATTGAAGATTTCTATTTTATGTTTGGGTAGGGAGCGACAGTTTAAGCTGAAGAAAGTAAATAGCTTAGAGTCAGAGTTTGAGCATGTCGTTTTTGTTCGATTCTCATGCATGCTGTGCTTCATCTGGTTCTGCTTGTCTGTTGTCATCTGCAGCACGTATAAATACGTGCTGCAGATGACTCTATCTCATGCAATTTTAATGAATGCTCGTTTATAGAGCATGATAACAGAAGTGGGATACTTAATGCTCACTTTAATGGAGCTCACTTTAAAGACCTTAGGAGGATAAAAGAGGGAGATGGCAGACTGAGATTTGAACTGATGATCAGGAGGTCCCACACAGATGTCTTCATTGGTGTTTTAACTCTGTAAGGTAAGTTGTCAAGCATTCAACTTTCTATAACCTCTCATGGGTACTAAGGCATCTCGATAACTGCTATTCAGAGATGCATAAGAACTTCATGGGCATGCTGCTATGTTCACCAATGTGTCCACATGTCTTTAAACACCATTACAGAATCCTACAGTGACTTTTACATCACAGAGACTGCAAGCTCTTTAGTGCATGATTCTTTTAAATATGTTTTTATAATTTTCCTTTTTTTCTAAGCATGTGACAATAGGCAAGATTGCATAATAAGACACCCATGTTGTCAAATGGATACGTGTCATTATCTTCATTATTAATGCAATTCAGCAGCAACCAGGAAATAGCAAACAAGAGCATTATAATATTACGGTGTGTCATGGATTTTATTTAGAGGTTTGTGGGCTGTTGAGTAAATTGAGGTGGGTTGTTAGCTTGAGAGAGTGAGGATAACGATAAGAGCACGAAATAAGAATTTTTGAAGACCCCGCTACAGTTAAATATTTTAGTCTGCTATCAAGGTAAGTGGCATTGAACAACCTTAGGGCAATTGTTCGTTTCCCAGCACAATTAAAGTCGTGGATGATGCTCCACTGTTTCTTCTGTGCCTTCAGGAGATACTGGGAAGACCACTAGTCTAGGTTGGTTGTGCTAGTCCCTTGAGTCGCTAATTCAGAGAAGTCAAGAGGTATTCCCAGTCGGTATGTGCTTCAGCTTACATGCTTATCCTGGATGGAATCTTGGCCCAATGTATTTCGTTGTCCAATTCTGAGAGTTAGAGTTAAGTCTATAAACGTATTTGTGATCTTCCGCTTGTTTGGTGTGGGTATGATCCTCACGCCATAGGCAGCATTTTGTTTGAATTAGCCCTGTTCTGGTAGCAGCCTGTTCTAGTTTTCCCATTACTTCTAATCAGTAAAACGACACCCAATGCATGACCACATCACGTGACAAAAATTTACCACGCCCAATTCGACACCTGGGAAGTTTGTCTCAGGCTGATCGAAATATCACTATTATACTTTTAGTGGTGAGGTACGCTCTGTGTAAATAATAAAGCTGTTGGAACTTACATCTAGCTATCCTTGAGACCTGTGCCAGGAAACTCAGTGCCCTTTCTCAGTCCTCGTCAATGAGGTCTACAGCCAAGTCACGTGACTATATAGATCTGAATTTGGAGAAGGTCCTGTCTAGATTTGCCCTGTAAAGTTGTGCTATCGTTTTCCATTCTCCTGCCAGTGTCAATATCGTGGTTACTATTGTGTTCTATGCTGGTTCTTTCGTAACCATCAGGCGCCACATCCAGTGCACTTCACCTACGATGCTCCCGTAGGCAAGAAAGAGATATGCAGGGGCATTGTATTATTCCATTATTTCAGCAATTGTATGAAACTTACCCAAGTAATTCATGTCTACCGCTGTGGTTAGGCCAAAGTGATTTCATTTTAAGGCTCTGATAGATAGTTTAATCTGTATTGCTCTATGGGGTATATTGGGTGCATAGAGGGTATGTGACCTATGCTTTTGCTCTAGTTGTGTCACACACTGGATCAATGCCGCTGCAGGAAGAGCTAGGCCTCTTATTTTACGCATTGACTGATTGAATTTGCAGCATAGAATGTCGTCCAGTCATAACCCTGGATAAGATGATAATACACCTACCAGGGGAGTATCCATCCCCCATCGTGCTACCCACTGGATCTGATGGAAGTATGCAAAGTTGAGGATTCACAGTGCAACACTTTCAATCAGCAGTTTCAAAGTTTTTAGAGGAGCTCTGCATCTGCAAACTCATCAAGTCAGTGACAGCACTATGGAATTCAGGGGCATATTACCAAGCAATAGCGTTAATTATCGCTATTGCTTGGTTAGAGACAAAAATTTACCGCTGAGCTGCGGCGATTTTTATCGTAGATAAACCTTGGTATTACCAAGGTTTATCGCAAATGCGATTAAAATCGGCCGCAATGCATGAATATCGCTGAAAAGTCAGCGATATTCATGCATTACCGAGCTAATGCTCTTAGCTATGTTATCCACCTCCCATTGGATAACATGGCTAAGAGCTGCTCAGGGCAGGTGTTAGCTTTTGGAGATATTCGCGCTTAGCTTGGTAATAGGAGATAGCGATGTTAGCGACTGTTTCCAGTCGATAACATCTTGGCACGCCCACTTTGCATGTCATTAGTGATAAATATCACTGACATGCAAAGTGGGGCTCAAGATGGTCGATATCTCCTACTAGCTGTCGCTAACTGGTGTTAGCGACAGCTAGGTAATAGGGAGATAATTTTATCTCCGCTTTCTTGGCTTTTAAAGCCAAAAAAGCGGAGATAAACCCCCTTGATAATGTGCCCCACAGCTACCTAGAATGGGACAGAGGAAGCCTTAACAGCAGGCTGGCATAGTAGTAAAGCAAAAAGAACAATTGACGGGTGGAATGCTGAGCATTGTCAAACATTGACCCACAGTACAGAGATCTGGGGCGAAATTCATCGTATTTTTGCTCACCGTGCCATTCCAGTTTGGATCCAGTCATATGCAAATCAGCCTTGACCCTGCTGCCCATGGGAACAGTGCAGCCTGAACTTCCAAGCCAGGTCATCCCTGGACTGGAACCAAGCATCCGGGGGCAGGTTTCGGGGTATCACCCCTCATCAGCCAGGCTAGTTGACTCCAGTGGCATGGCACGCACGAGGCCAATGTCTGAGCACACCTGTGCCACTTACGGTGACAAATGCCAAAAGAACAATTGATGGCCGGAATGCTGAACATTGTCAAACATTCACCCCCATTGGAGAGATCTGGGCCTAAATCCAATGTTTTTTTGCTCACCATGCCATTCCAGTTTGGACCAAGCCATATGCAAAAAACATGACGGATTGAAGCCAGACTGTGACTGGGGTGAATGTTTGAAAATGTTCAGCATTCAGTCCATCATCTTTTTGTGTTGCTATAGTAGTAAAGCAATCTGGGCAACATCACCATTCTTATTAGTGTGATCAGCCCCATTACATTCAGTGGCAGTTTCATCCAAAGTTCAACAGTGGTGCGCAAAGACCTTAGTGTTTAATTAGCTTCAATTATGATTGTAGTCGCACGAAGTACACAATAGTCAAATGCTTAAACGTATTGGATTTCGAACGCAGGTTGCCCCTCATATGCCATATGCCTAGGGCCCATAGAGTAGGTTTTATGGGGAATGCACATGTTTTGTCCCTGTTCGTTATGGATCTTGTGATATGTCGAAATTCCTCCTTAACTATGATTGTGCATTTCAGACCCTGGTCCATATCACCTAGAATTATATGTGCATCATCAGGATATAGCAAGATTACATGAGATAGTCCTGCATCTCATCTTCCCAGTTCATCATCCTCTGCCCTAAAGTGCGTTGCTAGGGGTTCCATCCTTATGGTGAATAGCAACAGTGAAAGGGGGCATTTATTTATTTGGTATTCACAAACTGCACTCTTAATTTTACGAATAATCATTTTACGACTGCAGAGACTCCACACTTGAAGCTAAATCTCCACACATAAACATATAGTCCTGCCCTATCTATGTGTACGCAGAGATATCTGCCCCGACTACGGAATCCCAGCAGTCGTACAATTACTATTAGTAAACTTAAATTCATAGTTTACGAATACCAAAGAATAGTAAACTTCCACAAAAGTGTAAGTTTACCTTTGTGAATCTGGTCAACTATCATTATTAGTACAGAGATTATTCTATTAGACCTGACTCTTGCTACAGTGGCTTTATACAGTAGCTTACCCATTTGATTAGTATTGATCCAGTACCATTTTGGACATTACCGAAATCAGGGGCAGCCAATTCATTGTGCCAAAGGCTTTACACAGGTCAATCGATATGATCCCTGGTTGAGCATATGTGATTATGTCTCCAGCTAGGAAGTCAAAATATGCACCATCTGTACCAACTGTATGGTAATCTCAGCAATACTATTCTCCTCTCTGTTCCAGTGTAAGCATACAGAGGTGCGCACCTTCAGCATATTGCAATATCCCTTCTATTGTGGTGGCATATTTCTTTGAATAAAGCTCACAATAGTAGTTGTAAAGGGGTGCCGCTCGTAGTCGTGGATCCTTGCCTCTATTTTAAACTGGTGCTTTTTTAACAATTCTTGCTCCTGCACTGACCGGGACTGCTGCTGAATTAATAGCCAGACCTTACCTTGACTCTCGGAGCTGCTGCTGGTTTTCCCTACTCTTTGACTATCATCTGGGCGATAACGGCGGTGCGGGACTGCGAGGCCCAGAGGTCTCTGCGCTCTGTCAACCACGCGCACCTGGTGCCTCTTCCCGCCCCTCCTCCCTGCTGTCCCCTGCGACTTCAAATACGACTCGCGGCCCCAGCTCCGCAGGAGCCGCTCGTAGTCGTGGATCCTTGCTTCTATTTTAAACTGGTGCTTTTTTAACAATTCTTGCTCCTGCACTGACCGGGAATGCTGCTGAATTAATAGCCAGACCTTACCTTGACTCTCGGAGCTGCTGCTGGTTTTGCCTACTCTTTGACTATCATCTGGGCGATAACGGGGGTGCGGGACTGCGAGGCCCAGAGGTCTCTGCGCTCTGTCAACCACGCACCTGGTGCCTCTTCCCGCCTCCTCCTCCTCCTACTTCAGGAACGCCCTTTACGCTACCGCGGGACGCGCGTGGGGCGGAGCACGGGGCGAAGCCCGGGCAAAGGGCGGGCCGTCTACGGCCGTCCAAGGTCGACTAAGGCCGGGCTGGGCACCGCCTCTTATATCTGTTCCCTGTCAACAACCTGTATATATCCACAGATCCGGTGAAATCACTGTTGTGAACAGGAACAATCGTGTGATATTTATTGTTAAGTGTTGGTTTGTACTGGTTGTAAGTAACTATGTCTTCGCGGTCCGGAATAAATCGTAATATTAGCCTTGCTACTTCATATGGGGTGGCCACGGGAACCCTGGATCAATTTTTTAAGAGAGCTTCAAGTATACTCGAAAAGGAAATTGCTTATGTGGAGAAGCGTCTTTCTTTGGATTTAATACCAGGGAAGCGATCCTCCTTAGGGCAAATAGGGACTGCGGCCTCTCCAGTGTCCACAAACCATATAGGGGAGGAAATTAGGTTGGTGGATGCCAAGGACGCTGAGAAAGAGTTGGATGGCTCTAGTATTGTCTCATCTCCTATGAGTTTGTCTTCCAGTAGTGATAATACTGCTCTATCGAACTCTCTGAGGATATCTATTCCATCTCCCCCCAACTTGAGTCAGAGGACTCCAGTTAAGATTAAACCCACCAGCAAAAAAAGAGGGGGTGGCCCTTTAAAGGCCTGTCAAGCAAAAGTACAAAAGAAGAATCCGACCTCAACATTGTCAGTCGCTGCTGAGGCTCTTATCCCTTCTAGGGCTCCTTTAATACCCACCTATCCCCCCGATTGACTTATTGATGAGGGTGGCCTCCTGGGAAAAATTGAAATCCTGGTGAAATCCCTGATGCTGCCACTCCTAGAGAGAACCAGGATGATCAATTCAAAGTTAGACCAGTTTGAGAAACAGGTCGGAGGCAACACACTTTTATTAGCTGACCTGGTAAAAGGTTTGATCATCACTAATCTCCCGGTTAACCCTGTAAACTCGATGTTGCCCACTAAACAATGCCCCCCTTGTCCTACAGTCCCCACAAATGTCAATCATGTAGACCAAAAGTCACTACGTAAGTCCCCTAAAAAAGTACAGACATCTTCTTTATCACAGAAGACGCCAGCTCTTAAAGTAGTACCTAAACAAAAAAAGAGTCATCAAAAGGGGGGAAAAAAACGGAACCAGGGAAAAAAATGGAACTCTCTCAAAGTAAGGCTGATAAGGATAACGGGACTAATGTCTCGCAAAATATATATAGACCATCCAACATAAGAGTAGATTTACCGCCAGAATCCTCCCCCTATGTTGTTATTATGGCTGGAGTTCCTGAGCTCCCTGTGGGAATAAAAGAAGATCATTGAGCCTTAAGAAACAAAGTAATATATTGGCTGTGTAATAATAGACCTTTGCCTGCCCACATAAATGTAGAAATTTTAAATGTAAGGCGTGTAAATTGGGTCGGTTCACTTCCAAAAGATAGAAAGGGGGATGCTATTATTATTAATTTTAAAGATTATAGAGCAGTGAGGCATATTGGTGACTGGTAGGATGCAAGAGGTAGTGATTCTAGCTTTACGCATTATCTCAGTTACTTTTACCCGCAGATGCCAACCCCATATCCCAAAGAATGTTTATTAGGAAGGCAGATTTTAAATAGGCACGGCATAGAACATCATGGTCCCAATCAAACATTTTTCAATCACCCACAAAGATTTCCTCTAAAGCAGGGCTTCCACAATTCCAATACAGTACATCAAGGTTTTAATTTACCTACCTTTAATCATTTTTCAATGCTTTATGGATTGGAAGATGTGGACTGACTTCACCCGACTGCCACTGGGAAATCTACTATTCCTGTTAAACTTGCAGTGCTTGAAATCTCAAAGGCAGGAGATTTAGATGCCCAGAAAGAGGATACCAGAGACAAACCCCCATTAATGCAACTCATCCAGAGAGCAAATAGTATGGTAGACCAAAATAAAGTCAGAATCCCTATGGGAGGACCCATCAAATGTATAGAAGAAAGTCTAGTGGAGACACATGTAGACGAGGTGCAGCTGGGAGCCTATTGTACCCCTTTGGAGGATAGTTTACCTTCAAATGATGGGCAATCACTTAAACTTATGTTTTGGAACATTGGGGGCCTTCGTACAAAGGTTGACGATGGTAGTGCCCTAAATTTTGCTCATAACCATAGTGTTATCTGTCTCCAGGAGACATGGGCCACAACAGAATTGCACTTGGTGGGATATAAGACCTACTTTACATCCGCAATAGCAGCCACCTCGGGTAGGGCGAAGGGAGGTTTGTCGGTCTTTATAGCCAACACAATTGGGGGACTGAAAACAACGGTTCTACACCTGGATTCAAATTACCAGTTGCTCAGCCTTTCGTTTAGTAATAAAGAGATCATCCTTCTGCTTAATTTCTATAATAATCTACCAGAAGGACAGGCACTGAATGTTCTGTGTTCCTTACGTCACAAGCTCTCCAAGCTGACACAGGAGGTAGGAGGTAGAGCTAGTGTAAGCATTACATGGGGGGGTGATTTCAATCAGCACCCTTGTACTCGCAATAATAGCAACATTTGTGGGTTGGTGGATGGACAAGAAGAGCCAATTGTGCATTTTAGCCATAATCCTACGGGGACATATCTAAATGAAGTGCTTTCAGATCTGGGGCTCATGATGGTAAATAAAGTAAATATGAATTCCCAACGGCTAGACCCAACCTTTTTGGGGAGGGGCTGTGAGACTACAATAGACTTCATCCTAGCATCAAACACTCTGGCCAATAGAGTGCAGAGTTTTGAATTACTGGTGAATACATTAAGTGACCATAGTGCTCTTAGCTTAGAACTTTTCCTAGACCATGCTCAGCAGCCCACACAGATCATAGCCAGTGCTCTAACCCAGAATACTTTACATCTAGCCAACATAAATGGATATTCCTTAAGATGGGAGAAGGTAGATGCTGGGGAAATAACCAGAAAAGTGATATGCGAAGTATATCCAATTCAATTCAATCTTTATTCGGTGAAAACAAACCTTGTAAGATACAATACATATAATTAATAAAATACAAGCGGATACGAAGTCACGGTAATAATTTGGGTACAATTAGCAGCTCGTTTTTTCTTATAGCAAATAATACAAAGTATGTAATTACATTTCCCTGAAGGTTTTCTGGTTGGAAGACAATTCATCATAGTCAGCTTGCCTCATCTAACGAGATCACTTAATAAGTATACAGAATAAAACAATAAAATATTTTCTATGTAAAACAAGCACAAGGATAAAAAAAACAACAACACTTTGTCATTTAGCAAACAATATCATGTTAAACTAACCAGTTCATTATACTTCTGCACCTAACTTTTACATTCAATTCTAGCCAGCGATAGTGCAATACAAGGGTAGATAAAATTAGATTTTAAAACCTTTCCTCTTTCTGATCAAAGCTACACATAAGAGGAAACGGCTCAGGCTGAACACTATCGGTTGAGAGGTGTCTCCCTTAAAAATTCTAAGCCCAACCCCAATATGTCGAAGGCCTAACATATTGCATATGGGCTTTAACCATTTTTTCCTTGCGTTAAGATATGCAGGACATATAAATAAAACATGGGACTCATCCTCTTTCAACCCCATTTCACAAAGCTCACATAAAACTGAATCAGTATTCCTATTTGCACCCTTATTACAGTGCCATTTGATTGTCCTGTCCCTCGTTTGCAAAATGCTGTACCGGAATTTTAGATATAGACTTTTAGCCAACGGGGGGTAGATTTCATCCATAAGGGGCTCTAGTTGCATATTCATTTTTACTTCAAAAAATTTAGAGTTCAGAGTCCCTATATTGGGGTTGGCTAACACTGAATCACTAATAAACTCCCAGTACCTTTGATTCAGAAGCTTTTTTGAACTATTAGTGAGCGAATCTGGGTCTGACCAAAAGTTACTCAGGCCCAGTTTTCCAAACCATTTTTCGACGTACGCTAACCATGGCAGATAGGTGATATTTTTTATAGCCATTATCTCTTTCAGTGCTTCTCTGTAGTCTACCAGCTCCTCTGTAGACCACAAAGAGACCCAGTAAAGCAACGGGCGAAGAGAAGCATAATCATCTGTGCGTCAAAAATTAAGGCCCCACAGTACGGGGGTCAATGGTGTGGAACCAGGTACACCTAGGAACTGTCTGATGAAGGAATTCTCTCGTACTAGAAAAGTATCCTTCAGTGCATAGCCCCAAAGATCTGCTCCATAGAGGGAGGATGATTGTGCTTTACTTTTAAATAATTCAATGGCCGGTGAAACTGATTTAAAATGACTATTCTTGTGCTTTTTTAAAATCGGGAACTGGTTTTGAGTCAACCTCAGTTTTGCATTTTCTAATTGAGTTTTCCATGATATTTTGCTATCTAAAATAATACCAAGGTATTTAAAATTAGGGACTTCTTCAATAATTTCATCATTTATTTTAAAAACTTTGTTAACACCTTTATGAGGGTTGATTGTCATGACCTTTGTTTTTGACAAATTAATTTCCAATTTTCTGTCATGACAATACAAACTAAATTTATTTAAAAGGTTCTGAAGTCCTCTGGGTGTCTGAGAAATTAAAATGGTGTCGTCTGCAAATAACAATGCCGGAACGGCTTCACCACACGATTTGGGAGAGTCATGCTCGCAGCCCAAAAGGGTCTCGGGAATATCGTTGATATAAAGGGAGAATAGGGTAGGTGCCATTACACACCCTTGCCTAACCCCTTTAGATATTTTTATTTTCTCACTTAGCTCCCCATTTGGTCCCCATCTGACTCGTGCATAATTATTCTCATGCAGTCTAATTAGTAACTGTAGAATGTTTCCGGGTACACCCATATTATTTAGTGTCTTCCATAGGTCTGCCCTTGGAACCATATCAAAGGCTGCTTTCAAGTCGACGAAAGCCACATATATATGGGAGCTCCTTATGATAGTATATTTCCAGACTAAACATAAAAATCTAAAAACCTGGTCCACTGTGCTTATTTTTGGTCTAAAACCAGCCTGGTACTTCGTAAAAATAGAATGGTCTTCGATCCATAAGGCAAGACGACTAAGAAGTTGGCGGGCAAACATTTTTTGTAACACGTCAATCAAACTGATAGGACGATAATGTGAGGGATTCGACCTATCACCTTTTTTGAATAATGTTACAATCTCCGCCCCCTTCCAAGTTTCGGGGACAGAAGCTCCACTAGCAATTTCATTAGATAATAAATTAATGTAGGGAGCCCAAATGTAATTCTCATGCTTCCAGAGGTCCCCAGGTATTTTGTCGGGGCCTGGGGCTTTTCCTGGCTTAACTGCTTTAATTGCTAAAATTGTTTCATTCAAGGTAAATACAAGAGGGGTTTCATGCAATGCCAAGTCAAGATACATATTAGCCCGGTCTTCATTATCACCTGGGTCGGCAAAAGCATATAGTAAAGAGAAATGCCTAACCCAAGTCCTTACCTCAAGAAATCTATCCTTAGTTTCAGTGACCCCTTTGGTGCCTCTAGCAATAAGGCTCCAAAAGGAAGTCTGATCTTTGTGCTTACAAGCATCTAGCAGGTCAGACCATACCCTCTCGTCCCATTCTTTTTTGGCCGAAAGTAGGCTTCTTTTGTACTGAGCTCTTTTGATTTTAACATTGTCTGATGAATTTTCCCGAACTGCAATAATTAAATCTGATTTGGCTCTCCGGCATTCCTGGTTGTACCAAGAATTACCCATTTTTTTACACTTGTGAGCGGCATTTGATCTTTTTACCACTCTAGTCAAGATCTCACTGAGCTGGCCAATTAAATGGTCATGGGATTCTGCCAGACAAGAGCTATGGTTAGCAGTACTATTCTCAGCCAAGGGGGACATATGTCTAACGAAGACGTGGTAGATCTGGCTAATAGTGTTTGTATTTCCTAGGACTGCTGGCCACTTTAGAGACCTACGATTGTTTGCTTCTAAGGGGTCTTGTAATTGGTAAATATTTTGTCTGGCACTCTTATTGGTAGGATTAGTGATCAAATTTTGAATAGATAAGATCAGAGGATAATGATCACTCTCCATGCGCTCATCCACTTTTAAATCCACTACCATAGACCATAAATGTGAGGAAACTATAAAATAATCTAAATGGCTAGAACAAACACCTCTAATGAATGTTGGCTTACTGGGGCAATCTGAAGGCAAACGCCCATTGCATGCACGTAGCCCACGCTCAAACGTTAAGCTCAGTAATTGTAGGGCACTCGCAGTACAGGCTACTTTGTAAGTCGTGTCAACCAGGGGTATATTGTTGACACTATCCTCGTCTTTATAGATGTCTTCAAGACCCAGTATGGGCTCAAAACTTCTATTAAAGTCGCCACCTATAATTACCGTTGCATTCTGATCTAACCCTGCCATAATGTTACCTAAGTGGGTTATGACTGGCGACTCTTTGCACGCTTGATGTGGTCTGTTATAGACATTGATCACATATATGGTCTGTCCCTTGTTTTTTTTTAGTTCAATCATCAGAAGGTCGGGATTATTTGTATCTATTTGCTTTAAGCTTACCCCCCCTGTAATTTTGACCCATACTGTTAAACCACCAGAAGGTCTACCCCATTTGTGTTTATTGCGGGAATAAAAAATGATCTGTAATCAACCTTAAAATAGTTCTCCAACCCCCAAGTTTCCTGGAACAGGATAAGGTCTCCACTGGCAAGATATTGCTGCCAAGCTGGATCAGATAAATTTTTTCTCAACCCTGCAATGTTCCAGCAAAATATTTTATCTATTTCTAACATTTCTTGATTTACCTGTGCCTGGGGTTGTCTAGTAGTCTCGGAGACATCTATATTCAATGTTTGAGCCACTATATTTTGTCTAATGGAATGGTGGTGCGGCAGTTCTAACCTACAGTCCAGTGCATTTCGATTGAACTCAGCTTCGGGGTTATCCCTGGGAATGGCATCCCTTACTTCATTGGAAGGCCACCCCCTTGAGTCAATCACAGTCATTAAGACCAGCCAAAGCCCCAAACCTATTGGAAGTGCTAATTCCCCAATTACAGGACGGAGCCCCACAGCCCCATCCGTTTATAGCTGTATTCCATCTAGGCACTGGGGTGTTAGGGTATGGCAAGTTCTGCTGGTCACCTAACCATCCTCCAACGTAGTTGCCATTACGTGTCGCCCCATACTCATTGACATAATTACACGGCCCTCATCTACTCACTAAATTCCAATTTGGCCTAGGGGTAGTAAAACAGGGCACATTTTGGTGGTCACCTAGCCATACCCCACCCCTATTACCTGGGACAATATTAGTATAAGTTTCTATAGGTCCCCCACCCCATCTATTATTTCTTACCATCCAAGCTGACATCAAGGCATTTTGTTCTTTTTGCAACTCATTATAGAAAAATTCCAATGTAAGGGGAATTATGGTGCCACTTCTTCGTTGCGGGGGAAGAATATTGGGCAAAATATTCGGAAGTGCGTCTGGGCTTGAGAGACTTAACACAACACAGTCACCCTTCCATTTTTTAAGCTTATTCCCAATCCATGTAACCCTCCTTGCCATTTTAATTTCATCAGCTAACTGCTGTTCTCCCCACTGCGCCATCCTCATGTTATTTGACAGCCAGTGTAATGCCTTACTTGTTAGTGATGATGTTGACTCTGTTTGGCCAGGTGGTAGGGTAGGTACATTTGCTAATACTAATACCAACGGTGAAGCTTCTACTACAAATTGTGACGAGTCTTTCTCAAAGCTATAGGGTGTTGGTACAGGCGGTGGGCCTATTGGGACCTCTTTCGCTACTTCATGGGTGATTGGACCAGTTTGTGGGTTCTCCGGTGCGGTGGCCTCTAGTGGAATCGCATCTGAAGCTGTCCCACCCACACTAGGTATCTTCTGACATTCATGCTGCTTAGTAACACTATTTGAAACAGTGCCTACCACATCAACTAATATGTCTTGAGTACCTCCCAATTTCTTTATGACCGCAGAGAGTTTGTCAATTTTACTGATAAGTGGCTTAATAAATGTCTGAATTTTAACTCTAACAAGTCTGATATTTTAGACAATAAAACTTCATCCAATGAGTCCCTGGTATTTTTCTCCTCATACTCCCGACATTTGCCTTTAGTTTTTGGAGGTGGAGTAGCTTTATTCTTCCCTGACCGTGCCCCCCCACGTTTATTTTGCGTCTTACGACACGCTCTAACTGCCCTAGTCGCCCGCTTTGCAGGCGATACTTCTTCTACCACAATGTCAATATGTGTGTCTGGATCAGTATCCATATGTATCTCCATATCAGCCGCATTTAGTCCACTTAAATCCATACTAACATTGACTAGGGAGTTGTTTTCAGGAGCAACGCAGCTAGGATCATGTTGTGTTGCATCGGTTATTTGTGGATTAGGAGGAGGACTCGTAGAGGGGAGGATAGGTGACTGACTCAGACCCAACGACTGTCTTCGTTCACTATTTATCTTGTTGACCACCTGGCCGAGATAATTGTCCATAGTGTTATTTGGTATTTCAGGTGACACAGGAATATTTCTTTTAGACATGTTTGTGCTACAGTTAGAGTTAGTCTTATACCCACAAATAAATCAAAGGAGGAGCAAAATAAATAAAAGATGATCTTACTTCAGTGCCAGATACAATTGGTATATTTTCCTGCGATTTCCTCTTCCTGTTTAGTGGTGGTGAAAGGGCTGTTAAAGACTTCTCAGAGCAAATCCCCTCCTCTTTCCAGGCTCCTGGGCGTTTCGGTGGCAGCACTAACTAGCTGCCTACCGACCCCCGTCTGGTAACCAGGACTTGGGAGGTGGACACTATAGGTCGATAGCACATACACTGTTATCTTGTATCGCAGGTGTTATTACTTGGTACTCCTTAATAGATGTTATAGGGGTGGCCAAGCCTAGCCTCCTCTTGCCTCTGAGGGCCACAGAGGGCCCGCCCTTTGCCCGGGCTTAGCCCTGCGCTGTGCCCCGCATGCGTCCCGCTACGCGGAGGGGGTGTTGGGGTCTTAAGCGCCTCCGGGCGCCAGTTCCCGCGTCACTTGCAGCGCCCCCGCAAAGGTCCCTGGGGGTTGAAGTCCCCCCGCTCTGCGGCCGCTTCAGGTATCGAACGCGGCGGCGGGGGGGACTCTGCTCCGGCGACTCTCCTCCTTTCTCCCTGCTCCCCTCGCTCCACTGGGCAGCACAACGATTAGCGCGGCAGTCTGGCAAATGGTTTAGGTAAGATGTGGCTCCCAAATTGCTCCGGGCGTGCTAGCGTCTTAAGCGCCTCCGGGCGCCAGTTCCCGCGTCACTTGCAGCGCCCCCGCAAAGGCTCCTGGGGGTTGAAGTCCCACCGCTCTGCGGCCGCTTCAGGTATCGAACGCGGCGGCGGGGGGGACTCTGCTCCGGCGACTCTCCTCTTTTCTCCCTGCTCCCCTCGCTCCACTGGGCAGCACAACGATCAGCGCGGCAGTCTGGCAAATGGTTTAGGTGAGATGTGGCTCCTTCCATACTTAAATGCCAAGATCTGGGAGTCCCGGAGGAGGAAACCCTATATAACTTTGAGGTAATTATGGGGAAAACAAATGAACTATTAACGGCAAAGGTACAAAGTGACCGACCCAGGAAAACAGGATGGTGTAATCATAAATGCACGGCAGCACATAAAAGACTGAAATCAGCCCTAAAAAAAACGAACAGAGACCAAGAAGAAATAAGGATTCTAAGAAAGGATTATAATTTAGCATGTAAAGAAAGGAAAGCTGAATTCAAACAAGATCCATGGGACCAACTGCACGAAAGCTCTCTAGAAAAGAACAGTAAGGCATTTTGGAGAGTGGTAAAAGCTCCCTTTTTAGCAGATCGCAAAAATCTTCCAACCATAGAAGTAGCCATTGAGGGATCAGCCTGGGTGGATCAGTTTTCGAAAATATTTAAGAAAGGCCCGGAATCACCAGGAGTGGACGCAGCATCTAGTGATAGCCCCTTGATGGCAGTTTATCCCATCTCGCTAGAACTTGCCATAAGCGAGGTCCTCCAAGCGTTAAACGCAAGCAGAAATGGGAAAGCCCTGGGCCCAGATGGGGTTCCTGTGGGCCCCAATATTGACCAGGGTCTTCGGGTCAGTAATGAAGTACGGTCTGCTGGCCTCCTGGACCAAATCCATCATGGTCCGTATATTTAAGAAAGGAGACAGGCATTAAGTGTCCTGCTATCGCCCGATCTCACTGCTGGACTTGCTGGGCAAGGTGGTGGGGAGAGTAGTGCTTGAGCGTTTACAGCAGTGGGCTGACGATGGTGGGATTCTCTCTGATCTCCAGTTCGGATTCCGGGAGGGTTTTGGGATGACCGAGCAAGCCCTAAATTTATCAATGCTGTTGGGTAAATATGTTTGTGCAAGGTAGGGCAAGTTATACATGGTGTATGTTGACCTGTCTGCTGCTTTTGAATGCGTCTCCCATACGAAACTGTGGTCCGTCCTTTCAGAAATGGGCGTTGATGCCCCTCTGACTGGCTTCCTGAGGGAACTGTATTCGAATGCCTCCGTGAGGGTACACTTTGGTGTAAAAGGCGAGTTGTCTGAGTCGTTCAGAGTAGAGCGTGGTGTCCGACAGGGTTGTGTCCTGGCCCCCTTTCTCTTTTCACTTTACACAAATGGACTAGAGGTGGCAATGTTGAAGGGGGGCCAGGATCTACCTCAAGTTAGACACCGCCCGATACCCGTTCTGCTCTATGCGGACGACGCCGTGATACTGGCCCGCACTCCTCGCGAATTGCAGAAGGCGTTGGATAGGTATGCAACTTTTATGGGAAACCTTGACCTGCGAATAAATATAAAAAAGACGTATGTAATGGCAGCCGGTCCAGGGATAAAAGGGGGTAAAGATATATTCCTTGATAGAGAAAGACTCGAAGTTACTGGCCAATACCCCTATCTAGGCATCATAATTGATGATAGAATAAATTGTAAACCTGCAATTAAGGCCAGGAAACACCATCTAATGCGAGCAATTGCTGCACTCATAAGTTTTTCACAGAAGTTGGGAAAAAGGCCACCCCTAGAACTGTTGCATATCTATAGAGCCAAATGCCAAATGACAGCCCTGTACGGGGCTTGACTGTGGGGGCATACCAATACTAGCTCCTTACAAATAGCAGAGAACACCTTTTTAAGTTTTCTACTAGCGGCACCTAAATGCGTTTCCACGTTTGCGTGTCATGCGGAACTGGGGATCCCGTATTTGGCGGATTTGGCTAAAATACAACCACTTTTCCTTTGGCGACGCTTCTGGACAACAACTTACTAAGCAAATTGTGGCAGATTGTATGTCATTAGACTATTCAGCGAAAATTAGTTGGCTTATGTATGTGAAAAAGTTTTTGACCGACTTAGGGCTTGGAAACTATTACTTTGCTCCTGAAAGGATTTCTGAAATATCCAGAAAGGAAGTGAAAGTAAGGGCATTGAGCCACATAGAAGAGCTGCGTATCACCACCAAAGCAAAAAAAGCTTCTGTTCAACATTCAATGGCGATCCAGACCACCCTTACAATTCAACCATACTTAACATATGTTTCGTCACAATTTGAGCGATTTCTTCTGGTAAGATTCAGATTTAATATCTTTCATTGATTGGTGGCATTTCCAGCCCAAAACAGTTGGGATCGAATTCTATCACCCTGTCAATGCGATGGAACATCAGAACAATCGACTATCCATACTATTTTGTTCTGTAACTTTTACGTTAGTTATTGTAAGCTCTGGTTGTTGCCGTTGTTAAAAAAAATGGGCTTTAGAAGATGTCGCCCAGCCATGCTGCGATTGCAATTTCTAGAGTCTGAACGGATCTGTAAATACATTGTGACATTTCTGAAATTTAAATCTTTGATAAGTTTTTATCCCATTTGATATACATGAATTATCAGAAATCAATAATACTGATGTATTAGTCAGCATGGTTAGGGTCTCCCAATGTTTTGTATGGATATTATGTTTTTTTTATAAATTGTAAAAACCTTCTCTAATCTATGTATAATGATGTTTCTTTTTATCTGTGAGATTGCTTTTATGTTTTTTTATGTACTTTAAAAACCGAATAAATAAAGATTACTACTAGTTGTAAAAGACTTCATTGACCTTTTTCCTGGGTGTATTGCATTTGCCTCACACTATCCTCCACCTGTGTTATGGTATTGCCTCACTTGTCTTGTCCAATAAGCCAGGCCAGGAGTCTGTCCCTTCGGTCCACATCTGTGTGTATTTGGGCAAATACGTTGTAAAATTGCGACAGCTTATTTGTTGCATTACCGTAGCATGCTCTTCCCGAAGCTGATCATATTGCATGGGGTCACCATCAGTTTTTTGGAGTAGTTGATTAAGTGGGCCTAATTGGCCCTCCCCACTAGTTAAATCTGAGGTAAGTGTTGTTCTAATCTCATGAGTTATTACTTTGCAGGCTCCCCGCACCACATACTTAAATACCTCCCGTTCATTTGCAGAGTCAGCTGTCATACCCTCATTGTTGTTGAAGTACTCATCAATCTCCTTTCCTGTAGTGCTTCTAAAAGCAGGGTCATCAAGCCCTCTAGGCTGGTGTTACTACATTTATTTGGATTGATGGATGGGGTGCCCTAATAGGGCCAACACATTGTTATGATCTAGTTCAAGTTCAAGTTCAGGAATTTGTATAGCGCACTACTCACCCAGAGGGTCTCAAGGCGCTAGGGCGGGGGTGCCTTATTTATTGAATAGCCAGGTTTTAAGTTCCTTCCTGAAGGAGATGTGGTTCTGGGTAAGGCGAAGGTGAGTGGGGAGAGAGTTCCAGGTTTTGGCCGCCAAGTAGGAGAAGGATCTTCCTCCCATGGTGGATCTATGGAGTCAGTCCTGCCTGTGTAAGGGGTTCCTTGATTATAGCCCTGTGTTACCCCACATGCCCCACATGCCTGCATCATTCCCTTTCTCCTTGTGGACATACCAGGTTCCCCTACACATGTTTCCCTTGTTACAGGCAGTGCTGCACCCATAGGCGAGCACTAGTTTTCCCTCAGGCATAGATTTGCTCCCATCATTGCCTCGTCACACCACCTTGTCAAAATGATAGCGTGCCTCATGGATCCACATTTCTCCCAGGGGTCATTCCCACCATACACCTGGAGCAGGCTTGCTGTACTGCCAGAGTAATATGTTTTTTCTATAAGTATGTTCATACTTGCCAACCCTCCTGATTCAGATGGGAGAGTACCAATTTCAAGGTTAGTTTCCTGCATCCCGATTCTGGCACAGAAAAACCTGTTTCCTTGGCAGGCTACAGCTGACAGGGACTGGCTTTGTGAGACTCGGAGTATGCACTGCCAGTAACAGATGAGGAAAAACGTATATTTTCATTTCTCATATCCGATCATACATGCCAATAGGCTCAATTGAGGCCACAAAAGAAGTCAATGAGAGAAATACATTCTCCTAATTATTATTTTTAAATCTGCCACTTTACTCTTCTAAAATGTTGGCATGTATGGCATGTATGATGTGTTTTTATCAATCTACTTTGTTTTATGTCCCTGAAATGACGGCTCAGTTCCTCATTTAGGAACCCTGGAGAGATCTAGCGAGATTCCATGGTCAACCAGGAAAACTCACGAGAATTGCACAAATCCTGTCCACTGTCTCTGTTTCTCCCGCTATATAAGGGAGCCAAACATGGACCTCACCACCTGGTATTGAAGCAGCTCCAGGAGATGGTCGTCTTCCCAGAAGTCTTCAGCCTAGAAAACGTGTTTAATACAAGGCAATAAGGTTCTTAGAGAATCAAAAGTGAAGAAGATTATTCTGATTCATCTTGATCCCTCGGTTTCCTACTGAATCGTGGTAAGGTTTTCAGTTTTAATTTTTGAACGTCACATATCAGGACTGAATGCTTGCGTAAAACCTCCAAATAAAGGGACTTCAAGCGCCATTTAAGAATAGAGCGCATACGTTTAAAAGCAAAAGGCTACTGAGATGAGAATCAGAACATATTAACAATAAAGCCTAGTGTGAGAATAACACAACCTTTTGCATCAAGGAACTGTGCTTCTGAACAGATTCCTTCATACGATTTAAAGACTGAGGTGAAAGGTATAACAAGCTAATTTGTATTTTGGAAAGATTGTGCAATTTACAGTTTTCTTCCACAGGTAAAACATTAAAGTAAAGTAATCTAGGATTGCTATGATTGTTTTTCTGAAAACACCAAAGAACAGAACAACTGAGAATCCTGTATAACTGTAAGGAGTCTCTTGCTCCAGATCTCCCTCCCTGCACTACCCTCCCTAATTTCCTTCCCCTTATATAGCCACTCTCAAACTCTGGAATTTTAAACTGCGGAGTTGGTGCTGCCAGAATGTGTGAATTGTGAGGGTACTGCTCCCTAGGAACGCGGCATCCTGTCACCTAAATGTTTACAAAGGAGCAAGTGTGGTAATAGGTCACTGCTGCTGGAAATGTTATCTATTTGTACATGTAAATGAGTATTTAGCCAGGTTTGGGTGCTGTCTTCGCCAAGCATCTGTTAGTGCCCATTGTTACCACCGGGCAGGCAATAACCTGCATATTGATGTAGTATTCTTTCAAGTGGTACATCTTTATCTGTTTTTTAAATGTGCCCAGTGTTGAGGCAGTCCTAATGGATATGGGGATCAAGTTTCAGATCCTTGGTGCATTGATGGAAATGGAATTCTATCTTGTGTTTTTCTGTTTTACATTTCTTAATCTGCACTCTGATCTGCAGGTGTGCCAAGATCCATCAGAGACAGTGAGCTTGTCTGCAAGATAAGTGTGGTGCTAGTCATGATAGCTTTGTGAATGTTGTAGCTAGTTTTGAAGATTGCGCGGTTCGGCAATAGGAGTCAATGGAGTCCCATCAGGATGGTGGGGGTGGTATGATCATATTTCTTCAGGCGCTGGATGAGATGTGCTGTAATATGAAGAATGCCCCTAAGGAATGTCAATTTGGAGTATAGAGGCCATGGAGTGGAGCATTACCACCATGCAGATGAAAGAGCAGTAGGGGTCCAATATCAGTTATGAATTCCCTTTCTGAAAGAAATGGTTTGACTTTCTATAGAGGGGAGAGCTGGTATCGTGCTATGTTTGTGTTTTTTGCCAGTGGTTCACTAAGGATGAGGTTGATGTCGAGGGTGAATCCTTCAGTAAAAGCTGGGGTTAGAAGCCTTCATGGTTCAATGTCATTGAGCAAGGAATGTACTGTATTTGGTTATTGTTGCTGGCGAATAACTGGAACACTATCTTGGTTGGGTTGAGCTTCAGGTATGGGCTGGACATCCAGGTCTTAATGATGTTCAAGAAGTGTTTAAGGCATTAGACATCTGGACCAGAGGAGAAATTATTGTTGTGTATCATCA
Organism: Lissotriton vulgaris; assembly: GCF_964263255.1. NCBI lineage: Eukaryota > Metazoa > Chordata > Amphibia > Caudata > Salamandridae > Lissotriton > Lissotriton vulgaris. The sequence goes on along the minus strand of NW_028249573.1, from coordinate 319,052 downwards.
GCATATTGGTGAATATGTGAGTAGAGCATCAAACATCTCCATGTATATTTTGAACATGACAGGAGACAAAATGGAGCCTGCTAAGACTACATAGGTGATAAGGATATTTTATGACCTGGAAGTGCCCTTGTGAACAAACTAGTGTTGGGTGGAATGGTAGGAGCAGAACCAGTGAAGAACATTGGGAGTGAATTCTGTTTGAAACTCCAGGGTGCCTATGAGAGTAGGCTTACCAACTGTGTTGAAGGCAACATAGAGGCCCAGATATGACAGGAGGGAGGAATCATCTTAATTTCTGGTCAAGTGGGCATTGTCTATGAACTGTAGTTTTGCAGTCTCCATATTGCAGTGTGATCCAAAGTCAGACTGGTAGTCATGTGGGAGATGGTTAGCACTCTGGGGCTGCTCCAAGAATCTGGAACTCTCTCCCACCCTCCATCAGAAGACTTCCGTCCTTGGCACTCTTTAAGAAGGAGACCAAAACTTTCTTAATGGGAAAATACCTCATCTAATGAACACTTTACAATCACCTCATAGACTTGTTCTACCCTCCACCTTGGCATTATCCATGGCCTCCACGGATGATACATTTTTCTGCACTCCTGGACATCCCCCCAAGAGCTGAGACTGCGTACCTTCTTCTACATTATAACTACCTGCTTTCATTTTTATTCCACATGTAGCTTGGACCTTAGACGGCGTGTACCTCCTGTATAAGGTAGACTTCTTGTATTTTTTTTTATCTACCTGCTTTAATTTTCTCCCACATGTAGCTTGGACTTTAGACTGCGTGCTCCTCCCATATAATGTATCCCTATCTCTACCAATCTGATCCCTCCCATCCTTATGTTTTGTATTCCTCCCCCTATATCCTGTAAAGCGCTCTGATACCCTCACATCTTTGGTTCGCGCTCTATAAAACTATAAAATAAATAAATACATAAAACTGATGTGGTCATGAAGTTGAACATTGATTGCTTTTTCACAGTACCACTAGTAACATACGATATTACTGCCATTAGCAGAATTAGATAGAGTTTCTTAACACTGGCTCTTAGTAGAGGTCACTGAAAGTAGCATCAAGGTTGTAATACCTGTGTTTATGGCTAGAGACAGCTGATAATGTTATTTATACATTACCCTTTTTTATCCTAACAGTTCTTGCCTTTGCTCTGCAGGAATAGACAGTCTTGCAAAGTTTTCTTTCCCTTACCCACCATTCTGCTTTCCTTTGCATTTGCCTTGCCCTGGATGGAGCCCACGACGCAAAGAGCATTATTCTTGTTGTTACTTGTTTATGTTGCTTTCTTTTATGGTAGAGTGGAGGCATTGCCACACAAACCAATTGTGCCTGCAAGCAGGACTTACTTAAAAATGGTTAGTAAATCCTAAAACTTTTGTTATTGTAGTTTTACCATATACATCTATTTTAATAAAAATGCGTGCAGTGATTAAGACCAACATTGTATATTTATGTGGAATCACCATATGGCTGCTGACTTGACTGTGACATCTTTTCACACCCGGTATTACTGGATTCCTCTTGTGACTCCATAGTACCCTCTAGTTAGGCCTGTGTTACTGTAGTCAGCAGCAGAGTTCTGCAGTAGCACTGACTGTCACGAGAGGTTACAGATAAGTCATCATTAAGGCTGCATCTTCACTAGTTGTCACACAGGTCTCTTTATTGCGCCACTGAGGTTGTAATCCTGTGTGCTACTGCACTCCAGTTTATCAGCATTACTTTTCTTTGTCCCATGCTGCACTTATTTTAAAAATGTCAAGGAAACCAGAAGTGTGTTATATTCTAATATCATAAGACAGTAATGGATGCAATGAGTCGGCCGATTAATTAAGGTTGATTTTTAGTCAGCATAAGGTCATTCACCTCACAGGCTCATCTTTTAACAGCCTGAGGTATTGTAGAATTTATATAGTAATGCTACTGATGTCAGCAAAAAAAACTGCTGTGAGTCAGACCCAAGGTTGCAGTTCTTCTAGCTATCATTAGATGTCCTCTTTTGACACTACAAAATAACAGCTCATATTATTTGAGTTGATGTGCCCATTTATGTTCAGGGCTCAGTTTTTTCTGTCTTTCTTTTTGCTCAGAACATTTTTGTAGTAGAGAACTTGTGAAGCATCCTCCCCAGCCTCGGTACATGTAAATGATTACGCCACACACCGAGCTAGGTATTACACATCATCATTTCTCAGCGTGTAACCGTGAACCCAACATTCTAAATCATGAACTCTATTAACCACATCTGAGCACTTATGTTACAGTTCTACGGAGTCCACCAGGAACCAAAAGGGTCCAGTCATCTCTAACTCCTAAGACACTATATATTTCCTCTTGTTAAATAAAAAGTGCAAATATTACATACATACATCACAACTCTTCGGTAAGTTGTCAAGTAGCTCAAATCAATTGCCCAGAACGTGTCCAATGAGGCTGTGAAGAGATAGTAGAGGTGTCCATGACTGGCACTGGTGATACAGAGACAGGTGCAGTCAGTGGGCTCATGAAAGTCTCAATTGAAACATTCTCATTTCTGACATCTAGAGTTGGCGACTGATGAGGAAGATGCTTAACATGTGAAGAATCTCATGTAATGGACCTTTCAGGATGATGATCAGTGACCATGTGTCCTTTACTTGTCACACCTTTAAAGGGTCCAGCATGAAAGGGAGCATGAGACTTGTATTTTCCCTTACTAGGACTCAATCTCCTTCTGTAAACACAGTGTTCTTAGCTCATCAACATTTGTCTGTGTAGATTTTCATATTTGCTTGTAACACAAATCTGTTTGACGAAGTTTACCATCATTTGCTGATCTGTCATTGGTCCATTTTGGAAACTTGGTGGTCATGACTCTTCCTAACTTCAGGTTGGCAAGACTTTCACTGTTGTTGACTGGAGAGTCGACTGATAGCTACAAGGAGCATGAAGAGCTGATTTGCGATCAAGCTTCTCTCATGCAGTACACTGAACAGTCTTCTTGAGTGTGCTCATAAAATGCTTGACAAGACCTTTTGCTTGTGGCCAAAGAAATGTGCTTTTCTGATGCTTAATATTGTGATGATTAAGAAAGTCTCTGAATTCTCGACTGTTGAAATTTGGAATTTAGAAGTGAAGGAACACCCCATGTTGCAAAAATGCCATCTATCCTCTCAATAAAGATTTTTGGAGTAATCGATGAGAGGTCTTTTAACAAAGTAAAATGAGAGTACTCATCAATGACCACCAGCAGGTGAAGCCCATTGTCAAGGGATCCAAAGAAGTCAACAGGGATTCTCTACCACACATATTTTGGAAGATCAGACATGTTCAACTGATGCTGGGTTGTAAAGAATTCTACTAAAGAGGAAACATTTAAAGTGATTTTTACACAATCTCAAGGTACAGATTGATACATAATTCAATCCCACAAATGTTGTTCTTCTTTCCGTACACATAAGAGGAGGGAGCCAAACAATTTCCTGAAAGAAGGTGCTTATTTAAAAAAAAAATTCATAATTAATTATTGAGATCCATAGCAGAAAAATACACAAAGACATACATCATTAATTATGATATACCATAACAAATAAAGAACCATGGTCCAGCATTGTATACCATTAGATGAAAATAACTGAAAAACATGACATATAATTTGGCTAAAACTCATTATCCTTCCATATGGTCTCTCACAGCCCACCACACCTGTAACGCTAATTTCCTTTTTATATATCCTTTAACAGCATATAGGCTGTACTTCATATTAAAAACATTAATCAGCTTGGCACGCCACATCTCGAAAGAAGAAGCCTCATGCTGTAACCAAAAAGACGCTAATGATATGCTTACTACTGCCGTAGCCCAAAAAATTAAATAACGGTGTTTATACAATAGTTGCCCCTGGAGCAGATCTTCCCCCATCCCTAACAGCATTATAGATTGAGAGATTTTAACGGGAGCCCCCATAATTTCTGACAAAAATCTCTCTATACAACTTATCAGAGGATTAAGCGCAATACAGGTGTAAAACACGTGTAAAATATCTGCACTGTCAGCTCCACAGCTAATGCATTTTCCATCATGCTGACCCCCCCCCCCCACTTCATCATCTTAACGGGGGTATGATACAAATTACATAACATTTTATAATGTTGACTTTTTAAATTAGTTGCCTTAAAAATCCTCCCAGACAGATTGATAGATTTCTTTAATGCGATTTCAGGGTTTCCCAGACAAATTCTCCATTTGATATTATACTTTTTCAAATCATCTGTTCTTCCCTCTAAGAGTGTTTTATATATTAGCCACTAAATGTAGTGGTTGGGGGACGCACAGCGAGTTTTATTATTGGTTTAATGTTTTTAGTCACTTGTTGTTTTAGGCGGTAGGGTGCTGCAGGCAGGTGGTGTGTCCGTCCGACACACGTATGTGGTAGAACTGTTCAATGCGTCACCATATTGCCTTGGTGACGTCCCTGCATCTAGTGCACACCTTTGGTGTTTAGACAATAAACCTCCACAGTGTGGCCAATTATCGCAATTTATTGGTGCATTGTTTTCAATTTGTAATCCATTCCATTCATGTTTTACATTTTAAATGCTTTCAAGAAAACTGCTCCAATGCATTTCGGGTTTTTGTACCCTTCATCGGGGAGCTTCTGTAAACAAAGACAGAGCATATAACACTAAGGGTGGGATCATATTTACAAGGTTACTTCAGCGTAGCATGCAGGTCAGGTAAGTGCATGGGGTGAACGGCTCAGTCACAGTGTGTAAAGAGTCGGTATTAACGTGTGTTTGAAGTCCATGTTACGTGGGGATGTATTAAGTGAGGGAGGTTGCAGTGATTGGTAACAGGGCTAACGAGGTGTTTCGGGGTGGTTTAAGTGGTTAAACATGCATGTGAAATAGAAGAAAGATTATTTTCTCACGTGTTCTCGGCGTATACAGTGTCTAAAAAAATGATAATGGTGGACGTTAGTTGGGCCACGGTGGGCTGAATTCATATACCATTGCGCATCTCGAGCGCCTATGCGGAACATGTAAATAAAGTCTCGGCGCTTTACCCTAGTTAGTGTGCTCGGTGACTTCTGTGAGTTAGTCCGACGTTCGTCTCTCCAGCGAAACCCGAAAATGAGTGGGTTGCGCCCTAGGATGGTGTGGTTAATATAGAAATAGGACTTCCAAAGCGGCCATGTTGAAAGGGTGAAATGTGCACAAGTGGGGGTTCGATACCCACGATGGGAACGTAATCGAAAATGTTTATATCCAATTGTGAAAATTAAGTAAAATAAAATGAAATAAATTACCATAAATAAGCAGGTACAAAAAAAGGTATATATGTCGCATCACATCAGGAATGTCTGTAAACGACAAAAAAACACCAAAAATAGGTGCTTCATAGGTAGCAGGAAAATTCCAACCGGTCATTCAGTCCCATGGGCTTCATGGACTGAAGTTTAAAAATCCATGTCATTTCTCTTCTGAGTAGTTCTTTGTTGTTGTCGGTGCCTTCACATCTTTCGACAACTTCCAATATCAGAAATTTTAGTTGGGAGATGTTGTGTCTTGATTCAGTGAAATGTACTGCCACGTTGGACTTGGCGTTTTGTGTCCTGATGTTGGACTTATGTTCGTTAATACGAATCTTTACCTTCCTTTCCGTTTTGCCGACGTATATCTTGCCGCACGGGCATTTGATCAGATAAATGAAGTTTTGCATGTCACATGTTGCGTTGACTTTTAGTTGTATTTTATTCCCTCTCATGGGGTGGTTGATGGAGGTGCCCCTGATAACGCAGTTGCAATTACCGCAGTTCATGCACGGTTGGGTGCCTTTGTAATTGCTTTTTGAGTGAGTTTTTTTGTTGAGAATCTCTTTTAAGTTTGCACTGCGAGTGTATGCAAAAATGGGAGGATCCTTAAAGGTAGTTCCAAAGTCTTGTTCGGCTGTTAAGATTGGCCAGTGTCTTAAAACAATTTTCTTGAACGCTGTGCTGAGTGTGGAGTACTTAGATACAAGGACCATCCTGTCCTTTTGTGGTTGTTTAACTTTCGTTAGTAATTTCTCTCTTGGTGTTGTTTGTGCTTTTCTTTTGGCTTCTTGGATTATTCCTTCTGGATATCCTCTCTCTTTGAACCTTCTTCCCATTTCTTCTAATCTTGTTTCGATGAGTGAGGGGTTGGAGGTGATTCTTCTCACCCGTAACATTTGTGACGCGGGTACATGTTGTTTTAGGGAACCTTGATGGAAACTTGTGTAGAGGAGCGTATTGTTTCTGTCTGTAGATTTGCGGAAAAGATCTGTTTCGATGCCTGTTTCGGTGATGGTAATTTTTACATCTAGGAAAGTGATGGTTCGATTGTTTATCTCCCATGTGAGTTGGATTCTATCATTGACTGAGTTCAATGTTAGCAATGATTGTGTTAAGGTTTCTTCAGAGTTTTTCCAGATGATAAAGATATCATCAATGTATCTACCGTACATGACAATATTTTCTGCCCAGATTGGGTTGTCGTAGATATGATTCTCTTCGAAGGATTTCATGTAGATGTTGGCATAGGTCGGTGCGGCACAATTGCCCATTGAGGTCCCAGACAGTTGAAGGTACCAGTCGTCTTCATTGCGAAAGTAGCTATGATAAAGCGTGAATATCACGAGTTCCATTAGGAATGGTTGTATCTCAGTTGTTATATCACTCTCGAGGATAGCTTTTTTGATGGCTTCTATCCCTTCGTTATGAGGGATTGACGTGTAGAGGGATCGTACGTCCGCTGTACACAGGATTAGTTGTTGGGTCAAGTCTGTTTCAATGTTACCGAGCTTGGTCAAGAAGTCCGTAGTGTCTTGGATGTGGCTCTTCATAGTTCTTACTATGGGCTGTAGATAGCGGTCCATGAATTTCCCAACTGGTTCGTGTAGGGAGCCCCTTGTGGAGACAATAGGTCTACAGGGGGGATCCATCAAGTTCTTATGGATTTTGGGAATCATGGTTATAGTGGGGCTTCTTGGAAACGATTTTATGAGGTACTTTTTGGTCCAATCATCTATGATGGACATTTCGTATGCTTTATTGACAATTTGGGTGAGTTTCTCCTTGAATTGATTGGTCGGGTTATTCAGGAGTTTCATGTATGTTTGCTCGTCATGGATATGTTCATCCATGTTTTGTTTGTACATACTGGAGTCCATTATTACTAATGCGCCTCCCTTGTCGGCCTTCACACATTTGATATTTGTGTTCCTGGCTATTTTCTGTGGGGCGTTGTGATCCTTTTGAGTCATATTCATGTGCACTGACTTGTTGTAGTTGATTTTCGAAATGTCTTGTTTTATTAATGTCTCAAAAAGGTCTATGGTTTTGTGTCTCGTTGGGGCCTCAAAGGTGCTGGTGGGTCTCAGTCCCATTAGTTGGTTCGGTTTCATGGTGGTTGAAGGACTTACGTGGTCAAAGAAATGTCTTAGTTTGAGCTTCTGAATGAATTTGTATGTGCTTATTTGGAGTTCAAGGTGGTTGGTTTTTGTAGTTGGTATAAATGACGTGCCTTTGGATAGTAACTTCATTTCATGCGGGCTCAAGGTGGTGTTGGATATGTTTATAACTAAGTGTTTTTCTTTTTGTTCTTCTTCATGATTCGCGTGTTGAATTGTGAGGTTTCTTTTGTCTTTTCTAAGGCCCCTCCTGGGTCGTCTTGATGTTCATGTCCTTCCACTAAAAAAGGAACCACAGTAGATGGTTCTATGAGGTCAGCTGTCTCACTGGTGGCCTGTGTGACTCAAAAGGACCAAAAAGTACCTCATAAAATAGTTTCCAAGAAGCCCCACTATAACCATGATTCCCAAAATCCATAAGAACTTGATGGATCCCCCCTGTAGACATATTGTCTCCACAAGGGGCTCCCTACACGAATCAGTTGGGAAATTCATAGACCGCTATCTACAGCCCATAGTAAGAACTATGAAGAGCCACATCCAAGACACTACGGACTTCTTGACCAAGCTCGCTAACATTGAAACAGACTTGACCCAACAACTAATCATGTGTACAGCGGACGTACGATCCCTCTACACGTCAATCCCTCATAACGAAGGGATAGAAGCCATCGAAAAAGCTATCCTCGAGAGTGATATAACAACTGAGATACAACCATTCCTAATGGAACTCGTGATATTCACGCTTTATCATAGCTACTTTCGCAATGAAGACGACTGGTACCTTCAACTGTCTGGGACCTCAATGGGCAATTGTGCCGCACCGACCTATGCCAACATCTACATGAAATCCTTCGAAGAGAATCATATCTACGACAACACAATCTGGGCAGAAAATATTGTCATGTACGGTAGATACATTGATGATATCTTTATCATCTGGAAAAACTCTGAAGAAACCTTAACACAATCATTGCTAACATTGAACTCAGTCAATGATAGAATCCAACTCACATGGGAGATAAACAATCGAACCATCACTTTCCTAGATGTAAAAATCACCATCACCGAAACAGGCATCGAAACAGATCTTTTCCGCAAATCTACAGACAGAAACAATACGCTCCTCTACACAAGTTTCCATCAAGGTTCCCTAAAACAACATTTACCTGCGTCACAAATGTTACCGGTGAGAAGAATCACCTCCAACCCCTCACTCATCGAAACAAGATTAGAAGAAATGGGAAGAAGGTTCAAAGAGAGAGGATATCCAGAAGGAATAATCCAAGAAGCCAAAAGAAAAGCACAAACAACACCAAGAGAGAAATTACTAACGAAAGTTAAACAACCACAAAAGGACAGGATGCTCCTTGTATCTAAGTACTCCACACTCAGCACAGCGTTCAAGAAAATTGTTTTAAGACACTGGCCAATCTTAACAGCCGAACAAGACTTTGGAACTACCTTTAAGGATCCTCCCATTTTTGCTTACACTCGCAGTGCAAACTTAAAAGAGATTCTCAACAAAAAAACTCACTCAAAAAGCAATTACAAAGGCACCCAACCGTGCATGAACTGCGGTAATTGCAACTGCATTATCAGGGGCACCTCCATCAACCACCCCATGAGAGGGAATAAAATACAACTAAAAGTCAACGCAACATGTGAGACGCAAAACATCATTTATCTGATCAAATGCCCTTGCGGCAAGATATACGTCGGCAAAACGGAAAGGAAGGTAAAGATTCGTATTAACGAACATAAGTCCAACATCAGGACACAAAACGCCAAGTCCAACGTGGCAGTACATTTCACTGAATCAAGACACAAAATCTCCCAACTAAAATTTCTGATATTGGAAGTTGTCGAAAGATGTGAAGGCACCGACAACAACAAAGAACTACTCAGAAGAGAAATGACATGGATTTTTAAACTTCAGTCCATGAAGCCCATGGGACTGAATGACCGGTTGGAATTTTCCTGCTACCTATGAAGCACCTATTTTTGGTGTTTTTTTGTAATTTACAGACATTCCTGATGTGCTGCGACATATATACCTTTTTTTTGTACCTGCTTATTTATGTTAATTTATTTCATTTTATTTTACTTCATTTTCACAATTGGATATAAACATTTTCGATTACGTTCCCATCGCGGGTATCGAACCCATACTTGTGCACATTTCACCCTTTCAACATGGCCGCTTTGGAAGTCCTATTTCTATATTAACCACACCATCCTAGGGCGCAACCCACTCATTTCCGGGTTTCGCGGGAGAGACGAACGTCGGACTAACTCACAGAAGTCACCGAGCACACTAACTAAGGTAAAGCGCCGAGACTTTATTTACATGTTCCGCATAGGCGCTCGAGATGTGCAATGGAATATGAATTCAGCCCACCGTGGCCCAACTAACGTCCACCATTATCATTTTTTTAGACACTGTATACGCCGAGAACACGTGAGAAAATAATCTTTCTTCTATTTCACACGCATGTTTAACCACTTAAACCACCCTGAAACACCTCGTTAGCCCTGTTACCAATCACTGCAACCTCCCTCACTTAACACATCCCCACGTAACATGGACTTCAAACACACGATAATACCGACTCTTTACACACTGTGACTGCGCTGTTCACCCCATGCACTTACCTGACCTGCATGCTACGCTGAAGTAACCTTGTAAATATGATCCCACCCTTAGTGTTATATGCTCTGTCTTTGTTTACAGAAGCTCCCCGTTGAAGGGTACAAAAACCCGAAATGCATTGGAGCAGTTTTCTTGAAAGCATTTAAAATGTAAAACATGAATGGAATGGATTACAAATTGAAAACAATGCACCAATAAATTGCGATAATTGGCCACACTGTGGAGGTTTATTGTCTGAACACCAAAGGTGTGCACTAGATGCAGGGACGTCACCAAGGCAATATGGTGACGCATTGAACAGTTATATATTAGCCAGACATTTCCCTGTCCTCTAATAATTTCTACACTTTTAACAGTTATAATACACATTGAATGTTTTTCCAAGAAACCCCTTACTTGCAGAAACTTTAAAAAATGAGTTGAGGAGGAGGAGCTTCGCGGGCAACCAAGATGGCCGCGTAAGCTCGGAGCTCCGAAGACCCTCCTATCCTCCGTATTGATCCTGCTAACTATACTGTCCCACGGCGGTGGGAATCAGTTGCGGTGCCGATGCTGATGCGGCGCCCATTCTCAGATTGAAGATCCGAGCTTCCTGTGCCGAGTTACACCGTCGGGAAGCCTGGTGACGACGACGCCATAAAGGCCTAGCATTGTTGGGACAGCGACGGAGCTCCTGTGAGGTGGCTTTTCGAGTGGGGACGAACTGCTCTGCTAAGGTCCGGCGACCATACTGTTCTTACTGGAGGCTCGATGTCCCCTGGAGACAGTGGAGGTGTTTGTTGACTTCGACAGTGTGGGGGTGGTATTGTTGGCTTGACCCCTTCTCGGATCGTACGATCCCCGTTGCCCATCATGGTGGGCAGAGGAGACCCAGACAAAGGGAAGCCTCCGAGGGTCAGCAGGAAACCCTGCCTCTCGCAGCCCACCATCCCTGAACGATTTTCTCTCTCCAAAGGTTCGCCAGGTGCATCGGGCCGTACCAAAGATCCGCAACGGAACGTGTCCCCGGAAGATACTGAACCCACCCTCCGGGACGTGATGGGAGCCATTGCGGGCGTGAAGGCCGAAATGCATAAACAGCATGAAGTGATGTGCAACAAGGTTGATACCCTCACGATCGAGCTCAACCTCATCAGGGTTGACCTCGGGAAGACGAATGATAGGGTCAAGTCACTCGACATCAAGACGTCGAGTCTGACTACTGATATGTCTGATGTGCAGACCGAGGTTCGGGACTTGAAGGCCGCTAATTTGATGCTTGCCCGCCGGCTTGATGATTTTGAAGGGCGGGCACGGCGCCAGAACGTCCGCATTACAGGTGTGCCGGAGGGTGCGGAGGAGGACGCTGCCGATTTGTTTGTGGAGGAACTGGTGGTGAAGCACTTGGCGCCCGGAGGCCTGAGTAAGTTCTTCTCGGTGAAGAGAGCTCATAGACTGCCTGGTGGCCAACCGAAGTCGGGTGCGTCCCCGCGCCCTATCATTGCCAGACTGTTTAACTACAGAGACCGAGACGCAATCCTACAAGCGTCGAGAAGTGGCGGTCCATTGAGATTTCAGAATGCTGACGTGAATTTCTTCCCCGACTTCACTCAGGCTGTACAGAAGCGCCGGCAAAGTTTCATGGGAGTCAAACGGAGACTGAGAGAGATGGGGCTGAGATATTCCATGCTCTATCCAGCGAAACTTCGAATAGAACATGGTGCTTGGACGCTGTTCTTTGACTTGCCGGATGCTGCTGGAGACTGGCTGGACACTTTGCCTCAGCGTCGGACTTATCCCGAGGATCTGTCGGAAGAGGCGTCGGGCGGTCCAGGTTCCCAGGATTAAACTTTACCACGTTGGTCTTCTTTCTGCGGAGGTCTCTGCAGATGCCATTGTTCACTGACTTTTGTTTTCTTTTTCCATTTCTCCTGTTTTCTTAACTCTGGAGGGTAACGGGGGTGATAGGATGTCTCCTTTCTCCTCTAGGGGCTTTTTGTAGGTTAGTTTATACGGGGCGACAGGCACACTGTTAGTTGGGGGGGGCTTTTAGTCTAATGCAGGGGTGCAGGGTGGGGGGTGGTTGGTTTGTGTGTTTTTCTTTTGCTTTTCCTCTTTTACCTTTCTCATGGCGAGACTATTATTGTTTTGATCACACCGTCGCAGTGGCTGCTTTCTGGGGGGGATGGTTGCGACGGGGCATCTTCGATGATGGGGGGTAAGACTTTAAATGTGCTTAGTTGGAACGTGAATGGGTTGGGGGATCGTATTAAACGTGGTGTTGTATTACAAATGTTTAAACGTTGTGTGCCCGATGTTATCCTCCTGCAAGAGACTCATCTCATTGGCAATACTTGCCAGGCTCTGAACAGAAAGGGGTTCAAAATGGTGGCCCATTCCGGGTTCTCCTCGGGATCCCGGGGGGTTGGGATAATGGTGCGCATGTCACTTCCCCTGGAGGTGGAGTCCAAAGTGGTTGATGATAGGGGCCGCTATGTTGCTGTGGTGAGCAGATGGGAGGGACGCACCCTGGTTTTAGTTTCTGTTTATGTCACCCCGGGTTTGCAGACGACTACCTTTCAAGATCTCGGAGGCGCCATTTTGGGCCCCCCGGAGGGTTTGTTAATACTGGGTGGGGATTTTAACTCTGTGGTTTCGGGCACCCTAGACCGTTTTCCGTCCAGAGATCTGCGCTGTGCACAAGCATGGCTCCCGGACTTCATGAGCACTATGGGCCTTATCGACTGTTGGCGGCTTTTACATCCCGCTCAACGGCAGTACACTTTCCACTCGGGAGCACACGGCAGCCTTTCTAGAATTGATTACATTTTGACTCCGGTGGTTCAGGCATCGACCGTCTCTGGGGCTCGCCTTATGGCCAGAGGTATATCGGATCACTCTCCAGTTTGGGTATCCTTTGACTTTGGTATCGCGGCGGCGACCAGGGTGGCGCCGGTCAATCCTTGGTACTTCCGCAACCCCAGGACTCGAGACCTCCTTGCTAAAGCTATCGACCTATACTTCACTGAGAACGTAGGTACGGTAACGTCGGCCCTTTCCCTCTGGGAGGCCTTTAAGACTGTCCTGAGAGGAGAAGCTTTCTCCTTGATAGCCGAGGTTGGCAGACGGAGGGATGAGGAAATGGTGCGGTTGGAGTCGGATATTTCAGGTTTGAACTCCCAGTTGGCGCTGGAACCGACATCCGAACTGTTACACGCTCTCTCCCTGAAGCAGTCGGAGTATAGAGCCACTGCCACTGATGCTGCCAAGGCAATGGGCAGGGAACAGCAAGGGAGGATTTACGATGCCAGGGACAAGGCAGGCAAGCTCCTTGCCTGGTTAGATAAGAAAGAGCTGGCTTCCCGTGTGGTACCTGAGATTTTGGGCGACGACGGACTGGTTGTTACTGACCCCAACGCTATCGCCTCGGCTTTTGCCGACTACTTTGAGACGGTTTACACATCAGTCTCCGCCCTGACTGAATCGGACTCTGCCTCTTTTTTGGAGGGGGTTGAGCTCCCTTGCCTGTCGGATACCGAGCGTGACGGGACCGGGGCATTACGGCGGATGAGGTAGCGTTAGCAATACGGTCCTTGCGCTCCGGTAAAGCTCCCGGTCCCAATGGTCTCCCGGTGGAGCTGTACAAGATCAAAGCAGACACTATCGCGGTGCCCCTGAGGAGTATGTTCTTGGAAGCCCGAGAGGTTGGTGAACTCCCACTGGATCAACGCCCGGCTTGTGGGTGTGATTGCAGACTTGGTCCATCCAGACCAGTCCGGTTTCATACCTCACCGTAATACTGCCCTTAATCTTAGAAGGCATCACGCAGTCATGGCGCGGGCACACTTGCTCCGCGAGCCAACTGTCCTGGCCTCACTGGACGCGACGATGGCGTTTGATTCTCTTGAATGGAACTACCTCTGGGCGGTGCGGTCCAAGTTTGGGTTCGGCCCTGACTTCATCAGGTGGGTCCGGCTTCTCTACTCCTCCCCGTTGGCCAACATAACGGTCAATGGCCGCATGTCTGCTTCCTTCGCTTTGCGCTGGGGTACTAGACAGGGCTGTCCGCTATCACCGCTCCTTTTCGCCCTTGCGCTGGAGCCGCTTGCTGCCTGGATCCGCACTCACCCTGATATTTGCTGGGATTAAGTGGTCACCGGGATTTGAAGATCGCGTTTCCCTGTACGCGGACGATATTCTGCTTTACCTTACCTCCCCTTGTCGGTCTTTGATTGTGGTGTTTGATGCACTGGGTACCTTTGGTGGATACTCGGGCCTGGTTATTAACTGGTCCAAGTCCTACCTCTATGTGCTTCGCGGAGACACTCCACGTCTCCCTAGGGGCTGTGCGATACAGGTCTCGCAGCAGGGCTTCAAGTACCTGGGCATCTATATTTCAACGGATGCCCGGGCACGTTACGCTAACAACTTGCTCCCTCCTCTAGCGCACCTTCGGCGTGACGTGGAGGGTTGGAAAAGATTGCCGCTGTCCCTGTTGGGCCGAGCGGCATTGTTCAAAATGATGTCCCTGCCGAGATTTTTGTATGCGCTTCAAATACTTCAGGGAGATTGAAGGTTTGCAGCGTACCCTTTTGTGGGAAGGAAGGCCGCGCATTGCTGTAGTTAAGCTGACCATTCCATGGTACGACGGCGGTATTGCCCTGCCCGATGTACGCCGGTACTACTGGGCCTCTCAATTGGCGGCTCTTAATCATAGCTTTTACGGACCGGGGATAAGTCCAGGGTATGCCATGGATCGCTGGCTCATGAACGACGGGATGTACTACAGAGCGTTGTACTCTAGATCTCTGGACCGAAAACTGACTGGTCCCACCAGGACCGCGGTGCATTTATGGAGGGCTGTTACGAAGGCACTGGGGTGGAAAGGTAGGCTCACCATGGCTACTCCCCTTTACGACTCTGACTTGTTGGGGAGGTTGTGGCACTCAAAAGGGTTTGACCGGTGGGATCTCATCGGCATTTCCAAAGTGGCGGATGTGATGGCCAGAGGGGAAATTAAATCGTTTGCTGCTCTACAGGCTGAATTCCAACTGGGGGCCACGGAATACTTTAGATATGCGCAGTTGAGGCATGCCCTTACGTCCACCCTGCCTGTCGGTGAAAAAGTTCCTGAGTCATCCCCGCATGAAGACAGGGTGCTGGACGGCCATATGCCGGACAGCGCCATCTCCCTGACTTATAAAAAACTAATCAATGTTCGGACAGACCTGCTGGTGAAAGTGCGATATCAATGGATGAATGATGGGATTGAGATTGATGATGAGGACTGGCAGTCTGCGGTATCCTCCCCTAAGGAAGTAGCAATTTTGGCCAGACTGCGCTTGGTTCAGTTGAAAGTGCTTCACAGGGTGTATGTCACTGGCCCCAGGTTGATTCATATGGGGCTTTCCCAGGACGGCCTTTGTAGGAGAGGATGCGGTGCGCCGGCCACTTTTATGCATACCATTTGGGAGTGCCATGTCATAGCCTCCTACTGGGAACGGGTGCATGCGGTTATGCGTGTTGTGACTGGTGTGGATTTGCCTGCGGAAGCTAGACGCTGCTTGTTGAATATGTGGGGTCCGACTGATTACAATAATGCTCAAACCCACTGGGTCACATTGGGGAACATGGTGGCCAAGAGGGACATTGCTCAGAAATGGGGTGCTCCAACCCCCCCCTCTGTGAGTCTTTGGAAAACCAACATGGATTGGTGCATGCTCTGGGAGAAAACTGTCTACTTAGCTCGGGGTAAGCCCAAGATGTGGGGGATGGTCTGGGGGGCCTGGAATGCGTATAGAGGAGATATTTGTGTGCCCCCGGAAGTAGTCCGACTGGAGGTTCGACTCTCACCTTAGCTATTCCCTCCACCCATGTTTCACGTGATATAATCCTGTTTCTTACTCCCCCCACAAATGTATGCTCTTTTTGATATGATTATTCCAAGATGCGAAAGTTCCCACTTGTCCCCCTGGATATATGCCTTACCGCTCTTCTATTCTCTTCTGCCTTGCCATCTTTCTCCCTCTCTCCCTCCCTCCCCCCCCTTTTCCTTCTTTACTCATGTTCCTTTTCGGTTCTCACCTTGTTCCTTAGGTTCACTTCTATAATATATAAAATTAAACCTGACTGCTACTTTTACTGTTTTGTGCACACCTCTACGTTGCTTTGATAAGGCTGCCTAGCCTCCGGGATGTACGGCTGAATAGCGGTGTACTTTGAACTACCAATAAAGGTTTTCCAAAAAAAAAAAAAAAAAAAAATTTGTTGAGGGTAGGTGATATTTCTCCGCCAGCTCTAAAAATGAATATGGACTCCCATCACCCTGATACATGTCACAGAGTCGAGCAATGCCCTTCTCTCTCCAACTTGAGGCTACATAATCCCAAAAGATCAGAGGCAGCAGGCATCAGTAGGAGTATAACCCGAGAGTGTAGGAATCATAAGACTTCTCCTAACTGTGTTCCAGACTTTAAACACAGCATTTAGCACCTTAAAGTGGATTCTTTTTAAATAACTGCCATCCAATCTTTTAAACAAAAAATGCTTCACCTCAGGGCCCAAAATCATCTGTTAAATTGAGGGGACTTTAGCAGGATTGCTAACCTTTTCCTCAGTCAAAAAAATATGTGCATTAACCAAACACCAGGCATAAAAATAAAAAGCAAAATCGGGTACAGACCACCCTCCTCCTTCTCGAGGAAGGATCATATATTGCACAGCACTTCGAGGTTTCCCTGGGGCCCAAAAAAAACTAGCGCAAAGTGATTGTAAATGCTGTATTAGTTTTCCAGGTACCTCCAGAGGAACTGCCCTAAAAAAATACATAACCTAGGGCAAAACATTCATCTTCAATACATTGGTTCTGCCAACTAATGACAGTTGCAAATTCTCCCATCTTTCAAGTGACCATTTAATTCCCCATAAAATATCGCCCAAGTTGACCTCTACAATCTCTTTTACAGAGGAACATATCCTAATTCCAGATATGTGGCTTCCCTAACCACCCTAGAATCACTAGCCATTACTTGACTCGTACATGAAATTTGAGTTTTGGCTGTATTTTATTTATATCCAGATGCCTACCCAAATTTCTGTGCTAAAGATTCTGTTTCGGGTACTGCAAGACTAGGGTTAGAGGTAACAATTACAATATCATCGGTGTATGCCATTACGCAAAACTGTTCTTGACGAACAATAAAAGGCACAATCTTTTTATCCGTTCAAATATAATAATAAAAGGGTTAATGTTCAACACAAATAAAAGGGGTGAGCAAGAACACCCTTGTTGTGTACCTCGAGAAATCGAGATACTCTCAGAGGAGTGTCCCAATGCGCATATTTTCACAGTGGGGAGGTGATATAGGGCCTGTAAAGCTTGAATATAGCCCTGCCCAAACCCCATTTGTTGCAAGCCCCTCCATAAAAAATTCCAAGCCACACAGTCAAATGCTTTTTCAGCATCAAATAAAATCAGCCCTAATTCTCTGGATTCTTCCTGTGCAATTTCAAAGAGCGTCACTACTCTACTCACATGGTCTACCGTCCTCCTTCCAGGTATGAGGCCATGTTGTTTTAAGGATACGATTGGTGTTATAATTTCTGCAAGCAGCGTGGCAAAGATTTTGGCAAAAATTATTCCTGTCAGAGTTAAGAAGAGAGATTGGACGATAAGACCCAGGTAGCTCTGACGGCTTCCCCTTTTTCTTAACAATACAGATATTGGCCTCACCCCTTGATCTCAGAATCTCATTTTGGGCCGTTTGATACATCTTAAGCATATCAAATTTAATATCTTGAAAAAAGGTCTTAAAAATTTCGGACCAGGGTTCAATTCCCCGCCTCGGCGGGTCTTGGGCTCAAATCTCCCCGGACCTGACAATTCTCGCCTCGGTGCCTATTCCAATCATGGAGTCCCACTCTGTAACTCTGGGCAATAGCTTGCTTAATCTCCACAACGGCCCCTCGCAGAGGGATGCCTGGCTTTCACCTTGGGGATGCCCAGTAATGGGTTATCTCGCAGGGGAAAACCAGGACGGGTTCCCTAAGCAAGCGCTGGGACACTTTCGGGCAGCCATGCGCTCTACAAATCAAATTTCATTTCATTCACTTCACTGTTCCAATTCTTCCAGTGTAATGGGTTCATCAAGAATCTCGGCATTTGCCTGATCCAATTGGCCCCACAATGAAGCTGGGAGTCCTAGATCCATCAAAGAGCAGTCCGTGTACTTTCCTGTATATAACTCTGTATAAAAATCAAAAAAATGTAAGAATTTCCTGGGGGTTGTACACCATAGCCCCGGCGCGTTTTTAATCGCAGTTATTCTTTGTTCGGCTTCATTTACATGTAATTTCTGGGCTAGACATCGTCCCATAGCCTCCCCATATTCATGACACTCTTTTTTATAAGGTTGATATTTTAAAGCAATTTCACTGCTCCATTCCAAGTTTATTTTGGACTTACACCAAACTAGATCATTCTGTAATGCTACAGTATTATGTCCTGTAACTAGCCCATTAGCCAATTCTTCTTCGGTGATCCTAAGCTCGTTATATAATACCTGAGTTGTCTGCTTAGCTAATTTCTGTTTATAATACCCATAACTCTGTGTCTCCCCTCTGAACCCAGCTTTAAATGTATCCCAGATAATCCCCCAAGAGGCAGAGTGCTGATTATATTGAAAAAACTCCTTTTTTCCAGGCCTTCATATGCTCTATAAATGCACCATCCAACAGATGCTTTCTATCAAAAGTAAAAGCTCTCGGTGTAACACACCTCCAAAGCACCGGAATATCTACTACTACAGGTGCATGATCCAATGTCACCCTCGGGTACACACATATTTTAAGCCCAGTAAATAGGAATGAAGATAAGAAGCAATAATCAAGACGTATAAGCCTATTGTGTGGGTATGAATAGAACGTGTATCCGGGATCTTGCCTATGCAAGTTACTCCAGGCATCCAACAGCCCGTGGCCGGTTAGCAGTTGACAAAAGGCCTTACACACCCTGGGTTTTCTGCCTTTATAATTCCGCCCGGTGGTTTGGAAATCTTCATACAGCAAATTTATATTAAAATCCCCACACAAAAACAGCGGAGTGGGCCATGTGGCAAGCTCCCCATTTAAATATTCCAACATCGGGACTTCATCGAAGTTGGAGCTGTATACTGTACACAGGGTAAGTGTTACTTCCCCTACCCTACTTTCCACAATGGCCCACCGCCCAAACATATCAGCCAGTGTACGTCTAGTCGGTTGAATAACAGGTCTTGCTAAAATCGCCACCCCTCTCACCATGTTTGACTGCCTTGAGGATACCAATACTGTGTGCCCAAGTTCTGACAAAATCTAATGTTTCGCCCACTGTATGTGCATCTCCTGCAAGCACACTACATCTAGCTGAATCACCCTTAACTTAGAACCCACCCTCTGCCTTTTATTATAAATATTTAACCCACACACATTCAGTGAGCATATTCGGAGGCCTAACGCCATTTATTCCGCATTAGTATTACTTCAGGACCATACAAAAATATTCTCAAGCCTATACATCTTTATTTACTGCTATGGATTATTTTTCTTTTTACCCTCCCATCACCCCATTCCCCCCACTGCTGACATTTCTACCACCACCCCCCACCCCCCACCCGCCTCCTACATTGAGGGTTTCAGACTGCTAGTCTTAGCGATGACATGCTTCCGCTACCCAAAAGTGCCTCCCACACTCGTGCAATTCCCCACATATACTATCCAGTCTACAATTACTCTAGTTAATCAAAAATCAAACCAATGAAGCAGGTAGAGAAGCCTACAACGAAAAAAATTAAACAAGCAAAGTCCCATACTTATTCTCTTTCCCACTACATATGCATAACATAATAATGCAGAAAGGGATATAGTACATCATAAGCAGTGAGGTGTAAATATGAATATGCTCAAAAAAGACTCAAACCCTCATGAGAATAGAACCCAATATCCTCTTAAACTAAACTGAATGCTTATCCTGCTTTCAGAGTTTGCAAAACTTAATTCACCATATTTTCAGATGTAAAAAACCTATTATTTTCTTTATACACAATTTTCAATTTGACAGGATGCAGTAAAAAAGTTTGGGCCCCCTTAGCTTGACATGGAACAATAAGTTGGTGAAGTTGCCAGCGTTTTTCTACCATCTTGGGGCAGTAATCCGGTCTAACAAAGAACTCGACCCCCTTTCCAGCTCTCTTTCTGTCAGGTAGAGCCAGATCGTATACAGCTTCATGTGCCAAAAAATTGTTAAACAAAATCAGTATAGCCCTTGGTTTAGGCACTGAGGCTGTTTGACCAGGCCGAGCCCGAATAGAAAAGGGGAACAATGTGCCCTCTGCCCCTCCGTCTGCCCGTCCCATTGGGTTAGTTCACGGAACGCCTGGGAGAACAAATCAACAATGAATTTACATGGATCCTGTCCTTCTATGCCTTCCAGAATCTGGAGGACTCTCAGATTATTTCGCTGGGCTATATTCTCCAAATCGGTGAGCTTCCACAACATGACGTCCTTCCCTGCACGGATAGTCTCTGTCACCGATTTTTGTGCTGCCAGCTCATTGTCATCCCATAAATGCGTGCTTCTGCCTCAGCAATCCTTGTTGTAAACTCAGTGCATGCCTTGGCAATACGCCAAACTGAATTTTGTAATTTCTGTGCTAAAGATTCTGTTTCGGGTACTGCAAGACTAGGGTTAGAGGTAACAATTACAATATCATCGGTGGCCCAGTAAATAGGAATGAAGATAAGAAGCAATAATCAAGACGTATAAGCCTATTGTGTGGGTATGAATAGAACGTGTATCCGGGATCTTGCCTATGCAAGTTACTCCAGGCATCCAACAGCCCGTGGCCGGTTAGCAGTTGACAAAAGGCCTTACACACCCTGGGTTTTCTGCCTTTGTAATTCCGCCCGGTGGTTTGGAAATCTTCATACAGCAAATTTATATTAAAATCCCCACACAAAAACAGCGGAGTGGGCCATGTGGCAAGCTCCCCATTTAAATATTCCAACATCGGGACTTCATCGAAGTTGGAGCTGTATACTGTACACAGGGTAAATGTTACTTCCCCTACCCTACTTTCCACAATGGCCCACCGCCCAAACATATCAGCCAGTGTACGTCTAGTCGGTTGAATAACA
Organism: Lissotriton vulgaris; assembly: GCF_964263255.1. NCBI lineage: Eukaryota > Metazoa > Chordata > Amphibia > Caudata > Salamandridae > Lissotriton > Lissotriton vulgaris. Next base: position 297,816 of record NW_028249573.1, on the reverse strand, counting down.
GGTCTTGCTAAAATCGCCACCCCTCTCACCATGTTTGACTGCCTTGAGGATACCAATACTGTGTGCCCAAGTTCTGACAAAATCTAATGTTTCGCCCACTGTATGTGCATCTCCTGCAAGCACACTACATCTAGCTGAATCACCCTTAACTTAGAACCCACCCTCTGCCTTTTATTATAAATATTTAACCCACACACATTCAGTGAGCATATTCGGAGGCCTAACGCCATTTATTCCGCATTAGTATTACTTCAGGACCATACAAAAATATTCTCAAGCCTATACATCTTTATTTACTGCTATGGATTATTTTTCTATTTACCCTCCCATCACCCCATTCCCCCCACTGCTGACATTTCTACCACCACCCCCCACCCGCCTCCTACATTGAGGGTTTCAGACTGCTAGTCTTAGCGATGACATGCTTCCGCTACCCAAAAGTGCCTCCCACACTCGTGTAATTCCCCACATATACTATCCAGTCTACAATTACTCTAGTTAATCAAAAATCAAAACCAATGAAGCAGGTAGAGAAGCCTACAACTAAAAAAATTAAACAAGCAAAGTCCCATACTTATTCTCTTTCCCACTACATATGCATAACATAATAATGCAGAAAGGGATATAGTACATCATAAGCAGTGAGGTGTAAATATGAATATGCTCAAAAAAGACTCAAACCCTCATGAGAATAGAACCCAATATCCTCTTAAACTAAACTGAATGCTTATCCTGCTTTCAGAGTTTGCAAAACTTAATTCACCATAATTTCAGATGTAAAAAACCTATTATTTTCTTTATACACAATTTTCAATTTGACAGGATGCAGTAAAAAAGTTTGGGCCCCCTTAGCTTGACATGGAACAATAAGTTGGTGAAGTTGCCAGCATTTTTCTACCATCTTGGGGCAGTAATCCGGTCTAACAAAGAAATCGACCCCCTTTCCAGCTCTCTTTCTATCAGGTAGAGCCAGATCGTATACAGCTTCATGTGCCAAAAAATTGTTAAACAAAATCAGTATAGCCCTTGGTTTAGGCACTGAGGCTGTTTGACCAGGCCGAGCCCGTATAGAAAAGGGGAACAATGTGCCCTCTGCCCCTCCGTCTGCCCGTCCCATTGGGTTAGTTCACGGAACGCCTGGGAGAACAAATCAACAATAAATTTACATGGATCCTGTCCTTCTATGCCTTCCAGAATCTGGAGGACTCTCAGATTATTTCGCTGGGCTATATTCTCCAAATCGGTGAGCTTCCACAACATGACGTCCTTCCCTGCACGGATAGTCTCTGTCACCGATTTTTGTGCTGCCAGCTCATTGTCATCCCATAAATGCGTGCTTCTGCCTCAGTAATCCTTGTTGTAAACTCAGTGCATGCCTTGGCAATACGCCAAACTGAATTTTGTAACTTACGACACACATTTTGTGTCCTCTGGCTCTCGACTCGTGTTTCCTCTCTGTGAGTCATTATCGTTTGGTATATGAGAGTCAGAGATACCTCTTCTACTGGTTCTGCCATTCTCCGAACCAGGGAATCTGAACAATCTAATTCCGTCCCTACACTTAAGTCAGGTGGAGGAGAGTTGCCTAAATGATGTGAGAAAGAGTCTTCTGCTAGAATCTGCATCTTACGCATTGTCTGAAGGTTGCCCTCTGATGAGTCCCCTCCGGAATCCTCGGGTCGTACTGCTGTGTTCACTTAACTCACCCTCTTGCCGATTCATAGGTGTCTTCTCATTTCTCATTGCCTCTCAACTAGATACATCTGAGTAGTCTGATAGTGAGAACATTTTTTCAACTAAATCCACCAATTCTGCTTCCTTCCTTAGCAGCCTATCACTCAAAAACTCTGCACCATTAAGAATTCCAACCCCAGCAGAGTTGCTTCTTTCCTCGGTGTCAGAGCTTTCCGACATCCCAACCTCCAACTCATTATTATTCACCTCTGTCCTGTCTATAGCTGCCTCTTGGCCACAGCCATTGCCCATCTCAGTGTTACCACTGGGTGGGAGCCAAGTGTGTGGCTGTCCTCTCTCAGAGCTGGTAATTGAGTAAGTGGGAGTCTACCAGAACTCTCCTCCCCTGCTTCCTGCCCCCCCTAAGGTTCAGGGTCAGCCTCATAACCCAGTGCCTCTGAGAGATTTTCCATTTGGGTTGACACTTCTATTTTCCTGCCTCTCCCCACTGAAAACAATTGGGGGATAGTTGGCTTACCAGGACTAGTCATGACACTAGAACAGACACTGGTAGCGATCTCCCCCTTAGCGGCTTTGCCATATGTGCTTGGCGCTATCTTGCCGCCTATCATCTCCACAGTCTCCGCAGTCTTTGCTGCAGCACCGGAATCAGCCGGGAGCTGATTTTTTCCTCTTCCCCCTCTGGGTGGCATTCTCAACGTTAGCGTGCTCCAAATCCCTGCTCTCGGAGCTCCAGTACTCTTGCCTGGATCTGATGCAGCGGAGCGTCCCAGCGTCCGCTGCCAGCCCCTTGCGAATACAATGTATCCAATACGGATTCTTTGTAAACTCACCAGAAATACAGTTGCAGCAATTCCAAGCATGCCAGTGAGTCAAATGCTTATTCTCCTCTCGTTTTCAACCAGAGAACGATCCTTTCACAGATGTGGGAGCACGGGAGACGGCAGCTCATTCGTCTGAGCTGATGGCCGCCATCTTGCCTATGTTCAAGAATGTCCTTATTAATGTTTCATCAATATTCAGCACCTCAACCTAGCCAACACGTTTTGGCCTTTAAAGGACTTTATCAGGGTTTGCGTATTCATATATAGATTCCTTATAACCAGGTATATTCTGAAAGATATGATATTCTACAAGCAGTGTTTCCCAAACAGGATATCAGCAAGACACACTATTATACAGCAAAATCGCTGACACACTAAACTGCATCACTCTGCACATCCCACTTGGTAGAAACTACTCGCTCAATGTCCCGGTCTTATTGGTTACATTCAAATTTTGAGGATTGTCTCACCATCATACGATATCCTCTTTGGGAAAAACCGCTTGTAGAATATCATATTTTTCAGATTGTATCTGGTTATACAGAATCTGTATCTTGAGATTGAGATTGTATAAAAAAAACTTTAACTGTTTCCTCTGTAGTGGAATTTTTTGCATATTTACAGTGATTCCCGGTCAGTGGAACCACAAGAAGTTGAGCACTATTACCAGATACATCCAACACTAATTCCGGTGCGATCATTCTAGGGCCAGCAGTGCTGTGTTCTATTATGCTTATTCATGCTGGGTTGTTTTGGGAAATAAATAATTGCACAAATGAAAGGCCGTTAATACTCTTTCAAATCTTTCGTCAAAATGAGGAAACCAGACCCAGTCTAAGAGAGCTAGTTTAGTGGCAACAATTCCATGATGTCCTTCATGTGCCACTTCAATTGCTTGTTGTCGCAGACTCTCGAATATGACAGTTGTCGAACCTTCTAAGACAATACCTTCCTGAGTAATAGGCAGTTCATCTTTCATATTTTTGAATTTCAGATATTCACTGCCATTTGTAAGAGGTCAAATGTGTGGTTTCCATGATTGATGTGCAATAATGTTTTTAAGTATCAGCATGTCAGTATCTGTGCTAGTGCCAGTAATGATTTCTTCCATTGAAATGGCCGCAGGTGTACCAGACTTTACGATGAAGTTAATGACTGCTTCAGCCGCATTAGAGCTAGTACCATGATACTGTAATGGCACTTGCGAAAATTAGTCAGCAGGGTTTTGATCTTTCCCTGGTCAGTGCACAATAGTGTAGTGATATTCCTGTAGGGATCTACCATGTTACAACGCATACCATTACGACTACCTACTGTTACAACGCGACCATTACAACGCATACCATTACAACGCATAGCGCTTTGAGGTGCTGGATAGTGGTAAGTATAATTTACTATTCTAACTCCAGTCCCCGTGGACACTAGGGAAGGTGTTGGATAGTAAATTATACTTATTCCCTATCCTAGAGCGCCCCCCAGCGCAATGCGTTGTAATGGTATGCGTTGTAAAAGTTGCGTTGTAACAGTAGGTAGTTGTAAAAGTTGCGTTGTAACAGGTGTATACCTTCCTGTAGTCACAAACCCCAATGTTCAATATGAGGAGGCATCTTGGCTTTAGGACTGCCAAAGATGGTAAGCAATGCTTGATGATATTTAACAGGAGTGAAATGCTTTCTATATAAAAATAAGTGGAAATGTTCTCAAGTCAACACCATTGCTAAACTTTTTTTTTCAAGCTGTGAACAGGCATGTTCAGAATGTGATAAACTTCTGGTAGCATATGCCACAATATACCTTTGACCATTTGGGAGTCCATTGAGTCAGGCAAGGATCACGTCCAACCCGACCAGGCCTGCATCAACAACAACTTCGGTATGAAGCTTTGGTTCAAAGTAGGCCCTTTCTGTGGCATTCTCAATTGAATGCTTGAATTTCTTGAAGCTTTGTTCATGTTCATGTAAACAGTGAAATGAAGCATTCTGTTTCATTAAGTCTCCTACAGTGGCAAAGTCATGTATGTACTTAGAACACTAACTGGCCATGCCAAGATAACATCTTGTGAGGGACAGGTGGCTGACAAAGCCTGTACTTTAGCTGGCTCATGAGTTATTTCCCCATCAGAAACAATATGGCCTAAGAACTTGACTTTAGTGTTGTGGAACTCACACTTTTCTACATTCAAGGTTAGATCTGCATCTGCTAGTAATCAACACACTTGTGTATGAGCTTTATCATGTTCTTTTCGTGTGGCCCCAAAGACCAACATGCCATCACTGTAATTGAAAGCATTCATGACAGGCTATATTATACTTCGAATTTCATCTAAAAAAAGTTCTGTAGCTGAAGACACATCAAAACTCAGTCTTTTATATCTCAACAACCCAGTATAGGTAAAAAAAGTGGTAATGTACCTGCAATTTTCTTTGAGTTCCAATTAATGATATCCATTGGTGAGATCAAGGCGAGAGAAGACTTTGGCACAATTTAATTATATGATCATGTCAGCAGTGTGTGGAACTCCAGGCCATTCTCTTTCAATTGCCTTGTTAGCTTGAGACATATCAACACAGTTGAATACAGCTCATTCACTGTCCTTTTTGGGCACTACTGTCATGGGTGAAACTCATGGTGCTGGACCAGTAGATCGCTCAATGATATTGTGATTTAGTAATGTCTTGGTTTCCTTTTCCACAGCTTCTTGTAAATAAAATGCAATCTGACGATGTCTTTGAGCAACAGGACAAACATCCTCATTGATATATTTTTGCACTTCCATGGTCTTATGTTTCCCTGATCCATGAAGCAAAGATAGGAAAAGACTTACTATTTCACGATGAGCATTCATATTGTAGTTTACAGATATAAGTCCCATATTAGCAGCAGCTCTGAAATTGAATAAATAGGCACTTCGAGCAGTATCTTGAAGTACATGAATTGGTGCTTATACTTTTGACTTTTTGAGTTTTATGGTTGCTACTAATGAACCTTGACTTTTTAATGGCATTGATGCAGCCCTAGTATACACTTTACCCTTCAATGGTGTGAAATGCGGCACTGGTGACAGTTCATGGTACTTTTCCTCAGACATAATGTTTACCAATGCACCACTGTCTATAATAAAAGGTATGTAGCAACAGTTCACCTTTGTGTATCTTTAGGACAATGTTTGATGACTTTTGTGATTTGTCCTGTTGACTTTTCTTTGACTTAACATCTTCCTTGCATGCATTCAGTCTTACATGCACTCGTTTCTCTGAGGAAAAGATTGACATCTCAGAGCCATCTTCTTCACTGTCGCTTGAAATTGATACTAAAGAACTCTTGGACAAAGATTTAGACGATGATCAAGTTTGTTTAGGGACTAGTTTCCTCAGTAACAGCCCTTGCACACTTGTCAATTGCAGGACATTCACTTTTATGTGGAAATGAAAATCTGCATCTGAGGCACAGTTTCTTTTTACTTGGAGACATCACTTTGTGTCCTTCAGCTTTGTGTTTCTGCTTACATTTCATGTTCATAACTGACTCACTTTATGCACCTCCAGCCTAGATGTAAGCAGCTTGTCGATCTGCATTTTCCTCAGCTGTGACTGCCATGATTACTCACTATAGACAAAGAGTTTTTCTCAGCATTCGTCATCTAAATGAATCTGACAAACATCCATCTATAATTCTGAGACATATGGCTTCTTCATCATTGAATTAATTGAACTTACAGTGTTTGATGAGTGCATCAAGCATTTATACAAATGTGTTGATCGTTTCATCAGCTTTATGTCATCCCAGACTGATAACATATCTTTTGTAATCAACAGTGGGCATTGGATTGAATGTAATATTTAACTCCTCTTTGATCTGAGGGTATGATACTTCCTTCACATGTGGTACTTTCTGGTTCACCTTCTTTACTTTACTTCCCTGGCAAGATTTTTGAGATATTTGATAATCTTTTTGTTATCTATTTCTTCCAGTGCAAAGATGAAATCATCAAACATTTTTATGCAGGCAGTCCATCTGTCCCCAATATTTAGCTTTTTGGCAGTATTGAATGGCTGTGGTGGTTTTAGAAAGGCAGTGGCAGCATAACCAGTGGAACTTCCTACTATGGAAGGCAGATAGGCTCTGGCAATTTTTGCTGCCTACTTGGACCAACATCTTTGCCTAGCACTAGCCGAGCGCGAACATTTGGGTTATCTCAACCGACCTGATGTCAAATGGCCATTGGAGTCGTTTTTGCTGGTTGCTTCAAGAATCTACAGATATGTAAGCACAATCCATTGTGTTTTCACTTGGGTCGCTTTGCCCAATGCTGCGGTCTGATGACTCGCTATATTTAGGTTTCAGGAAGTACAATGGTATGTTTTTATGTTTGAATATTCTTTTCATTAGAGTTTCTTTGTAATCGGATATCATTGCTTTTATTTCTTCTTTGCACATAGTGTTTGCTGCCTTCAGTGCTTAACTGCACCTGGTTGTTTCCGCCTTTAACCGTATCATTCTGTATGACTTATAGCTCAGTGTGCGTTGTGGCACTGTATCTCTTTCATGGCCTCACCAGCATATTTCTGGTCAACTTCTCTGGGAGACTTTAGTTTTCTTCGAAAGTGGCACTTTGACTGCACACACTCCAACTATCGATCTTCACTTAGACTGAGGCACGTTGAAGTAAGTGGCCCTAAGGGGCCACCCGGTTACTTACAACCACCTGCTATGCCTTCCCAAGAATGAAGCATCAGTCAGACAGTAGAGAATTCTAACAGCTGTTTATTAGCAATACTCTGCAGAGGAGTCCACCCTGCCCTACACCCTTTGTCCGCCCTAAGTTGGCAGGATATGCTCAGACGTGAGTCCCTCGCTCACTTGGCCACTGGATTCAAGATAGACTGGCTGATGAGGATTATGAATCCGAAACCGGTCCCAGGATGCTTGTTTCCGGCCCAGGGAAGACATGGCTTGGCAGTTCGGGCTGGACTGTTCCCATGAGGCACAGGGTCAGACTGATTTGCATATGGCCATGTCTGAACTGGGGTGGCTGAGTGAGCTAAAGAATGGTGATGGATTAAACCCAGATCAGTTGACTGGAGGTGAGTGTTTGATTTGCTCAAACGCTCCGTCCATCATCCCCTTTTGTATCGCTACACCCTAAGAAGTCTGCTGAGGGACTGACCCCCCAACAGACTACAATACATAGTGAATCTTCCCAATAGCCTCCAACCACGCCCACAGTGGAAAGTTACCGGCCTGTGCCGAACATGAACAAAGAGGGTACAGAGGGATGAGCTACCATCTGCCAGATGTGTACACGTTATCGACAATTCAAGGTTACTGCGCTGAGCCTCAGCGTCTCGTAACGTGGGAGCAGAAACAACACACTCGGATAGGTATGCGAGGGTAGAATGGCCTATTCATTAGTAAGTTGAGAAACAGCCTTGAACAGAAGAGAAAATAATAAAGAAATACAGTGTTCTGCTGAGGCAAGCAATACGAGTAATAGAGCCTAGATCAGGCACAGTCTAAGCAGCCCAATAGGGATTATGAAATACAAAATAGAGTCACACTCGCTAACTGAAGCCTACACATTACGGGGATAACTCAGTGGGTTGCATAACGTGAATACAAATGGCATCTATTTAGCCACACACTACTAACCTAATATAGCATGAAACAAGTACATTGCAGGAATGGGAATTTCAAACCTAACAACATGTGGCACGCCCAAGAAGTTTGCAGGACCACAGCAAACTCTCTGGGAAAGCAGTGTCAATTACTCGGGTTATGTATCTCCTATCTCATCACAAGTTGTAGCGTCCTCCTCAGCCTTGGTACATGTAAAGAATTATGCCACACACAGAGCTTGTATTACACATATTTATTCCCCAGCGTGTAACCGTGAACTCAACATTCTAAATCATGAATTCTATTAACCACACCCCAACACTTACGTCACATTTCTATGGGGTCCACCAGGATCGGAAAGGGTGCCTTCATCTCTAACCGACAATACACTAGACAGTGGTTCTTAAACTGTGGCCCAGAGATCCCTGGGGGTCCTTGAGGTCTACTCAGAGGGTCGGCGGCTGTTTAACAAAATTAACTATCATTGAAAGGAATACATTAACATTAAAATTACCAAGTATATATACAATTAAAGAAGCAACATTGACAACTGTTAAACCTTTTCTATATTTGATTGTGAATTAAATAAAACAATTTGAGCATATTATTTGGTTTATTCCTGTTTTTGTATTTTTTGCGTATTATATTGAGGTTCAAATCATAGAAATTGCTTAGTTCATGAATCTCCGCCTTCCAATAATGACTCAGTAGGGTGTCCCTGGATTCAAATTAAACTGTAAGAGCCGCTGCTGTAGAGCATAGATATTTTTTTTGCTGCTGGTTTTCTTTCTCTGTTTGTCTTTTGCTCGTTTACAGTACTTTAAATACATCTCTGGCTGTGAAGAGATGTATTACAATAAAAATCTCAGGCAAAAATCTCAGGCAGTGCTATTAGTAAAGTAATTGCAGTAGTTCAACCCTGTGCAGGATGCTGATGTGGAGTTATCACTTGGATTCTGACTTCACAGCTGCATATTCAACCAACTGCATCCTGCTTCTGCCACTATGTGCGAATTTTTGTAATGGTCTGTGGTAATGCAGGCAGCAGCAAAAGAATACCGTAACACCGGCTTTTACTAGAGGCTGTTTCTAAGTCAGCATCAAGGCTATAGAACCTCTGGTTGTCACTAGACGTCCAAATTGCCGCTCCATGGTGACACATACTAAAAAAAAATCCTATTGTTCCCATGTTTGTTCTGTGCTTTGTTTCGTTTCATTTTTTGCTGTGCGAGGTGTTCAAGCCTTACAAAACATTTCTTCTGTCTGTCACAATAGTGCTTTCCCTTTTTCTCTTGCCCTGCAAGAAGGCCCCGTACTTCGTAGAGCTAGGTGTTTTTCGTTTGTTTTTTTCGTTTTTTGATTTTTTTTGTGGTGCATTTAATTTTTTTGCATTGTTTTGTGAAAAGGCCAGACCCTGAAGATCATTTAGCCCTCCTGAACAAACTTTATTAAAGCCAGTCAAGGCAGAAATGTGACACTTGGTTTTAATAAAGTTATATGTAGAGCAATTTAGCCTTTTACTAGATGTTAATGCCAGCCGTTGGTCCTACAAATGAAGATGTGCTATTTGTTGTTCTGCAAGAAGTGCTGTCTTTGTAAACATTTCTTTCCAATGCCTGCCATGCCGTTCAGTTTGTTTTAAGTTCTGGTAATAGACAGCTTTAGTTGTCTACCAGAACTCCTGGAATCAATATAAATAAACACAGAGAAAGAATTTGAGTCAGCTCCTCTAAGCATTAGTGGCTTTGGGTTAGCACCCTTAATCCATGGCTTGATGAAAGTGTCGGTCTTATTTTGAATCAGCCACCGTAGAATTTCTTCTTTCCAGCCTGCTGCTATTTTTGGTGTGTTGAGTATAGGAATGCACTTAAGCAGGGCGCCCATTGCATAAACACTGGACTAGGTGGAACCACTTCGGGCAGCTCTGTGAACGGATTCCAGTCTCCAGAACACGCAAATGTTTAATATCCATTTCAGAGAACATGTTATGATTGATATTGGCCATTTGTCTCCTCATCCTCTCCCAGGGTCACGTGCAACCTCCTGATACACAGATCTTTAACCTTTTTAACGCTGATGACGGAACCGCTCCGTCATTATCCGCGGTAGCGCTGTGCTGATGACGGAGCGGTTCCGTCATGGCCCGCTCGCCGAGCCTGCGCGGTGCGGATTCCGCATTCCAGATCTTTTGACTGGGTGTGAGTGTTTGATTGATTTAGATGCTCCGTCCATCACCACCCCCTTTTGTACCGCAGGCGTTCCATTGAGCGGGCGGGGCCATGACGGAACCGCTCCGTCATGAGCACAGCTCAACCGAGGCCGGTGACGGAGCGGTTCCGTCACCAGCATGTGTGCGCCGTACGGCCGCCTCGCCCCCTTAGCTCTGCGGCGGAATAGCCACCGAAGCAGAGGTGTTAATGCAGGTCCAATGAGCTGCAAGCATGCAATGCCCGCGAGCATGCTCTTAGCAAGAAGACAAAGATCTTCTGTTGGTGATAGAAGGGAACCGTCTGTTGGCTACATATAGCTACTTCCCAAAAAGAGATACAAAGGAATGGCCATAGACCTCTAATAACAATCAGTGATGCACTACAAAGTATAAGTGAAGCACCACACCCCGTAGAAATTCAGGGCTTAATTTGCAAACAAATCAGTGCCAGCGCCCAAAGTTCTGCTTAGAAGCTGGCGGATGGTGCAGTTAAATGCCAGTGAGCCTAATACAAAGGCTGCATAGCTTTGATTCTACCTCGTGCCTCTTTAATTCACCACCAGCCACTCCCTGCTTCTGTATCTAACCCTTGCAAGTTACTGCTTTCCCCTGTTTTCATGGTTTTTACATCTTTCTATTCAACCTTCTCTTCCTCATGTGTCTTTTTCACACCCCTTGCTCTGGGTCATAATCTGAGGAAGAAAAATAGGTACTAGTCCTCTAAAATGAGTCAATGGCGGCTCGCCGTGGGAGTGCTGCGGGCTGTGTGATAGGGTGGGGGGGGGGGTAGTGGAGTCTGTGATTCATGAATACTTCATCAAAAGTGAAGGGATGCACACCATGATTGTTTATTTGTCCATTTTAATCCAAGAAACACATCCAAGTGTGCGTGCATACTGGAGTTGTGCCTTGCCCCAGTGTCACACGGGTAATACAACATGCCTCGAGGAGCGACATTTTACTCCCAACCCAGTTGCACATGGAGCAAATGGAGAAAAGATAATGATTAAAAAATGGAGCTACTTTGCTAATTCGCTTTTTACTGTGCAACTGGGTTGGGAGTGAAATGTCGCTCCTCACTGCATGGGGTAGTGGAGTCTCACATATGACGGACAGGAGTAAGGTAAGTAATTAAGTCAATAAAACAATTTACCTTATGTGTGCTGCATGCCAAGTTGGCGATGCAGCGGGCACAAGATGAATTGTTTTATATATATTTAATTGCATACCTTACTCCCGTCCGTTGTATGTCGGACTCCAGTACCCCCTGCCCCTCCCCCGCCCCACCCTACCGCACTGCAGCACTCCCATGGCGAGCCGCCACTGGTACCAGTGGGTCCCACTTGTTACCACCTGCTCAAATATAGTACTTTAAATGATACAGGAAATAAATCAGAATATTGGTTTATGCCAAAGAATAGCTTACAAATATAGGGTAGGGTAAATCACCACATTGTTCAATTCAATAATGTGTTACAAGGCAAACTCAATTTGAGTCACGTATTTAAAATATTACACTTACACTGTTCATATTAATAAAGAAAACAATAGTTAAGCCATGTACAACTTCCGGCACAAAAACAATCCTAAGAGCCATATTATTATTTGCATGCATGTTGCAGAATACAACACAAATAGAAAGTGGAAGTAACTAGGAGAAATTAAGATATTTCTCCTTGTAAGGCCAGCCTCTGGTAGGCACGCCATTTTGGTGCAAACCCAGGTTTACTGCCTTTAGTAAATCTGGGCTTTTGTCAAAAACATTGGGTAGTTTCATGAGAACCCTCATGGGATTCCTCCCCTATGCAAAGTAAGGGGTGGATGCTTGTGCGAATGTGTGAGTACTGCTGCACGGCCAGGTGTCATTCTCTGACAGCACACTTGCGGTCACTCTATTTCACTCTTCGTTATCACTCAAACTATAATTCTTCTCTCATATCCCAAATATCCTGTTGTAGTCACTCTAAGTCCTGCCATCAGTACTGTAACTCCTACTTTTTGTCATGGTTTTAGCCATTAGTTTCCGCTTGAGCTCTGATTCCCACCCTGATAAGATAGGCAGCATGAATGACCGTGCACATTGACTGAAACTCCTTTGTATTTCCTGTATTACATGAGAGGTTAGCAGCGTGGGTTGGATATCTGGGTAATAGCACATTTAAACCTGCATCCAGCTTCCCGAGTTGTTAAACATAGAAGAGGGTATCAATGATCTGCTTAATTATATTTCTCCATTGGTAAATTAGTTATGGAGATCCAGTGTCCTAAAAAGAACTTCCCTCTTCTTCGAAGGGTTGAGGGATGACTTAAACGATTCCTTGGCGCATATTGTAGATTTACCCTCAGATTGTTCTGAGTCCATTGATTTATTGTCAGGATTGACTATAGGTTAAACGAACAAAAAGGAGACCGCTCTCAGAGGGAACCTAGACTGCAGGTTGTGTGGTCTGAGCTGAAATTTACTGAGTCTAAGAGTCAGGACAATTCAGAACCCGATTAGGATCTGCATGTTCCCCTGACCCCCGAGGAATTTGGAACGTAGGGAGAAATTTAAACCTGTGTTTATATTGTGGTAAAGCAGTGCATTTTGCACGTGAATGCTAGCGCCTTGACATCAGAACCGGTGCAAGAAAACTTAACAGCCCGACTGACACAGGGGTCAATTAGTCAGGTGAAGTCCTTGACCTGACCCCCACATTACCTGGCTAATACTTCACCTTAGGTTCCACAACGATTTAATTCACCTTCAACATCTCACCCCAACAAAAGCAGGTTCTGCCCATGCTCGTAGATTCCAGAGCTACCAGAAATTTATTAGACTTAGCCAGATTCTTACACATCACAAGGGTTTGGAAAAAGGTACCGGAGTATATTAGAGCAGTGAATGGCTCTGAGCTCTGTTTTGGGATGATTGTATAACAAACTAATCCATTATCCATAGTATGTGAGAATGGGCATACTGAGAGATTAATCTTTGTTCTCATAGACACAGCTACCTTTGGTGCTATTTTAGGGATCCTTTGGCTTCAGTTGTATAAGCCCATCATTCATTGGTCCCTCCATCTTGTCACCTTGAGGTCCCATTTCTGTAAAAATCATTGCTATAGTATCGCACAGGGAGCACCATCACCCTTGTCTTGCAAAGCCTTAAAACCAGGGTCCTTGAACCAACCATCAGTAGAATACCAGGACTTCCAAGATGTCTTTGATGAACAGAAGGCTACACAACTACCTCTCCATAGGGATTTGGACTGATGTTTCAACTTTGTTCCGGGTGCTGCACTATCCTGCATTTGCATATATGCTCTCTCTGAGCTTGAGAATGAACGATTAAAGAAATACCGAGATGGGATGCTATCCTTAGGGTTTATACGACATTCCAGTTCTCCTGTGTCATCGGTGCTCTTCTTCATTTCGAAGAGGGACAGCGATTTGCAGGCATGCGGAGACTACAGAGCCTTAAATAAGGTGACCGTAAAGAATAGGTACCCATTGCCATTAACCCCAGACTTGTTTGATCAAGTGCAAAATTAAAGTGCTTGAACTAAACCGGACTTGCGTGGTGCTTGCCACCTCGTCGACGTTAAAGAAGGTGACGAGTGGAAGAACGCCTTTCATGCCAAGTTCCCGGCTTTTTGAATATACAGTTATACCTTTTGGATTGTGTAATGCCTCAGCAGCGGTCCAGTGCTTTATCAATGAGGTGCTGTGAGATTTGCTAGCTGTTTATGTTGTTGTAAATATCGACGAAATCTTGATCTATTCACAAAACATGACTGAATATAGAAAACATGTCAGGCCAGTCTTGCAACGACTCAGAGAGCCTGCTTTCTTGCCCAGTTGGACACATTTACGTTCTATACACAGTCTGTTGAGTTTCTGGGATCTATCATGTCCCAGAGGGGGTGACGATGGATTAAAAAATGACCCAGGCGTTTTTAGATTGTCCATCCCCGACCACGGTAAGGGAAGTGCACAGCTTCTTTGGTTTCTCAAACCTTTACCAACAATTTATCACACGCTTTTCTGACATTGTAAGTCCCATCACCAGCCTTTCATGAAAGAAGGTATTATTATAATTACACGTGTTAAGCGCGCAGCTACACGGAGGTTTCCCGGCGCTAAGGCGAACAGAAGGGTAAGCAGGGTGAGAGGAACATAGAAACAGAAATTAAGTATTAAAGAGCCATGTCTTAATTCCTTTGCGGAATGTCAAGTAACACATTTCAGAACGCAAGAATTGGGGTAAGGAATTCCATAAAGAGGGTGCTAACAGAGAGAATGAGCGCCCTCCCATTTTGGCTCTGTTCACACGCGGTATCCTAAACTTGTTCTGAGTGGAAGACCTAAGTGTACGGGGGAACATATTGCTGCACCAAGGATAGATAGTTCGGGGCTTTATTAGTCTTTATCCGGTGCATTAAACAGAGTGCTTTGAATTTGACTCTGCTCTCAATTCGCAACCAATGCAATTTACGCATATGAGAAGCAGCCGAGGCTCTAGCAGGCAGGTTACATATAAGGCGAACTGCCATATTCTGTACCACCTGATACTTCCTGGTTACTTCCTTACAGGCACCTAGGAGTAGGATGTTCCCATAGTCCAGGCGTGAGTTGACAAGAGCCCGGACTACAGTCCTTAGTAAGCATGAGCGAATTTTGCGAATCTCGCGTTCGCGAATTTTGCGGATTTGCGAACTCGGAATCCGCAAAATCCGCGAATTCTCGCGAATTTGCGGATTTTTGTTTTTTTTTGTGTTCGCGCGGGTTTCTGCCAGGTCGCGAGGGTTTTTGTACAATTTCGCAAACGCGAACTTACCTGTCGGGTCGCAAGTTTTGCGAACTTGTTGTTTCTACGTTTCCAGCCTGTTTGGGACACTCTTCTTCATCACTGCCACCCTCTGTCACCACTGCCACTCTCTGGTTCACCCATGCCACCCTCTGGCTCACCCATGCCACCCTCTGTTTCATCACAGCACCCTCTGGTTGTCCAGTGTACATTATTGTGGCAAAGCAAAGCACACCTTCCCTGCCTCAAGTGACCTGAATTAATTTTGGGCTGATTAATGTGTCACAGAATATTTTTTTAGCTGGCACCTGCTTCCTTAGTGCTTCCTGATTAGTGATCTTTTGCACTTGCTAAGTGCTTTCATTGTTGCAAAATTAGTTACAACACCTGCCCTGCCCCAACTGACAATAATGAATTAGGGGCTGATTAATGTGTCACTGGATTTGAACTTCCAGCCTGGATCCTGCTTGTCTCCCTTAGCTGTAATTCAGGACCTTTGTGGCATATGTGTAACTATTCTGAGGGTCAGAGCAGGGTCACATAATAGTTGCAAGTAGGCAACTGAACTCTGGAGGGCCCCCTCAGGAAGCACTACAGGAAATGGCTACTAATGATGAGCTTGAACTTTTGAACCTGGTAAGTAGTTTCAGTTTTGCTAAGATCGTATTTCTGCAATTTAGCGCTTATTCGCGGGGCGCGAAGTTGAACTGGGAAGCCACGAACTCACGCGAACAGTGCGAGCAAGCCATAAAATCCGCTGCTCGCGGATTTGCGGATTTTGCGGGAAATTCGCGAATCTCGCGGATTGCGAATTTACCGAAAATCCGCAAAATCCGCGAGCGGAACGGATTTTCCGCCCATACTTAGTCCTTAGGGTGCCAGTAGGTAGCATCCACGTGATTTTCCTCAGCCACCTGATGATGGTAGTACAGGTGGCGGAGACTTTCACAGCGTGTTGCTTAAAAGATAGTTGGTTATCCAGGAGGACCCCAAGATTACGGGCTGTCACAGTTGGGGTAGGTAGAGGACCCATCTCCGGAGGCCAGTGTTGCGGGCCCCAGAGCGATGTGTCTAGACCAAACAAGAGCAGTTCGGTCTTGTCCACGTTTAATTTTAATTTGTGTTTGAGCATCCAATCAGATATCTGTTTCAGTCCGAACTGTAGGGAGGAAGTAGGAAGATTTTTATTGGTAGAAAGTGAGTAGATGACTTGAGTGTCATCAGCATACGAATAAATTGTGAGACCAGCTTGTTCTGCCAAAAAAGCAAGAGGTCTCACATACAGATTAAAAAAAAAAAGAGGGCTGAGAATAGATCCTTGGGGAACACCGTGAGGGGAGAGGAGTGTTGAAGAAACAGACGTAGAGGAGAAAACTTGAAAAGTGCGGTCAGACAGAAAGTTAGCAATCCAGGCCAGGGCGGAACCACCAACACCCACAGATTTCAAGGTGGACAACAAGATGGAATGGGAGACAGTATCGAATGCGGCACTCAAATCAAGCAAGATGAGTGCCACTGTCTCCCCATTGTCCACCTGTCTTCTGATGGTCTCCGATACACCAAGAAGAGTGGTTTCAGTGGAAAAGCCAGCCCTGAACCCGGATTGAGAGTCATGAAGAAGTTTAGAAGTTTCAACATAAGAACTGAGCAAGGAATTGACATGCTTCTCAAGAACTTTAGAGAAACATGAGAGCAAAGAAATAGGGCGAAAATTGGAGGGGTTGTTGGGATCAGCGTTGGCCTTTTTTAATAATGGAACCACCATCGCGTGCTTCCATTCCTTAGGAACAGTAGCTTCGGTTAGTGAAGCATTCAAGACATCCAAGATAATGTGGAGTAAGGCTGGGTCCAAGGTACTCAGAACTTGAGGAGGCATCGGGTCTTAGGGGAGAACCAGATTTTATGTCTTGAAGATATTTTTTTAGAAGCAAAGGGGAGATAGGTTCCCAAGCATGGAGTAGGGGAGCCGCAGGCGTTAAGCTGGTGATAGCATCAGGAGGGGAAGTGAGTAAGATTTGATCAGGGTGAGTGGATGCAGCATGAGTGGTATTAAAGATATCATAAATCCTATCAATTTTTTCAAGAAAGAAATTAGCCAGGGTGTTGCACTGTGCAGTGTCTAGGCAGGGGTCCTTAGGTACGGAGGACGCACCAGAAAGGTCTTTGACTATTTTAAACAGGGCCTTCGGCCGGTTTTGAGCCGTAAGTATGGTGCTGTTAGCAAAATTGGCTCTGGCAGTATCACAGGCAGAATGATAGGCTTTAAGGGCAGCCTTGTATTTTACTTTATGATCTGGGCCGTAGTTGGAACGCCATATGCGTTCCAATTTTTTACAGTTGGATTTTTCTTGGCGAAGGGAGTCATTGAACCAGGGTGCAGGCGGGTGATGGATGTGTGATTTATTTCTTTGAGTTGGAAGACAGGAATCCAAGGCTGTTGTCAGCCATGATCTAACAATGGGTAACTCTTTAATAGTCACACCGGAAAATGAAGGTTTTGAGTTTACGAGAAGAGTGTTTAATTTGTCTATATCTAGACGTTTCCAGTTCCTACTGGCTTTATGGGGAAGAGCAGTGTTAGAGGAGTTAACCATAGATATCTTAATTGAGAAATTAACAATAAAATGATCAGACCATGTGACCGGAGATGAAGATTGATAGGAAATGACAGTAAGGTTGGAAATAATAGGGTCTAACAAATTACCGGCCTTATGTGTAGGGCCGGAGTTATGAAGGTGAAGATCTAAAGCTGCAAGATCTTGTAAAAGACGCGTAGTGATGGCACACGAAACCGAGTTAAAATGGATATTTAGGTCACCAACGACAAGAAAATTAGTTGAATGTGCTATTAACGGGGCAATAAGTTCAGGAAAAGAAGAGGCCCATCCACCAGCTGAGCCCGGTGGGCGATAGATCAATGTTCCAGTTAAAGTAAAATGGGGAGAAAGAAGAAGTTTAAACAAACCAGCTTCACAATTTGGGAAATCAAGGTCTTCCCATTTACATGAAAATTCTCTCTTGAAGATAATGGCAATTCCCCCGCCCTCTTTGAGAACCCGGTTTCGCCCCACATAGGTGTAATCATTGGGGAGGGCCATGGCGATGTCGGGGCCAGAATTATCATTTAGCCATGTTTCTGTGACAAACATGGCTGCTGGGCTAGCTGTCTCCAAAAGATCAAATATATCTCTCTTGTGTTTCGAGAGAGAACGACAGTTGATACTGATAAACTTCAGAGAAGAACATGGTTTGTGCGAGATAGAAGAGGAGGTGTGCATAGGAGGAGGAATAGTCCAAAAAGTAGAAGACATGCAATCTGTAATCGGGGTGAAAGAGTCCAATGCAAGAGAGCAGATCGGACAGATGGTGGGTGCATCTTGACAGTTAAGGACAGTGTCCGAGGAGCAGGTCGATCGCTGCAACCGTAGTAAGGTAGTGCGGGAGTATGTTATAGGATCACGGACAGGGGGGCTGGTCCCTGGGCCCGTGCTGGCGCGGACGGGCGCAGACGGCCAGGACTTTGGCACGACTTCGGCGCGAAGTCGGCGCTCCCGCTGCGCTCGTCCACTGCGCTTCCGCCATTGTGTCATTAAGTACTCAGGGGAAGAAAATCACTAGACCGCTATCCTGCCAATTGGCCAGCAGGGTGGAAGTGAGGATGTAGGGCAGAAATGAGGGTGCGCTCGTGTGGCCACTGCCGCTGCAAACGGCCCAAGCCGTGGCGGATCGGTGCCAGGAGCCTAGTACAGCGTAGTGCAGAAGAAAAACAATGCAAGCACTAATAAAGGGACGTTGCGCCCAAAGCGGCGATCAAGTGCAGATAAGTATGCTATTAATCAGCAATCATACCAAGATGACATAGCGCTGAAAAGCGCTCACTGCAAATGTAAATAACAGTTTAAAAGTTTTAAAATTAGCCAAGAATACACGAAGCCTCTGCAGCCTCTCTTACCAGCAGTTAGCCCCGACTGAAAGTCACGCTGGATTTAAATAGTACCAGCAATTCCAATCACTAGACCGCTATCCTGCCAATTGGCCAGCAGGGCGGAAGTGAGGATGTAGGGCGGAAATGAGGGTGCGCTCGTGTGGCCACCGCCGCTGCAAACGGCACAAGCCGTGGCGGATCGGTGCCAGGGGCCTAGTACAGCATCCAAAAGGTACTTCGAGTGGTCTCAGGAGGCCAATGATGCCTTTAACTTACTGAAGGGAATATTCACCACGGCCCTTGTGCTTAGAAATTCACACCCCATGCAGCCTTACTTTGCAGAAACGGATGCCTCCCAGGTGGCTTTTGGAGGTATTTTATCACAGAGTGACTGCTCTACTGGCCAGATGCATCCAGTTGCCTTGTTTCTAAAAAAATGTTGCCGTGGAACAAAATTCCACAGGGGCTGAACAAAAGTTGTGGGCAATTAAATTGTGCTTTCAAGAATGGAGTCACTACCTATTAGGGGTCCAGCATGTTGTAATGATCTACACTGACCATAAGAATCTTCAATTCCTCCAGTCTCTGACAGCTTTGACTCCTAGGCAAGTTAGGTGGTTATTATTTTTCATTGAATTCAATGTTGTCATTACCTGTCGACCAGGCACTTAACACGTTAAGGCTGGTTTACATTCTAGATTGGGATAATCAGATCAAGACACTCAGGGTCAGACACCACAGAACATTGTAGACTCAGGACACATCATAGGTCTTTGTGACCAGGACTCTTTTCTAGATAAGATCAGGTATAGTTTGATCCAGAAGACTTAAACTCTTGGGTGGCTGGTAAGAACAATCATGTACACAATTGGCTTCCTTATCATAGTACCACCTTGTATGTTCCCACAAAGGAATTGAGGCATGAAGCTCTCACCGGGTGTCATGACACTCAATTAGAAGGCCATCCAAAAGACTTTAGCAAACTGTCAGCAATGGTTTTGGTGGCCTACCTTGTCAAAGGATGTGCATGACTATGTTCGGACCTGTCTTATATGTTCTCAAACGAAGGCCTACCAATCTGCTCCATCAGGTTATTTATGAACCTTATTTGGACCACCTCATCCATTGCATACCATTGGCATGGATTTTATTTCTGACCTTCCAGATCTAATGACTGTACTACCATCTGGGTAGTAGTAGATCTTTTTTCCAAGATGGTGCATTTAGTTGCCCTATAAGAAATGCCCACCACCAAAGCCCTTGCCATGCTGTTCATTCTAAAAATCATGGGCTCCTTTAGTCATTATTGCTGATCGAGCTCGTAATTAATTTCTCGATTATTGTGCAGTCTTTGCACATAATTTGACATTGATGCTCAACACTCATCTGCCTCTCACCCACAAATGGATGGAAAGACAGAGCGGGTAAATCAGCTTTTGGAACAGACACTGCAATGTCTCTTGACTAGGGGTGGGTGGTAAACTCTGCTCTACTGGTGGAGTTTGTGGAGTTTTTTCACTCTGTGTACTACTTGGAGAGTGGAGTTCGGCAAAAATCTTCACCAGCCGGTGGTGGAGCAGTGTTTATTAATGCACCTTCTCTCACCCTTACTGTGAAGAATGTGCGTCCAAAGCTGAGGTCATCCATCCACCTCTTCCCACATCTGGTGTTTCTCTTCCCTCAATGTAATGCTCTATTTATGCCACTCTTGGATTTCAAAGTGACCATTGAGGAAAAACATATATATATATCTCCATATGTATGCACTTAATACTCATCTGACCTTACCTGGACAAGCTTCAACAGCTGTTCAGAACCAACTTCGATGTCACTTTACTTTGCCTGACTTCCATGTTACTTTGCTCATCATTTTGCTTACACTGCATGTCGGTATTATAACTGGCACAGTGTATAATTGGCACAGTGCTGCTCTTGCATTTCCCTGTAGACCATATTTGGCATCATGTCCCTTTTAGTTCTACTAGGGTGACATTACTAAGTGCATATATGACCCAGAAACCAGTCACTCAGGGAAGAAGCAGACAGAGAACACCAGTTTCTGTCCTGACTGTTTCCTTGCTGGTCAGCAAGTATGCATGTATACAGACAAATGCATTTCATTTGTTACTGAGCAAACTGTAGTGTTGTGTGTGTTTCTTCCATTGCTCCTGGGAGGGTGCAACATATTTATTTCCCTAAAAATGACTTTCTCCAGTTCAACTTGTTTGTTCTTGTTCTGGACCCTTCCTGCAACCTTGGATTTTGAAGTGTGTTTAAACAAGGACTAGAAACTTTTGTTCTGCATCTGATGAACAGTAGTACTAGAGAATTCTCAGAATGCTTGAATCATGTATGAACCCTGTACCAAGATCTATGTTTCGAGTTTGTCCTTGCTAGTGTCATTAACTCCAATGTATGTTCTGATTGTTTCCTTGGGAGTGCCAGTAACTCCAATCAGCATTTCAAGCTAATCCTTTGGAGTTTATAGCTCCATGGTTCTGGTTATTCTGTTTCCTTGCTGTGTTTCTGAAAGAGACTGTAAGTGTATGTTCCTGAGGTTCTTGCAAATCCATTTTGAGTAGCCTGCTGTGTATTGAAGGTAATTGCCTTTTCTTGTTATTTCTAGTACATTGCATCTTCAAAAATCAGAGGTCATGGACCTGTGCACATCTACCTAGAAGACTCAGAGAGGCTCCAGTAAATTCTGTGCTGCACAGTTTCCGGCCAGAACCAGTACAGCAAGTCTTGATTTTCCTATTTTGTTCCAACCTCCCTTCCCACCAAGGGCCACACCTTTTTTAGGGAGAAGCTATTCCTTGAACAGGGGATAAGAGGCCCAGGATCAGCTCCAGATCTGACTCCATGGTTGGAACCAGTTGAGTGCATGACAAACACACACACACATACAAATATATATAACCAAAACCACCGGCATGAGAAGAGCAATGGAGGAGGTCACTGAAGAAATAACATCAAATTCAAACCTAAGTTCTGCCATTAGCGACAACAGTTCTGAGGGAAGCTCGACCTCTATCAATATGCAAGGTGTGTTGAGCAAATTGAGCCTGGCAGAAGAAATACATTTTTTAGCATTAGACAGGACACAGACACTAAGGTCACAGAACCTGAAAAAACCAGCAGAGAATGCAGGAATAAGAGAAGGCGAGCAAGGATAAAACTGAGAAAAAGGAAAAAACAACAGTAAACTGCAATGGCGCAAGAAGAGGGGCAACAAAACACAGTAGTGAACCTTTCTGAAACAATTTTGAGTAAAGCAGAAACACAACTGTTAGCATTAGGTCTTTCATTTTGCCCCGATACATGCTTTGATTATGCCAGTACAAGAGTGGATGTATTAAGTTCATCAGAAAACTAAAACTGAAAAAAAACTTCAGTATCATCGAAGGCAATACCCAAACCGACACAATGGAAAGTAATAACACATCCAATGACAGCCTTCAAGTAGCTGATACTACGATTTTAACACACTAAAGATTGAGTAAAGAAAACAATGAAGATACACAGGAACAATCTAAATTTGGGGTAGAGTCCACACAGGAGCAATTGGAATCACTCAATCTGATTAAAACTAGTGCAGGAAAAAGTCTGTTTAGGCCAAAATCAACCTTCCTGCCTATGAAGCCTAAAGACGCCCAGAATATTTTCCATGACAGAGTAATAGAAGATCTTAAAAATCTTAATTATAAAGTGAAACGGACAAGAGGAAAAATCAGATAGCGGGATTTTCAGTACAACCAGCTAATGTGTAAGCTAAAATAGAATAATGTGTTGGTAATAAATAAGTCTGACAAAGGCGGCAATGTCGTAATCTGGCCGAAAAAGGATTACATACAGGAAGCACAATATCAACTTAACAATGCAGATTGCTACAAAAAATCTGAAATGAAAAAAATAAAATAAAGCATGGAGGAGGGTCTCAGAAAGGACCTCACGCCATGGAAAAGGAAAAGTCTAATTTCCAAGGATGAATGTAACTTTATGTACAATGAATGGCCAGTGCTCCCAACTATGGATTTTATTCCTAAAATACATAAAGAACTGTACCTGTTCCAGACCAACTAATAATTTCAACAATTAGAGGTATCAGTGAAAACATTGCACTATATATTGATTATTTCATCCAAGATCATGTTAAAAAGTTACAAACTTACATCAAGGACACTGGAAACTTTTTATCTAAACTTAAAAATATCACATGGACAGAGGGGATGCTGCTTACAACTTTCGACATAGAGTCCCTATACACATGCATTGATCATGAAGTGGGTCTAGCAGTAGTCAGACACTTTCTGAATACAAGACCTTCAATGAATTACAATCATAATGCCATGTTAATTAAATTGATCAAATGGTGTTGTTTACTAACTTCTTTTTGTTTGGCAGGGAACTTTACAGACAAAATCGTGGAGTGGCGATGGAAGCCTGCTTCTCCCCCAGCTATGCCTGTCTGCATGTTGGCTGGTGGGAGGAGCAGGTATAGTTAACCATGCCACACAGTACAATGCCCATGTGATTCATTGGCTTAGATTTGTTGACAATATCTTTATAATTTGGAAAGGGAGTGAGCTTAGTGCTGCTAACTTTATAAGGGATATCAATGAAAATAATGTGAATCTCAAGTTTAAATCCAATGTGAGTAGTCAGTCAGTTGAATTCCTTGATGTAAATGTGTATATTTCGGAAATTAAGATTTAGACAACTCTGCATAGAAAGAATACGACTGATAACACTACATTGCATGCACAGAGTGCTCATCCTAAACATCTGACAGCCAGTATCCCTTTTGGGGAATTCCTAAGATTAAAAAGAATTTGCAGCACTGAAGGAGAACTTGCTAAAAGCATGTAGGAAGCCACAATAAGATTCAAAGCGAGGGAACATACAAATAAAGGCCTGACTGAAGCAGCTAACAAAGTCAAAACTAGATCGAGGGAATCCCTACTGCTATAGTACATTGAAGGAAGCACTAATGAAAAAATAACAAATCAAATCACCATCGTGCTGGATAATATCCGCACTCGAGCCGACAGGGGCCAGACCACCCTCCTTATCCTTACGGCTGCGTCCGATACCCTCTCTCCCTCGGTGTTAACATCTCGCCTGAGGGAGATTGGAGTGGAGGGGTCCGCTCTTGATTTGCTGACCTCTTTCCTAAACCAGAGAGAACAGAGTGTGATGCTGGGGGAGTTTCTATCTCCATCCCTGACTGTGCAATGTGGGGTCCCCCAAGGGTCGGCATTAAGTCCGACCCTTTTTAACATCTATGTGACCCCACTTGCCAGGCTGATAAGATCTTTTGGGATGGAGGTAGTTTCCTACGCCGATGACACCCAGATCCTGGTCTCCCTCTCCCAGCCCGTTAACGAGGCTGCCTCCAATTTTAGATCCTGTTTGGAGGCAGTCGCAAAATGGATGACTTACAATTCATTAAAATTGAACGGGGAGAAGACGGAGATTCTGGTGTTTGGGGGAAAAGAGGACATCTGGTCGGCTAACTGGTGGCCTGCCTCCTTGGGAGCGTGTCCGGTACCTACCGCTCTGGCTAAAAACCTAGGAGTCTTGATTGAGCCCACCCTCAATATGCGTCAGCAGGTGAATCGAACAGTCTCTACCTGCTGGGGCATAATTCACATCTTGAGGAGAATCAAGCACTACCTATCCCAGCAGGCCAGAAAGCAAGTCGTGGTTGCCCTTATTGGCTCCCGACTTGACTACTGTAATGCGCTGTATGCAGGTCTCAGTAGGGGGCTGCTGCAGCGCCTTCAACTGGTCCAAAATGTGGCAGCTAAGTTTGTGTTGGACCTTCCCAAACGTGCACCGGCCACTTCCGCTAGGAAGGCATTGCATTGGCTACCTGAGGAGGACAGGATTTCTTTTAAAATCCTGTGCCTTACCTTTGGAGCCTTAGCGAGAAATAGGTCAGTGGGGATTGGGGCTCTTTTGGCCCCCTATTGCCCCTCGAGGAATCTGCGCTCTGCAAACAAATCTTTGTTATCTGTACCTCGAATTCGCAGAGCCAAATGGGGTGACAGAGCTTTTTCCACAGTGGCACCTAAGATGTGGAATGCTCTTCCAGTTGAAATTAAGGCCCTTCCCACTCTTCAGTGCTTTAGGAAAGCTTTGAAGTCACGATTTTTTGCCAAAGCATACCCGTAGTTTTGCCTCTGCCTTTTAAGATTTATTTTATAGGCGCCTTGATGCCTTCGGGTTTTAGTTGCGCGATATAAATTTTCTTTCATTCATTCATTCATTCAATATCATCAGGCTCAAGAGCAGAAAACAACAGAGCTAGGCTTATAACTAGATTTAGTGGTAAACAAAGACAGATAAAAGCCAATATAAAAAAAAACTGGACCATTGAATTGACTGACGCTGTTTTGGCCCCTAGGCTACCTGCGACTCTGTCTATCACATTTAGAAGGGCGCCTTCTATAAGAACGCAGCTAGTGAAAGCCAGCCCTGAATTAAGTCTGATTACCTCATGGTTTAAACCACAAAAAAATGTTTTAAGTGCTCGCCTTGTAGACCCTGTACATTTGGTGTTAACACAAAACCTTATGAGACAGTCTTGACACTGATAAGGTAGCCATTAGAGGTAATTTTAATTGTCGAATGGACTTTGCTGTGTATGTTCTCATGTGCACTTGTGGCTTAAAATATGTGGCAGCACTAGGCTGCAAGTGCACTTGAAAATTTTACAGCACTTAAGAGCAATTGTTAACAGCAATGCAACATATCCTGTGGCCAGACATTTTAAAACTGTACATAATAACAAACCTGAATGTCTGAAATACTTTGTTGTTGATCCGGTCCCTAGTCTGAGACGAGGAGGTAATAGAAAGAAACTGCTGCGCCAGTTCATGACTCGTTTGATACTAGAGCTGGACAGCAAGATTCCTATCGGGCTGAAACAACGAAGATCTGCATAATTATCTATAATAGAGTTAACTTCACTGTACATTTAAATAGTGTTTTAGACACTTACACAATTTACTCCACATTTATACCGCCGTGTATTTTAGCCTAATTTATAAAATACAAAAATATTTTTATTAAAAAAAAAACTTTGTTTTAAAAAAAGATAGATTAAATATTAAAAATCCACCCTAGCGTGACACATAGGTTTGAACTATTTTGCACAATAGAATATATATATTCACATTTAACTTGCACTTTAAGACATATAAAGCACATTAGCACTTTAATATATCAGACATTATGTTTACAACTTATATTGCTGCTATCAACTCAAGTGTTTAACCAGCCCTTCCAAGTTCAAATAGTAGTTTATTTACTTGAACAGGCATATTGTGTTCATTTTATTATTGTAAGTGATGAGCATATCATAGTATGTTGGTCAATGCATTCATGCGGATATAACTAATCTAGTCAATCTTGGTATTATAGAGATTAAATATATTCTGCGTATAAAGTTTTAGTATGAATTATAATGGTTAAAAATGTTATTTTAACACAATTCATGATTTGAACTTTTTAGTATATATATTTATTTATTCAAGTGTATATTCATATATTACAAACATTTCCCTAATATTTATATGCAATATATGTGTTGAATCTGATACTAAGGTTGTTGAGACCCCACTTGGGATCATGCGCATTGCGATAGAATGCAGCAATTGCAAAACAGTCTGTTCACTATGTTTATGATATGACGTCACTAGTAGGCGGTGGCATTTATGAATGGCGGACATGCATTGTAATCATGTGATCAAGGTTAACAGCTGTTACCA
The DNA here is from genome assembly GCF_964263255.1 of Lissotriton vulgaris. NCBI lineage: Eukaryota > Metazoa > Chordata > Amphibia > Caudata > Salamandridae > Lissotriton > Lissotriton vulgaris. Next base: position 270,983 of record NW_028249573.1, on the reverse strand, counting down.
AAACTCATTATGACTGCTTGAATCTGAAATAAACAAAAATGTGCGTTACTAGTAGTGGAGTTTGTGCCCTTCTATCGCGGCCGCACTAAGGACGAGGAGAAGGAGGGGCGCTGTTTGGTGTTTTTGATATATAGATCGGATATATACAAAGCTGTACGCAAGCTGAAGCTCCGGAAATTTCACTTAATGAAAAAGAAAAATCTGACGGAGGCAACAGTGCCAGTGATCGGTGACAATATCACCGCATCAGGGAGTATCATGCCCAGCGGAATCGTTGATTTATGGACAACTGAAGGTATGGATTCTTAGGGAGTGGTATCCGAGAATGGAAATGAGAGCAGAAGTCAGCATCTTTTAAAGCAAATTTCACCGCTGACCCCCTTCAAACCAACTTCCACCTTCAGTCCCACCATGCTAAGAGATTCCATTGACATCTTCAATGAAAATGTCATATCCCAGGGTAAAGATCTGCACAAACGTAAATGCCAAAGAAAATCCCTGTTTTACACGGGAAATATGCAATATGAGTCACTCCTTTTGAAATTGAGCAATGATAGGAAAACCATTGTACGGGGCAGTGGCAAAGGCGGAAATATCGTCTTAATGACAAGAACTATGTATGATAAGGAAGCTTATTCCCAACTCAACAATCGGGACCACTAAGAACGTTGTAATATGGCAAGCATAAAAACAATGCAAATGGACTATCACAAAAAACTGTCCAAATGGAAAAAGAAAGCCATGTTGACTGACAATGAGTATAAGTATCTCAGGAATGATCATCCAGTAATGCCCCTGATATACTTTATTCCCAAAATCCACAAAGACATGGAGAATCCCCCTGGTTGGCAAATCATCTCTGGCAGGGGAGGATTATTGGAGAAAACATCTGTCTATATAGACTATTTCTTACAGGGGACAGTCAAGTCTTTGGAGTCCTATGTTCAGGACACTGGGGACTTCCTGTTCAAATTACAAGCTATTGAATGGAAGGATGACTACTGGATGCTTGCCCTAGATGTATCAGCTTTGTACACCAGCATTTTACATGAGGATGGCATGGCAGCGGTAAAGTACTATCTGTCCCAAAGGGAGGAACATTACCATGATCATACTGCCATGATTTTGGAAATGCTACAAATATGCTTACATAATAATGTTTTCATGTACAATAACCTGATATATCGTCAGTTGCAAGGAGTTGCTATGGGGGCCAGTTTCACTCCAAGCTACGCCTGTTTACATATGGGTGCTTGGGAGGAACTGGTCCTCAAAACGCAATTCAAGAAGGAGATGGATTCCAACATCATTGTTTGGTTGCGTTATATTGACAATTTGTTTATAGTATGGCAAGGCGATAAAGAATCAGCTGAGGAATTTGTCAATGCTATTAGCATTAACAAACTTAACCTTGAATTCACAGTCACCATCAGTCAGACGAATGTCACGTTTTTGGACACTGAAGTATATTATGACAAGGGCAAGATTGAAACCAGGCTATACAGAAAAAAGACTGCCGGCAATACCATACTGCATGCGGCTAGCGGACACCCTCACCATCTCATAGCCAGTATCCCCTATGGGGAGATGTTAAGATTACGCAGAGTGTGCAGCACTGAATTAGAACTAGTGGAGGCACAAAAATCCAGCAAGATTAGGTTCTTGCAGCGTGGGTACTCTGAGATAATGATCGACAATGCTATGGCTAAGTCACGCTTGAGGAAGAGACAGGATCTTTTGGCCAAATATGACCAGTCAATCACAAGCATATAGATTCCCAATGAAGCCTCTGAAATCAATGATTTCAGAATCATAACTGGCTTTAATAAGCAACATCGCGATCTATATCGGATCTTTAATCGCAATTGGGCGATCTTGACTAGTGACCCTATTATAGGTCCAACTTTACCACGCAGAGTTACCCTAACCTTCAACAGAGCACCTTCAATGAGGGACCGATTAGTTGACACCAATCCTGAAATTATGGCTAAAACTACCTGGTTTCAAAACAATGGTGGTTTTTTCAAATGTAAAGTTTGTAAATCTTGCACACATGGGGTCAATACTAAAACATATAAGGATAGTTTTAGTGACAGGAAACACAAAATTGACAAGGTCCTAACATGCAAGTCAGAGTACGCTATATATGTACTCCAGTGCCCTTGTGCCCTCAGGTATGTTGGCAGTACAAAGTTAGAGGTGCACAAACTTATTTTACAGCACCTGAGGGCAATATCATACTGGTGTAAAAAAGTATTCAGTACATAAAGGTTTTATTCAACAACATCATGATTTTTGTAAAGTGTGATGTAATGCATTTTTAGAACTATTGTGTTGTGACCTAAATTCTCTTATAACCTGTGAAGATCGCTTTTGTGTACTGAATACTTTTTTACACCAGTATGCTCATATTAATTTATTTGAGTATTAAAAAACTAGGGATTCTATCAATGGACGTGACTGGGCTTAGTCCGACCATGCTGACCCCCTTTGTATTGAATCCTGTTGCTTATTAGATATATTTTAAGCATTTGATTATGTATTGCACTACCTATCTCTCAGCACTTTACTGCACATTTTTGCACTCCCTCTATGTATATCCAACTGCAGGGATCTGCAGTGGACATTAGACATGTCATATGACATTGATGATTATTCGGGGATTCAATCCCAATATTTCACATTCTAACAGACATCCTATATGAATGTTATATATAGTCAGCATTGGATAAGTTAATTCAATGGTAATAATGCACTCTACATTGATTTTACATGCATTGACGTTTGTTTTCATTTATTAGCATGAATTCAACTCACGAAATTAGCCACTTATAAGCATCTAGACCTTATTCGGATTAGATGATTTTTAAGATGAATTCCAAGCCCCGTTAATATTGGATATGCAGTGCATATTGTCTTAAATAAAGTATGGTTTTCCTTAATGCAATCATGTGGTTATTTATTGTATATTTCCATTTCTAACCTGTATTGAAAACCAATCGTTTTGATATTTTACCAATGTACCACCGATGCTGTATTGTCTGTCTGCTATGGCTATGAAGTCCCCTGTCACGTGTAAGGGGCTTTGTGACGTACATACGGGAGCAATATGCACTTTCACGTTGTCATGTGAACAAGGCTTCGGGCGAGCTGAAACGTTATGGCGACTAGCACGCAACTTCTACAATAAAGATCAGCACTAAATCTGAGGTCCGTGTCTGTGTTGCTTGGGAGGGCGCTTGTAGCGAGCGAGCCTAGAGGCGGAAAAAGAACTTGTCAATATATATATATATATATGTCACGAAATCTCCTCCCAAAAGACGAGCAGAGACCCAGGGGAACTGTTGGAGGCTCTTTAATGGAAAAAGGCGGATGCATTTCTAGCCGGTGTTTGGCCGTCGTCAGCGCCACAAACCTCCAATGTTGGAATGCACTCCGCTGCTAGGCGCCGCCTTATCTGATCTCGTAGTGGCGAGTCAGCACCGCCCCCTCGACAAAGCAGCACACCTGTGCAGAGTCCTGTGTGCTGTAGGAAATTGCAAGTCCCAGAGTCCTGTGTAGCGGGTCCCCGGGGGTGTTGCTTAGGGGGATGGATCGAGTAGTGCAGATCCACTGTGTTTGGCGAAAGTGCAGCAAAGTGTGCCCAAAAGAAGAAAAGAAAACCAAAGTGTGGCGGTTTACATTTCCAGGTAGGTTGTCCATCAAATGACCTCCTCGGCTCCCCTACACCACCTCAGCCTCGGGTTCCAGGGATAAATGCGGCAGGGACTACACTGACCGTGCAGGCAGCCCAACGCGAGGTCTGGATATCCTCGTCACTACCAACGTTGTTCCCCGGGCGCCAAGGCGGACTTGAACTGTTCAAGGTGCACTTGAGGAAAGTTAGTTGTGGCAGGGACCTGCCACAAGGGTGCCAGCTTGTTCAAGCCCAATGCGAAGCAGGGATCTCTGAAGTGCATCACTGGCCGACGCACAGTTACTTGTCACGAAATCTCCTCCCAAAAGACGAGCAGAGACCCAGGGGAACTGTTGGAGGCTCTTTAATGGAAAAAGGCGGATGCATTTCTAGCCGGTGTTTGGCCGTCGTCAGCGCCACAAACCTCCAATGTTGGAATGCACTCCGCTGCTAGGCGCCGCCTTATCTGATCTCGTAGTGGCGAGTCAGCACCGCCCCCTCGACAAAGCAGCACACCTGTGCAGAGTCCTGTGTGCTGTAGGAAACTGCAAGTCCCAGAGTCCTGTGTAGCGGGTCCCCGGGGGTGTTGCTTAGGGGGATGGATCGAGTAGTGCAGATCCACTGTGTTCGGCGAAAGTGCAGCAAAGTGTGCCCAAAAGAAGAAAAGAAAACCAAAGTGTGGCGGTTTACATTTCCAGGTAGGTTGTCCATCAAATGACCTCCTCGGCTCCCCTACACCACCTCAGCCTCGGGTTCCTGGGATAAATGCGGCAGGGACTACACTGACCGTGCAGGCAGCCCAACGCGAGGTCTGGATATCCTCGTCACTACCAACGTTGTTCCCCGGGCGCCAAGGCGGACTTGAACTGTTCAAGGTGCACGTGAGGAAAGTTAGTTGTGGCAGGGACCTGCCACAAGGGTGCCAGCGTGTTCAAGCCCAATGCGAAGCAGGGATCTCTGAAGTGCATCACTGGCCGACGCACAGTTACTTGTCACAAAATCTCCTCCCAAAAGACGAGCAGAGACCCAGGGGAACTGTTGGAGGCTCTTTAATGGAAAAAGGCGGATGCATTTCTAGCCGGTGTTTGGCCGTCGTCAGCGACACAAACCTCCAATGTTGGAATGCACTCCGCTGCTAGGCGCCGCCTTATCTGATCTCGTAGTGGCGAGTCAGCACCGCCCCCTCGACAAAGCAGCACACCTGTGCAGAGTCCTGTGTGCTGTAGGAAACTGCAAGTCCCAGAGTCCTGTGTAGCGGGTCCCCGGGGGTGTTGCTTAGGGGGATGGATCGAGTAGTGCAGATCCACTGTGTTCGGCGAAAGTGCAGCAAAGTGTGCCCAAAAGAAGAAAAGAATACCAAAGTGTGGCGGTTTACATTTCCAGGTAGGTTGTCCATCAAATGACCTCCTCGGCTCCCCTACACCACCTCAGCCTCGGGTTCCAGGGATAAATGCGGCAGGGACTACACTGACCGTGCAGGCAGCCCAACGCGAGGTCTGGATATCCTCGTCACTACCAACGTTGTTCCCCGGGCGCCAAGGCGGACTTGAACTGTTCAAGGTGCACTTGAGGAAAGTTAGTTGTGTCAGGGACCTGCCACAAGGGTGCCAGCGTGTTCAAGCCCAATGCGAAGCAGGGATCTCTGAAGTGCATCACTGGCCGACGCACAGTTACTTGTCACGAAATCTCCTCCCAAAAGACGAGCAGAGACCCAGGGGAACTGTTGGAGGCTCTTTAATGGAAAAAGGCGGATGCATTTCTAGCCGGTGTTTGGCCGTCGTCAGCGCCACAAACCTCCAATGTTGGAATGCACTCCGCTGCTAGGCGCCGCCTTATCTGATCTCGTAGTGGCGAGTCAGCACCGCCCCCTCGACAAAGCAGCACACCTGTGCAGAGTCCTGTGTGCTGTAGGAAACTGCAAGTCCCAGAGTCCTGTGTAGCGGGTCCCCGGGGGTGTTGCTTAGGGGGATGGATCGAGTAGTGCAGATCCACTGTGTTCGGCGAAAGTGCAGCAAAGTGTGCCCAAAAGAAGAAAAGAAAACCAAAGTGTGGCGGTTTACATTTCCAGGTAGGTTGTCCATCAAATGACCTCCTCGGCTCCCCTACACCACCTCAGCCTCGGGTTCCAGGGATAAATGCGGCAGGGACTACACTGACCGTGCAGGCAGCCCAACGCGAGGTCTGGATATCCTCGTCACTACCAACGTTGTTCCCCGGGCGCCAAGGCGGACTTGAACTGTTCAAGGTGCACTTGAGGAAAGTTAGTTGTGGCAGGGACCTGCCACAAGGGTGCCAGCTTGTTCAAGCCCAATGCGAAGCAGGGATCTCTGAAGTGCATCACTGGCCGACGCACAGTTACTTGTCACGAAATCTCCTCCCAAAAGACGAGCAGAGACCCAGGGGAACTGTTGGAGGCTCTTTAATGGAAAAAGGCGGATGCATTTCTAGCCGGTGTTTGGCCGTCGTCAGCGCCACAAACCTCCAATGTTGGAATGCACTCCGCTGCTAGGCGCCGCCTTATCTGATCTCGTAGTGGCGAGTCAGCACCGCCCCCTCGACAAAGCAGCACACCTGTGCAGAGTCCTGTGTGCTGTAGGAAACTGCAAGTCCCAGAGTCCTGTGTAGCGGGTCCCCGGGGGTGTTGCTTAGGGGGATGGATCGAGTAGTGCAGATCCACTGTGTTCGGCGAAAGTGCAGCAAAGTGTGCCCAAAAGAAGAAAAGAAAACCAAAGTGTGGCGGTTTACATTTCCAGGTAGGTTGTCCATCAAATGACCTCCTCGGCTCCCCTACACCACCTCAGCCTCGGGTTCCAGGGATAAATGCGGCAGGGACTACACTGACCGTGCAGGCAGCCCAACGCGAGGTCTGGATATCCTCGTCACTACCAACGTTGTTCCCCGGGCGCCAAGGCGGACTTGAACTGTTCAAGGTGCACGTGAGGAAAGTTAGTTGTGGCAGGGACCTGCCACAAGGGTGCCAGCGTGTTCAAGCCCAATGCGAAGCAGGGATCTCTGAAGTGCATCACTGGCCGACGCACAGTTACTTGTCACGAAATCTCCTCCCAAAAGACGAGCAGAGACCCAGGGGAACTGTTGGAGGCTCTTTAATGGAAAAAGGCGGATGCATTTCTAGCCGGTGTTTGGCCGTCGTCAGCGACACAAACCTCCAATGTTGGAATGCACTCCGCTGCTAGGCGCCGCCTTATCTGATCTCGTAGTGGCGAGTCAGCACCGCCCCCTCGACAAAGCAGCACACCTGTGCAGAGTCCTGTGTGCTGTAGGAAACTGCAAGTCCCAGAGTCCTGTGTAGCGGGTCCCCGGGGGTGTTGCTTAGGGGGATGGATCGAGTAGTGCAGATCCACTGTGTTCGGCGAAAGTGCAGCAAAGTGTGCCCAAAAGAAGAAAAGAATACCAAAGTGTGGCGGTTTACATTTCCAGGTAGGTTGTCCATCAAATGACCTCCTCGGCTCCCCTACACCACCTCAGCCTCGGGTTCCAGGGATAAATGCGGCAGGGACTACACTGACCGTGCAGGCAGCCCAACGCGAGGTCTGGATATCCTCGTCACTACCAACGTTGTTCCCCGGGCGCCAAGGCGGACTTGAACTGTTCAAGGTGCACTTGAGGAAAGTTAGTTGTGTCAGGGACCTGCCACAAGGGTGCCAGCGTGTTCAAGCCCAATGCGAAGCAGGGATCTCTGAAGTGCATCACTGGCCGACGCACAGTTACTTGTCACGAAATCTCCTCCCAAAAGACGAGCAGAGACCCAGGAGAACTTTTGGAGGCTCTTTAATGGAAAAAGGCGGATGCATTTCTAGCCGGTGTTTGGCCGTCGTCAGCGCCACAAACCTCCAATGTTGGAATGCACTCCGCTGCTAGGCGCCGCCTTATCTGATCTCGTAGTGGCGAGTCAGCACCGCCCCCTCGACAAAGCAGCACACCTGTGCAGAGTCCTGTGTGCTGTAGGAAACTGCAAGTCCCAGAGTCCTGTGTAGCGGGTCCCCGGGGGTGTTGCTTAGGGGGATGGATCGAGTAGTGCAGATCCACTGTGTTCGGCGAAAGTGCAGCAAAGTGTGCCCAAAAGAAGAAAAGAAAACCAAAGTGTGGCGGTTTACATTTCCAGGTAGGTTGTCCATCAAATGACCTCCTTGGCTCCCCTACACCACCTCAGCCTCGGGTTCCAGGGATAAATGCGGCAGGGACTACACTGACCGTGCAGGCAGCCCAACGCGAGGTCTGGATATCCTCGTCACTACCAACGTTGTTCCCCGGGCGCCAAGGCGGACTTGAACTGTTCAAGGTGCACTTGAGGAAAGTTAGTTGTGGCAGGGACCTGCCACAAGGGTGCCAGCGTGTTCAAGCCAAATGCGAAGCAGGGATCTCTGAAGTGCATCACTGGCCGACGCACAGTTACTTGTCACGAAATCTCCTCCCAAAAGACGAGCAGAGACCCAGGGGAACTGTTGGAGGCTCTTTAATGGAAAAAGGCGGATGCATTTCTAGCCGGTGTTTGGCCGTCGTCAGTGCCACAAACCTCCAATGTTGGAATGCACTCCGCTGCTAGGCGCCGCCTTATCTGATCTCGTAGTGGCGAGTCAGCACCGCCCCCTCGACAAAGCAGCACACCTGTGCAGAGTCCTGTGTGCTGTAGAAAACTGCAAGTCCCAGAGTCCTGTGTAGCGGGTCCCCGGGGGTGTTGCTTAGGGGGATGGATCGAGTAGTGCAGATCCACTGTGTTTGGCGAAAGTGCAGCAAAGTGTGCCCAAAAGAAGAAAAGAAAACCAAAGTGTGGCGGTTTACATTTCCAGGTAGGTTGTCCATCAAATGACCTCCTCGGCTCCCCTACACCACCTCAGCCTCGGGTTCCAGGGATAAATGCGGCAGGGACTACACTGGCCGTGCAGGCAGCCCAACGCGAGGTCTGGATATCCTCGTCACTACCAACGTTGTTCCCCAGGCGCCAAGGCGGACTTGAACTGTTCAAGGTGCACTTGAGGAAAGTTAGTTGTGGCAGGGACCTGCCACAAGGGTGCCAGCGTGTTCAAGCCCAATGCGAAGCAGGGATCTCTGAAGTGCATCACTGGCCGACGCACAGTTACTTGTCACGAAATCTCCTCCCAAAAGACGAGCAGAGACCCAGGGGAACTGTTGGAGGCTCTTTAATGGAAAAAGGCGGATGCATTTCTAGCCGGTGTTTGGCCGTCGTCAGCGCCACAAACCTCCAATGTTGGAATGCACTCCGCTGCTAGGCGCCGCCTTATCTGATCTCGTAGTGGCGAGTCAGCACCGCCCCCTCGACAAAGCAGCACACCTGTGCAGAGTCCTGTGTGCTGTAGGAAACTGCAAGTCCCAGAGTCCTGTGTAGCGGGTCCCCGGGGGTGTTGCTTAGGGGGATGGATCGAGTAGTGCAGATCCACTGTGTTCGGCGAAAGTGCAGCAAAGTGTGCCCAAAAGAAGAAAAGAAAACCAAAGTGTGGCGGTTTACATTTCCAGGTAGGTTGTCCATCAAATGACCTCCTCGGCTCCCCTACACCACCTCAGCCTCGGGTTCCAGGGATAAATGCGGCAGGGACTACACTGACCGTGCAGGCAGCCCAACGCGAGGTCTGGATATCCTCGTCACTACCAACGTTGTTCCCCGGGCGCCAAGGCGGACTTGAACTGTTCAAGGTGCACTTGAGGAAAGTTAGTTGTGGCAGGGACCTGCCACAAGGGTGCCAGCGTGTTCAAGCCCAATGCGAAGCAGGGATCTCTGAAGTGCATCACTGGCCGACGCACAGTTACTTGTCACGAAATCTCCTCCCAAAAGACGAGCAGAGACCCAGGGGAACTGTTGGAGGCTCTTTAATGGAAAAAGGCGGATGCATTTCTAGCCGGTGTTTGGCCGTCGTCAGCGCCACAAACCTCCAATGTTGGAATGCACTCCGCTGCTAGGCGCCGCCTTATCTGATCTCGTAGTGGCGAGTCAGCACCGCCCCCTCGACAAAGCAGCACACCTGTGCAGAGTCCTGTGTGCTGTAGGAAACTGCAAGTCCCAGAGTCCTGTGTAGCGGGTCCCCGGGGGGTGTTGCTTAGGGGGATGGATCGAGTAGTGCAGATCCACTGTGTTCGGCGAAAGTGCAGCAAAGTGTGCCCAAAAGAAGAAAAGAAAACCAAAGTGTGGCGGTTTACATTTCCAGGTAGGTTGTCCATCAAATGACCTCCTCGGCTCCCCTACACCACCTCAGCCTCGGGTTCCAGGGATAAATGCGGCAGGGACTACACTGACCGTGCAGGCAGCCCAACGCGAGGTCTGGATATCCTCGTCACTACCAACGTTGTTCCCCGGGCGCCAAGGCGGACTTGAACTGTTCAAGGTGCACTTGAGGAAAGTTAGTTGTGGCAGGGACCTGCCACAAGGGTGCCAGCGTGTTCAAGCCCAATGCGAAGCAGGGATCTCTGAAGTGCATCACTGGCCGACGCACAGTTACTTGTCACGAAATCTCCTCCCAAAAGACGAGCAGAGACCCAGGGGAACTGTTGGAGGCTCTTTAATGGAAAAAGGCGGATGCATTTCTAGCCGGTGTTTGGCCGTCGTCAGCGCCACAAACCTCCAATGTTGGAATGCACTCCGCTGCTAGGCGCCGCCTTATCTGATCTCGTAGTGGCGAGTCAGCACCGCCCCCTCGACAAAGCAGCACACCTGTGCAGAGTCCTGTGTGCTGTAGGAAACTGCAAGTCCCAGAGTCCTGTGTAGCGGGTCCCCGGGGGGTGTTGCTTAGGGGGATGGATCGAGTAGTGCAGATCCACTGTGTTCGGCGAAAGTGCAGCAAAGTGTGCCCAAAAGAAGAAAAGAAAACCAAAGTGTGGCGGTTTACATTTCCAGGTAGGTTGTCCATCAAATGACCTCCTCGGCTCCCCTACACCACCTCAGCCTCGGGTTCCAGGGATAAATGCGGCAGGGACTACACTGACCGTGCAGGCAGCCCAACGCGAGGTCTGGATATCCTCGTCACTACCAACGTTGTTCCCCGGGCGCCAAGGCGGACTTGAACTGTTCAAGGTGCACTTGAGGAAAGTTAGTTGTGGCAGGGACCTGCCACAAGGGTGCCAGCGTGTTCAAGCCCAATGCGAAGCAGGGATCTCTGAAGTGCATCACTGGCCGACGCACAGTTACTTGTCACGAAATCTCCTCCCAAAAGACGAGCAGAGACCCAGGGGAACTGTTGGAGGCTCTTTAATGGAAAAAGGCGGATGCATTTCTAGCCGGTGTTTGGCCGTCGTCAGCGCCACAAACCTCCAATGTTGGAATGCACTCCGCTGCTAGGCGCCGCCTTATCTGATCTCGTAGTGGCGAGTCAGCACCGCCCCCTCGACAAAGCAGCACACCTGTGCAGAGTCCTGTGTGCTGTAGGAAACTGCAAGTCCCAGAGTCCTGTGTAGCGGGTCCCCGGGGGTGTTGCTTAGGGGGATGGATCGAGTAGTGCAGATCCACTGTGTTCTGCGAAAGTGCAGCAAAGTGTGCCCAAAAGAAGAAAAGAAAACCAAAGTGTGGCGGTTTACATTTCCAGGTAGGTTGTCCATCAAATGACCTCCTCGGCTCCCCTACACCACCTCAGCCTCGGGTTCCAGGGATAAATGCGGCAGGGACTACACTGACCGTGCAGGCAGCCCAACGCGAGGTCTGGATATCCTCGTCACTACCAACGTTGTTCCCCGGGCGCCAAGGCGGACTTGAACTGTTCAAGGTGCACTTGAGGAAAGTTAGTTGTGGCTGGGACCTGCCACAAGGGTGCCAGCGTGTTCAAGCCCAATGCGAAGCAGGGATCTCTGAAGTGCATCACTGGCCGACGCACAGTTACTTGTCACGAAATCTCCTCCCAAAAGACGAGCAGAGACCCAGGGGAACTGTTGGAGGCTCTTTAATGGAAAAAGGCGGATGCATTTCTAGCCGGTGTTTGGCCGTCGTCAGCGCCACAAACCTCCAATGTTGGAATGCACTCCGCTGCTAGGCGCCGCCTTATCTGATCTCGTAGTGGCGAGTCAGCACCGCCCCCTCGACAAAGCAGCACACCTGTGCAGAGTCCTGTGTGCTGTAGGAAACTGCAAGTCCCAGAGTCCTGTGTAGCGGGTCCCCGGGGGTGTTGCTTAGGGGGATGGATCGAGTAGTACATATATATATAGTCGCCACAGTTTGCTGTATTCTACGAAAAATAGACGGCACTCAAATGTCTCTTTTCCAGGTGAAAATTTTATTGGCAGACCCCCTGCCCCCTCGACAAACGTGTTTCACCACTTGGGCTTCGTCAGTGTCAACCAGATTACAGTGAAAGATGCCATTATATCCCCACCTCCTCCTCACCATAGAAAGAGGACTGAATTTTGCCAAATCGGCCGCCATCTTACAACATGCATCATTGCATTGAAACGGTATTATTGAGAGCTCTACATAGTAGGGAAAATGGTGTATATAAAGTGCTCGTGCAATTTAAAAACAACATGGGAATACCCAAAATGATATTTAGACATTTCATTTCATCGCATATATACAAATTAATCTGAAAGGGACAGTGGAAAGAAAAAATACATTTGTAAAAGTAATCCTGTACTTCCACCTTGCTATTTACATGTGCTTATAATCAAAAACCGTCCTCTCTATCCAGAGTTCGATAAAGTTGAGAGAAACAAGAAATTTTTATGGACATTATTTCATGTTTTATGTTATAGCAATATTTTTTGGTAAAATAACGTTGACCATTGCATTCATCTATGTTCAATTTAATCTTATTTCCTATGCCCCCAATTATTCAGGTATGAATATGCGATTATGTAGTCTTGCCCTGTATGGGCATGATTATTTGTTACACGAATCCCTGCTTTGCAATTGCGCCCTGTATGGGCATGTCTGTCCGTACAGCTAGACAGTTCATAATACGCATTGTTGTTAGAGAATGGTATGGAACAATGGTAATCGGAGAGTATACATCTCCATGTTCTCCCCTTTCTTTTTTCTTTTGCTTTGCATTCTTGGAGATCTCTCGCGACACAGGTTATTTTTACTGACCAAGACTGACGTTCTTCTCACCCTTTCTGTTGGACTTATTCCAGATGCACCCATAATTCCTCATCATTGTTTAATCCTCTCGGTTGCATACTTTGGAGGTCAATGATGTACCTGGATTCCAATGCCCTCAAAGATCTAACTCTGTCGCCCCAACGTTCCTTCCTATCCAGCTGGTGAATGAGGAAGAATGACAATAGGTCCCTATTGCTATTGTGGTGAGTTTCAACGTGGCGTGCCACGGGGTAACTTTTATCCCTATTGGTTATGGCACTCATGTGCTCCAGGATACGTTTTTTTGCCGGGTTGATTGTGCTTCCGATGTATCTCTTGGAGCACTGGCATTCCAGGCAATAGATTACGTATTCTGAATTGCAATTCAGTAATTTTGTAATCATTCTTATGGGGTGTGAATCATTGGGTCTCCCTTCATACTTTGTCCGTTTCTTACTATACTTGCACGCCTTACAGTGCATGCAAGGATAGAAACCACATATGGGTTTTTTGCTTAAAGCTTTTGGGGAGTCCTCAAAATGACTGTTGGTCAGATGGTCACTGAGAGATTGGCACCGTCTATAGGTTACAGATGGCCTGGGAGGTAGCATATTTTTCATTACAGAATCTGTTTTTTGAATATGCCAATTTCTGTTGAATATTTGTACCAACTCACTGGATCTCATATTGTAGGTGGTTATCATTCTAGTGGTTCCTTCCGGTTCTACCTGCTTGATTTTAGTTTTTATCAGATCTTTACTTTCCAGGAGGTCAGCTCTACTTACTGCACTCGCTAATGATGCCCTCGAGTATCCTCTATCTTGGAACCTACACACAGCTTCATCCCGGGCCCATGAGAAATCTTTAGGATCTGAACAATTCCTCTTTAGGCGGAGCAATTCCCCAAAGGGGGTATTTCTTATCATACTCCTGGGATAGTGGCTTGCCACATGTAATACGGTGTTACCCGCTGTGGGTTTACGGTAGAGTTTGGTTTGTAAGGAGCTTCCTGCCATGAAGACCTCTAGGTCAAGTTAATATACAGATGTGTCACTGATAGTACTTGTGAATCTCAAATTGAGATGGTTGTCATTTAGCGCCGCAACATATTCCCCGGCCGAGGATCTGTCGCCTCGCCAGAGGACAAACAAATCATCAATATATCTTGCCCAGATCATGATCCGGTCTAGCCATTTTTCGTTGGTCCCCCCAGGCCACGTGCTTCTCCCACCAGCCCATGAACAGTTTCACGTAACTGGGGGCGAAGCACGTGCCCATAGCTGTCCCCCTGATCTCTCTGTACATGTTACCTGCAAATAAAAAGATGTTATTATGGAGGCAGAACTTCGCCATTTCCAAAAGCATGCAGTTGTGTTGATGGTATCTGATATCTTTTGTACCAATGAACCATTTTACTGCAGAGATACCCTCCTGATGATCTATACAGGTATACAGATTGGCGACGTCAAGGATGATCAGAAACATGTCTGACTCCCACTTGATACCGTCAATCAGTCTTATAAAATCTTGGCTATCCCTTACGTAGGAAGGCACATCTCTCACAAAAGGGACCAGGTAGGTGTCAATAAACCTTGAAGTGTTACATTATATGTACTTTTGATATATTGTTTATATAATATATGTATATATATATATATATATATATATATATATATATATATATATATATATATATATATATATATAATGGCAATTCTACAATGATAACGTATTTATATGTAATTATATAATTTTTTTAACTTTAATATTTCAAAGAAATTAATGTAGTTCTAGATCAATAGATATATATTTCAGTATACTTAGCTATTTTTTTTAAATATTATGGTACACAATATTGTTTTTGATATGTTTGCAGTTTATATATAAAGTATTTGAACTTGATATTTTGATTGCCAATCATTTTTGGTAGTACTTGTGTACCACAATATTTTTGAGCTCCATATTTTGCCATGCATGCAGAATGTGATGCTTTTACATTTGGACAGAGTGTTGTTTCCAGTGTTTCATTCTTATTTCGCATTGACATTTATGAAAGGTGGTGTAAATATTCAGCACAGTTATGTTAACTGGATGGCATGTGAGTGACTGCTGATACCAAGCCGTGTTTAGTATCAACCTTTGACATGCTATCATTATTCATGATAGCTTAACTCACATTCAGTGTTCTGTGCTTTCATTGGTACATAGTTTGTTTGCCTCTGCATTCTCAGTTGTTTGGTATCACGTTCAAGGTAATGGCTACATATTCACAAATGAAAGAATCAGACTTTTGGTTATTTTTTAGAGTTTGAGACATGGTATCATTTCCCATATGTATTATTTTTTTCATTTGTTTTTTTTCATATATGGAACCTAATCAATACAAGCTTATGACAAGCATGTACTGAAATTTTTTTTATATTTGTATTTCATTATATTATTATTTTGAATGTTATTATTCAAAATAAACTAAATATAATTCTTGATCAATACATAGATATATATTTCAATATGCTTACCTATTTGTTTGAGAATGTTGTTTTTGATACTTTTGCAGTTCACATATAAAGTATGTAAACTCAATATTGTGATGACCCATACTTTTTGGTGGTATCTGTGTACCACAATATTGTTGTTCCCCATATTTTGCCATTCAAGAAATAAGTTGTGTCTTTGCTTTTGGACAGAGCATGATTTCCATTGTTTCATTCTTATTTCGTAGTGACAATTATCAAAAATGGTGGAATTATGCAGCAAAGTTATGTTAACTGGATGGCATGTGAGTGAGTGATGCTAACAAGCCTAGTTTAGTATCAGCCAATGTCATGCTATCAGTATTCAGGATAGCTTAACTCAGCATTCAGTGTTCTGTGATTTTATGAATGCTTAGCTTGCTTATCTCAGCATTCCCTGTTGTCTGGTGTCACGTTCAAGGTAATGCTTACATATTCAAAAATGAACGAATCAGACTTTTTGTCTATTTTTAGAGATTTGCAGATGATATACTCTGTCACAAATTAAATAGATTTTTCATACGTATTACTTTTTTTTTAATTTTTCATTTATAGGTCTTAATCAATGCAAGCTTGTGACCCGCACTGACTGGTAATTCTTTATTCCACAAAGGATACACACTTAAATCGAGAAAAATCAAGCTGCGAAAAGACTCATATGTCAACATCCGAGAAATACAAGAGCTATAAAACCAAATACAGAATAGTCAAACTAAAATAAAGTACAGGGATCAACAAGCCATCTCCGACTAAACAAAAAAATAAATTTGCTGATAATAGGTCATGATCAGTCTTAAAAAGCCTAAAAGCTACTAAGCATCCCTCTCACGGGGTCCCAGGTTCTGCTTATCCTAGCCTGCTGCTCATTGTTGCTGATTAAGGTGATTTAAAAAAAACAGCGCTCAAGAACTCATGCCACCAGAGAATAAGGTTTGGAGCCACCTTAAGGAGCTGGTGTTGGCCCAACACTAACCTTACCAGGGAAGTTTGCAAAAAATAAATCCCCTCCTAGTGAAATGGAACCGCTGGAAAGGGTTCTAATGCTAGTAATTTAGGATCCATATCACATTAGTGGAAAATAATCTGATTCAGTTTTCCCATAATTACATCCCAATAAGATTTAACTAATGGACAGACAACAAAGATATGCACTGCCTCGGCCTGCTCAGCCATACACCAACAGCATTTTTCATCTTGTCTAGCCTTCATAGTATAAAGGCGGTATAAACCTAAAGTTATGAGATTTGAACTTCAAAAAATTCAGGACATGATGCACCAATAGATTAGTGTGCTTTATATTATCTGAGGTTATCCCCACCCCAAGTTGCCAATCCACTTATCTGCCCCATACTGACAGAGGTCGGCCCTCTCCCCTGCAGGAGCTGATGAAATCATTTTGTAGGCAAGAATTATGCTTCCCTTAAGGGGGATTTTGTTTGTACTAGTTTAAAGCTAAAAGCGTATAATAATGTTTGGTGATCTGTCACAATTTAGGCCAATAGTGCAACAGTGCAACAACAATTACTCATTCAATATAGATTCGTCACAGTACGTGCTCCAAATGGAAAGGAACAAGTAGAGCGGGTGTATATGAAAGATTCTTATTTAATACTCCATAAAAATTAAAAAAGGGTACAGAATAAATAACAATGTTACAAGAAGAACATGTCATAGAGATCAATCAGAACACTTCTTTGAAACATTTGTCTACGCTTTTCTTCCTTGTTACGATTGGTCAAAAAATCAGACAAGAAAAAGCGTGGGTCGACGTTTCGGTCTCTATTGATTGATCGATGAGACCATCTTCAGGGCAAAGGACAATTTCTGAAGACCCTTAGTTGCTGAATCAGGGATGACCTGGGTGTTTGGTGGTCAATTTCTTTACTATTATATTCAAAGGATACAGATAACTGAACATAAATGATCCTCACTGCGGGATGTGAATGGATAAATAGACTCTAGCTCAACCACGCTCTGTCGATAGCTGACTGCACAAATTTCCTCGGCCTGTCGTCCGTTTATTTTGAAGATTTGGGGCCGATCAACATGCCTTTAAGAGAACTTCCAGGCAATTATCCCAAACACGTCAATTTTTATAGAGTATTAAATACGAATATTTCATATACACCCACTCTACTTGTTGCTTTCCATTTGGATCACTACTGTGACGAATCTATATTGAATGAGTAGTTGTTGTTGCACTGTTGCAGTATTGGCCTAAATTGTGACAGGTCACCAAACATTATATAAGCTTTTACCTTTAAACTAGTACAAACAAAATCCCTTGAAGGTACGTTTACCCTTCCATATCCTTTGCCCGAACCCTCAAGGGTATATTGGGTTGCTCGCTTTTCTGCTATTATTCCTTAAAGGGGGGCCTTCATCCGAAAATCAAGAAAATAATCAAGGCACAACAGACATCTTCTGCTTTTATCTTACTTAAGATGTGCTGTACCTGCAGGTACTAAAAACTACCGGCACGACGGAGGGAAAACAGTTGTCGCAAGATCTCAAAAGAGAGAAAAGTACCACACTCAAATAGTTACCCTAACGTAAAAAGATTAGAGCCAACCCAACATTCCAAAATACTCTTGTGCACTTGCCAAGGCAAGTTAGGATTATAGCCTAAATATGTATACTTATTGTACAAAGTGATATTCAGAACTGTCTTTTTTTAAATTAGACCAAGTGGAATGAAACACTCACAATATCTTAAACCTAGTCCTTTTAAAATAGATTATGTCGATAATTTTGACCCGAGGGACATGTGAGCACCCTAAGGTAAATATTCTGGAAAAAAACACCCCAGGGACCAGGGCTCTATGCCGAGCACCATGGCTAATCTAGACATGAATACAGCTAAATAGTAAACCCGAAGATCGAGTACGGAAAAAAAACCTTCCCATATGTATTACAAGTGCATTATATCCTATGGCATTTGTAATTCGGCGGGTACAAGATCAGCCATGTTTTCATATTGTAATCCAATTTCTGACTGTCAGAGAAAGGTGGACACACAAAGTGTAGAATATATAAAACAGGGAGTGCTGTTGCTGAGAAGAAAGCAAATAAAATGTTTGTGGTAATGAACCATGTTTCCCACTGGGGCTTTTAGAGCATCGGTATGAACCAACCATATATTTGCCAGGACATATTGGTACTCAACCTATTGAACTCAGAGAGATATTGTGGCCTAACAGCTAGAGCTGCCTGCTCAACATCCTGTGATTCTGGGCAAATCACTTAATTTCCCTGTGCCAAACAAAATTAAAGTTTCTATCTGTAACTCAACTGGTGCCCATGTAAAGAGTTCTGATACATTCGGGTCGAGTTCCCGCTATTTAATAAAAAAATAAAAAAATAAAACATCCTGACTGTAGTAGCATGTCAATTTGGAAGCCTTACGAAGCACAATCTGATGTCTCATCCACTGACTGCTATTTATACTCAGCAATCTAGAGCCATCTGAGCCCCAAAATGTATAATGTTTTGTGTTGGTGGTATACAGGGCTTGGCTGGAAACAAAAATCAGGATTGAAAAGTTTTTTTTAAACCAACTCCACACTAGTGGACTTTGGCACTTGATGGAGCCATGAGGGTATGTTTGGGTCGTTGTAACCATACTGCTCTGAAAGCAAACCCTTAATCTACAGCCTACCAGAAACATTCCAGAGTGACAGAATGGCCAGTCGTCCGGTGTGATATTTGAATTTGTGGGAGTTATTACTTGAATCGAAACTGTTTTGTGTTGAGAATGTTGAACTGGTACAGATCAAGAAGCTCGAGTAAAGAGTACTGAGTGGCAGCAATATCATGACCGAAATGTCGAAGACCATAATAGAGAAAGATAGGGGCATATTACCAACAACTAGCGATAATTATCGCTATGTCGGTTTAGCAGCGATATTTTTATCGCCGAGCTGCGGCGATTTTTATCGCTTAGGAACCTTGCTATTATCAAGGTTTATCTCCTAAGCAATAAAAATCGGCCGAAATGCATGAATATTGCTGAAAAGTCAGCAATATTCATGCATTACCGAGCTAATGCTCTTAGCCATGTTATCCACCTACCATTAGATAACATGGCTAAGAACTGCTCAGGGCAGGTGTTAGCTTTTGGAGATATTCGCG
Organism: Lissotriton vulgaris; assembly: GCF_964263255.1. NCBI lineage: Eukaryota > Metazoa > Chordata > Amphibia > Caudata > Salamandridae > Lissotriton > Lissotriton vulgaris. The sequence goes on along the minus strand of NW_028249573.1, from coordinate 251,629 downwards.
CTTAGCGCGAATATCTCCAAAAGTTGGTAATAGGAGATAGCGATGTTAGCCACTGTTTCCAGTCGCTAACATCTTGGCACGCCCACTTTGCATGTCATTAGTGATAAATATCACTGACATGCAAAGCGGGGCCCAAGATGGTCGCTATCTCCTACTAGCTGTCGCTAACTGGTGTTAGCAACAGCTAGGTAATAGGGAGATAATTTTATCTCCGCTTTCTTGGCTTTTAAAGCCAAAAAAGCGGAGATAAACTCCCTTGATAATATGCCCCATAGTTTTTATATGATTTCTTTACCTATCTCAATATTTATGTACCTTGATGATATATCTCTTTAAGGTTTGTAGATGCTGGGTTAAGAATAGCAAATGTATACTTAACTACGGGCAATTTTCATTTTTTTAATACTTTTTGCCATGATATTGTGATGTTGTGGCCAATATTCAATACTCGATATCCCAGAATACAACTGTTTGAACCCGCCCATGGTACTGGACGTATCACGTAAACAGATTTGTGTTGGCAGTATTTCAATTTGTCGTTGGTGGGAGCTGCAGGTGAAATTGTATTATGACAGCAGTGAATTAAGCAGTGTTAGATGCCAGTAAGATATCGCACTTTAGGAGGTAGTTTTCTTTGTTGCACGTGGTATTTCAATAAAGAGCATTTCGTGCTACTTATTCAAATACCGCCAGCAGCTTTTCCCACTGACAAATTTAAAGACCTCCGACAGAAATCTGTTTACTTGACAATGGAAATGCGGCTGAAATATTCAAATCGTGCCTACAGAGCACTCTGTATTTGATAGGGCCTCCTGGTGGCCAGAATTTTCGCTCACACGTCACCGAGAGAGAATTCCACGGAAAATAAGACACAAAACTGTCTCTCTCTGTGTGCGGTATAGTTCTGTTCTTTTCCTTTACGCTTAAGATGCCGGGTGGCACCTGAAAACCCAGCACTACACCGGGACTGGCATGTAACACTTAACTGGTGGTAAGCAGAAAAGAGAATTCTTGCTGTGACAGCTATTTTTAACCTACCTCTTGCATGTGTTTTTATTGCTTTATACTGCGTATCTGATTCTCTGTAAAGCACAAACTGAAAAATCTATCCAGCTGTCATTTGGCGCACAGCGCCATCTATCATCGCGCAGCCTGGCAGCGTCAGGAGTGGGAGGGGGGACCTGAAACAGGAGGTACAGTCAAGGTCTTTCACAGGCAACAAAAAACTTGTCACAATTATTTATGACTCTTGCTGGGGCACATAATAGGACACATAAAACCTCTGTTTTCGTTTCAAGCACCCTCACATCCCTGCTCCCTTGTCGAGGTTGGTCGCAGGCAGCTCTGCCTTACACATACAATTTCCTTAACAATGCCCAGCACTTGCGAAGTGACAGTGACAAATACGAGGGCTGCTGGCGGCGGCTCCGCCGGCTGTTCCAGCCGTGGTGCTGTGTCAATATTCATGCAGGGTGACCGTCACGTGACGCCACAACCCTGGGATACACCGAGATTGCTCTTTCGGCCCAGATCTTCCGCCGCGGACAGGCTTTTCGTGAGGTCTCAATACATTTGTCCGCGTTTCATGTTGTAAATTCCACACAACAAAGTCAGGCTATGGAACTATGGTGCCCTAAAGCCAACGCGACATTTTGCCACCCATAGCTGCTTGTTGATGGAGCATGACTGGCTTATGGGGCTATTTGGCGGTTCCGGAAGGGCTGGCCTAACAGGTCAGCATGTGGGGCCTTTTGTTTGGCTGTCTATGGACCTGCTTTATAGTCTGGTGGCCCTGTTTTCACTGTTGATTTCTCGATATTACTGCAAACCTTACTTGCAACGCTCTCAAATACTTGCAGTCTCCCATACTTTGCAAAACACATAGCGTATCTGTACAAGTTCAAAACTGCCCCGATTTGTAATTGAGGGCATTTTTTTTAGCTATCTGATTCGCTGAGGGAGTGGGAGGGGGCACTTTTATGTTGGTGCCTGAGCCTATTCCCGGCAAAGTCTGAGAACCTAGACAACAAAAACATATTTTATGAAAGTACCAACTGCAGTTCATAAAAATAATACACATTTGTAAAGCGCGACAATCACCCGTAAGGGTCTCTAGGCGCTGGGGTCTGTCGGGAAGATTAAGCAAGCTATAGCCCAAAGTCACATGGTGCTGGGCTAACCTGCCGCCGGAGCTGGGTTTCAAACTGTGATCCCCAGATTCCAGCGTCAGTCGCCCTGGCCGCGGCGCCACACCTCTCCCTCCATAGTGATGTACGATCATGATTTTGGCAGTCTAAATTCTGAGGTCTAAGTTTATGCGGACTATGGGCTTAATTTTTGAGAAATGTTGCGCTGCAACACTTCTGAGTGCAACCTCCTTGCAACACCATAGATGCGCTGTTTTTAAAGTACAACACATAATAACGCAAAGAGGTACAGATACGTCAGTATTCCTGATCTATGTTTGTGCAAAAGTGGTGCATTGCTGAGGTGTGTCTGAAAACTCCAGCAATGGGTCCTTTCACATGGAAGAAAGGGCCTGTGCCCCCCTTACGCCTGCCAGTAAGATTTTCCTTTCAACCAATGGCGTGGTGCACTGAAATCTTGTATTGATATCAAAGCGCTACTTCTACGAGGCTTTGATGCAGGGTAACGCGCACCCTGCATATACTATACCTGTCGCAGGTATAATGTAGCACAGGGATTTACAAAGTGACACATCTACCTAGATGCGTCACTTTGTAAATAGGGCGCAACATGGCGCATTTTTACGCCACCGGTGCCTCGCCAAAACTTGACGCACCAGCGGTGCAAAAGTGTTGCAAGGGCTCATAAATAAGCCCCTATGTTTTTGCCAGCAATTTTTTCTCGTTGATCCATAGGAACAGCCTTGAACACAACCAATGCTCCATATTTCCTGCACCCGAAGTAAACTGAAAACCGAGGAAAATTGGTAGATGATTGGAAGAGAGATGGAGATGCAATGGGGGAAAGGGGGCACATTTGTTTTATAATAATTATCAATATTTGTGTAGCGCTTTGTATCATAAATAAGTCAAGGTATTACATTCTCCATCTGGGGTGGTTTCTTTTGGGTCCGGGGTTTCCATCAAGTGGTTGTATGTTCTGTTAGATACGTTTAGTTGTGTGTGGTTATGACATCAAATTGTTAGATATCATGCCTCTCCTCCAGATGTTATAAAATTATGAGAAAAAAACACAGTTCGAGCAGAAATGTGCAAGGCAAGTCCTGGTAGACCTAAAAGAAAAGTGCCTGAAAAGAAACCTGGACCCATTCACGAAAGCATCATTTATTGAACCACGTTCAATATCTACTGACTCTCTGCCCTCCGGACAAACTCAAGAGTACTGGGCTCTCGAGGAAACTAGGTATTAGATATCGATTTGGTTCAGCCAATTTTATTTTTCCGTTCACTCATGAGTGTCCGGCTCTCTTCAAAGGATATACGTGCCTTTCTTTTTCTGTCTCTATATCAATATACCTGCACGCGATGTGGATAAACTGTGTTACAGCACTGATTGTGCTGGGTACCTGGAGAGCATGTTAGAATAATAATTGTTAACAAATAATTTCCGATGGTAAGGCTTTCTATTAGTGCAGCACGGTTACAACATTTGGCGCCCCAAAAAGCCATATTTTGTGGTCCAGTTTTTTATTTTTGTATCGCTTTCACGCGTCTTTTTCTTAGTCACTTTGCTAGTTTTGCAGAAAAGAGACACTTTCAGTTCCGGCAGACATTGCATTGCACTTACAAATAGGGAGGCTTTAATTAATATCGGAGCAGATTTTGTTAGACATCCCTTTGTGCTAACATCTTAATGGAGGTGGTCGAGCCAAACAGAGCCAGAACCCGGCCAAGGGAGGCAGGCCGGCAGGAGCCGAGCCAGTCTCTTTGGAATTAAAACAGTGTATTTCTTTAACATTAGGACGCGTTTCTTTTAAGCGCATCAAATTATATCACTGCATTGAGAGGCATTCAATAAAAGTGACATTGATTGTTTTTATCTATGAATTCAGCAGCATTCATGCACTTATTATGCATTTCTATCACTGTGTTAAGAGGCATTTAATAAAGTAACATTGTTTTTATATATGAATTTAGAAGCATTCATGCTCCATCCTTCATGACAATCACACTAGTGATCTAGGAGGCAAGTACATTGTCATGTGTAACCTATATGTGGCCTAGATTCTTATTCTGTATGAAGCAACATTTTAGTTTATTAAATCAAATACAAATGGTGTTTGTACAGCGCACATCCTGAACTCACATATTCGAAGATACTCTCAGATGTGATAGTGAAAAGCAAAGGTGTGCACCCTGAATATTGCCACCAGAATATCAAGAGCAAACAATATTGAGGACAAAATATCAAAAATAAAATATTGACGGGTAAGTAAGTCTATATTTTCTATACCTAACTTGAAGTGTGTGAACCATGGCAATATATGTATCTTTAAGGTATGTAGATGTGGAGTTAGGAATAGTAAATCTGTGCTTTACTATATACATCTACAATTCAACATTTGGTCTCTAGATATTCTGTCCTTGATATTATCGTAGAATGGTATCCTGGCGGTCAATATTTAGAAGTAGCACCTGAAGAAAAAGGAGGCTTGGCGTAAACATTTTTCGGTATAGGCTGGGAATATCAAATCTGAATTATTGACACGGTTCACAATATTGTGACCACAATATCTAGGGACAAAATATTGAAAGTAAAGCATGTATACATTTTCTATACCCATCTCCACAGATATGTACCTTTGGGCCAGATGTATCAAGCGTTTTTCCCGTTCGTAAACGGGCCGATTCTGTGAATCGGCCCGTTTGCGAACGGGAAAAAGCCTTTTGGTTTTTATCATCCCAAAAGGCATTCGCAAAACAAGGAATCAAAAAATGTGTGATTCCCTATTTTGTGAAATGCATTTAAGGAATCGCAATTTGCGAATCCTTAAATTAAATGCAGGAAGCCCAAAAAAAAAATTGTGCCCTGCCCTTACAAAATCGCAAATTACCACCAACTGCAAGTTGGTGGTAATATGCAAATTCCATGAAAAATGCACTTTTGCACTTTTTTTGCATTTTTCAAGGTGCCATGTGGCCTACATACATGACCTTAGGGCATGTATGTGCACCACATGTGCACACATGCATATTCCAGGGGTGCAACAGGGTGTCCATTTTGGCACCCTTGCACCCTTGAAATTGCATGTGCAATTTGCGAGTACCTATTGGGTATTTGCAAATTGCACATGCAATTCCCATTCATTCCTATGGGCCTCCAAGCCAGTAGAAATGAATGGGAAGCCATTCCTTATTTGCGACTCGCAATTTGCGAGTCGCAAATAAGGAATAAGTAGGAATCGCAAATTTTTCAGCGAAACCTACATACATTGCATTTTGCGATTCTGTAATAGCGAATCAGTAAAATTTGCTATTATAGAATCGCAAAAGCAATTCTTGATACATCTGGCCCTTTGTGCTTTATATGTCTTCAAAGTAAGTAGATGCAGAGATGAGAATAATAAATCTTAGCTTCCTCAATGCACTTGCCGGTTCGATGTTTCGCCCCTCGATCTTGTGGTCATGATATTGTGACCTGTCGATATTTTGGATTTGATATTTCCTACTACAATCAAAATTTTGCATAGGATCACACAATTTGGTCAAGATGGGAAGCCAGGATTGAACCCAGTTTTTCTTGTTTAATATTGTGCAATTAAGCTACCAGATGGTTATCTATGTATCCTGTTTTATATCAAATGTTAATTCTTTTTTTTAATTGTTGGTTCATGAGGTTAGAGATTGGGTGGCTGGCAGTAACCACACAATAGCTCAGCTAGATTTAGGGTCGATTGTACAAGTTCACCTCAAGCTGAATCAGAGCCAGAGTCAGCTTTCACTGCCTCCCCCATCTCTACATCTTAAGGACCAGGGACATCGCACAAGCCACAGCAGCTCCTGTGGCAGAAGGGTCCCCCAAACCACTGAAATGAGCAAGAGCCAACAAAACCTCCAAAATTGTCAACTGGTACATCACAGAGCTCAAAACCACCAAACGCAACTGATCCAACTAGAGAAGCAATGGCGCGCAACCAAGGACCCCTCTGACAGAGCCGCTCACAATGCAGCCCTTGTTAACTACCACCTACACATCAAGGAGGCCAGTAAATCAGCCATCACTGCCCACATCAACTCCGTGGCTAATCAGACAAAGGAACACTTCAAAATAGTCAAAGAATTCTCTAACCCAACTGCCACAAAGAACACTATCCACCCCTCCCAGGAACTCTGCAACACCCTCTCAGACCACTTCCACAACAAGACAGTCAGCATCTACAACAACTTTGATTCCCAACCCATCACTTTCAGCCTTGGCAACCTCAACGAACCAGCAAACACCAGCCGAACAATCACGACCTGGTCCCCTTTGACCACCCAGCCCACCACAGCCATCATGTTGTCCATCCACTTTGGGGCACCCACCACCTCCTGCCCCCACCACCTCTTCAAACTTGAAACCAACCCATTTAGCTTTACTAGCATCCTCAAAACATCCATCACCACAGCAACCTTTCCGGACAAATGGAAGCACACAGCGCTTAGACCCCTCCTAAAGAAACCCTCGTCTGACCCCAACAACCTCAAAAATTACCAACCAATGTCCCTGCTCCCCTACCCACCCAAAGTACATGCGAAACCCACCAACCAACAACTCACCAAGTACCTGGAAGAAAACCACCTACTCAATGCCTAACAATCAGGATTCCATGCCAATCACAGCACAGGGACTGTGCCGAACGCTGCTACAGACAATATCAGAACCCTCCTCAACCACAGAGAAACTGTGGCCTTGATCCTCCTTGACCTTTCTGCCGCATTCTATACCATCTCCCATCACACCCTCATTAACAGAATGTCCAACACCGGCATACAGCAAAAAGCCCTCAAGTGTTTTGCCCCTCTCCTGACAGGCCACACACAGAGCACCTGACTGCCTCCTTACACCTCCGCACCCAACAACAGAATTGACAGCGTATCCCAAGGATGGTCCTTTAGCCCCAGCCTGTTCAACATCTACATGACCTCCCTTGGAGAACAGCCATGACTTTGGGTATTACCCCGCAATGCCATTATAACTCAGGGTTTACAACGAAAGTCGTTACAACGACTTTCGCTGGAGGGCGCTGTTGGATAGGAAATAGTTTAATTTTCTATCCAACACCTTGTCTACTGTCACCGTGGGCTGGAGTTGGAATAGAAAATTAAACTATTCCACTATCCAGCGCCCTCCAGCGAAAGTCGTTGTAACGACTTTCCTTGTAATCTCCTCATTGTAATGGCCTGCGTTGTAATGCCATACAACCCCTCCCTTGCAGGCATCATCAGATCCCATGTACTCAACATAATTTCCTATGCTGAATATTCTCAACTCATCCTCTCTCTCACCAAGGACCCCGCCAAAACCAACTTTTGCAACACCATGACCAATGTAGCCAAATGAATTAGGGACAACTGTCTCAAACTCAATTCTGACAAAACAGAAGTACTGCTCTTTGAGAAGGATAACTCCGCAAGGAACCACAGCTGGTGGCCAGCTGAACTCAGACCAACACCCACTCCAACAGACCATGCACGCAACCTGGGCATCGTCCTCGACAACCAATTAACCATGAAAACACAAGTCAACACTGTCGCCTCCTCCTGCTTCCACACTCTTCGAATGCTCTGCCGACTCTTCAGATGGCTCCCAATCACCACCAGGAAGACTGTCACACAGGCCCTCAGCACCAGCCACCTCAACTACAGAAATGCCCTCTACACTGGGATCTCCATCAAGCTTCTCAGAAGACTCCAGACCATACAGAACACCTCAGCCAGACTCATCCTGGACCCCTCCAAATGCAACACCATCCCCGCACCTCAGGAACTTCCACTGACTATCCATTCAGAAGAGATGCCAGTTCAAGATCCTCACCCACGCTTACAAAGCCCTACGTCAACAAGGACCATCCTACATCAAACATTGACTGATTTTTTTATCAGCCTGCAGGACACCTGCGTCCCACCTCACTCGTGCATCAGTCGCAGCCAAAGTGGGGGACGCTCTTCCTACATCGCTGCCACGACCTGGAACAACTTGCCCCTCCACCTCAGAACAGCACTATCCCTGGCAGACTTTGGAAATAAACTCAAGACCTGGCGCTTAGACAAAGACACAGCAACCTCAGCACCCAGATACCCCTAGGGATGACAAAACTGTGCTATACAATTGCTGATTGATTGATACAGGGGCCACCATTCAGCCTAAGGCCTATAAATGTCTGCGAGATATTTGAGTCTCAAGGGCCCTTCACCATATTCTGTAGGGGCACCCCATCATTTTAAGTCACTGAGCAGGCCTAGACTAAGCCAAGCACCATAGTGCCTGGCTCCTGTCCATACCTCGTGCAGCCTCCACCTCGCTCATACCTTGTGCAGAGGTCATACCAGACTTTATCCAGTCTCATGACTGTCTATCATACCTATACAATCACTACCACCTCTAAGCACATCCCCATAAAGGGTTTAAAATTGAATAAGTGTGTTGGCAGCCAACTTGTAATCACGTTTTGGGCTCAAACAGGAGTTTGTGTCTGATTCGAAGCTAAAGTTTATGCAGGAAAAATCCCACATCAGGAAAATTTGGAGAAAAGTGTATCTAAAAAAACTGTTCAGAAACAGTTGAAACGTAAGAACAGGTGCAAAAAACTCTGATTTCGCTTGCTGTGCCTCCCGCTGAGGAGGAAATCCCAGAAAAGGTAGGAATTCCCTCACCCAGTTAATATCATAACCTGCAGTTTTAACAGTTTATGGGTAAGGTATCACTGACGCTAAAACAGGACGTTAACAGTTAAAAGATGCAACATTGCCAACTTCAGAGAGTGTTTTGAACATTTGCAAGGCACAAAAGCAATATCAAATGTGCATAGGCATCATATGCATGGACAGATAATTAGCTACTGACTTGGAACCTAGAAATTAGCACTCTGTTTTACCCCTCCCTCCTTCGCCCCTATGAAATGTTCTATTGGGAATTGTAGAAAATCTAATATTTAGATGAAGAGTTTGACCCTCCGGCTGCGGCGAGAAATGTGCTGCCATTGTGTTTCTTCCCATAATGTGCACTGATGGTGATGAAATAAGACTGCTTGATATCACAGAATGACATAGACATACCTCAATCAGGAAAAAGCTGATGATAACTTCCTAAAAATGATGGTAGGATTGTTACTGAAAGTTTTTTTTTGTTAAATAATTTTTATTTAGAAAAAAAAAACAGAAATACAAATAACTAGCACGTTCAAGTAGCAAAGTAAGTATACAATTTGCAATGAGTACATATGTAAAACGGTGAAATTAAGAAGAAGATAGCAAAAGATTACATAAACTTGTGCAAAATGGTAATAATAAAATTGCTAACGGCAAGAAACGTGAACAGTGAAAAGATTAGTTAGAACATATCTGTGTAAAGAACTAGAATATAAGAAACTACAATAAAACATTTTATTATAAAAAGGGGAAAGAATAAGAAAAATAGGGGGAGAAAATAGAGAAAGACAAGAAAAGAAAAAGAAGAAAAGAGAAAGGAATAGGGCAGAGGAAATTCTGGAAGAGGCTTGCTTGAAGATAAATAAGTAGTAAACGGTAACCATAGTAAATCAAACTTGATGTGTAAGTGAGTTGAAACATAACAAACTGAAGCAATTATTTGTTCATCACAAATTAAATTCCACCAATGTAAGTAGGATAACTTTGAATTGTCTTTCCAGCAAGTTAATATAACCTTAAAAGCGACAGCAATAAACAAGTCAAGTCAAATAGATTTAGAGGGAACATTGTCAAAATCTGGAGACATAGGGGCCCATTAGGAAGTCGGGCGGATTGCCCCCGCCAGGCTGGCGGTAGCCACCGTCGGCCTGGCGGGGGCAATCCGCCCGACATCCTGTCCTGAATTCCCCCCCACCATATTAGAATGGCTGGGGGACCGCGGCGGATGAAAAGATCGTCTGTCGCTTTTCCACCCCAGTCGCCTTGCGGCCGGGGTGGAAAAGGATTAATATTGTGGCGGTGTCTAATAGACACCGCCAGCCATATTAGGATGGCCCAAATCGGATGCCTTTCCGTGGTGGCATGCAGTCTTATCTCTGGGGGTCCCCTGTGGGCCCCCAGAGTGAAGGAGAGGTGGGGGTGCACACGGGGTACCTGTGGTACCCCCTTCATTTGCATAAACAAAGCGGCAGGCACCACGTGGTGCCTGCCGCTTTGTTTATGCAAATGCTGTAATGCATTTTTAGCATTGTGGCGGGCGGTGCTGAGAGCACCGCCCGCCACAATTCTAAAAAAGCAGGATGTGCCCGCCACTGTGGCGGGCACATCTTAATACCCCCCACGGGACCCCCGACCTTATGGAGGGCGGTCCCATTCAAAGTCCGCCCGTCATCCTAATAGGCCCCTTAGTGCCTAAAAATATATTATGTATATTAAAGGGAAGATTATATGAAAAAATCAGCAAACATTTTGACCAAATATTTTTCCAAAAAGCATAAACCTTAGGACAATAGTAGAGTAAATGTATTAACAAACCTTCAGCATTAAGACATGACCAACACAAAGACGAAACTGATTGGTTGAATTTGTGTAGAAGAGAAGGAGTAATAACAACTCTATTGTAAATAAAAAGAGAGATTGTGTTATGTTTGCAGCTTTGGAGGTTTTAAATAGTTTCTGCCATAATTTGTCCCAATGAGAAATAGACAATGTTTGAGATAAATCTTGTTCCCATTCAAGTTCAACATTAGGCTTATTGCGAGGACATGGTACAATAGATAATGTTTTATATAGGAATGAGTCACTAGGTATAATGTTAGAAGAAACATCATATAGAGGAGTGTCAGGTGAAAATGAGAGTGGGAAAGGTTGAGAAGCGAACTAATGTAGACAATTCTGAAGAGTTGTAACTAGAGCATTATATGGATGAATACATAAATCAGGTATATTAAAATTCTCTTTCGATTGATGGAAAGGTAGAATCAAATCATTTGCAAACATTTGATAAACATAAAAAATGCCCTTTTCTTTCAAATTTTTGTAATAAAAAGATTTGTGACGAAATTTACTGTGTCTATTAAACCATAGAGAGGAAGCAAGGAAAGCTTGATATTTGTCAAAAGGTTTAAAGAAAAGTGTGTGTAATAGGTGGTGAAAATATTTCAAAATTGGATATTGAGAAAGAAAAGAGCAATTGGTCATAAATATCACATCCTGAAAAGAAAAATCATTTAACAAAGAACTTTCAACATAAAACCAATAAAGGTTTCAATAAATTTTGATAATCTTTAGACAAAGCATTAAATTGGTGAATCAAAAATGCATGATGATACAGTTTAAAATCAGGAAATCTAACAACCCCTTCAGATTTGGGACGAGATAACTTAGATAGTGCAATGCGAGCATGTTTATTGTTCCAAAGAAACTTAAGGGCCCATTAGTATGTCGGGTGGATTGCCCCCACCAGGCTGGCGGTGGCTACCGCCAGCCTGGTGGGGGCAATCCGCCCGACATCCGCATTGGAATTCCGTCTGCCATATTAGTATGACGGGGGGACCTCGGCGGACGGAAATACCGTCCGCCGCTTTTCCGCCCCGATCGCCTTGCGGCCGGGGCAGAAAAGGATTAATATGGTAGCGGTGTCTTTCAGACACCGCCAGCCATATTACAATGAGCTTCTTGTTATGCCACCACGGAAAGGCATGCGGTCTCCACTCTGGGGACCCCCTGCGCCCCCAGAGTACATTTTTGGGGGACACCATGTAAAGTTAGTAGAATCAAACATATGTTAATAATACGAAGCATTTAAAGACAAAATCTCTGTTTTGGAGAAATTTAGTTGTATCCGAAAACTTGAGAAAATGATGACATTTCTTGTAAAAAAGGAGGTAAAGAGGAAACATGTAAATAGGAATATCGTCTGCATATGCAGATAATTTAATGTGAGGGGATTTTAGTTTAAAGCCAGAAATCTTAGAATTATTTCTGAGTCGTTGAAGGAAGGGTTCCAGACATAACAAAAAGAGGGATCACTGAAATAATATCGATGACACAAATATAGAACTACCATAATATCGAGGAAAAAATATAGAATGCAAAAATATTGAATTCCTATCTCCAAACAGGTAAGTATGAAAATATCAAATCAAAAATATCGTTGTAAAAAATATAGGTAGTCAAAATATCGAATTTTTTAAAATGCTTAAAGTAATTAAAAAATAATGAAATAATAAATATAATTAACTTAAACATACTTAAAATACTTAAATAACCTTAAAATGAATAAATAATATTGTAAGTTAAAGAAACCATACAATTTGATTTGTTAATATATATATATAAACATAATATTAATAAAAAATATATAATATTTTTACCGTAGTAGAGAAAGCGTTGGATAGCGTAGGGGTAAAAATTACTATTCCCACTCCAGTGAGTGCAACAGTAGGGAAAGCGTTGGATAGCGTAGGGGTAAAAATTACTATTCCCACTCCAGAGAGTGCAACAGTAGGGAAAGGGCTGTATAGTGGGAGGGTAAAAATTACTATTCCCACTCCAGTGAGTGCAACAGTAGGGAAAGCGTTGGATAGCGTAGTGGTAAAAATTACTATTCCCACTCCAGAGAGTGCAACAGTAGGGAAAGCGTTGGATAGCGTAGGGGTAAAAATTACTATTCCCACTCCAGAGAGTGCAACAGTAGGGAAAGCGTTGGATAGCGTGGGGGTAAAAATTACTATTCCCACTCCAGAGAGTGCAACAGTAGGGAAAGCGTTAGATAGCGTAGGGGTAAAAATTACTGTTCCCACTCCAGAGAGTGCAACAGTAGGGAAAGCGTTGGATAGCGTAGGGGTAAAAATTACTATTCCCACTCCAGTGAGTGCAACAGTAGAGAAAGCGTTGGATAGTGTAGGAGTAAAAATTACTATTCCCACTCCAGAGAGTGCAACAGTAGGGAAAGCGTTGGATAGTGTAGGGGTAAAAAATACTCTTCCCACTCCAGTGAGTGCAACAGTAGGGAAAGTAAATACTTCATATATTAATTCAAATAAATTAAATATTAATACCAATTACAAATTAATAAAAAAAAATACCAATTTAATATAATATAATATAATATTTATTCAATTAAAAAACAAATAAAGATTATTTATTAAAAATCATTACCTATTAATACAAATTAATTACCAATTAACAATTAATTGATTAGCAATTGAAAAATAATTAACAATTAATTAAAAATAAATACCAATAAATAAATTAAAACATTTAATCAATTATAATTAAATTTACTTCCCAAACTATTCCCCTATAAACCCACAACCCGCTACAGAAAATAAATTAATAAAATTAACATAATGATCAATTAAGCAATTAATAAAAATTAATGACTAATTATAATTTAATTAATTACCAATTAAAAATTAACAATTAATTCAAGATAAATACCAATAAATAAATTAAAACCTTTAATCAATTATAATTAAATTACTTCCAACCCTATTCCCCTATAAAACCACAACCCGCTACAGAAAATAAATTAATAAAATTAACATAATTATCAATTAATAAATTAAGTAAAATTAATGACCAAATATAATTTAATTAATTACCAATTAAAAATTAATGAACAATTAAATCCAGATAAATACCAATAAATAAATTAAAACATTTAAATAATTATAATTAAATTACTTCTAACCCTATTCCCCTATAAACCCGCTACAGAATTAAATTACGCAAAAATTAAATACCATAAAATTCATTACTTAAAATAATTTATAAAATATAAACTAACATAAAACACTTTAAAAAATTCGATATTATTAAAAAATTGATATATTTAATACCTATATTATATACTTCGATATTTTGACTTTCTATATTTATGTAAATCGATATTAACTTACTTACCTCAATCGATATTTTTGTTGTCTATATTCTGTCCATTCGATATTTTGTCAATTAAATTCGATATTTTTGTTGTCTATATTCTGTCCATTTGATATTTTGTCCATTCTATATTTTTAATTCGATATTACTGCAATTCTTTATTTTTAACTCAATATTTTGACTGTATACCCAAAAAGAGTAATGGGGAAAGGGGGCAACCTTGGCGAGTACCCCTTTGCAGACAAAAATAAGGGGAAAAGAGACCATTAACAAATACACATGTTTTCGGATCTGTATATAGCAGTTTAACATATGAAATAAACTTAGGACCAAAACCAAACCATTGTAAAGTATGAATCATAAAATCCCAATTAATCCGATCAAAAGCTTTTTCAGCATTAAAGATAGAGCTGCTAATGGAGAGGGATATTTTTTGCTGGGAGTGAGAATATTAGAAAACATTCTTGCATTATCAGAGGCTAAACGACCTTTGAAAAAAACAGTTTGATCTGGATTATAGGGGTAGGAATAACATTTTCCAATCGGGTGGCTAAAACCTTAGCAAAAATGTTACAATCATAGTTGATTAATGATATAGGACGAAAGTTCTTACAAAAGTAAGGGTCTTTATTTGGTTTGGGAATAACAATAATAAGGGCTTCTAAAAAAGAGCCAGAAGCCTTCGAATCAGATAGGAATGAATTAAAAAGTTCCAGTAATTTAGGAGCAAAAGTAGAATACAAAGCCGAAAATAATTCCACTGAAAACCTATATGGACCAGGGGCTTTGGATTTTTTTAGGGACTTGAGAGCATCAGCGATTTCCTGGAGAGAGATATCTTCCTCAAGAGAGGTAATAATATCAGGGGTGGAAGCAGGTTTGGGAATATTTTGGAAAAAAGATGTAAAGTTTCCCTCAGCTGGGTTAGTGGTTTCTGTGTATAAGTTATTATAATATGATTGAAAAGTAACAATAATGGCAGAATCAGAAGGAGGAGTTGATTGTTTTTTTCTGAATGGATAGGGCCAATATTTTTGCTTTATGATTTAATTTTTAAATAATTTGCCACGATTCTCCCAGCTTTGTTTTGGCCTCCATGATATTTGGATTTGATCTTGAGGAGGACGTTACAGGCATCTACTGTGGCGATTTTGTGCAAAGTGGATTTGGCTTTAATTAAATCTTGTAATGAGGATTTATAAGAGAAGTATTTATGTTCCAGATTTTTGATTAGACTTTGGGGCCGATTAGGATGACGGGGGGACTTTGTCCGCCCGTCATCCCGTCGTGTGGAGGGACCGCCCGCCATAAGGGCGGGGGTCCCATGGGGTGTATTAGGCATCCTACATTTTTAACATTGTGGCGGGCGGTGCACTCAGCACCGCCCGCCACAATGCTAAAAATGCTTGTGCGCATTTGCATACACAAAGCGGCAGGCACCGCGCGGTACCTGCCGCTTTGTGTATGCAAATGCTGGGGGGTACCACAGGTACCCCCCGTGTGCACCCCCCACCCCCCACCTCGCCTTCACTCCGGGGGCCCGCAGGAGCCCCTGAAGTGAAGACCGCCTGCCTTTCTGTGGCCGCCACGGAAAGGCATCAGATTGGGCCCATCATAATATGGCCACCATATTAAACCTTTTCCGCCCTGCCGCAAGGCGACCGGGGCAGAAAAGCGGTGGGCGGTCTTTCCGTCCGCCGCGGATCCCCCAGCCATCCTAATGTGGCAGGGGGGTCATTTCAGTGCGGATGGCAGGCGGATTGCCCCCGCCAGGCCGGCGGTGGCTACCGCCAGCCTGGCGGGGGCAATCCGCCCGCCATCCTAATGGGCCCCTTAGTGTTTCTTTATATTCCTTACTCAACAATTTTTTCGGCAATGGTAAAGACTCTAAATGATGCTTTAAAAGCATCCCGGTTATTATGTATTGAGGTATCTAAGGAGTTGTTAATTTTAAAAAATTCCTTAATAAAGGTGGTTGCTTCTGAAATAAAGGTATGGTCAGATAAAAGGTAATTATTAAACTGCCAGCGACCTTGTTTGAGTGGTGTTAGGGATGTATCAATATATGTGGAACCAGGG
This sequence comes from Lissotriton vulgaris, assembly GCF_964263255.1. Taxonomy (NCBI): domain Eukaryota; kingdom Metazoa; phylum Chordata; class Amphibia; order Caudata; family Salamandridae; genus Lissotriton; species Lissotriton vulgaris. Next base: position 235,544 of record NW_028249573.1, on the reverse strand, counting down.
GCATGGTCTGAAAAAAAATAGAACCAATTTCAGATGATTGGAGACAAGGTAATAGTGATTTGGAAATTAAAATATAATCAATACGAGACCTTGTGTGGTGAACAGGAGAGAAAATGGTAAATTCAGAGGCATCAGGATTACATGTTTTCCAAGAATCAAATAAAGGACGAGAGGAAATAGCTGACTGGAATGATTTGTGGGTCTTATCAGGTTTAAATTTATAATTTGAAATCCTGTCAGAGAAATGATCTGACCAATTATTAAAATTGCCACGAATCATCACATTAGGGTTAAAGATAGACATCAATTTCATTTTTAAAGTATGCCAAAAATCTTGGTCTGGTTTCACCGGACCATAAACATTGAAAAAAGTAATTTGCGTTTTGTAGCATCAACCATCACCCATCGACCATTAGAATCACATTCTGATGACACTATTTGAGCATGAATAGACTTGTGAAACAATATATCAACACCACCATGACAATCAATAGCTGGTGGAAAAACAATATTATTAACCCAATGGCGTTTGAGTTTTAAAGATTCAACATCATTACAGTGTGTTTCCTGCAAAAAAAGTAACTTGAGCATTAAGTTTAGCCAAATGAGACAAATCCTTGTGACGTTTGACAGGATGACCTAGACCGCGTACATTCCAGGAGACGACATTAACCATGTAGTTGGATTAGGGAATATGGAAGGAAACAGGAACATGAGACTGCATATTCAACATAAATGAAACTGTTGGACCAATCAAAAAGACAAGAAAGACACCAATTATTATTCTGTGATGAAAAGAGAACATTACAAAGGACAAGAAAGGAGGAGAAGGACAGGGAGATAGAAGAAGAAAGTAAATAGACAAATCAAGGAGGAAAATCCAGACCTGAAGAAAGAGAGAAACACAAGTTTAGAGAAGCATGGTGACAGCGAAGAACACAGACACCCATAAGAGAAAACGATCAAAAGAAGAACCTCAGAAAGAAAAGAGATAACCAGCACTTAGAAAATATTATTCAAATCAAACATTTGAAAACAGATTAACAATCCTGAAAAAGGAAAATAAGTTAGTCATTAGTCTCCATACTGCGAGAGGAGATGGTATTGAGAAAGAGTTTAAGTTTATCAGGATCATCAAAAGATCTTGACCGACCATCATGTGTGATTTTGCAGAGGCACGGGTGGAGAATTCCGAATTGGATGTTCAGTTGTCTCATTTGAGGGTGGAGAGCAAGAAACTCTTTGTGACGAGCATTTTTTGCATTAGAAACATCATGTGAAATAAAAATGTTATGACCTGACCAGGTAAGACGACGTTTTAGTCTCAATGCCCTCAAGACGTGCATCAGTTCAGTAAACTCCAGAAAAAGCATTATGATCCCACGTGGTTTATTTGACATAGGATTTAAACGACCCAGACGATGTGCTCTCTGAATATTTAGAGGAGATGGTAAGGGTTGCAATCTGTTTTAATTTTTCATTAGTAGTGGACATAAATGGTTGGAGACCACAAACTTCGTCTAGTATAGAGTCCAAACCAGGATTCTGTGAGGAGAGGATAGGTGAAGGTGGGTCACTTTTATGCCTTTTAGGTTTTGTACCAGTGGAGGAGGATCTAACTGAATGAAGGTCGTTGGCCATAGCTGAATACTGAGAAAAAACAGTGGTAGTTTGAGGCCGATATTGAGAAAAGTCAGAATTGCATATAAAATCACTTCTTATAGTGATGAAGAGTAAGATAATTACAAAATTACCACAAATAACAGCACTTTAGGCCTTCAAATAACCATTAGTGCAAAATATACTATGATTATGCAGAGGTACAGTCAAAAATACTTTGAGAGAACAGACCCACACAGTCACCATAGAAAAGACCACAAAGTGGTGTAAAAATGACCCTGAGATGAAATAATTAAGAGTCAAAGCATGAACTAGGCAAATAAAGCATGCATAATGGCATGAAAGCCCACGCTATCACCTTTGTGAGGAAAAGAGCCCTCATTAAGGATACAGTTGGCAAGAGAAACTGGTGAAAAATGCCATAGTAACATCAATGTTAATGCACAGGCAAAGTTCCAGGAGAAAAGGATCCCAACTCTGATGATATAAGTTGAGCAGGCTGCAGCAGAAGTCACATTAGGGCACTGAGTAGAACAAGCGTGAGCGCTGTGGTATAAAATGGCGGCCGCTCGCATTACGCTGAGGAGAAATTGCCGCAATGCATAACTCAGCGCAGGGATGAAGGAACGTCCGCCAAGACACTCCTGGAGACTCACCCCGCCTTCACATAGCCGCAGGCACCGCAGAAGGGATAAAATGTGGTCAAAAGAGGCTCTGAAATCGGCGAAGAGTTCCGCGTCGTAACGGAGCTCACTCGGGATCCGCCATGTTGCTTCAGCGGTCAAGCCACGCCCCCCTTATTACTGAAAGTTAGTTCACATTTATGGATACTGAAACCTAAGTTTTTTGGTGCTCGCATGCATCCTGGTTGTGTTTACGTTAGTACCCCAGCAACGCCAGGGGTGGGTGAAATCTAGCATGGGTTAATGCAACTCTCAAAAAGCGGGCCAGACAATCTTCAAATTGTGGTTTGTTTGATAGGAAGGTAACTTCATCAAATAATTTTTGGATCCTTGGTCACCTTTTGAATCTTTTCTGCAGCATATGCAGAGTTTTGTTGGGACCACTGTTTTGCTTACTGTTACTGTTTTAAAAGTAAATATGTAGCAGGATTGCTGTTTAGTAGAGATCAAAAGCCCCTATTAATGAGGACTTTGGGATCCACAACTTGCATGTCATTTCTGTATGAAAGAACTGAAACTTGCAAGAGATCACAAATTGCACTCCTCCTTTCCCCTGCACCTACATGAATATGGCATTTCATGAAGCTCTTTTAATGGGATCATGAAGAAAAATATAGGGCCTGATTCTGAGTTTGGCAGTGTGGAAGTGGGCCGTCATGCCACCGGCCCACTCCTGCAGTATCAAACTCAACCGTCTGCCGCCTGCCAGATTGTAAGTTTCCTTGTAGTCTGTCGGACAGTCCTTTGGCATTCCCACAGCAGTGCCTTGCAAGAACTGGGCCTGAATGCACACAGGGTGGGCGCACTATGTGCCCCCTGCATGCATCCCATGGCCATGAGGCACTAAGGGGCCCTGCAGGTCCCCCTTTGATTCCTCACTGCCACCGTACGAAATGTGGTCTCACTGCCGTTGTCAGGGTCACAGTGCGGACACTTGTGGTATGCTTGGCGGTGCTACAGCAGCACCGCCAAACATATTGCTGCCTCAAGACCACTGCCCCAGCACAGGGTACTGCGGATCCCTGGTGGCTGCAGCTGTCCACTCACAGTCTGACCACCATGCACGTAATATGTCGGTCAGACCACTGGTGCAGCGGTTCCCGAACTGCACCTAGGGTTCGGGGATCCAATGGATCACGGAACTCGTAATCAGGCCCTAAGTCATGCCATTCTCAGGTTTGGAAAGAAGTAGAAGCTTGGGTGCTTGAGGTAATAGAAATTTTCAGGTAGCTAATGTGTCCCCCACTCGCACCCTATCCATGCACCCATGTTCTGTGTATGTCATGTAATTCATTTTCCGTGCCTGCCCCGAAGACGCATATGCATTTGCGTCCAACGTTAACATGTCAGTTATACATTCCTTCAAGAAAATCATGTTAATTAGGCTTCTAGGCCTATGGTGCCAACGTCTTTGCATGGTACACTTTTGAATAAAGCACACGTTTTCTCCATGTTTTCTGGCTCAGTCGAGCCAGGCCCTTAAAATGAGGCTCAGAGTCTATTCAGTTTTCCTCTGTCTCTGAAAGCTACAGTTTAGTTATGGTATGCATCCCTGACCTCTATCCTACATCCTGCCCAGCGAAGCGGTGCCCGGCTCGGCCTGGCCTGCCTGCCAAGACGGTATTTTGCCTACAAGTTATCTGCTCAGCCTCTGCGAAAACACATTCCAGTCTAGTGAAATAGGTAAACATATTCCCAGCTGCAGAGCAAAGGGTTTTGCCTTCCTGTCTCCATGCAAGTAATTTATTGCACCCGTTACCATGGTAGGCCCATGGCCCCCGTACTTTGCATGAAGATCCATATGCACGCACTAGCATTCAGTATTGAACGGCCTCTGCCCAAGAAACCTTTCACTTCAGACAACACATCTCCAGACACCCGATACCAGATATGCTATAGGTGCAGGTCGTTCTGACATCCCAGATATTAAGTCTACTCTACTAGTGCTAAAGTCAAGCCCCCAGCCCTCCCCAGTTACACGTCATGCTCAGTTGCACGCGCATACGTGCTAAAGGTTTCTGCTGATCCTACAGTATTCCTCTATACATTCACCCACTTATGACACTTCTGTGACGTTTCCAGAACACACCTCCGTGTACACCTCCAGACACGCCTTCTTTCACGCCTATGTGTTCTTATCACACTCTCTTTCACCTGTTACGCCTACTGTATTCATTTCAATTATACCGTTTTACTATATATATTGTGTGATGTTGATATAACGTTGACATTGAGGACATTTAGGTCTTTTGACATGTTATTCCCCTCCTGATCCTTAGTGGTGACGGTACTTGATGTCCAGTGGCTCGAGCTACTTAATTAAAGCCCGTATGACTCAGATACCACGGACTCTGCCTCTTATTTTATTGAGCTATCCTTATTGTCATTTAATGTATAGAAAAATAGTTTGGTAAATTATTATTTACCACATAATCTGGCGCCCGAATAGGGACCCCTCCCCTTCCCCACTCGCCGGCGATGTAACGCAGGCCCCTGACCCCTTCTACAGCCGTGACGGAATCCTGTGCACACCTGCGGGTTTTCCTGCTATCTCCCTCAGGCCCACGGAGGAGACGGAGACTGCGATCCGGCATCCAGACGAGGCGGTGAGGAATGCGGAGGATCCCGACCAGAGCCCAAGCCGAGAGAGCAAGGTCCGAGGTATCTGGAGGCCCACCTGTTCCGAAGCGCATGAGTAGGCGTAGTAGCAGTTGACGCCGTACCAGTTCAGTCCAGTCCAGTGTCGAGTTTCCGAGGCCTTCAGTTTCTGCTTCCCGGTGAGTACCGTTGTTGGGACCGCATCTAGACAGGTTCATTAGTTTGTGCCCGGTCAAGACGGGTCTGGGTACACAGACCTGGTCCAGACGTGTTCACTTAGGTGAATACGGTATGACATGTCTCTTTATGGGACCGGTATGTCTGTACTGTTCTAGCAGTGCATCTAGTAATTCAGTATTCTAGTATTGTTCTCCGAGATTTTCAGAATTGTTTTTCTATGTACCAGGTATTGTAAATGTTATAATGTATTTTATGTCGTGGTATGAATGATTGTTTGCCATTCATTACTGTGTTTATTGTGTTCACGTTCAAGTCAGTTCAAACATGCCGCTGTTCTCGAAATTACGTCAGTTAGGAACCAGGAAAGGGATACTCGAAGAAGCAGTTCCTGTCCCGCCTAGGGACACTCCTGGTCATTTTATGTACCAGAAGCATGGCTTAGATGCCATATTATTCTTAGACTTATGGGTTGAGTACACCAAGGATCTGGAAGAAAAGTTTAGATGGCCTGTCTCAGGGACATGGGATGCTGAATGCATCATGAGAGTAGAAGAAGCATTATGGAAAAAGAAAGCCAGACAATCCCAGAAAGATGCCATAGAATTATGGCGTAAAGAAGCGCATAGAAGAACGGAGAAAGAAATCAGGAAAGCAGAGAATAGCAGACAAGAATCAGAAAAAGCCAAAGAAAGAGAGTTATCAGAAGAAGGTGAACGAATAAAAGCAGAACAATTAGACAGACAAAGAAATGCCCTTATTACAGGCTTATATCCAGTCCTTGCCGAGGGCCTGCCTAAGGCGACCCTGGAAGTGCCATGTATATTACCGTCACATTTAGTCCCGACTCAACCCCGACATACAAAGACCGCAGCTGAAATTTTCCTTTCTTCCTATTTAGATGATGTTGCCCCTGAGTATACCAATGCACGCGTACCACCTGTTAATAATAACCTCCAGCCTATCCAACCTGTTCAAGACTCGATCCCCCCAATTGTCACTTCTCCCATTGTCTCTCCTGCCACTGGTCCTGGTAATCCTTTGTCTACCCCTGCAACCCAGAGTCTGCCTACATTACCTATGCCTACTTTAGCAGCTACGACATCAGTAGCGACAGCACAGCCAGTTGACGGTCACGCTTCAGCTTCGGGAGGCGCAGTAGGAGGCCTCCCTATCACCCCACCTCAAGTAAAACGCATAACACTTAGAGAAGCAGCTTTGCAACGCACACCAAAAGTAGTCACATACGCAGCCCTTAAACAGTACCTTACTGATTGCAGATACGATCCAATACCTGGTGAAGACCAGATGATACTATATTCAATACGTTTACGACGGGTCACGGACTATTTGACCATTTTCCCAGATATGCAAACACATTTAGATAACATATATCATTTTATCAGAACGGGGGAAAGACCAGAAAGTATTCACGAGGCCATGGCACACAATAAAGTGGAGACGCAAAATATGATCTTACAGTTTTTGATAAATTGTCTGATTAGGGAACGAGAACAGCCAGGTCAAGATAAAGAAGAGATGAAAGTCCTGATAAACTGGAGTAACAACATAGCTGATGGTAAAGATAGTAAACAAAATTGTATAGACTCCATGTACAGAAAGATTCGTAAAGTAATTCTAGACATACACAAAAGAGAGAAAGCGGCTAGGGAAGCCGAGAAAGAGGAGAATGACGTCTTAGAGGACGACAATATAGATGATGCAGAGGACCCAGATACAATAGCGTACGTAGGTAGAGTACGGCCTTTTGACAAACCCATACGTCCAGAATGCAAGAAACGTTTCCTTTCTCCCATACCAGAACAGTGTTCTCTTGAACATCAATTCCAAGCCACTGACAAAGTACTGAAACAATGAATAGGTTATAGTACACTTAACACAATGCATGCACAAGAGCTAGCCCGGTCAGCAGTACAATGGGCTGGCAATACTAGTGTGTATAAAGATGATTCTGTAGTGCAAACATTTTTGAATCTTTCCCCAGACGAACAGCGCTTAGCTGGTATGTACATGATCCAACATCTCATTACACTTTATGAGAGTCAGCATTCTGATCCAGGTCCCCTATATAATATATTGGACGAGTTACTTCTAGGTAAATGGAGAGGCCTAGGTACCGATTTAATTAATGTAATTCTAGAACAACGCCATAAATACAGAACTTTCCTGACTCCACATTTTGTTTCTGTTCCACCCCCGGTAAGGAAAGCATTTTACATGGACAGACAGAATCCCTTGCGAGAAGTCCACCCTGTTCGGACAGAGGGTGGAGAGCTTGAACGAGTATTTGTTTACACCCCCTTAACGAAAATAGAACTATTGGAAATGAAAAGATTAGTGCCTTGTCATGATAAAGATCCAGCAGGGTTTCACCGTGAACTGAAAGACATGCTCCGCATGGGAGAGTATACGTATCCCGATATCATTAAAATGTTGAAAGTACTTCTGCCTGCAGGGATTTACGAAAAACTTAAAGAAAAAGAGTGGGAGGTGGGAGAGAGTAAGATCGAATGGACAGTATTAGAAAACGAAGACAATGCACGAGTTCCAGGTACTGGCCTCGGGGAAAAAGCCAAAGCATTACCCGAGTTATTAATAAAGGTTTTGCCAAGGTTACTAACTACGAAAAAGGAAGACTGGGATGCAATATCAGCCTGCAAACAAAAACAAGACGAAGACACTAGTGATTTTTATTCCAGATTTGAGAAATGTTTTATTATTAATAGCGGCCTGAAGACAAGTAGTGAATCTTATCCACATCTTTTTGTGACTAAATTAGTCGAGAATTCCTTACCACAAGTCAAAAATAGAGTACTGAAGGTTGAGAGTACATGGCAAGCTAATAGTCCTTCCCAAATGTTACAAATGTTACAGTACCACCAGAACCGAATCAGAGAAGAACGAGATCATGAACAGAAACGGATTAAAGACACAAAAATGAAAGTACTTCTTTGCTCAGTCAGTCCCAGCTGACGGTCAGAAAAGGCATACGGCACAGTCAGGTCATCCTACAGCTCCTGTTAAAGGGAATTGCAATTATTGTAAACAGCCAGGTCACTATATAAACGAATGTGCCGTTTTGCAACATAATATTGCCACCGGCAAAACCAAAGAAAGACCGCGTCCACCTAGACAGGATTACATTTCGCAGAATACGCAACCTCCACAGAATGCACAACAGACAGTAGCTGTACCCCAACCTCAACCTATTGCGGCTACACAACAAGTCACACAGCAAATGTACCAGTATGCTCAGTCAGACTACCCAGATTATCAGCAGTATTCATGAAACAGCCTAGAGAGGGAGGTTGGCTTGTCTCTTATTGAGGTTCCTGTAGATCAAGAGGGTCCCTATGTACATAGTCAGGTATTAGGGAAAGACAGAAAATTTTTGATTGACACAGGGGCGAGCAGAACTACCATTAGTCATGACGAGGTTCCCGGGGCTCCACTCTCAGGCTCACAGAATGTTTCCTTGGGATTCTCAGGAAAGCCTATTGTTAACGAAGTGTCAAAACCAGTTCCTCTAGAAGTTGGTCCATTATCTCGTACTACAGACTTGTTACTTACGAAATCATGTCCAGAAAACTTGCTTGGTATAAAAACATTGAAAGCACTAGGAGCTGTAATTTGTTGTTCTCCGGAAGGAGTAAGATTATTTTTACGTGATTTTAAAGGACAATATGTGTTGATAGATTTTGATTCACGATTACAGAATGTACCACAGCATTTATGGGCACAAGGTCCAACTGATGTAGGTTGTATGCACATTACACCATATCGTGTTACACTTAAGCAAGGAGTTGTACTGCCACGAATCCGCCAATACAAATTGCCACCTGAGGCTGTAGCAGCCTTACTGAAAATTGTTGACGAACTTATTGCCCAAGGAGTAGTTATAGAAACTGACTCCAATGTATGCAATTCTCCTATCATCCCGATCCTCAAACGAACTGATCCTAATGCACCACCAGTCTACCGATTGGTGATCGATCTTCGAGAATTAAATAAATGCCTCATTCCCCAGTACCCAGTGGTCCCAGACATCTCATCTTTATTGACTGCCATTGATTCCGAAGCAGCGTTCTTTACTGTTATAGACCTCAAGAATGCTTTCTTTAGTGTCCCCATTCATCCGGAAAGCCAGTATCTTTTCGGTTTCTGTTTAAATGGCCGAAGCTTCAAATTTGCACGTGCACCTCAAGGGTTCACAGAAAGTCCCAGTATTTACAGTCAAGCTCTGAAACGACAACTAGACAGTATTCACATGCCTGATGACACTGCCCTACTCCAATATTTTGACGATCTGTTAATCACAGCACGGACCGAACGTGACTGCGAGCGCGCGTCACTGACTGTCTTGTGTTTTCTGGCCGAAAAGGGGCATAAAGTGTCCCCTTCGAAGCTACAATTCTGTGCCCAGCAAGTGGTGTACCTTGGGCACTTGCTGTCCAAGTGGGGGAGACAGTTGACACCAGACCGCATTCAGTTAATTGCATATCTGCCACAACCCAGGACACAAAAGGAAGTACGAGCCTTCATTGGCCTCACTTCTTACTGCTGACAATGGATTCCCCAGTATGCATATCTAGCCAAACCACTCATACAGTTGACAACACAGGAGGCAGCGACTTCGACTGTCCTCCCTTGGACTCAGGAACATACACAAGCATTTGATGAATTGAAGAAAGCTCTATGTCAAGCACCTGTTTTAGCGACACCATGTTACAGTAAACATTTTACACTTTTTGTCACTGAACGCGATGGCACAGCATTATCTATCCTCACACAAGAACACGCAGGAAAACACAAGCCTTGCGCTTATTTGTCTAGTACATTGGATCCAGTGGCCCAGGCTCTGCCTGCGTGCCTAAAATCAGTTGCAGCAACAGCTCTAGCAATCAGACAAAGCGACTCAATTGTGTTAGGTCATCCCCTGACAGTACAGGTTCCACACTCTGTGGAAGTCCTTTTAAACAGGACACAGACTCAGCACTTGACCATAGCACGACTGACAGGATATGAACTGACATTGTTTCAGCCACACATAGAGATCAGACGTTGTAACATTTTAAACCCTGCAACACTGTTACCCTCGAGTACGACAATCCCTACGCCACATGACTGTGTGGAAGTCATTAACACAATTACAAAACCTAGACAAGACTTGACAGACATAGCCCTACCCGACCCAGACCTGACATTTTATGTGGATGGTTCATGCATGAGAACAAGCACAGGAGAGTTAGTGGCCGCATATGCAGTAACCACTGAAACTGAAGTCATAGAAACACATCGTATTGACACCTTGTCTGCCCAAGCAGCAGAACTTGTCGCTCTGACCCAAGCCTGCATCCGAGCCAAGAACCTGAAAGTAAACATATATACAGATTCACAGTATGCATTCGGAGTTGTTCACGACTTCGGTGTTCTTTGGCAAGAGAGAGGATTTTTAACTTCTCACGGCGCCAAGATACAGCATGGTCCCCTCATTCAAGCCCTGTTAGATGCAATACACTTGCCAAAAGCCATTGCCATCATGAAGTGCAAAGCACATACTAAAGTCACTGACATTATTTCCCAGGGTAACGACCTGGCAGATCGAACAGCCAAGCATACAGCTCAGACTCATACAGACATTCCGGCTGATTCGACAAAGACTGAAGAATCATTACAGACACATTGCATGACAGTTAAAGATCCCACACAAGATGTACTCGATATACAGAAACATGCCACTCCGGACGAAATTAAGAAATGGACTGAACAAGGAGGGGTCCAGACAGACCAGGGATGGATAACGAAAGGAAAGGCTACATGGTTTCTCCCCGACTCTATGGTTCAAGTTATTATTAATACAGCACATAGTCCAGCACACTTAGGAGAAAAAGCCATGTTAGACAGCATACAACATATCTGGTTCAACAAGCATTTACGTGCAGCAGCGAAACAGAAAGTACGTACCTGTATGATCTGTTGTCAGTTCAATCCAGGCAAAGGTATTCCGATGGAACAAGGTGGATTTCATCCTCCTGACCATCCTTTTGAAGTCCTCCAGATGGATTATATCCAGATGGACAGATGCCGAGGTTTCAAGTATGTCCTCGTAGTTGTATGTGCCCTTTCCCGATGGACAGAAGCTTACCCAGTCCCAGATTACACTGCTGTAACCACTGCCAAGCAGCTGGTTCCCGAGTTCTTCCCGCGATACGGTTTGCCTTGTGTCGTGTACTCAGATAATGGACAGCCATTCTCGTCCGAACTCATGAAACAGGTATCACTCCTGTTAGGTTACAAATGGAGATTTCACTGTGTACGACACCCCGAAGCAGCAGGTCTCGTTGAGAGACACAATCAGACTCTGAAAACACGGTTAAGAAGGTCTGTGCAGAAAAAGGTGTAGATTGGATAGTAGCCCTACCGGTTGCCCTCTTTTATATGCGTATGGTAGCCCATTCTAGAACCGGACTATCTCCTTATGAGGTGGTCTTCGGCAGGCCTCCAAATATGTGGGGTACGCCTATGCCTCGCAAAATTACGGATGTTGACAGTAATATGCTCACAGATTACCTGGCCTCCTTGATGTCTGCACTACAATCTTGTCGTTCACAGGTCGCGGCTGCCTTCCCGGACAACACCCAAGTGAAACCGCATGAAATTGTTCCAGGAGACTTGGTGTTGGTCTGCAACTTTGATCGCTCAAGCCCTCTGGAGCCCAGGTGGAAGGAACCGAAACTGGTGTTGATGACCACAAGGACCGCTGTGAAGCTGGAAGGCAGGAAGGGGTGGCTCCACTGCAGCCACGTTAAGAAATTCCATGGATTGTGTCCAGAGACTGTTTTCAAGGACTGCCCCGTTTCAGACACTGACTCTAAACTCCCCCTGATAGAGAAAACTCCGCAGCAGGAGTATAAATTAAAGTTGAGGTCTAGTAAGTCAGACAGTTTAATTGTTTAAGTCCCCCTCGGGTGAAGCGGTTAGACAGGTTCCTGACATGTATAAGATAGACCCCAAGAGTGAGAGAGATAGACAGAAAGTCAAGAGAATGAAATACTGTAAAAATCTCCGAAGTCGATGCATTATCACGTTACTTCTCATGTTTTTTCTGAGTCTTACGATTATATGCATAAGTTGGATGTTACATGTTTTCTTTCCTCCTTCTGGCTCACATGTACATTCTTCTTTCAATAACACTATAGAGCACACTTTCAGTGACCTGCCACCACACGAATTGTCATATCGATTAGCACTGCGCAACAATACTTTTATCCGTATGTTACACCATTCTCACCAGGCCAGCAATGCCACGAATTGTTGGATATGTGGCCGACCCACCTTATCAGAAATACAAGGGAGTTCTGCCCCTCTTTCCCTACCCGTTTACACACAATGGTTCGTGCGGGGCATGGTTTACGTTAATGTCCTCCCTAGACAGTAAGTCCAAAGTTTCCCAAAGCGATTGGATATGGGGTAACCTGAATACAGTCATGAATAAAGCATGTTTCCCAGACACGGACGGTCTTCCCCAAAGGACAGGGACCGATCTAGAAAATGAAGTGTATGGATTAGGTAATTTTTCCCTTAACCTTATGATCTTGAATGTCCAGTCCGAGACTAATTCGGATTCACCGTTTATAGCAGTTTTACCAGTGAAAGGTGAATTATGCATTCGAAAGAATGGTTCAGTACATCTAGGACACAGTGATTGTACTACTGTGGTCGAATTCAGTGATAAAGGAAAGTCTACTTTCAAAGCATCCAGCCATTCCTATTTCATATGTGGTCAGACAGCTTATGTACGTCTGCCTTTGGATTGGGATGGAACATGTTATATTGCATTCTTACTGCCACCAGTTTTTCTAGCCCCATCCGATTACCATAGGAATTCACATCTCGTACATATCAGACATAAGAGGGAGACTACTTCCCTGATTGTCGATCAGACTGAGACAACTCTAGAGCAATATACAGATTTTAATAAAGGATTCTTTTTCTTCGTGGGTCCCGTCCAAAATAGTAAATTAATACGCAGGTTGACGAGAACGCTCAAAGCAGTAGTGAATGAGACTACTTCTGCCTTAGGAAACCTGACTGAGGAACAGTCTGCTATGAGACTTGTTGTCCTCCAAAATCGTCTTGTTCTTGACGTCATCCTGGCCGATAGGGGTGGAGCTTGTAGAGTGATCGGATCTAGTTGTTGTGTTTTTATTCCAAATAATGCACCATCCGTATACAAAGCCATAACTAGGCTCCATGAAATAGCCCATCAGATGCATCAGAATCCAGGCACCTGGACAGGGTCCGGTTGGCTCTGGAGTGTGATATCAGCCTGGGGATGGAAAGTACGGTCCTTCCTAGGATTAATACTGCTCATAGTATTTAGTTGTTGTCTCTGTCTGCAATGTGGGCCAGCGATTTGCGGCTTGTGCGCCACAGCTTGTATTCCCCGTCCAAGTTCACGTTCCCGTTCCCGAATTAAGAAAGATGAGCAAATGATGTTATATGAACAGATAGATGGTCTTATGAGAATAGATACATCCTAAGGGGTGAGGTAGGGGCCAAGGAGGGAATGAGGTAATAGAAATTTTCAGGTAGCTAATGTGTCCCCCACTCGCACCCTATCCATGCACCCATGTTCCGTGTATGTCATGTAATTCATTTTCCGTGCCTGCCCCGAAGACGCATATGCATTTGCGTCCAACGTTAACATGTCAGTTATACATTCCTTCAAGAAAATCATGTTAATTAGGCTTCTAGGCCTATGGTGCCAACGTCTTTGCATGGTACACTTTTGAATAAAGCACACGTTTTCTCCATGTTTTCTGGCTCAGTCGAGCCAGGCCCTTAAAATGAGGCTCAGAGTCTATTCAGTTTTCCTCTGTCTCTGAAAGCTACAGTTTAGTTATGGTATGCATCCCTGACCTCTATCCTACATCCTGCCCAGCGAAGCGGTGCCCGGCTCGGCCTGGCCTGCCTGCCAAGACGGTATTTTGCCTACAAGTTATCTGCTCAGCCTCTGCGAAAACACATTCCAGTCTAGTGAAATAGGTAAACATATTCCCGGCTGCAGAGCAAAGGGTTTTGCCTTCCTGTCGCCATGCAAGTAATTTATTGCACCCGTTACCATGGTAGGCCCATGGCCCCCGTACTTTGCATGAAGATCCATATGCACGCACTAGCATTCAGTATTGAACGGCCTCTGCCCAAGAAACCTTTCACTTCAGACAACACATCCTCCAGACACCCGATATCAGATATGCTATAGGTGCAGGTCGTTCTGACATCCCAGATATTAAGTCTACTCTACTAGTGCTAAAGTCAAGCCCCCAGCCCTCCCCAGTTACACGTCATGCTCAGTTGCGTGTGCATACGTGCTAAAGGTTTCTGCTGATCCTACAGTATTCCTCTATACATCCACCCACTTATGACACTTCTGTGACGTTTCCAGAACACACCTCCGTGTACGCCTCCAGACACGCCTTCTTTCACGCCTATGTGTTCTTATCACACTCTCTTTCACCTGTTACGCCTACTGTATTCATTTCAATTATACCGTTTTACTATATATATTGTGTGATGTTTATATAACGTTGACATTGAGGACATTTAGGTCTTTTGACATGTTATTCCCCTCCTGATCCTTAGTGGTGACGGTACTTGATGTCCAGTGGCTCGAGCTACTTAATTAAAGCCCGTATGACTCAGATACCACGGACTCTGCCTCTTATTTTATTGAGCTATCCTTATTGTCATTTAATGTATAGAAAAATAGTTCGGTAAATTATTATTTACCACATGCTTCTACTTTTACCCCTCTGCATGGGGACTAGTGCATATAATGCTTGTTACAGTGTTGTGCACCTGAGTCAAAATAGGAAGAGGACTCTGTTGAAGGTTGGTGAACTTTGCAGATTCTTGGAAGGCCTTAATGTGAGAAGCAATGGCACCTAGAATATGCTTGATAGGACTTTGTGGGTTGGCAGCATTTAGGGTAGATTTGTGGAGGACTCTATCTGTGGGTCTTCAGCACTAAGCAGTAGACTTGCAAGTAGCTGTTCTAACAGGTGGAAGACATGAGGAGGATAAGGACGGGAATATTGTGGGGACTGGTGGCTAGGGAGACTTCTGTGTAGAGACATGATGCACATGTGAAGCATTTGCAGGTGCTCACTGTGAGCTTCTGTGGCATCTGGGAGGGAATCACAGAGTACTCCATTTGGTAAGCTATGGCAACTGGAATGGGCTTCGGAGGCCTTCAATTAAATCGAAATGATGGCTGGTGGCATATCCAGCCTCACGTCTGTAACTTAATGTTGCCTAGCATGCTAAGTTGCAACCCAAAGAGACAGGTGTAAATGTACTCAATAATAAACAACATTTGCATCCTTGTGTTTTGAGCATTACCTCTTCTATAGATTATATATAATGTCCAAACATTTTATACATATTATCTGGCTACCTCACACCTACAGACAGATTTCCATCATGTTGCAAAAGGATCTCTAAATTATTAAAATGTTCATAAGTTGACATTTTCGGTTCACTGTTTGCCCCCATTTTCTACCTAAAGAGACAAATGGATCAGATTGTGTTCTCCATATAATTGCTTGCCAATTGTAGCACTGGAGTCAGAGATCCAACCCTACTTGTGAGACACATTTTTAAGTGTTGAGGAACCCACAGCAGAGCCTTTAACAGAAGATATTTTTGGAAATATTGATATATTAACTTGATTTAATGTAGTCTGTCTAAGAATAAACATATTTTCTGCTGTATTTAATAGTGATGATTGCACTTCAGTCACTATGTTAGCTCGTGGGATGAATGCTAGAAAATGGACCATTTGCCAAGCCATCTGATGTGTGAAGTTTTCCCAAACTGTACCCTACTTTATCTAGTGGAGTATCTGTATGTAAGAAGAAATTAAATTATTATTTGGGATGAGTGACTACTCATCTTAAGGAACAATCACAGCTCTTTTGAGGGTGAACCCACAAAGTCACTAAATTAACCTGAGCCTAGTCCCCGAGAGCTATGGCACAGAGCAGACAGGCTCAACTTACAGCAATGTGTAAAACATGTATGCAGTACCAAAACAATAATACATTCAAAATACAAAACAATAAAAAATCCCAAACCAAATATAAGAAATAGATATAGAAGCTGGCTCTCAATATGATATATCCAAATGAGATTTAACGTGTAAAGGGTCCAGCGGTTCACTTATGAGTGTGCAGGATCCTGCTATAGCAATCCCAAAGGGCTCTGTTAGGGGGTAGTGCGGTCGATCAACCTTAGGCTTAATGCAGAGAAGTTCAAGACATCTGAAAATACACATATTGGTCCATAAATTAGGCACACGACTCAAGAAGGAGATCCACACCAATATATAAAAGTAGCAAGGTTCTTCATACATGTTTAGGCCTTGGAAGAAAATCTTTCAGGTAAGTATGTTTTTAATTATGAATTCTTTTAAGTTAAAAAAGTCGACAGTGCAATTTCTGAGTTCTGCAAAGTTAAGCTGTTTGAGGAAAATCATAGTGAGGCCTTTGCCTGCAGAAGTCCAAAGTGTGGATTGCGCCTCTCTGTCGCCTAGGAGATTCTGAACCGAGAAGCAGCTCCCCAAACCCCACCTCCAGGCCAGCAGACGATTGGCTATTCAGCTTCCAGGCAACTCTGAGTCCGACCCTCACAATTGCCCCAGCCCCTTAAGGCTTTGTGGAGTGCACCCCAAATCATTCTCTTCCATCTTGTGAGTTTCAGCCTTCCTGTGCCCCAGATTGCAGTGAGCAGAGTCCAGGAAGTGGTAAGGAGACAGACTAGTGCTGTCTCTTACCCCAAACAAAAGTTGTTAAAAAAAGATTTTTCCTTTCTGTGATTACTGTCCTTGCCTGTTTAAAATTGTAGTTTTAACCTGCCTGTGATTGCATGTTTTATCACCTGTTTTGTGTTTTAAACTTGTGGTTTTCCCTGCCCATGATTGCTTCAATTTAACGTGTTGAATTGTGGGATTTGCAGTCCAAACTCTGTAGTTTATCCCTCTCATTCCTGTTGAAATTCAGTTTTCCCTTCACATTTCTCCTCTGCTCTGTGCTAAGACCTGTATGTTGAAACAGTGTACCCCCAGCCACCATTTTGTGTTCACACGCCAGTTAAACCAGCCCCCCCCCCCAGCAACAGAGATATTTTACATCAGAGGGTGCTTCTGCGAGCTGTTAAAACTGTGTTTACTCGGAACTGTGCACTTCGTTTTTGGGCCAGGAGAGGGAGTAAAGTTTTATTCATACAGTATTGTTAGATTTCAAGTTAGTGAGGCCTTAACCTGCAGAAGTCCATAGTTTGGATTGAGCCTGTCTGTCTCCTAGGAGATTCTGAACAGGAGTAGCAGCTTCCAACTCCCTGGCCAGCAAACCTTGTCTGAGTTCGCCAGGACCTTATATGGTCTGCTAGTGGTTGGTACATGTGTACACTGATTGGTGGTTGTGTCTGGTGTTTCCATTGGATTAGGGTCGGTGTCCTCATTGGTTGGGTATTTGAGGGTTCTGATTGGTTTCTGGGTCTGTGGTTCAATCAATGTAGGGTTGGGACTAGGGTTAGGTTTAGGATTTCTATTGGAAGTAGGGACTAGGGCTTCCTAAGTTATTGGTTGTTGGGAGTAGGGTGGGACTAGGGTAGGGTTAGACCTTTAATAAGTAGCAATTAGGGCTTTTTGTATGTGATTGGTTGCTGGACTGTTGTGGGACTAAGAGTAGGGTTAGTCTTTCGATTGGAAGTAGGGACTAGGGCTTCCTGTACCATTGGTTGCTTGGACTAGGGTTGGGACAACTGGTAGGGCTAGGGCCTCTATTGGACGTAGGGATCAGGGTTTTTGAACTGATTTGGTGCTTGGACTAGGGCTAAGATTGGCTGTAAGGTCCCGGTCTCCTATTTGTTCTAGATTTTAGGGCTAGTGTTGTGATTGGATAGTGTTAGGGCTAGGGTTCCCATTGGCTGAAGGGGTCACCTGATTACTAGGGCTATAAAAGGCCATGGTTAGGGCGTCTAAGCCTGGCCATTGAGGCTAAGGGCGAAGAGGCCTGTTCGAGACTGGCCAGGGCCAGAAATGCTGCCCATTTTCCCGTGTCTGAGCTGGGGTGGCAGAGTGGGCTAAAGAACGGTGATGGATTAAACCCAGATCTGTTGACTGGTTTAGAGTGTTTGATTGGTTCAGATGCTCCGTCCATCACCACCGCCTTTTGTACCGCTGTGTTCGCCATAAGTTGGTGGGGTATGCTCAGACGTGAGTCCCTTGCTCACTTTGCCACTGGATTCAAGCAAGCCAGGCTGAAGACGGCTGAAATGCCAGAAACCGGTCCTTGGAAGCTTGTTTCCGGTCCAGGGAAGGCATGGCTTGGCAGTTTAGGCTGGACTGTTCCCATGAGGCACAGGGTCAGACTGATTTGCATGTGGCCCTGTCTGAGCTGGTGTGGCAGAGTGGGCTAAAGAACGGTGATGGATTAAACCCAGATCTGTTGACTGGTTGTGAGTGTTTGATTGGTTCAGATGCTCCGTCCATCACCACCCCCTTTTGTACTGCTTTGTTCGCCATAAATTGGCGGGGTATGCTCAGACGTGAGTCCCTTGCTCACTTTGCCACTGGATTCAAGCAAGCCGGGCTGAAGACGGCTGAAATGCCAGAAACCAGTCCTCGGAAGCTTGTTTCCGGTCCAGGGAAGGCATGGCTTGGCAGTTCGGGCTGGACTGTTCCCATGAGGCACAGGGTCGGACTGATTTGCATGTGGCCATGTCTGAGCTGGGGTGGCAGAGTGGGCTAAAAAACGGTGATGGATTAAACCCAGATCTTTTGACTGGGTGTGAGTGTTTGAATGATTCAGATACTCCGTCCATCACCACCCCCTTTTGTACCGCATTTACAATGCGGCGCACCTTCGGGCAAAAATGGCTGCCAATAAGTAGTTACACAGGTCAGTGGAATGTCATTGTTGGTCTTTGTGACATCTACCAGAAGTATCTCATGTTGCTGGTTTCTGGCTCTTTTCTGGCATTTGTTTAGAATCTTTTTTGGGTAACCTCTAGACTCTAGTTTAGAGGTAAGGTCTCTTGATCTTGGTAGTCGTTCAGGTCGCTGCAGTTCCTGCGTATTCTAAGGAATTACCCGTATGGCAGATTTTCTCTTAGTGGTCTGGGGTGAAAACTATCAAACATAAGCAAGATGTTCTTTGCTGTAGGTTTGTAATGGGTTTTAGTATGCAAACGTCCATTTTCCTTGTTTATGACCAGGTCAAGAAAGACCATGTTTGTGGGGTCTTCTGTGTAGGTGAACCTCAAATTGTTGTCCCTGGAGTTGAGCTAATCAAAGAAAGAGATCAAAGTCTCTTCTGGTCCCTGCCAGATGACAAAAATGTCATCTATAAAACATTTCCAAAACGTTATATAGGATCCAAAGAACGGTGATGGATTAAACCCAGATCTGTTGACTGGTTGTGAGTGTTTGATTGGTTCAGATGCTCCGTCCATCACCACCCCCTTTTGTACCGCCATTTTCCCCTTTAGCAATACCCAGCCCACACCATCCACCTCCACAAACTTAAGGTTACTTATGGATCTATATATTTATCACTTTCTTCTAATTTAGCATTTCCAATGCACTACCCTATTTCTCAGCCTATACATCTATCAATATATCCTCTAGATCCACAATCATTTATCCCAAACCCCAAACCACTACTATGATCCCCAAAATAACCATTTCTTGACTCTCTCCTACTCTGCCCCTCCTTTTATCATCTGACACCTATTTCTACTATACCTATTGCCCAAAACAAACCTTTCTAAACTCTTCCCTCTGACTCCTCCCCTCCAAAACTCCTTTTTACTCATCCAAAAGCCTCCTCCTACCGCTCAGATCTAAAAACAAAAACAAAACAACATAAAAAATCCTTCACTCTTTTATCCCTTCACTATTCTTTTCAATCAAAATTAACAGACTAACATGTTCACTTCTCAAATTCCATATTCAACTATACTAATTCACCACTAATCCTTTAGGGGTTCCGGAGTGGTGTGCTTCAACCCCCCATTAGGGGTAACAAGTACTATATGAATGCAAACCTTTCTTCCCCTTTTATCCTTCTGCTATCCTTCTCACTCCAAATAACTGACTAATATCCACTGCTGAGATTGCTTTCATATTTCATCTTACTAATTCACCACTAATCCTTTATGGGTTCCGGAGTGGTGTGCTTCAACACCCCATCAGGGGTATCAAGTGCTATATGAATGCAAACCTTTCTTCCCCTTTTGTCCTTCCGCTATCCTTCTCACTCCAAATAACCGACTAATATCCACCACTGAGATTACTTTCAGATTTCACAGTACTAAATCTCCACTAATCCTTTATGGGCTTCCGGAGTAGCGTGCTTCAACATCCCATCAGGGGTAACAAGAGCCATATAAATACAAACCTTTTTTCCTCCTCTATCCTTCTGCTATCATTCCAAATCCAAATAACTGACTAACCTATCCACCACTTAAAATGTACTTGCATGTTTCACTATACTAATTCAACACTAATCATCTATGGGTCCCGGAGTAGCGTGCTACTCGCCGAAAAAGCACTTTGATGCTTCGTCAGGGGTAGTAAGCACTGTACAAATGCAATTACAATACAATTACAATATGTGTTTAGCAGTTCTTGTCAGCGATTTACAGTACCCCTCTCCAGGAGTTAAGGTGAGCAGTGGGGAAGGTCCAAGTTAGCACCAGCAAAAAACCACCAGGAGCACTAAGGCGGCCGGGTGCTGAGGTGCAAAACAGGGTTGGGTGCCCAATATTATCCTATAGAGAATCATCACGGTAGAAAGAAGCTGCAGGAGGCGACTCGGAAACCAGTGTGGTGAAACCAATGAGTGGCTTTGGTTCTTCGAATGTTGGGGGTTGTGGGCCCTCGGGACAGGGCATCCTGGTACAGAGGATCTTTGGCGTGTCAGGCTTCTTTGTCTGGCAACACTCACGGTTGAGGGGGCCTGACAACAGAGGCTGCAGGCAATGATGGGGAATTCATGAGGAGTCACTCCACAGTGGACTTATTATCTTGAGGACTTGGGGACCATACTGAATTTTGAGGCATTAGGGAAGTGTAGGGTAGTAACCAAATGGCTACTGACCCTTGAGGTCCCTACAACCCCTATATGACCACTTCCTTTTGGAAGTGGTCATAACCTTGTCCCAGAATTCAGAGGTATGCCATCACAAAGATGGCTATTTCTGAAAAATCATGTCCACCTCAGTTTATCCCACCTTAGGGATGGTACTAGCCTGGAGGTGGCACACCTACCTGATTAACTAATTTTCCCACCTGTCCAGGTGCCAAGGGGGCACTGGACAAAGGCGCTAGGCTTCATCTCCTGTGATAGGAGCCACATTTGCATTTAAAAGAGGACAGCTCTTTGAAGCTTGCAGGCCTAGGAAGGCTAATCTGCAGCTCCTCCTATGGGAGGGGGTGTGGGTTTGTTCTGGGTCTCCTGACAGTAAAAGGCTCTTACCCTAGGAGGTCTAAACATGGTCTCAGGTAGCATACTGGCAGAAACCAGTCAGGGAGCCCACCAGGAGCTGGTTGGTTTTCAGGCGCACCTCTAAGGTGCCCTCTGGGTGCATGTATAAGTAAATCCATAACTGGAATCAGTGTGGCTTCATCAATATGGGATGTTTGATACCAAACATCCCTATTTTCAGTTAAACTATCATGTAGCTGAGGAACTTGTTTTCACTAGTGTCCAGTACATTTTCTAAAATGGCTTTACTGGTCACTTGCACTGGCAGTAATAGGACTGATCAGCACAGTTGCATATCTGCTCATGCAGGTATGCCCACACCTGTAATATACAGCACCATGTCTTAGGGTTCTCAGGAATGCTGTAGGGGTGACTTATAAATATTACAAAGATGTGGTAGGGGACATGGCACACAGGGATGTGTGACATGTCATGTTTTCACATTTGTTTGCAGCAAGACTCCCAGCCTGCAATGACAGCTTTGCATGTGCTTGGAGAGTGGTCTCTTAGGGTGGCACAATTCGTGCTGCTGTCCTTAGGGACCCTCTTTTGTAGCTCAGGCCCTAGGTACTAGTAGTATCGTTTACTAGGGACTTACAGGGGGTGCTAAAGGTTTTGCCCAATTGGGGGAACAATTGAATATGTTTTGAGAAAGAACTTTGGTACTGGGGACCTAGTTAGCAGGAACCCAGTACACTTCAGTCAAAGTTGCAGCAAATACCATTTAAAAAGTGTGGCTGGGGTATTGTAACAATAACCCAGCTCCCTACAATAGAGTAAGATTTAATAGACACAATGATACCAAATGAAATAAATCCAACAAGAGAAACAGGGTAGGATCACCACAAAAAATTGAAAAGTGCCAGTGGTAACCCATGGTCACAGTAGAGCACGGATCAAATGTAGTTTTAGGCAGAATACAATGGAGCACTTTTTGAATAAACCAACGAGATCCATCCTTTCAAAAGATTTTACTTTCTGACTTAGGGCCTCAATTATATGTTATGTATACTTCATCGCAATGATGATGGAGTATACATACCACTAACATGAAGGTCCACTGGGTTAATTCAAATATGGGCAGACGTTTGGTTTAGCTACGTCAGTGACTACTCCGTCCCAGCCATAGCCAAACCTCTCTGGTTATCCTACTCATTAATGGAAATGCCTGCATCGTCACCCGTCCAATCAGAATGTACAGACATGTAGCCATGTTTTTACTGTCCTTCACTGTGAGGCAAACCATGGAGGTGAAGGAGAGTAAGAATTAAATAATGCCTCCTCCCTGCCATGGGAGATGACTTTTTTTTATTTTCAAAAAGAAAATCCTGTTTTAGAATTATGGTTTGCGAATAAATAAAGAATACTGTTTGGAGCAGGGTTGCATCATGCTGGCATAACCCTGCACCAAAAACTGGATTGCATTGACAGTAAATGCTGAGCAGTCATTTATAAATTCATCATTCGGGACCTCTACTAGAGCAATGGAGGTATTTACTCTGTGGCCCTGATGGATCAATGGCCCGACCACCAAGATATAAATAGGCCCTTAGTACTTCAAGTCCCAATCCACCACAGGAGTACAATTCTAAAGCCTACCAGAATCTCAGGGCAGGCATTTAGGGCCAGATGTATGACCTGCCAAATAGCGCCTCGCAAATTGTGTTGCACTTGCGACTCCCAATTAGCGAGGCACTATTTGGCATTTACAAAAGTGTGTTCGACACTGTCTCTGTTTCCCAATCGGGTCGCAAATTGCGAGGCTCATGAATATTAATGAGCCTCTCGCAATTTGCGAGCCCATTGGGAATGACAGGGCCTCCCAGGGATGGTGGTCTGGTGGGCTCAGCAGACCACCATGTCTGGAACTGCTTTTAAAATAAGCTGCTTTTTTTTAAAAATGCAGACGATTTTTCCTTAAAGGGAAATGGGATGCATAAAAAACAATGAAACGTTTTCATTTAATTTTTACTGCCTACCCTTAAAAAATAATATTGCATACATTTTCAAAGAGGAAGGGGTCCCCTGAGGACCCCTTCCCATTTGCAAATGCATTGCCACCTACTTGAAGTAGGTGGTAATTTGCGAGTGTTTTGCAAACACAATTTCGGTCGCAAAACATTGATACATAGCTTTGTGGTTGCTACTAGGAATGGAATGCCCCTTCCTAATAGCGAGTCACAAAACAGTATTTTACGAGTCATCATTTATTTTCGACTTGCAAAATACTGTTTGTACATGAGCCCATGCTTCATAGCATGCACAAATGGGTCTAAGACCCGTTTGTGCACGCTAAAAAGCCTAGCATAGCTGGCCCTTAGAGACTCACAGCAGGTTCCAGTCCAGATTCAGTTGCCACTGTGCAGGTGGGCAATCGCAGTAAAGGTCTCTTGACACTTGTTGTATCTCTGTAGCTAGAACAGATCAGCATTACAAACCTCTATGTCCACTTCTTTGTCCTAGATACTAGAGGGAGCAGGTTCAGTTCTTTAGGGCTCATCTCAGGTCACAAACAGCAGACCCAATCTTCTTCTGGCCTTCCTCAGGTCCAGCAATATTCTGAAGTGGGTTTGTGGACATGCCACATGTATGCCTGGTACTAGGTAGTGAGTGGAAATGACACCTAGGCACGCCCTAACCAATGTGATTAAAGTTCCTGGGCTAGAACTTTCCACTTTGGCCATTTTCAATATGGCAAAGATTTTTGGCCTCACTAAACTTGGGCTTGGAGGGCTGGGGGAGTAGTATACTATGGCAATGTTAATGTCCTATGAAATAAAACACTAACATCCTGTTTTGGGCAGTCACTGTACCCACAAGAAAGAAGTTTTGAACAATAAAAGCTGGGATTCATCAGCAGCCATACAGTGGATACACAAGATCATGTTCCTTCATTTTAACTGTGCCCCAAGTGTTATATATATAACCAAGAGACAGAAGTCTGGTAGAACAAAAGTAGGATTCTTTCTAAAAGTTATTTTTCCTCAATATATATTAGAGATTTGACTTCATCATTTAATTGGATTTTAATAACTTTTAAAAATAGATGTTTCATTATTTTTCTAGCTAGTCCCATCCCAAAGATACAGTATTAGTATTTTAATCTGTACTCTGGTTTTTACATTGACAGCTAGGCCTGACACAGTGAAAAATTGCTTTTGGAAGCTGGTCACTGTAAGGACGTTAACATTAAATGTTTTCATCTCTTACTTTTAAGAACCATGCACCTTGACTTGTTGGCTACACTGCCTACATTGGGGTGACCTACTAATAATTAAAAGGGTAGTTTTGACCTGTCCAAAATGTTTATTTTGACAGTTGTAATTGCAGTTTTTTCACTGCTACAGTCAGGATACAATGGTAGGTCTGACGACATGTTTGCACTGCCACTGAAGTGTATGGTACAATAGGTGTTGCAGTACACTAGTGGCATTTAACTTCCAAGCTATATTTATTTTTTGAAAAGTTTTATAAAGCGTGAACATGACCCTTACGGTTATCAGAGCACTGTACAAAGGAGAGAAAGGAGATAAAAGCATAAACACAACACCATAAAGGACCTTCAACAAGCACAATCAACAGCCCATCTTGTGGGACACGTGAGGTACTAGAAAAGCAACAAGTCTTAATGAGTACATGGAAGGACACAATTATAACGTTGAACAGAGGTAACAATCCATCTTGTGGGGCATGTAAAGAACCAGCGTAGCAACAAATCTTATAGGGCACAAGGAGAGAATTTTTTTTAACTTTTGAACAGAGGTATCAAGGAGTGTCAAAAGGAAATAGAAGTTAGTTAAGGTGGCTTCAGGACTCTGCGCACAGTTTGAATTATATACTGGAGAGGTATAGGCAGTTTAAATGTATACAAATTAGGGATGGACCAACTTTACCATTTTTAAAGTGAGTGCTTAGGAACGTTACCACAGGTTAGTGCACAGAGTTCTAAACCTCCTCCCCGAAAAAAAGTCCATCAAAAGGTGGAAAAATCCAGTGTGACCATGTAGAAAAGGCTATTTCCTACACTGACAATCTATTAGGATCATCACAAAAAATATGCTGCCAGGTTGGAATAAAAAAAATTCACAAAGGAAAAAAAATCTTGATTAAAGTTTTTAACCTAGAATTCTGAAACATATAACTACACATGCTAATTTTGAAAAGTGTAATACATTTCACAACAAACTCCACTGCGATCCTATGCAAATAAGGGAACACATTGGCACATGCAGGTGCACCACAGAAGTAGGTGTTTGGGCAATAGTGCACTGGTAACACTTTGTAGGTTTGATTTAGAGTTTGAAGGAAGGTACTCCATGTGTAAGTGCGGCCGAGGACATTACCTCTGTCATTCTGATGCACTACCATCTAATTTGAAATGACCATTGTCTCTATATATTGAAAGTAACAATCATCATGACAGTTCCTTTCAATGTATCAAAAGTCTGAAGACTGGTTACCATTGGTTTTGACTGCCATTCACCAAACATTTTCAAAGATGTTTTTTTTTTTTAATAAACTTTCAAAGTGGAAGTTTATTTCTGAAAAACAAAAAACTAATGGCCCCACACCCTGGTAGCTTTCAGGGTACTCCATTGCAAATGGCTGTCTGTCAAACTTTAAATCAGGCCCTTTATATGAACTAGCCAGAACGTAATATTTCGCAGATGTTTTTTGGGATTGACCATGGAGAATTCAAGGAACCCCTAGATAAATCCCACATTATGGTGCAGCACATACATGTGGGGAGTCTTGTTGCTGTGCACAGTCATGAGTGACCCTGCAAGGAATTTGACAGTGCATAAGGAACCCACAATATCAGTTTCTCATCAGGTGCATCATACATCCTGGACTCTAAAGTAAACCTTTAAGTTTCAGTCTTTGATTATATCCATAAATGTCCTGGTCTTTAGGCTTTGGGGTGGCTTAAAGAAAAACAGGAGCAATGGCTTGAATTATTACTTAGTTTGAAGGTTTCACCTGCACAGCACTTGTGCAGTGCTTGTGAAATCTCTTGTAAATAAAAAAAATCTTAAAAGCGGTTAAGAGCCCACCAATTACTTATCTTTCAATATCATTGGTTGGCAGCAACATCACTAGTTTCCTCGCTTCCTTCTAGTCAGTGTCTCCTCCTCGCCTTCAGCTATCTGTATCCCTGCCGTGGAACATGGACCAAGTACAGCGTCCTGCCATTGGCCTTTTACTGGCCAGGGGCTTGCAGAGGAATTTAGTTTTATACTAGCACTCCACACAACTGCATGTGTTTGAAGGTCCTTTCTACCCCTCTTTGTCTCTCCCACCACCTCCTCATCCTTGTTGCTTGCCTGCTCCCTCCCTCTCCCTCCCTCCCACTCGCTTCATTGTTGATTGCCTTCATCTCTCCTACATCCTTTTTTCCTTGATTGTGACATTGTTCTTGTGTGCTACTGTAACCTATTGGTAAGTGTTTGGTGCAAAGCGATATGCTCTTGCAGACTAACACTGGCCTTGCTTGCACTCGCCCCACTCCTCCCATGTGCCACAAATAACGAGAATACTGCAAAACACTGAAATTGAAGCAGGGCACAGGCTGGGCATTAACTTCACCGTGTGATGCCCATTTTACTGGCTGCATTAAAGGCAGAGTGGACTGGTCTGTTCTGGTTTAGTGCACATCTCAGCAATTGATAGCATTTCTATTAGGATGACTATATATATGCCTGGTGGTACAGTATACTTCTGAATGACACAGTCTCAGCTGTACCATATAAACAAATGCTGGCTGCTTGCAGGCATATCTCACCTTCACTGCATTCAATAGTGTGTGTTTTATTTTCACTTGAGCTTCACCTGTGTCCTGACCCCAGCTATAAAGCTACAGGCAGAATGGCTGGACGGAATGACACCAAATTTGGGAAAAAGCTAGAAGCTATGTTTTTACCCAGAAACTGTGATTTGGTATAAATACGCTCAGTAGTTTTTGAGAAATTAATGTTCAAAATGTATGTATTTCTCACACACTGGAGAATCAGTGATCCAACAGATCCAACAGATCAAAGATAAGACCTGACTGGCTGCCACTACATCAACAAAAATGTGGGAGCAGCCATTTTAGGATATGTTCTGTAAAAAAAAAAAAAAAAAGCATAGAGTGGGCAGGTAGGGTTACCTTGCCACTTAGGCCTCCTAGGTCCCAGAACTTAATGTTTTTAGCTGTAACACAAATTGGCAGGGGATCCATTGATCTGCGGTAGTGCCAAAAATAAAAGGGCAGGCTCTAGCCCTTTTAAATATTATGCCCCCTGAGGTGGGCCAGGGACTAGGGATTTCTGTAAACATTATTTTGGGGGAAGGGGACATGTGGTCCCCCACAAGCCATTTTTAGACCCCTGTGACCCTATCACGGACAAATTTCTTTTTAGTGTCAGGGGCCATGGAACCCCTTATGTGAGCCATTTTTAGGCCTTGGGGACCTCATCCTTAAGGCAATAAATATTTTTATTTGCCTAGGGTGCCATGGGACCACCCTTCCAACTTTCATAAGGCCCAGGGGACCCCAGCCCCGGGGCCAGCAGCAGTAGTGTCCCAGGTACCCCTTTCCCAGGTACCCTGCTGTTCCCTACCCAGGAGAGTGTGGTTAGGGAATAGAATTTTAATTCTCTGCTGGCACTTTCCGAGGCAGGAAACATAACATTTCTCCTGTCTGCTATGAGCACAGAAAGAAGCTGCTCTCTCCCAGGCGGGGAAAAGCAACCACTAGCACCCAGCACACCGAGGATGGGTGCTAACTGGGGAGCCGGCAGGGGTCATAGGAGCCATGGGGATCTCCCCGCAGCTCCATCTTTAAATAAAAGACATGGTTGCTTCAGGCTGCACTGGGGCACCCAGGAATAAAACAGAATAGCCAGCTGGAGAGTCAGCATGGACTTCAGGATCCTTGAGCCTCTCCAGTGGGCCCCAACTTTAAATAAATGTGGATATGTAACTTCTGCTCTTGCCATGCACTTTTAAGTACCTCACACATTACTTCACTTATAACATGTTCTAAGACATCATTGATAACATCACTGCAACATCTGAAATAACATCTGTGATGTGCATAGTGGGTTATAGTTATAGTTACTTAAGGAGACAAATTGTTAAATTGGAGTGGTTTTGTTAGTTTACAAAATAATATGTTTTAGTGGACCTTTATAACCTAACTGTAACATCTCTGTTTTTTTCAGCAAAAAAAAAAAAAAAAAAAAAAAAAATATATATATATATATATATATATATATATATATATATATATATATATATATATATATATATATATATCAATCCACGCAATGTGCCTGTAAGAAGAGGACACCATCACGGAAGAGCTCTTTATCTCGCTTTAATGTTGCAGCGGAAACAATCACAGGGAACCAGCATCGTGGCTAATTCATTTCCCTCCTCCAACGGGTTTCGTGCTCTTAAAGCAATTCTTCATGGAATGTTCGGGTTTTGGTGAAAGAAACCAGCAATGTTTGCGCACTAATTATACTCAGTTCCTTTTCGCCCCACTGGGCGTGGCTACTGCTGTGGCTTGATGGTTACTGTAGTGCTTGCATTTTGCTCTGGTGAGTTGCTAGGTTTCAAAACAGCAATTGAAATGTCAATCTCAAGTGGGTCTGCTCACCGCATGTTGGGCTCTGTGTTGTCGCTCAATTCGCTGAACAGCGC
This sequence comes from Lissotriton vulgaris, assembly GCF_964263255.1. Classification (NCBI taxonomy): domain Eukaryota; kingdom Metazoa; phylum Chordata; class Amphibia; order Caudata; family Salamandridae; genus Lissotriton; species Lissotriton vulgaris. The sequence continues at coordinate 206,203 of NW_028249573.1, read as the reverse complement.
TCCTCTGACCTCACGCTGTCATACCCGGTGGCACATCAGCAGGACTGCGCTAGGCGCAGCGGGGCCACTCTTGTGGCTCAGGCAGGCCGCCACAAATCAATCCACGCAATGTGTCTGTAAGAAGAGGACACCAGTAGGTAGTTATAGTTAGGATTATTTTGTATAGGAAATTCGCAACATTCTATTGGGAATAACTTTGGCGCCGGTTGAGGAATCTGCCTGAAATTTTCCTCAAATTTGCCTTGCGGTGCTCCGCTCCTTCCCTGGGGGAGATTCGTCAAGCGGGGGCCGAGATAAAAGGAGGGTCCCAAAACGTGTTTTCCCATGTTAATTTCCATAGGGCGGTCGAACTCACTTTTAGCCCGAACGGCTGAATGGATTTCCACCAAACTTGGCAAAATTGTAGGGACTGGTAGCCTGATGTGCCTTTGCTATGTCTCAAGATATGTGCTCCAGTGGATTTTGAGTAATTTAGGTTAAAAAAAAAATATATATCTATAAGCGCGCCCCGGTACGCGCACCGGGTTCGCGAACCAGCGCGATACGCGAGTTCGCGTGCGGAAAGCTGATTGGCTCTTGGGTGTCTGTCAACATTCCAAACAGTCCGGAGCGGCCGCCATCTTGTGTCTCAGTAGGATCGAGACACAAGAGGTGGGAAAAACAAAGGGGGAAATGACCAAAAGGGGGCAGAGTAGACCCCCCCCCTGACCCCCTAGGTTTGATGTGGGGGCTATAAAAGGGCCCGCGGGGCAAAAAAAAAATGCACGGGGGGAGCGCCCGGTACGCGCACCGGGGAGCGTACCGGGGAGCGTACAAAAGGGAAAGAAGAATGACAGAGTTTTTAAAAAATTTAGCTTTTTTTATAAATTGGAGGTAGTTCTAAAAAGAACTGTTTTTTTTCTTCTTTTTGTTGTTTGATTTTTTTTATTGTTTTTTTGAACATTTTGTACTTTTTTTTGCTTTTATGAACAATTTTATATATTTTTTTGTTATTTTTATGGGGAGAAACAAAAAACAGGGAATTGTAAAAGGCTCAACTGGAGCAAAAGAAAATCAGGAAAAAATTAAGGTTTTTTGGGGCAATTGTGGTTGTCACCAGCATGGTTGATGAGCTTTATGCTTTGCTCACCATAGGTAATTGTTTTACCACAACAAATGCAACTGATTTTGTATTCCCCAAACTGGTGTTATATGTTTGGGACCATCTCCCTTGTCTCTGGTCCCGATGGAGTGGGTTGCTTTCTTTTGGAGGTGCTGGGTGAAGATTGGGGAGGGTTGCTGGCCAGTTCTCTCACCTCTGCCGCAGCATAGTTGTTAGGATGCCGGCGTTGCATGTGGCGAATCATGGTGTTATTGCCAAAAGAGTATTTCTTGTTAGGGTTCCCCCTTGAAAGTTCAGTGCCACAGATTAGGCAAGTAACCCATAGCGCATTCACTTTTTTGAGGCCCTCTGGGATGGAAAAAAACTCCCAGAAAATGTGCTGCTTTGGCCTATATGGGGTATTATCTTCTGGCAGGAACGTCCTCCTCCCCTCCTCCTCCTCCTCCTCCTTCTCCTCCTCTTCTTCATGTCCACCACTGTGGTGTTGTGGTGGTCCTCTTGGTGGTGGTGGTGGTGGTGGTGGTGGCTGAGATGCTCCTGCTGCTGCTGCTACTGAAGCCATTTTTCAGTCCACAAAGGTACAGAGAGGTCTATCAACAGGTCTTTTTCACTCAAAGTACAAAGTGAGAATGAGGAAAAAAGGTGGGGGCTTTCATCATTAGGGAAAAAAAACTGTCCTGAACCAATGAAAAGTGTTATTTTCAGGTCACATGACCAGGGCTTTCATCATTTGGAAACCAAAACTGTTCTGAACCAATAAAAAGTGTTATTTTTAGGTCACATGACCCGACGCGCTTACGCTACGTGCCCCGGGGAGCGCCCAGGGGCGCGTTGCGTAAGCGCGTCGGATGCTTACGTTGTGCGATCGTATGCACTCGAGTGCTTCCGGGTGCGTTTACGCTGTGCGTATCATGAGGAAGCGGCTACGCGATACGTCACGATGATGTTTTCGTTCGCGGCAATAGCGCTACCGGGACGCTCACCGGTACGCACCCTGGGGCGCGCCGCAAGACTGCACTTACCGGTGCGCTCACCGGGACGCGCACCGGGAGCGATTCAGGGCAAAAAACAAAAAAACCATGAACAATATACATAAAAAACATAGTATTACATAAATATACAATATAGGATTCATTATGAAAAATATTACATTTCATAGCTATAGAAACTTGCTATTAAAAAACCTTTGAAATTCACTGAAAAAACCATAGGTTTCACACCAGTTATAGTTAGGAATTAGCATTTAAAAAACCTATGAAATTCACTGAAAAAACCATAGGTTTCACACCAGTTATAGTTAGGAATTAGCATTTAAAAAAACCTATTAAATTCACTGACAAAACCATAGGTTTCACACCAGTTATAGTTAGCTGGAAATTTTACTGACATAAAACCATTGAAATTCCCACTTTATAGTTAGTTGGACTCACTATAACTTGCGCGCCTGCAAAGCACTGCTGATGATGTCACATATTACATCACTCATGACATGGTCAGTGACATCACTGATGACATCACTGATGACACCATCCTTGTGACAGAGTGACAGACCTCCTTTCAGTGTAATGTAACCCTTGAAACACATATTCAAAAATAGAAACTAAAATTTTCAAAAAAATAGATACCCATACCAGTTACAACAACCAATTCAGTAATACCACCATCTATATACACATCCACTCATTCACCAGCAGTTCTATATAGTCACTCATACATATATTCACTCATTATATATGTAGTGAAACACCTATACATCCTGTTACACACCGACAGTCATCCAAAAGTTACTCACACAAATAATCACACATGCAAATAAACTATTGAACATCCATTTATTTGCATATACAGCTATACACACACTACCACCTTACTTCTAAGGTATTTAAGGCCCGTTTTAGGTTAGAGTAAGCTTTAGTGCATATTGTGTCAAACCAACTCGTTTTTTTTTGGTTTAGGATTTCTTACTTCTACCCACATACTCTCCTTTATCTGAGTGGTGATTATCTTAAAATTTTTAATAATTTCTGCATTTACTACTGCCTCGCCCAAACAAACACTAAAACTGGATTCACACTTATTAATTAGTTTACATAAAAAGTGATCAGGGACTATATTAGTCCACTTCAGAGCATAACCGTTTAGTTTTTTTAGCGCAACATTGCTCTGATATTGCCCAGGTTTCTGTGAATACTCAGGGACGTAATATGGGTTAGTAATGTCAACCCGGACAGGAAAATGATCACTTAGAGGGTACCCTAGTGTTTTAAAATTTGAGACATAATCCCTATAACGTGCAGATACCATTATGAAATCAATTATCGAAAACACCCCTCTGCCGTTAAAATGGTGTCTCCGGTTGACACATTTTATTTGCAAAACCCAGGTCACATATAAATATAATTTCGTTCAGAAGACCCCCACTAACAGTGTGGTCAAAATGCATAAAATTATTTTCTCTATCCAGTGTTAGTCCACACATCCCTTGTTCTCCTCTCTTGCAAGGTCGGTCATTGAAATCACCACCCCAGACCACCAGAGTCTCTTTCTTCGCTCTACTTTGCACGCTATTAATATCAGTTTGTAGAGCTTTTAACATCACTGTAAGGTCATTCAAAGGTACATTATTATAAAAATTCACAATTAACAGACACAATATTTTGTTAATTTTTATCCTCACCATGTGATAAAATCTATTATTACACATAATATCTATATTCTCGCACTTAAAAAGGTTGGACACAAAAGTGCATAGCCCGCCTTTTGCTCTCCCATGTAATGAGCCTATAGCTGGGGTGAAAAAAGTTCTAAAGCCACTGAAATAAATTACTTCGACCACCCAAATCTCTTGTAGACATATAATATCATATTCATTTATTATTTTTACCCAATTTTGATTACCTATTTTCGTTCTTAAGCCAGCAATGTTCCAATAGAGAATAGACCAAGTACCCTTAAACTGGCTATTTTCTTCATTCCTAGTAACTTCGTCTTCTACTATGTGAGCCAGTTTATTAACTTCATGCAGTCCACTATCATTATTTAATACTTCACCAGTTGTATTAGTACAAGAAGACTCAATGTCTACTCTAGTTTTCATAATCGGCTGCATGGAAGTAGGTATTGTATGATCTTTCCCTGCCGTTGCTAGTGATTCAATTACTGGGGGTTTATGGGTAACTTTCCCAAATTTTGGTCAATCTACCTCCCCAAGCCCAGACAGTGGATCATAGCGATTCCCCGTTGGTACATTAAACCGGGTCTCAAGGCGGTTTTCAAACAAGGGAATAAAGCCTCCTCGCTGTTTCTCACGGAAACCATAACCATAACCATTATATCTAAAAGAGGAATGAGGATAAAAATGACTTAAATCAGAGGCATAGATACCCCCAAGCTTCTATCGCAGTAGAAATCACTTATGTACTGGACCACACGTGATTCTCTAAAATGAATAATGATGCAGTCCCACTCCGTGTCCTTAGTCCTATGGCCAACCCAACCTACTCAACGGACATTTAGGATTTTGCCTTGTAGGTCCGGTCTAAGAGGTCTATTCCTGTTCAGCCAGAACGTTACCTTGTTTTTTAGTTCATGAAATGATTCAGTTTTCTCATGATTCAATTCAGGAACGCCGGATAATACAATTACATACAGATATGAGTCCAGGTGTAGGTCTAATCTCTGGTGGTGACCCCTACCTTTGCCCCCATGTTGGATGTCCTTATTTTGGATAATGTTTTTTTCATACTTATCTGAAACCCCAATAACTCTCTCAGTCCTTGCCTCTAAACTCTCTGGTCTCACCCTACTTTCTTGATCCTTCGATACACCCGTTATTAGTTCAGGACCTGATATGCCCTTCACAGGCTGGGGTTGTACATCCATAGATGTTACCATGCTATCAGTCGGTATTGTCCGTTGTTCTACTCTAGGGACGATTGCTATTCCTTGGTGTTTCAGTCTATCTTCCCTAGAAGTTCGGAGTTGGCTTGAGTTGCTTTTTCAAGCAGCTCTAATTTTTCACCAATCCTCTTTGTCCTTTCCATCAGTGGTAGGATCAATGATCTAACACATTTTTCCATGTTTTCTAATAGGCCATCTGAGTGGTGTGCCTCAATTATCGGGGGTTCCCCAACTCTTGCAGGTGTAACCTTAAATAAGGGAACAATCTTCTGGGATTGGAGGATAGTTGTGGTAATATCTGGTTTTAATTTGGCCACAACCTTAGGCATATTTGTGACTTTAGTCTTCTTCATACAACCTCGCTTATGTGAATTCCCACCCCGTTTTCTTTTAGAATTTAAGCCTGTGACCAATGGTTCTTTAAGTGATCCCGGGTTAGGGCAATGCATTGGTGCTAATTTGGTGGATGCGCTTAGGTCTAAATCATTCCGAGTTTCATCTACTGATGAATCAATGAGCACAGCAGTAATACTAGAGTCTACTGTGATAGAATCTTCAGGTTGTTCTAGAAGTTGATCGCTATTATCCTCTATGAGTGGGTTGAGGATGGGTCTCTGATCTGGGGAAGGGGCTAGAGCTAAACCTCCCAGTGAAGATCGCCTTAAATACAAAGGCTCCTGAGACAGACGACGTTCTTTTAATGCGATTTCATGCTCCAGGACAGAGGTGGCCCTGGTTATGAATGCATCAAGAGTTCCTGTAACCCCACCTCCCTTCCAGCTATTTGCAGGTTTATTCAATTTCTCATTTTTAGTAGACATCTGCCCAGTGCACAATACTGAGATATAACAATGAATAGATCAATTAGTTGGTAATGTTATTACGGGATATGATCTTACAGCAATTTTTCGGGAGGTGGCCCAGCCCAGTCTCCTCCTGTCTCAGAAGGGTTCAGACGGGCCCGCCCTTGGCCCGCGCACGTCCCGCGCCGCAGGAGGCAAAGTCCGATTTTGAAGTCCCGGGGCGGGGGTAGTCCCGCACACCTTTCACGAGACCACACTGCCCTCTGGGAAACAGAGTCCAGGGCAGCGCGCGGTCCGCGGAATGGGACAGGAGAGGTGGCGGTTTGGTGTTGCAGCGGTCCCCCCACAGCAGGCTACAGGGCACAGGAGAGAAAACAATGTCGCTGGAGTCCAAAGTCAGTTATACAATGAATTTTACAAAAAAACATCCATTTAGACACTTATTTACCCATTTATTCTTTCATCGACCTTTAGATATACATATATAATAAAAAAATATTTTTCAGAAAGACACATTGACTGGATGATGTCCTCAGTGATGTCATCAGGGATGTCATTTGAGATGTCATCAGTCATGAGTGATGTCACTGACCATGTCATGAGTGATGTAATATGTGACGTCATCAGCAGTGCATTGCGGGCGCGCAAGTTATAGTTAGCTGAGCTAACTATAACGGAGGAATTTCAAAGGTTTTGTATAAGAGAAATGTTCAGCTAACTATAACATGTGAAACCTATGGTTTTTCAATGAATTTGCAAGGTTTTTTAAATGCTAATTCCTAACTATAACGTGTGTAAAACCTATGTTTTTTTCAGTAAAAAAATATATATATATATACATATATATATATTGCCTACTGGCAATAGCCAGTAGGTATATATAGTTAGGATTTTTTTCCTATGGGATTTTTGAAAATTCTATGTCGAATAACTTTGGCGTTTGAGGGCAGAATTGGCTGAAATTTTCAGGAAAATGGAACATTTTGTTTCTGAGCAGCCCCTGAAAATTTAGGGGGGTTTCGTCAAGGGGGGGCCGAGAAAAAAGGGGGGTCCCAAAACGTGTTTTTCCCATGCAATTTTCCATAGGGCGGTTGGCCTCACTTTTAGCCTGAACGGCTGAATGGATTTACACCAAACTTGGCAAAATTGTAGGGACTGGTAGCCCGATGTGCCTTTGCTATGTCTCAAGATATAGGCTCCAGTGGTTTTTACGAAAATTAACTTTGAAAAATATATATTGGGCTACATTGGGCTATATATATGTTGGAGCCCAAATGTAGCCCAATGTAGCCCAATGTAGCCCAATGTAGCCCAAAGATGGCCACCAGAGACAAAAAAAACAAATGTAGCCCAAATATCAGCCAGATGTAGCCCAACTATAGCCCAATGACAGAATGTCCCAGAGTGTTCTAAAGAACAACTAGAGTGCTAACAGTCCTACTTATTACAAAGGTATGGCACACCTGAAGCCATCTTGATTGGAATAAAGTGGTAACTCTTAAAACATTTAATTTAAAAAGGAACAAAATGAGGGGGTTCATTTTGCCATTGAAAGTATGATTAGCGAATATATGACGAAATCCCGCATACCAAAGTCCGCAAAAAAAATCCTGCATGTACTATTAGGCCGCAAATTAAAATAGCGAAAACTTTTAGAACGAATATGCCTTTAGCATACACTAAACAACTAAACTACCCTAAACCCTAAAACACTACCCCCAGCATGACCCTACACTACACAAACAGTACAACACTACCCTAAACCCTAAAACACTACCCCCAGCATGACCCTACACTACGCAAACACTACAACACTACCCAAAACCCTAAAACACTACACCCCAGCATGACCCTACACTACGCAAACACTACCCTAAACCCTAAAACACTACCCCCAGCATGACCCTACACTACGCAAACACTACAACACAACCCTAAACCCTAAAACACTACCCCCAGCATGACCCTACACTACGCAAACACTACAACACTACCCTAAACCCTAAAACACTACCCCCAGCATGACCCTACACTACGCAAACACTACAACACTACCCTAAACCCTAAAACACTACCCCCAGCATGACCCTACACTACGCAAACACTACAACACTACCCAAAACCCTTAAACACTACACCCCAGCATGACCCTACACTACGCAAACACTACAACACTACCCTAAACCCTAAAACACTACCCCCAGCATGACCCTACACTACGCAAACACTACAACACTACCCTAAACCCTAAAACACTACCCCCAGCATGACCCTACACTACGCAAACACTACAACACTACCCAAAACCCTAAAACACTACCCCCAGCATGACCCTACACTACGCAAACACTACAACACTACCCAAAACCCTAAAACACTACCCCCAGCATGACCCTACACTACGCAAACACTACAACACTACCCAAAACCCTAAAACACTACCCCCAGCATGACCCTACACTACGCAAACACTACAACACTACCCAAAACCCTAAAACACTACCCCCAGCATGACCCTTCACTACGCAAACACTACAACACTACCCAAAACCCTAAAACACTACACCCAGCATGACCCTACACTACGCAAACACTACAACACTACCCAAAACCCTGAAACACTACACCCCAGCATGACCCTACAACAACGCAAACACTACAACACTACCCAAAACCCTAAAACACTACCCCCAGCATGACCCTACACTACGCAAACACTACAACACTACCCAAAACCCTAAAACACTACCCCCAGCATGACCCTACACTACACAAACACTACAACACTACCCTAAACCCTAAAATACTACACCCCAGCATGACCCTACACTACGCAAACACTACAACACTACCCAAACCCTAAAACACTACCCCCAGCATGACCCTACACTACGCAAACACTACAACACTATCCTAAACCCTAAAACACTACGCCCAGCATGACCCTACACTACGCAAACACTACAACACTACCCTAAACCCTAAAACACTAGCCCCAGCATGACCCTACACTACGCAAACACTACAACACAACCCTAAACCCTAAAACACTACCCCCAGCATGACCCTACACTACGCAAACACTACAACACTACCCTAAACCCTAAAACACTACCCCCAGCATGACCCTACACTACGCAAACACTACAACACAACCCTAAACCCTAAAACACTACCCCCAGCATGACCCTACACTAAACAACCACCACAACTCTACACTACACTAACACAACACTACACTACACAACACTACACTACACTACACAATCACTAACCCACGAAAAAATTAACACAAACCCACTTACCTCTCTCGTCATCGTGGTTTTCACAACGCAAATGCATTTACCATACATGCCTTTAAAACGTAATTCTTTGTAAAGGCATGCGCGATAAATGCACATGCGTTTTGAAAAAATGCGGGATAATGGTATGCGAGGTCAATGACCTTGCGGGATAATGGTATGCGGACTGAAAGTCTGCGGGATAAAAAATGCGGGAAAATGGCTGCAAACCATGATTAGCAGCAGACTTCCCTGGTGAGCACTAGCTTTACTACAGTGATCTAATGAGCAACTAGAGTGCTAACATTCAGAATTTATGGCAAATGTGTGGAACAACTGAATGCCTTCTTGATAGAACCAAAGTAAACAAGCATTGAAAATGCAATAGATCTCGCCCTCGTTTAAGTTAAAGCCATTCTGTTTGTAATGAGGTGGCTTTTTAGCTTTGCTTTTATTAGTATTTTTAAAACTTTCATGTAAATAACATGCATATGTATGCATATATGTATATGTATGCATGCATTTATATTTATATAGATATGCAGATTATATATGTTTATATATGTATATTACCTACTGGCGATAGCCAGTGGGTATATATAGTTAGGATTTTTTCTCTATGGGATTTCTGAAAATTCTATGTCTAATAACTTTGGCGTTTGTGGACGGAATTGGCTGAAATTTTCAGGAAAATGGCACATTTCGTTTCTGAGCAGCCCCTGCAAATTTGAGGGGGTTTCGTCAAGGGGGAGGCCGAGAAACAAGGGGGGTCCCAAAACACGTTTTTCCCATTCATTTTTCCATAGGGCGGTTGGACTCACTTTTAGCTCGAACGGCTGAATAGATTTACATGAAACTTGGCAAAATTGTAGATATGGTTTGCCCGACGTGCCTTTGCTATGTCTCAATATATGTGCTCCAGTGGATTTTGAGAAATTAACGTTTAAAAACATATATATATCTGTGACAGCGCTCCGGTTAGCGCCCCGGTTTGCGTACCTGACGCGTAACGGAACTTCGCGAAGCGAAGCTGATTGGCTCTCCGTTGTCTGTCAACATTCTAAACAGTCCGGAGCGGCCGCCATCTTGTCTCTCGGTACGATCGAGAGACAAGATGTGGTGAAAAACGAAGGGGGAAATGAAGGAAAGGGGGCAAGGTAGACCACTCCTGACCCCCTAGGATTGATGAGGGGGATATTAAAGTGCCCCGCGGGGCAAAAAAAAATAAAATAATTTTTTTGCGATTTTACGCCGTAGAGGCGCGTCCCGGTACGCGAACCAGGCAGCTCACCGGGCAGCTAACCGGGCAGCTAACCGGCAGCGTAGCTGTCAACATTGTAAACAGTCCGGAGTGGCCGCCATCTTGTCTCTCGGTAGGTTCGAGAGACAAGATGTGGTGAAAAAAGAAGGGGGAAATGAAGGAAAGGGGGCAAGGTAAACCCCTCCTGACCCCCTAGGATTGATGAGGGGGATATTAAAGTCCCCCGCGATTTTTCGCGGTAGAGGCGCTTCCCGGTACGCGAACCGGGCAGCTAACCGGCAGCGTAACGGGAGTCCGCCATCTTGTGTTTTTGGAGCGTCCGGTTCGCGTACTGGGTAGCGTCCCGGTAAGCGTAACAAGGGGAAAACCAAGAGAAACAGTAAAAAAAAAATTAAGGGAATAGATTTCCAGCAAACTTGACAAAATTGTAGGGACTGTTTGTTTGATGTGCCTTTGCAAGGCCTCAAGATATGTGCACGTGTGGATTTTGTCCAATTAAGGTTAAAAAAAATATATATATCTGTAAGCGTGCTCCGGCACGCTTACGTTACGGGTTTTGTTTGCGCTGCAGAGCGGATACGTCACGGTTATGCGACGCGTCATGAGGCGTCTCACGTGGCTACGTGATACGTCACGTAATAAAGAATATATTTTACAGCTATAGATATTAGCTTTTAAAAAACCAATGAAATTCACTGAAAAAACCATAGGTTATAGACCATATATAGTTAGGAATTTGCATTTACAAAACCTTGAAAATTCACTGAAAAAACCATAGGTTAGAGACCATATATAGTTAGCTGGACATTTTATTGACATAAAACCAATGAAATTCCATATATAGTTAGTTGCACTAACTATATATCGCGCACCCGCAATCCACTGCTGATGATGTCACATATTACATCATTCATGACATGGTCAGTGACATCACTGATGACATCACTGATGACATCTCAAATGACATCACTGATGACATCACTGATGACATCTCAAATTTACATATATGCAGTGTGCCCATGGTGTTGGCCTACATTAGCACAATTTACATAATTACATTTTATTTTTGTGTATTTCTCATGAAAGAATATGGACATTTCTCTTCTGGGTTGTTTCTTCATATTCTATTCAAAAAAAAAAAAAAAAAAAAAAAAAAAAAAAAAAAAAAATATATATATATATATATATATATATATATATTACCTACTGGCGGTCGCCAGTGGGTATATATAGTTAGGATTTTTTTGAATAGGGATTTCTGAAAATTCTATGTTGAATAACTTTGGCGTTGATGGACGGAATTGGCTGAAATTTTCAGGAAAATGGCACATTTTGTTTCTGAGCGTCCCCTGAAAGTTTGGGGGGGTTTCGTCAAGCGGGGCCGAGAAAAAAGGGGGGTCACTAAACGTGTTTTTAACATTGAGTTTTCCATAGGGCGGTTGGACTCACTTTTAGCTCAAACGGCTGAATGGATTTCTATGAAACTTGGCAAAATTGTAGAGACTGTTTGCCCGATGTGCCTTTGCTAGGTCTCAAGATATGTGCTCCAGTGGATTTTGAGAAATTAACGTTCAAAAAAATATATAGATCTGTGACAGAGTCCCGGTTAGCGCCCCGGTTCGCGTACCAGACGTGTAACGGAACTTCGCGAGGAGAAGCGGATTGGCTCTCCGGTGACTGGCAACATTCTAAACAGTCCAGAGCGGCCGCCATCTTGTCTCTCGGTAGGATGAGAGACAAGAGGTGGAAATAAACGAAGAGGGAAATGAATGAAAGGGGGCAAGGTAGACCCCTCCTGACCCCCTAGGATTGATGTGGGGGCTATTAAAGGGCCCCGCGGGGCAAAAGAATAAAAAAAAATGTTTTTGATTTTTCGCGGTGGAAGCGCTACCTGGTACGCGAACCGGGTAGCTTACCAGTAGCGTAACGGGAGTCCGCCATCTTGTGTTTCGGACTAATTTAGTCACAAGATGGAGGATAAAAAATGTTGGGAATGGGTATAAGGGGGCACGGGAGACATATCCTGACCCCGTAGGTCTTCTGAGGGTGGCTGAGGAGGCCCATATATGTAAAAAAAAAAGCCTTTTTTTAAAAAAAATTCGCACGGTTAGCGCCCGGTCCGCGCACCGGGTAGCGTTCTGGAAAGCGTAACAAGGGGAAAACCAAGGGAAACAGTAAAATAATATTTTAGAGTGCTTTGAGGTAGGGTAGCTCTGAATAGAGCTGTTGTGTTGTGTGGTAGGTACCAATGAAGAGTCTAAAATTCAATGTACACCGTCTCCTCTGTAGATATTTTGTATGTTCTAATATGGGTTATTTAAATGTAAATGTGTGGAAAAGCACTTCATGCTTTAAAGCAATTGTATTTTTGAACTGATTGTTCTTTCCTCTTAGTCCTCCTCTTTGGTTTTTTTCCCCACACTCTTCTTCAGCATGATAGTTGATAAATTTGTTCCCTCACCTCCCTTCCCTCTCCCTCACTCCCTTTCCTTCCTCACTTTGCTTACTGTCCTTACACTGCTTCCCTTAGTCTTTCCCTCACTTTTCCTGTATCGTTACTTCTTTTCTTTCACCCTCACTCTCCTCCCCTCGATCTCTCTCACCGCTCTCTTCTTACTCTGATACCTTACTCTCCCTTAGCAGTCCTTGTCTGTCCCTCACTCCCTTTCCCTCACTTGCCTTCCTTCACTCCTTTTCTCACTCACTTTCCTTCATTCTCCTACTGCATGAATTACAAATGAAAAAGAATAATGTGTCAAACAATTTTAAATTTCTAAATATAAATTTATTCCGTAGAATTTTCTAAATTTTGAAGAACTTGTCACAAGTCTTTATCAGGGATATCCTCTTGAATAATTTTGTCAGGAATGTCTTCATTTGAAAGTCTTTCTAACAGGTCAACTGTATCCAAACATTTGAGGTATTCCTCATCAAGAGATTGATCCCAAAAATCCCTGTCTTCTTCTGCATTTGAAATTTCATCAATATTTTGGCTCTCATTTTTAGGGTGAATCATAATTTTCTTATAGGTTGATGATATCTACAAAGTATTTGCAACAGCCTCCTTCGATTGTTCCATTTTAATTTTTTTTATTTTTTGCTGTAAATTGCAGAAAAAAATAACTTTACTTTATCGTTTTCAGTAGTACCTAATATGAAACTACCTTTATCAAGTATTTAGTTCTTTGCAATTAATATGGACAAATTTGATCAAATAGTTTTTAAAGCTATATCAGTAGAGATAATGCGCTGTAGGGGTGAAGTTGATACAGGTTCTTCTGAGTTTTTATCAGTGAAGTTATCTTTGGGCAGTGTATAGTATCAGGCAGGAACTAGAAAAAAACAAGAACTGCATGTAATGAAGCCTAACTCAATCCATAACTATAACTGAGGGACAGTACATAACTAACAGAAAACGTTTTAAAAAAATAACTTTAGCTGCACATGATATTTCCCCTTAGAAACTATCAATTTACCTGTGGCAAAGTGTTTCAGGTTTCCCTCCAATTAGTTCTTAAATGGACTTCAGGGAGTACCAGTCAAAATGGCTGTCTTTCCCTCTTATTTTCCATATATATTCATGTAGCAAACCAATCAAATGTCAGCACATAAAAATACAACTTGAAAGTAATGTTATCATTGGTTGAAAATGTCAACTCTTTCTAATGTGTTTTTGCCATGTAATTTAGCTCAGGATATTTAGACAGGCTACAACTTGAATGGCCCGATGGAATTCCATCAAATTTGGGAAAATGGTAGGGACTGGTATGTAGTAGGGACTATTCCAAATTTGGTGAAAGTGTCTCCAGTGCTTTTTTTGTAAATTAACTTCCCACATTTTTTTTGCTGCGTGTGCCGTTGCGCGCCCCGGTTCGCGCAGCGGGTAGCTTACCGGCAGCGTAACGGGAGTCCGCCATCTTGTGTTTCGGTCTAATTTGGACACAAGATGGAGGATAAACAATGCTGGGATTGTGTAAAAGGGGGCAAGGGAGACATATCCTGACCCCCTAGGTTTTGTGAGGGTGGATGAGGAGGCCCATATATGCCCAAAAAAATTCAAATTTTCGCGCGGTTAGCGCCCGGTGCGCGAACCGGGTAGCGCTCCGGAAAGCGTAAATCGTGAAAATTTGTGAAAAAAGTTACATTTTAAATTTATTTAGAGTGATCATAGTTAGGGTAGCTCTGAAAAGAGCTTTTGGGTTCTGTGGAAGATTTAGGTACTTATAAGTAGGTACCAATACACAGTCTTAAATTCTGGATGAAAACTCTGTTCCCCTCATCTGAGAATTGCACACCATCTCCTCTGTAGATATCTTGCATGTAGTAACGCAAGTTATTGTTGTAGATGGAACCCATTCCATGGTCTCTCATGTAAGCTGAAACAGACTTATTTACATGCTTCCTCGCTTTCTCAATTTGTGGACAAAATTGATTGGACCACCTCCATTGCTGTCTTTGGCATATATTTGAATACACCAAGGCAGTTTGAGGAAAAAGTGCCATTAATTGCTCAAAGGTGTCCTTTTAAAGCATTTCCAGACCTACCCCAGTCAATGTGCCTAGGTCATTTCCACCACAGTGCACAATTATGAGGTCAGGGTGTGGCAGATGCAAAAAGGTTTTCACCAATGATATCAATTGCCGAGATCTCAATCCTCTCTGGCCAATCCACTTGATGTCCACATTTTGTAAATTGAGGTTGTGTAAATTTCTGTTATCAGCATACCTGTGAGCCCAGTGGATGTAACTATGTCCAAGAATCCAGACAGAAAACATGGTGAGAGGAGGTTCTGCTGTAGTCAGATGAAGTGTGGGAATGAAATGGCAGTTGAAACAGTAGGAGTTTGTAAAGAAAAAACTGTGGAGTTTCAGTGCTAATGATTCAGTAGCAGTGATTGGTGGATTTCGATTGCTGAAAACAGAAAGTTAGGGTGCATGGATGTGTTCTTTGAAAGATGTAATTCGAATGGTTAGGAAAAAATCATTTTAAGAAACATTGCACTGGATAAGCAGGTGTACTGAGAGTTCAGTTGAAACATTGTTGTGTGAACTTGTAAACATGAGAGGTCTGTCAGGAGGTAGTTGCTATGGAAAAAAGGCAGAAAGGGCAGAGGGGGGAAGGGTGTTGATTTGAAAAAAGTGAGGGAAGAGTTTTGATTGGGTGACATGAGGGATATGTGTGACACTTTTCATTGGTTCAGGACAGTTTTGTTTGCCAAATGATGAAAGCCCCCACCTTTTTTCCTCATTCTCACTTTTTACTTTGACTGAGGAAGACCTGTTTGCAGACCTATTTGTACCTATTTGTACTGAGAAATGGCTACAGTAGCAGCAGGAGCATCTCAACCACCACCACCACCACAAGGACCACCACAACACCACAGTGATGGAGAAGAAGAGGAGGAGAGGCGGTACCTGCCTGAAGATACTACCACCTATAAGCCAAAGGAGCACATTGTCTGGGATTTTTTTTAAATCCCAAGGGGCCTTAAGAAAGTTAATGCGCCAAAGGTTACTTGTCTGATCTGTGGCACTGTACTTTCCAGGGGGAACCCTGCCAAAAAGTATTCTTTTGGCAACAACATCATGATTAGCCACATGCAACTATGCTGCGACAGAGGTCAGAGAACTGACCAGAAACCCTCCCCAATCTTCTCCCAGCACCTCCAAAAGTAAACAACCCCCTCCATCGGGTCCAGAGACAAGGGAGATGGTCCCAAACATCCAAACCCAGTTTGGAGATTTCAAAATAGTTTACAAATTTTGTGGAAGGACAATTTGCTATGGTGAGCAAAGTATTAAACTCATCAACCGTGCTGGTGACAACCACAAGTGCCAAAACTGATTTTTTTTTGCTCCAGTGAGCCGTTTACAATTTCCTGTTTTTTGTTTGTCCCCATAAAAAATCCAAAAAATATATAAAATTGTTCATAAAAGCCAAAAAAGTACAAAATGTTCCAAAAAACAATAAGAAAATATAAAACAACAAAAAGAATTAAAAAAACAGTTTGTCTTAAAACTACCTCCAATTTATAAAAAAATGCTACATTTTAAAAAAATCTGTCATTTTTTTTTTCCACATGATACGCTCCCCGGTATGCTCCGTGGTGCGCGTACCTGGCGCTCCCCCACGCAAATGGCCCCCACATCAAAACTAGGGGGTCAGGGGGGTCTACCCTGCCCCCTTTTGGTCATTTCCCCCTTTGTTTTTGCCACCTCTTGTGTCTCGAGCCTACCGAGACACAAGATGGCGGCCGCTCCGGACTGTTTGGAATGTTGACAGACACCCGAGAGCCAATCAGCTTTCCGCTCACAAACTCGCGTAGCGCGCTGGAACGCATCCCGGTGCGCGTACCGGGGAGCGCTTATAGATATATATATTTTTTTTAACCTAAATTACTCAAAATCCACTGGAGCACATATCTTGAGACATAGCATAGGGACATCGAGATACCAGTCCCTAAAATTTTGCCAAGTTTGGTGGAAATCCATTCAGCCATTTGGGCTAAAAGTGAGTCCAACCGCCCTATGGAAATTAACATGGGGAAAACACGTTTTGGGACCCCCCTTTTATCTCGGCCCCCGCTTGACGAATCCCCCCCAAACTTTCAGGGAAGGAGCGGAGCGCAGCGAGGCAAATTTCAGGAAATTTTCAGGCAGATCCCTCAATCGACGCCAAAGTTATTCCCAATAGAATGTTGCGGATTCCCTATAGAAAAAAATCCTAACTATAACTACCCACTGGCGACCGCCAGTAGGTAATATATATATATAGATATATATATTCTTTTTATGCACCATGTGACAGTAAGGACACACTTCGGCTAAAAAAGCTTCGCTCATTTATATATTTCAGTAGGCTGAGACTGATCTGTGACTTCTTGTCTTCGTTGTTTAGTAAGGACCTGATCTGGCGCTTTGAGCTGTACTGATCCTATTGAAGGAGGACAATTGCTTATCGAATGTTACTCTCTGAGGAGGCATGATGGGCAAAGTAATGATGAACTGGAATTTGGCCTCTGTAATTACCACTGGCTTCGATTAAGACAAGCATTCAGCTTCTTTTTTGTTTTCTTCAGTGTGATGCCCTAAGTGTGACGGACATACCTAGACATAGCTCCCATGTTTACTATGACATAAGACTCAAACTGCCCCCTACTGATGAGGTCAAGTCTTGTTTTTAATGCTCGTGATCAGGATCAGAATGATGCCCTGTGCCCTTACGCCAGAATTAGTTATTTGCAGTGTCAGACATAAATATAAATACATGACAACATAACAAGTTTAATAGGAAGAGGTGATTAAAGGAAAAATGTCAGATTATCATATACTATCAGAAGGTCCTTGGAAAAATAAATGATTTACCTTAGAATATGAAAACAAATGTAATTGGTTGGTGCCATGGTCATTGCCATAGTGCTTAATATCGGAGGATGAGTTGTTCGAAAGATGCAGTGTACATGTAAATATTTACTTGAACTTTGATTAAAATTTGTTTGCAAGTAACTAAATATACATCAGTGATGTTTAATAATACAGTAATGTATTTTTGAGCTAACTTAATTTAGGTACATGTTAATTCCCACTGAGTTGTATGCCTTTTGTGTAGGTATGCTTTGCCACTGCTGGTTTGCAGTCTTTTAAAAACATCAACTGTGTCCCATTTTTCCAGAGACATTTGTATAACCCTTTAAGTGAAGAAAACGTAAAGTTGTGGTATGAATACCATTTTATTATGTGCTTTTTGGCTTGATATCTGCATATGAGCAAGTTAAAAATATGTCCACAACTACCTTCTGTGCACTCCTGGCCTGAGCGGATTGGTGGATCACGCTCTTCATCACCACCGCTTTCACTCAGGAAGGTGGCGGAGGAGGACAACGGGGAGTCCGGAAGCATGACTACAACTCCCAGCTCTAATAGCGCTGTCAGAAAGGGCTAAATTCAAGATGCTGTCCCACGGTGCCGGACACACGCGACGACGTGCCTGGGCAAAGCCCGGGCCCGTACATGCCTGTCGTAGCCCGGAAGAGACTGGACTGGGCCCACTCTTTGTCTCCTGTGACTTGGGACCTCATAAATAAACTTATTAAGGTACTTTTTCTTTAGTTTGGTTGAATTGTATGTTTTCTTACTCACATATACTTTTAAGTTTATTAGCGATGGCTAAAAGGAAGGCTCATGTTGAACAGACGGGGGGAGTATGGTAGGAACACTAGATGCATTTTTAACAAGGGCAGAGACGGTCTTGACCCACAAGATTGCAATAACCGAGAGACGTCTTTTCCTGTATTCCTTGATTAGTCGGTGTGGCTCCTTGCTTGGTGGCAAAGCAGGGTCTGATGCTCTGCTAACCCCTATATTAACCTCACCGCTTACCTTGTCAATACCATCTGTATCAGCCACACCTATGGCTGCATTGGTGGGCTCCCTCTCGGATGTATGACATTACAACGCATGCTTTTACATCGCATGCTTTTACATCGCAGGTTTTACAACGCATGCTATTACAACGCATAGTGTTGAGGGGTGCTGGATTTACTATTCCAACTCCAGTCCCCGTGGATAGTAGGGAAGGTGTTGGATAGTAAATTAAATCTATTCCCTATCCTAGAGCGCCCCCAGAGCAATGCGTTGTAACGGCATGCGTTGTAAGGCTTGCGATGTAAAGGCATGCGTTGTAAAAGTTGCGTTGAAAAGGATGTTCCCCCTCCCTCTCTCCTGTGGAGCCTATAAAAAGATCAAAGACTTCAATATTGGGTCGGGCTCCAACAACTGTACTTCATAAGAACACTGTGCCCCCAGAGAAACGAATGGGTGGCGGCCCGGTGAAGCAGCAGGTGAAGCCGGTGAAGCAGAAGTCTCAACCAAAAAGACGTAGAGGAAAGGAAGGAACTGAATCTGGCCCAAATTCCATCTTGTCACCAGCGTTAACTAAGGATCTTGCTCCTTTGCCTTTAATAGAGGGCGATGATATGTGGAAGAGACTTGAAACATTAATTACCATATTGTTGAACCCACTGCAAGCCCAACTAGTGAGAATTGAGGAGCGAATGTCACTCATTGAGGTTTTAGAAGATCGACCAGGCCAAAGGAAAATCTGCAGCGATTTATGGGGCTGGGGTGTGGGGGATGGCCCCATTGACTCCCTACACGCTAATAAAAATCAGTTCCTCAAGTCATTAGTCTCCCTACCTCAATCTTATTCGAATGACATCGTTCATATTGAGTTGGATCTACTTTATATCACCTACTCGATCAAGCTGGCAACAATTATCCTCTGGCACCCTATTTGGAACCGGGACAATTTGACTCTGACACAAAATATTATCAAAGATTGTTGAAAACTAGAGAACCGTGGGTCAAATAGAATTATTTAAAGAACCCCTATTTTGTAAAAAAAAAATATCCGGGGTAAACTGTTTGATATTTTTATAAAGAGGGTCCAAAATATTTTAGACCAGAGATGAACTATACTAAACAATCGGTGCTCAGTTATCAACATGGTCCCTTCTCTGGTAGATGGTGGATAGTCATATTAAGTGGGCAGCCCGTTTACTCAACACAAATTTATTTGAATTCGTTTTCGTTTGAATCTTCTCCCATTAATGTTGGGTTTCCCGTCAAAGAGATTGAAACATTCTGATTTATCACTCTGAACTTGTGACGGGAAGACGCCTCAGTCTGATTTACATTTAACGTTATTTTGTGGTTTTTACAAAAAAGAACGCATGGAATATATTGTCCCGATTTTAAAACGGTCTAATTTGGGACAGTGTCAAGTATCATTATATTTTTTAAAGTAATTAACCGATCCTTTAGTTTGCTACGCAGTGCACCCTATTGGTGGGCGTGCATGGGCAAGAGGAAACAGCTGGATCTGTATTCTAGATGACTAATTTATTGAGTTTCAAATAACCCGTTTTTTTATCCAAAATTTGACATGTTCTGATGTATTCGTCACTGTCTATTCTGGGACACTCGAAATGTTTACAGTTCTGATATCCTGAGGATGAATTTGGAATTGAATTGTTGTCAATTTTATTAGTTTTATTCAAATTGCTTTTTTTATGTACTTTTATGATCTTAATTGTATGATCGAATAAAGTTTGGAATTGAGTGTTCTTTTAGAACATGGTTTCAGACTAAGGAAGTACGAGCTAGTTAACATGTGCTAGTAGTAAACATCCTGAACAACAACCTTTCAAGAAGTCATTGCTGGATAGTCGTTGCACTGAGCATTGTTAGCTAAAATGCATTGTGTTAAAGTCTATGAGTCTGAGTCTCCAACATAAAATTACACTTAGTAGTAGGTTTATTCGTTTTCGGTATTCACAGTCTACTTCTGAGTTTTACGACTCTGTGCTCCCTATAACTATGTGTGCAGAGTTCTCTGCATCCTCAGATTCCACTGTCGAGGAGGAGATTGGAAAATTCTGCATGCATAAGTAAAGGCAGTGCAGGGCTGTAAAACCCCGTACATAGTTTATGAATTGAATTTTGTGTGCTGTTTGAGTATCAGACACTCTGGGGCATATTTACAATAACTGGCGCATCCCTGCAAATCAGCAGGGATGCGCCAGTTATTGTGCGCCACAACTCCGCCATCATGGATGTGCTCCCTCCATCACCACCCCCTTTTGTACCGATTTTGGCCACCGTAAGTGTGGCAGGGTATGCTCAGACATGAGCCCCTTGCTCACTTTGCCACTGGATTCAAGCACGCCGGGCTGAAGATGGCAGGAATGCCAGAAACCGGTCCTCGGAAGCTTGTTTCCGGTCCAGGGAAGACATGGCTTGGCAGTTCGGGCTGGACTGTTCCCATGAGGCACAGGGTCAGACTGATTTGCATATAGCCATGTCTGAACTGGGGTGGCAGAGTGGGCTAAAGAACGGTGATGGATTAAACCCAGATCTTTTGACTGGGTGTGAGTGTTTGGTTGATTCAGATGCTCCGTCCATCACCACCCCCTTTTGTACCGCTTTTGGCCGCTATAAGTGCGGCAGGGTATGCTCAGACGTGAGTCCCTTGCTCACTTTGCCACTGGATTCAAGCAAGCTGGGCTGAAGACGGCTGGGATGCCAGAAACCGGTCCTCGGAAGCTTGTTTCCGGTCCAGGGAAGACATGGCTTGGCAGTTCGGGCTGGACTGTTCCCATGAGGCACAGGGTCAGACTGATTTGCATATAGCCATGTCTGAACTGGGGTGGCAGAGTGGGTTAAAGAACGGTGATGGATTAAACCTAGATCTTTTGACTGGGTGTGAGTGTTTGATTGATTCAGATGCTCCCTCCATCAGCACCCCCTTTTGTACCGCTTTTGACCGCCATAAGTGTGGCAGGGTATGCTCAGACGTGAGAGCCTTGCTCACTTTACCACTGGATTCAAGCAAGCCGGGCTGAAGACGGCTGGAATGCCAGAAACTGGTCCCCGGAAGCTTGTTTCCGGTCCAGGGAAGACATGGCTTGGCAGTTCGGGCTGGAATGTTCCCATGAGGCACAGGGTCAGACTGATTTGCATATAGCCATGTCTGAACTGGGGTGGCAGAGTGGGCTAAAGAACGGTGATGGATTAAACCCAGATCTTTTGACTGGGTGTGAGTGTTTGATTGATTCAGATGCTCCGTCCATCACCACTCCCTTTTGTACCGCTTTTGGCCGCCATAAGTGTGGCAGGGTATGCTCAGACGTGAGTCCCTTGCTCACTTTGCCACTGGATTCAAGCAAGCCGGGCTGAAGACGGCTGGAATGCCAGAAACCGGTCCCCGGAAGCTTGTTTCCGGTCCAGGGAAGACATGGCTTGGCAGTTTGGGCTGGACTGTTCCCATGAGGCACAGGGTCATACTGATTTGCATATAGCCATGTCTGAACTGGGTTGGCAGAGTGGACTGAAGAACGGTGATGGATTAAACCCAGATATTTTGATGGGTGTGAGTGTTTGAATGATTCAGATACTCCGTCCATCACCACCCCCTTTTGTACCGCATTTACAATGCGGCGCACCTTCGGGCAAAAATGGCACAGATGCGTGATGCATCTGTGCCGTAAAAGTGGCGCATTACTGGAGTTGCGTCGCAAGCGCGACGCAGCTCCAGCAATGCTCTGGGGGCCCTATCTAGTTAATGCAGCGTCAATCCTTACGCCTGCTTCAGGCCGGCGCAGGGTTTTGACGCAGCATGCGCCTAAAAGTGACTGAGTGAAATCTTGTAGATTTTACTCAGCCACTTTTAGGAGGTGTTCGTGGGCCGGAACACCCACCCCCGCACAGGAAGGCCTACATGTGGCGCAGGGCTTTACAAGGTGACGCATCTCCCAGATGCGTCACGTTGTAAGTACCCCCGCATCATGGCGCAGGATTTGCGCCACCGCTGCGTCACAAAAGTGATGCAACGGCGGCGTAAATGAGGCGCAAGGGGCTTGTAAATCTGCCCCTCTGTGTCCATTTCAATAATGAGGGAGCACACCACAGGTTGAAGCTGAAAACGGGCCTGGCAAGGATAGTAGTTCCAACGCCCCAGTGGTTGCGGATAGATCTGAAGGAACTGCAGCAGCGGTTGTTGTCATGTCAGATCAGCCCTGTAGCCCTCATAACTCCTGGACGTGGTGCATTTTATGACACATGCAAATGTCAAACATCATTTGGTAGAGTAGGCTGCTTGTAATGTCCGCGATGATGTGTTTATGAATGGTAACCTATCTAAATATTTAGAAATGGCAACTATGTGGTAACTCTAGGGAAGTGCAAAATTGTGTCATTTTGCCATGCATAATTTTTTTAAGTTTCATAAACATTCCGAAAAATAATACTTTTAGCATGAAGTGTGGTTTTTTAGGACCTTGTGTGAAGTTTTGCATTGCCAAGACATAATTCCAATAATCACTTCATGTGAGATGCCTGCAGGAGGGTGGTTCAAACAGAAGACGCATATTTTCTGTGCAAAATAGCCCCCACTGGGCAAAAATTACATAGTATCATGGGCTGGGAAATTCGGAGAAATGTTGTGAATTTCCTGTAACATAAAATTCAGACATGTTATAAATGTTGCCAGGGTACTTTCAAAGTTTTCAATCACAAAGCTGAATGTCATTACCTGCAAGGTGGTGGGGGGCCATGTCTATACTCATATTGGTTTTGGCAAGTCAGACCAGCCACATGTGGAGGAAGAGACTGGTGTTAGACCTTCTACTTAAGTTTTAGCTCCCTGGAGTGCAACTGCACACATGATGGATCCGGATGAAGAGTCTTCTATTCCACAAAGGAATAGCTGTTCAGATGACTTTATTGTCACTGTGTCTTTCGTTTGCTATGCTACACTCTCTTGGTTGCTAAAGATGAGGATGAGTGTGAGAATAATATCTTCAACGATTGTCTCTTATGTTCCATGAGGAATGATAGCGGGTGAAGGAAATATTTTAAAGTCCTCTCTCCAGATTAGGGCTTCTGGATGATGCCCTAGCAGTCATAGGGTTGTCTGGACAACTATTTATGTTTCAATGTGACAGCTTGACAGCATTAGTACTGACCAATAATACAGCATGAAACATGAAGAAAAAAAACTAGTCTTGTATAGTCAGTCTACAAAAATCCCACATTCTTTTCTTCCATGCTGTGGAAAAGTACCCAACCCTGCATACATTTCCTTAGCAGACTCACTGCAATAAATATACGCTTCCCTTTATCAGATATCTTAGTCAATGGACATTTCACACTTTCATCTTTCAGAATGTTTCCCAGCACAGCATTCTTTGTTCTGGATATGAGCTAAAACATTGCCTTCTTATACATTTTTGTGAAAAATATGCCTGAGCCGGCAGTCTTATTTCCCAAGTCGTTCATTAAAAAAAGTTTTCCGAATCATATGTAAAAGGGAAAAAACTAGTAATGAGAGTTCTGTTTTTCAAAGAACAGAATATTGCTGAACAAAAGACATACAGACAAACACAAGCAATGTTCAAACATATAAAAACGTCAGGAACTTACAAGCTTGCTTTACATGAGCAACCATACTAAAACCCATAGGTCACTAAGGGCCAGATGTAGGTAGGCAAATACCGGTCGGTAACCGCCGAAATTCGGTCATTTCGGCCGTTACCGCCCGGTATTTGGAAAATGAGAAGTAGGGCCACCTAAAATACAGATTCCGTAATTTTACATTCGATAAAATTATTGAATCAGTAAAATTACTGAATCTGTATTTTGCGATGTAGGTAGCACTGTAATCAGTGCTACAGGGCTTTCAGAATTCGTTATAATGAAAAGCCTTGAAAATGCATTTTTTTTGCTTTCAAAAGCTGCCATGTTGCAGACATACATGCCCTTAGGGCATGTATGTCTGCAACATGTGCACCCATACACGATGGAGGGGTGCAACAGGGTGTCAAAGTGACAACCTGCCACCCTCCAATGTTTCCCCCAATTACTGAATCGGTATTTACCGATTTGGTAATTGACATTCATTCCTATGGGCCTTCAGGCCCATAGGAATGAATGGCAATTACCGAATCGGTAAATACCGATTCGGTAATTACCGAATCTTACCGATTCGGTAATTAAAAATACAAATTACCTACATCCCATTTACCTTCTCTTAAATACAGAATGGGTATGATTCGGTATCTAAGAGTAGGTACATCGAGATTACCTACATCGGGCCCTTAATCATTATAATAAAAGCCCACAGCACCATGTCCCCTGTGGACAAATAATCAAAAACGTAGGGCCTGATTACGAGTTTGGTGGATGGGATGCTCCATCACAATCGTGACGGACATGCCTTCCGCCTTATTCAAGTTCCATAGGATTTAATGGAATTGTAATTTGGCGGGCGGTATGTCCTTCATGGTCATGTGTGTGACAGAGTTACCCTGTTCGCAAACTCGTAATCAGGTCCTCAGTCAGCAAGCCCTGAATTTCCAAGTCTGCAAATTGACCTCTTAATCCCGCAACTCCCACCTGATTAAGTTATAAAGAACGTCCTCTTGATTAACTTCATCTCAAATATCTCATCTTTAATGTACATAACAAGGATGAAGAAAGGGGGCTGACAATGTGATATATCAACAGGGATGCTCTGGTATTGAGGAAGGGGTGGTTTCACACATACATACAGCCCTAATTTCAATTTGTAATCGTCACAATTTTTCTACCCAGTTTATCCACACCCTATTGAGTCTGGAATTAGGGCTGCATATCTTGTAGGGAACCAGAGACCTGACCAGATGCTAGTGGTATTTCAGATACGACGAAAATCACAGTATATACTTCACCTCTTGAAAATGTTACTTGCGGCAAGATCTAACTTCCATTGATAGAATAGTCTCAGCTACATTTCCATTTAAAACAGAGTTGTGCAATTTGCAGCTTCGCAGCTTCGTCTGTGATCCAAATTTGTGATAAAAAGGTTAAACACAAACCCTTTCAGTGGATGTCCACTCAGCCTCCCATCTAAGTAGAGAATTCCCTGGACTCTGCAGAATATAAATGACATTGCAGCAGTCCAACTGGGTCAGAACTAGTGCAGGAACTATTGTGATGGTTTAACAGAAGTGCAGTAAGGAGAAGATTTCTGTAGAATTTGTAAGAGTTGAAAATCATGGTTAATGGCAGACCATAGACCATAATGGGGGGTGAAGATGAACACCCACCTTTTGAGGTTTTTGAGCAAAGGGACATCCCCACAATTTCTGGACTTAGATAGGGATTACTAAACCACCATCTAAATGTCCTCCAGTAAAGGGATTATGCAGTTCTTCACCCAGTAAAACCCTGTGCTAAAGGTCAGGGGCTTCAGGTGGAGGCACAGCCTGGGCTCCTGCTGATGCCTTGATGCATTATCAGAGCTCAATGCACCTCGCCCAGCTAGAACACTGCCTACCACGGCCCTGGATATCCTCCACACACTCTGGGGCATATTGTCAAGCACAGAGTTAGAAGTATCACCGCTTTAGTGGCAGAAAACTGCTGCTAAAGCGTTGATAATGGGCTTGATAATATGCACTTGAGAATTCCATTAGAAGCCCATGTTGACACCAGAACATTGGCTTCTAGTGGAATTCTCAAGGGCATGTTATCAAGCCCATTATCGCCGCTTTAGCGGCAGTTTTCTGCCACTAAAGCAGCGATAATTTTAACTCAGTTTCTTGATAATATGCCCCTCTGTTACCCACCCACCGACCGGGTGGTGGTAAATAGCAATTGACTGGTCCCCTGTATCTGGGAAACAAGCAGCTTTTCACTCAAAGTTCTTGGGTCTACATAGTTAGTCCCCATGACCTGGCCTGTGCATTATTAATCATAAATTATGTGTGGGGGCATCGGACGGAATTCGAGATTTCAGTCCCCAGCATCTCAGCACCTAAATCCTCCCAACTTGTAAAGACAGCCTCAGACGAATTGAGGCTTGAGATCTTTGATTAGTTTAATCAATTCTGCATCAAATAAAACCCCTTCACAAAGATAACTCCAAGAAAGATTGAAAAATCTAATTCTCTGGATAAGAAGCAAATAAAATGTGTGTACAGCTGGATAATTTATCCATGTAATTGAAGACTATAAAATGGTACAATCGAATACACTATTTTGGTTGTAATCAACGTAAGGGGGAATATATATTTTTTTGTATACATTTTTAAATTACAATTTATAATAACTCCTGGAGTTATTGCTCATTATCTATAATTGGATTCCCTTAGATGCTTTTTGGGAGATCTCGTTCACAAAATACATCCTTTTAAAGCCCCAAACCTGATTAAGTACTTCATAAAATGCCCTGCAAATCGTTTTGTTCTAAAAAAATAATTAGGAATAGAGTTGATAGCAATGAAAGTGAGCAGTTTCTTCCATAAAAAGTTGTTTATTCAGTTGGTATATAATTGATAGTCTAAGGAAATCAGCCATCTGGGTGTAAATGCAGTGGTTTGTTTTTATTTCTTGTGCTATTGTTTGTTAGAAGCCCAAGCCACATGTTATATTGGTCATTATCAGGGAGATCTAGATATTGACACATATATTGATACAATATTCTGCAGCAGCCATAGTTTGCTTACCTACAATTGGAATCATATTGGTTTGTGCGAGTTCAATATTACTAGCCACTTTTCGTTTTTTTTCTATGCACTAATACTACTTTTGTTACACTTTATAAATTAGGAATACAAACGTCCCCATCAACAACCTTCCCTAATTTGTTAGTATAAAAATTGGTACAAACAAACAAATTAACTGTGTACTTAGGAATCCACCTGGATGTTCATATTTTTTCCAAATAAACCACAATGTTTTACTGAACTATCATTGTTAATGTAAGTGATCCAATGTCGAATGTTTCACACGTCATATAAAATAAGAGTAGGTTTCAAATCAGGCACAAATTTCTCATCACGAAGTACAGGTCCTTTCTCTTTCATCGTACAGTCCAGACGCTCCCCTTGTAGCAATTGCACTGGCATCAATCTATGTTTTACTATTGGGCAATGTGACAACTGGGACTTGACACCCCATTCCATTCCACCATTTCTTGAATTAAGTGGTTGATTTTGCACCTCTATTATGTTGAAAGCATGAAAAACAATATGTCCGGCATTATAAAATGTGTCACTTTAGTTTAGTCACAAAACTGTTGATTGTCAGATATTGAGAAGAGTAGTAGTCACACACGTCAGTCAATCGGAGAGAGAATGAGCTTGATAGGGTTAAAATTGTACGTGACTAGTAAAAAAAAATGACCCATGACAAATCAAAGCTTTTCTATTAACATACTGCAACCTTATACATGGGCAGATGCTTGTGGTGTGAGTGGCAAGGATGCCATTATGGTCACCACTGAGTAGTTATAGTTAGGTCTGTGGTTCCATAGGAAAAGCATTTTTTGTTTTGCTTATAACTTTGGTGTAGACTGAAGAATTTTCACGAAAAACTTTCCCCCAAAAAAGTCTCATTAACCTCAGCTCTTTCCTTGGAACTTTCGGGATGATCCGCCAAGCTGGTGCTGAGAAAATGGGGGGGGGGTCTCAAAATGCATTTCTCCTATTTTCTTTTCTGTAGGAAAATTGAACAGTGATATCACAAAAACAGCTGAATGCAATTACACCGTTGAGGATCTGCGGAGCTGGCAGATCTTAAAATACGTTCTAATGTGCTGCCACACATCAAAAAAGATGTGGTAGCTGCCATTTTGGGACTTGATGACTGAGTCTACTGCCTTGGAAATAAGGAAGAAAACATATAGTGAGGCATGGCCTGGACACTCTGCCCCCGCCAGAGTAAAATGTTGTGATCCTCGTAAAATTAGAAAGAAAAGTGTAGACTCCTGTGCTTTAAAAAAACACAAAGTTCCTGTGGGGTGGCACAATCAAGTTTGTAGGTGAGAGAAGTGTATGACTCCCTCCCAGATTCTGCCTGAGGTTCCAGTAAGCCCATCCCCTGGGAAGATATGGAAATAAAAGGGGAGGTGGCATGCACTCCCCCTTCCTGAGGTATTACGGGCACTGGAGACCCCATCTCCAAGTGCACCAAAACACTCTTCTCCCCAAGCCATACTATGCCTTAGGATTCAGAAAAGGGGGTGGTGATGAACAGAGTGTCTGAATTAAGCAGACCACTCTTACCCAGTCGAAAAATCAGGGCTTGATCCATCACCGTTATTTAGCTCACTGCACCATCCCAGCTCAGAACCTGGCTATATGCAAATCAGTCTGTCCCTGGCCCAGTGCATCATGGGAACAGGACAGACTAAACTACCAAGCCAATTCTTCACCAGAAAGGAGACAAGCTACCGGGGACCGGTTTCTGGCATTTCAGCTGTCGTCGGCCCGGCTTGCTTGAATCCTGATGGTGCAGTGAGCAAGGGACTCATGTCTGAGTATACCCTGCCACACCTATTGTTGCCAAAAACGATTCAGAAAAGGGGGTGGTGATGAACAGAGTGTCTGAATTAAGCAGACCACTCTTACCCAGTCCAAAGATCAGGGCTTGATCCATCACCGTTATTTAGCTCACTGCACCATCCCAGCTCAGAACCTGGCTATATGCAAATCAGTCTGTCCCTGGCCCAGTGCATCATGGAAACAGGGCAGACTAAACTACCAAGCCAATTCTTCACCAGAAAGGAGACAAGCTACCGGGGACCGGTTTCTGGCATTTCAGCCGTCGTCGGCCCGGCTTGCTTGAATCCTGATGGTGCAGTGAGCAATGGACTCATGTCTGAGTATACCCTGCCACACCTATAGTGGCCAAAAATGATTCAGAAAAGGGGGTGGTGATGAACAGAGTGTCTGAATTAAGCAGACCACTCTTACCCAGTCCAAAGATCAGGGCTTGATCCATCACCGTTATTTAGCTCACTGCGCCATCCCAGCTCAGAACCTGGCTATATGCAAATCAGTCTGTCCCTAGCCCAGTGCATCATGGGAACAGGGCAGACTAAACTACCAAGCCAATTCTTCACCAGAAAGGAGACAAGCTACCGGGGACTGGTTTCTGGCATTTCAGCTGTCGTCGGCCCGGCTTGCTTGAATCCTGATGGTGCAGTGAGCAAGGGACTCACATCTGAGTATACCCTTTCACGCTTATGGTGGACAAAAATGATTCAGAAAAGGGGGTGGTGATGAACAGAGTGTCTGAATTAAGCAGACCACTCTTACCCAGTCCAAAGATCAGGGTATACTCAGATGTGAGTCCCTTGCTCATTGCACCATCAGGATTCAAGCAAGCCGGGCCGAAGACGGCTGAAATGCCAGAAACCGGTCCCCGGAAGCTTGTTTCCTTCCCAGTATAAGAATTGGCTTGGTAGTTTGGTCTGCCCTGTCCCCATGATGCTCTGGGCCAGGGTCAGACTAATTTGCATATAGCCAGGTTCTGAGCTGGGATGGTGCAGTGAGCTAAAAAACGGTGATGGATCAAGCCCTGATCTTTGGACTGGGTAAGAGTGGTCTGCCTAATTCAGACACTCTGTTCATCACCACCCCCTTTTCTGAATCATACTATGCCTTAGGAGCGCATGCATGGGGCCAGATCCAAGGCGGTGACCCAGGGACCCCACACCCAAGACTCCATTGTTTCCCTGCTCGCAAGAGTGTGCATAGAGGCTGCTATGTGCTTCCACCCAACCAGAGCAGAAAGCTGCTCCTATTGAGTGAGAGCACATAGGTTTCCCTACTCAGTAGACAGTGGACAGGGACACAAAGAATTGCTCCCTAAAGCTAGGCGCAAAATAAAAGCTGCTTCAATGGGTAAAGGGCATTACCAGCTCCAACAAAAAAAATGGTTTAGTGTGCTCAGGTTGGGCAATGGCGCATCCCTGTTCATTTAAAAAATGAAGTAAAAATGTATTGCTGGCTCCTGCACCACTCATGGGACTGCTTGCATGGAGCTGGGAGGGCTGAGGGAGCCTTGGTGCTCCCCTCGTGACCCACAAAAAAATAAAAATGCTGTTGCTCCGGGTGGGCACCAAGACCATTAAACAATTTACAAATGTACCTAAATAAATAATAAATGAGCGGCATGACCCGCTTATTTATTATTCACTGCACCAGGATAAAACATCCCATAGTGCCCTGTGAGGGCTACCTAGTTGCATTTTTAAGATCCTGATGGTGTCTCTAGAAGGGACATGGGCACCAGCAAGCATTTTGTTCATTGTTGTGATGGACTGCAGGGAGTACAGCATCCCCCCAGCCACATTACAAAAGAACTGTATTTCTCCTGGGTTATTAAATCCATGACCCCAGGAGAGCTCGCCATATATTTTTGTAAAGAACTCTGAGTTGCAGCTGTATGTGCTTCAGTGGAAGTGCAGCACCTCCTTGTGGTTGATTTTATGGCTGCAGTTTTTAAGCCTAAAAAATGTTAAAGAAAGACTCAAACAGACATGGATTTTTTTTATAAAAGTTTTTTTTAGCTCATGTTAGAAATGGCGGTCTCTAGTTGGCAATGGTTTGAACCTTTGTCCAAATAGGGATCCTTGCTTCTATCAGGGTTAGCAAATTACACCCTTAGACAACTCCTACTCGCCACCTTGGTAGCTTGGCAAAAGCAAAAAAGCTTATATCAGAGTCTGTGTGTAAAGCATTTGTGCACATATACGGTGCTACAGTGAAAACACTACAAATAAACACCATGCCAGTTTAGAAATATAAGCAATCTTTATCTAAACCAAACAAGACCAAAATTACAAAAATCTAATGTACAGTTATCAAGATATGACTTTTAAAAGGTAAAAACAGTTCTGTTCATAGCAAGCCACGGAAGTTTCAAAATCATAAACAAAAACAGCTGCACGGAAGGTAATGCATCACTTCCTTGCTCCAGGGGAGGTGATGAATCAGTTCCTTACTGCCACACAAGGCAGGTGATGCGTCAGTTCCTTACTGAACAGGAGGTGATCTGATGGTTTCCTATTGTGCGGGGAGGTTGTGTATCGGTTTCTTACTGTGATCCTTGTGTTGTTGTACACTTGGCGCCCTGGTGTGATGCGTGAGGATTCAGAGATGCGTCAGTTTTCAATGCGGCAGCGGCAATAGCACTGCATTGATGTCTCCAGCCGCGATCCCACGATGCGCCAGTTGATGCAATCGTACAGCAGGGTCTGCATCGGAGTCGGTGCGGTAATCTCGGACTTCAGAGCTCGGTGCATGAGCCACAGTGTGCAGCAATTTCTCCAGCTGCGGGCAGGCACTGCGCCGGTTTCTTCAGCTGCATGGTGGTAATGCATGGGAATTCTTCCCGGACTGCGGTGTTGCACCGGAAACGGGTACGGATGCATCACACTCCTTTAGTTGCTTCTCTTTACTCAGCTCCCAACATCAGGAACAACCACCAGAGGCTCAACACAGGAACAGACAACTCTTGGCAGGTCAGAACTCCCAGCAAGGAAGTTCAGGGGAGGTGGTGATGAAGTCTTTGTGTCCCTGAGGCTTCAGAATAGGAGGCAAGCTCTACTTCAAGCCATTGGAGATCTTCTTCAAACAGGTTACACCACACACAGCAAAGTCTTTGCCCTTTCCTTGGCAGAAACAGGCACTGCAGGCCAACCTGAGACAGGACACAACAAAGGGGCTCCCAGCTCTTCTTCTTGGCAGAGGATCCTCTTGAGTCTAGAAGTACTCTAAAATTCTGGGCCCCAATATTTATACTTAATTCATCTTTGTTCTCATGTGGCAGAGAGGCTCTGTTCTCAGTCAAAACCATTCTGTCCTCTCTGGTCCAGCTTCCCAGCAGGAGGTTGAGACAGTATTGTGTGAGGCAGACCAGGCCCACTCAGGTGCCAGGAAATCTCCTCCCTCTACTCTAAATGCAGCCCAGTTCTATTCTGCCCAGAACTGACCCATCCAGGAAAGGCTGGACACATCTCAACCCCCCCCCCCATGTGGCTGTCTACAGTGAATGGACAACCCCAGCCACCTGTCACTCCAAAGTCAGACAGTCAATCCACAAGCCAGCAGAGGCTCACAGGATGGCTATGCAAGAAAATATCCACTTTCTAAAAGTGTCCTTTTCAAACACACAATATAAAAATCATCTTTACTAAAAGATGCATTTTTATATTCTGAGTTCAGGCATACTAAACTCCAACTTTCCATCTTGCCCCCATGGGAAGTTATACTCGTAAGATGGTATAAAATACTCCCCATTCTATCCTATGGGACAGATAGCCTTTCTATAGTGAAAAACAAATTAAGCTATAGTTCAATATCAGGACATGTCACACACACTCACACACACTGAGACATGTCCTACATTTCACATACACTGCACCCTGCCCACATGGGTACCTAGGGCCTACATTAGGGGTGCCTCACATGTAATAAAAGGTAAGGTTAGGGCCTGGTAAGTGGGTGCATTTGCCAGGTTCATGTGGCAGTAACAACTTCATGCAGACACTGTGGTGCCAGGTTTGAGAACACTTTGAAAGACTGCTTATGTTGGTGGCACAATCAGTGGTGCAGGCCCATTAGCAGCATTTGACTTACAGGCCCTGGGCATACACAGTGTACTGTACTAGGGACTTAGTAGTAAAGCAAACAAGCCAATCATGAAAACCCAAAAACATATTAACAATTTACACAGAGAGTATATGCACTTTAGCACTGATTAGAGGTGGTAAAATGCCCAGAGTCCTAAAACCAAGAAAACCAGGGTCAAAAACAGGAGGCCAAAAACCAAAAAGGCTGGGGATAAACCCGCTAGAAATGCAAGGTCTAACTGCTCATTTTATGACAATTTTATTTATTAAGCATTATATTGTGTGAATTAATGAAATATGCATTTGACTATAATTATTTGTATTTTTTTGACAAAGACAATAGGTGTGCTTTATATATTTTGAGATGCTAACTCTTTCTTTTATAAAGCCAATAGGCCCAATATTTCTATTTAGATGTTCTGACCATTTGACAAAGTCGGTAGGTCTGACTTTTACTTAAAATGACACCGTTTGTATTGTAACATCACATAGTCAGCCATACACACCCAGTGCCAGCCTCTGTGCCCTGCACCCAAACCTGCCAAACACCCACCAGCAGGGGGATGGGGAGAGGGCCACAGAAATCCACGCCTCTGTGCGTTTTTGCTGTTATAAATGGTATTTAAATATTACTTTACTTAAAAAAACTAGAAATTCACTGAAACAAACTACAAATTGAAGTGATATTATAGTTAGATGATAATGTCAGTTAAAACATACTATTTTAAATTAACAAAACCACTGAAAATCACTTGCTATAGTTATCTACCTATAATTTGTGTTGTCAGAAGGGAGTTGATGCTCATGGTGAGTGGTTAAAGTGTGCTAAATTAAGTTTGTAAAGTCAACTTTTACCTCAAATTAAAATGTAAAGTTTTAATCCACTGAAAAAAAAAACTCCCCGTTCTGCAGCAAAGCACTGTCAGATTTTCCTGTTCCATACTGGTACACACATAAGCAATTAGCCCCTTCGGTGCTCATGACGAGCTCAGCTCATCATGAGGTACACCTCTCGTGTGTTCATGACGAGCTGAGCTCGTCATGACCACACCCATTTCTATTATGGCCCAGCACAGCAGAGGAATGACTCCAGCAGCCATGGTGTTAATCCAGGGAAGCATTTTGTGAAAGTGATTTGTTATTCACTACTATGAAAATAAAAATGTGGAAAACATAGGGGCATATTCTCAAGCCCCTATCATCACGGGAACGTCACTTTTTCTGATGTTCCTGTGTCGATAGGGTCAACGCCTTATTCTCCAGGTAGCGTTAACCCACCTTTAGTGGCTTTAAGCCACGTTAAGTGGCATAACGCTGCCTTGAGACTAAGGCCCCTTTCACGCTAAATTTAGCTTGGATGGGGCATGCAGTGGGTGTTGCGGTGGGCATTCCACCGAAATACCCATTGTGATCAATGCTGCCGCCTATTATCCAGTGCAAAAAGAACAATTGATGAACAGAATGCAGAACAATGTCATACATTCACCCTAGTACAGAGATCTGGGCCTAAATCCATAGTTTTTTTGCTCACCATGCCATTCCAGTTTGGACCCAGCCATATGCAAATCAGTCTTGACCCTGCGCCCAATGGGAACAGTCCAGCCTGAGCTACCAGGCCAGGTCCTTCCTGGACTGGAAACAAGCATCTTAGGACCGGTTTCGGGCTTTCAGCCCTCATCAGCCGGGATAGCTTGACTCCAGTGGCATGTGGAGCACCGGACCCACCTCTAGGCATACCGGTCCCACTCGGGGTGGCAAATGCAAAAAGAACAATTGATGGACAGAATGTAGAACAATGTCATACCTTCACCCCAGTACAGAGATCTGGGCCTAAATCCATCGTTATTTTGCTCACCATGCCATTCCAGTTTGGGCCCAGCTATATGCAAATCAGTCTTGACCCTGCGTCCAATGGGAACAGCCCAGCCCAAGCTACCAGGCCAGGTCCTCCCTGGACTAGAAACAAGCATCCTAGGACCGGTTTCAGGGTTTAAGCCATCATCAGCCAGGATAGCTTGACTCCAGTGGCATGGTGAGCACGGGACCTACGTCTAGACATACCTGTCCCACTCGGGGTGACAAATGCAAAAATAACAATAGATGGACAGAATGCAGAACAATGTCATACATTCATTCACCCCAGTACAGAGATCTGGGCCTAAATCCATCGTTTTTTTGCTCACCATGCTATTCCAGTTTGGCCCCAACCATATGCTACTCAGTCTTGACCCTGCGTCCAATGGGAACAGTTCAGTAAGAAGGGTGTTACCCAGAAACCGGTCCCAGGATGCTTGTTTCCAGTCCAGCGAGGACCTGACCTGGCAGTACAGTCTGGACTGTTCCCATGAGGCACAGGGTCAAGACTGATTTCCATATGGCTGGGTCCAAACTGGGGTGGCGTAGTGGGCAAAAGAACAATGGATTTAACCCAGATCTTTTGTCTGGGGGAGAATGTTTGCATTGTCAGCATTCCATCCATCATTTTTTTGCTGTAACACTTTCCCCCCTAAGTGGGATGGGTATACCCAGACATGGGTCCCTTGCTCACTGTGCCACTGGATTCAAGCTAGCCTGGCTGAAGAAGGGTGACATACCCTGAAACCTGTCCCAGGATGCTTGTTTCTGGTCCAGGGAGGACCTGGCCTGGCAGTTCGGTCTCGACTCTTCCCATGAGGCAAAGGGTCAAGACTTATTTGCATATGGCTGGGTCCAAACAGGGATGGCGTAGTGGGAAAAAGAATGATGGATTTAACCCAGGTTTTTTGACTGGGGAGAATGTCTGCATTGTCAGCATTCCTTCCATCTTTTGTTTGCTGTAACACTTTTCACCCTAAGTGGGATGGGTAGGCCCGGAGGTGGGTCCCTTGCCTACTGTGCCACTGGATTCAAGCTAGCCTGGCTGAAGAAGGATGACATACACTGAAACTGGTCCCAGGATGCTTGTTTCTGGTCAAGGGAGGTCTGGACTGTTCCCATGAGGCCCAGGATCAAGACTGATTTGCATATGGCTGGGTCTAAACTGGGGTGGCGTAGTGGGCAAAAGAACAATGGGTTTATCCAGATCTTTTGACCGGGGGAGAATGTTTGCATTGTCAGAATTCCGTCCATCATTTGTTTGCTGGGCCGAACTTATGACCAGAAAAATCCTGGTCTTAAGTAGGCAAAATGGGGAGCATTTCTAATTTCTCCTTGTTTTTGCTTTTCCCATGCGTGCTGCCTTGTGTATGGTATTTCAGGAATGTTCATTTGCAGGAAGGGGCACCTTCCTGTACATGAACAACCCTCCCCTGCACACAGACACCCTTGCACTCTGATGCAAGGATGTCTGCATTGGCGCTAAGTGGTGAAACTTAGCGCCATTGCAGGAGGAAATGCCAGGCATCACCACATTCTTGAGAATAGGGTGCAGCCTCGCATTTCCGAAGTGGAGGTGAGAGGTGTTAAGCCAAGGAGGTTAATGCCTCTCACCGCCACTTTCTTGAGAATATCCCCCATAGTGTTGATGGAGAAAATGCTTGCAAAAATCTCAGTCATGCGGGCCATGATCCATTACATTACTTTTCTTCCACTATGTCACTTCAGACCAACCTTATGCAAATCAGCTGTGGTCCTGCCCCAGTCCAAACCTGCCATGCTAGGTCCGTTCTGAACGGGGGCACAAGCAACCCCAGACCAGGTGCAGCCTATTTATCAATAAAAATAAAAAAGGGACTGTTTTCAAATTAGCATTGCAGTCCTATAGTTTCCATACTGCTCTATGCGTCTTCTTAATAGCTCAAATACTTCTGTATGCCGACACATCCATAGACAGCAATGCACAATATCTATTTTAGAAGGTCTGTACTTTCTAACATCGTAAGCCAGACTGGCGGAAGGC
This sequence comes from Lissotriton vulgaris, assembly GCF_964263255.1. NCBI lineage: Eukaryota > Metazoa > Chordata > Amphibia > Caudata > Salamandridae > Lissotriton > Lissotriton vulgaris. Next base: position 169,019 of record NW_028249573.1, on the reverse strand, counting down.
CCGAGACAGCATGCCTTCTTCTATGAATGGTAGAGGAGTTTCTAGACATCCACAGTTGGACAGATGATGAAACGTTCCAAAAACAATAAATCTATTACTTACAGGCGCATATTATTTAAAGAGAGGCAAATTATGCTGATTACCTCCTCAAGGCGCACAGCTGCTCGCAGAGAATAAACCGGCCCTCCAAAGCTGATTTCTGACTTTTTACTGAATAATTTGACAAAATATGCATTCCATTTTCACAACCTGTGGCTACGATATGAAAACTTTTATTCAATTCTTGATGAGCTGCCTTAATCAAATTGCTGCTCTAGCAGTTCCACATTGAGCGTCTATTTTATTGCAAGTGGTTGTTATTTGATTATCTCAGTGATGAACCCTTTGCCATTGTGGGGGTGTGTGCTTTATAATTAGATGAAGAGAGATCCGCACACCAAGAGCATTAGTCAGTCATCCCCTTTGTAAAAACCCTTTAAGGCCATATCCGAGAGATAAACTTTAATTTTTATGCAAATCGCGACCATTACAGCCGATGATATATTTCATCATTAGCTGCTCCTCAATTTGAGGAAATGCTGATTTAAGACATCATTTAATAGAAAATGTGCAGTGGAGTGTGGCGGAAACAAACTCTTCCCTCTCACAAAATGTTCACAGACATTTGGGCTGTGACAATAACAGTTCTGTGGCATTTGGTGAAACATCTGCTTTGCATGCTGTTTTAATACTTGTTGTGCGTGTACATAACTGGTAACTGAGGATTTAATTTGCGAAGAAAGTTTTTTTTAAACACAAATATTTGTCCAACCATGCTGGGAGTGATCTTCGTTGCTTTCTTTTGTTCCCTCTCTAACTCCCTCATGCAGTACAGAGGTTTACGCCAGCATGGGCAGGATTACATCACTTTTTGGTTCTTGCCATATCATTAGGTTGACGTGCATGTGAAGCTTCTTGCTGGACTTAGTTTTGCAAAAGAATCCATTAATGCATGTTCTTTCATGAATTATAAAATAAGGTAAAGACATAGACAAAGAATCATCTTTTATCTGTTATGCACCCAAAACCATTCGGGTTCTTCCATGGATGTAGAGCCATTCTGCCTCATTTATAGGCAGAGGATGATTCTTTCACATTCATGAAGACAGAACCCGAGCGCCTGATTCATAGGCACAAAATCATCCTCTAATATTCTTCCACATTCATGGCCACTCTAGGAAAGTGGAATATTATGTAGTATGGCTGGGTAGCCTTACCGTGTAATATTATCACAATACCCCAAAGAGGGTCCTTGGATTCACAGTAATAAATCCTTAGCTCATTCTGGTAGAGTGGCAAAGAACAGTCGGGCTTTACTAGAGGGACATGTTTAAAGCATTTCAGAGTACCAACATGGATGATAAGTAATGGTCATGACTCGAATGAAATCTGACACCAATTAATAAAAATAGAGGTTATGTTCATCTTAATTTAGCCACCAAAATGATCGGAATAGCATACACATATCTAAAGTAATAGATCTCCTGCTCAACCCTTTGTCCCAGACTCCTGGGAATAATCACACTGCCTGACAGGCGGTCAGAATCTTCGCTTGGCTGCACAGCCATAGGAAAGCGTGTGCTGGTCAGCCAGAGCATCGAGAAGCTGGGGCAATGAGGCGAGCAACCTCTAAGTTGGCACCTGGGTACATGCCATGTTACCTAGGGCATGCAAAATATGTCAAGGGTGAAAAGCAGTGGTGGCTAGTCCATAGGGGTGCTGGGGCAGCACCCCAATAGGCAGAATGAACGAGAAAAACTGCTTACAGGCAGCAAGAAATGTAAGCAGACATAACTTGTCTGTTTACATTTCTGGCCTGTGCTGGCAGCTGCTTCACAGCCTGAACTGCGCATGACAGAGTCATTCAACAAACGCACAGCGCACGCACGTAGGCGAGAGCAGCAGGAATCTAGAAGTGGACTCGTACTGCGCATCTGCGAGCAGAGCGCTTTTTATTTCAGCACGCCCAATTCATTGACATTACATTAGGCATGTTGCGCATGCCTGTGTAGTGCAGGAGCCTGAAGATAGGATCCTTCTCGGGCGGTGACGTACAGTCGCCCCATGCCCTGTCAAACGGCAGGATGCCGCCGAGTAGCCGCCCCCAATGAGAGCCACTGGCCATGAGATGACTCGGACATGTGATGCAGGACCGGCGGAGGAGATTCCTCATCCTGGTAAGTTTATTTGTTTTAGTTTTATTTAATTAACACCCCCCTCGCGCGTACCCCGAGTCATGCTCATCCTGTTAAGTTTATTTGTTTTGTTTTATTTAATTAAACCCCCCACCCCCCCCGCGCGTACCCCCAAGTCATGCAGTTCACGAGGTTCCAGACTAACACCCTCCTTAGCTTTTCAAATGGCTACACCTCGATTCTTCTGGGGTTATCTGAGACACACCGCCCTATTGACTAGGAATCAGATTCATCCTAGCTCATACAATGATTTATAAGCACAGAACTATGTTATCTATTTTAGCAGCCAGCGTATAGAAATGTGAATGGACACAGCTTTTTTTCACAGCGCCGCATCGTACAAGCTCTGAGTCTAAAGTTGCACTTTTCTACATCATGGCCCCCCACATATCACTGTCAAAGAACTCAATTAAAACAATGGCCAATTTCACTGGCACTGACTAACCTTCTTCCAAACTATGCATTTGGTGGAAGAAAGGGGAGGGCAGCCAAGTTGGCTTACATTTCTTGGTATTTAAGTAGCGTGCCCCTCGAACTGGAGCTGGATTTGCAGATTTTGAGGTGTTTTTTTATCCCGGCTGCCACATCTCAGGACAGGAGCTCCAAAGGCTGGGTACAAAAAAAATTCAACCTGGACCACAATGTGAGAAACTGAAACATCAATTCTCTAGTCTAACTGTTTGTGATTTGCTGATAATAGGTTTACGTTTCACACCATGGTGGATATTTTTGCCTAAAGACAGTTTGGCATCCTATATGGTACTTAGGAGGTTGACAAACCTGCTGGTGTGCATGTCCAGAGTGGACTCCATGTGGCTAAGCAGCACGTCCTGTTGTTGAAGTGATTCCCACCCTTCCATGTGCTGCTCTCCATGCTGGGGCTTGTTTTGCTTGGTCTTGTCTATAGCTTGAAATGCGACTTGGACCGAGGATTAGAAAGTACAGCACTGCACTCATATCTGATGCTGGTGCAGTCCTTCTGCAATGAGGAATGCACAGAATACTGCAAGTAACAGCCTGGGTCATTGATGGCATTACGGTCTTGGCTGTTTCTTCAATGGTCACCTTCAGTGATTTTTGTTGAGCTATGCTTTGTCCTGCCTTTATTGTCTGAATGTGCAAGGGGTGCCCCCGGTGTGGCCCAGGTTGCATGTTGGGAGGACGCACTCACTGCTTCTTAACTGAATCCATTGATGCAGGGGCACATCCCCTCTGTGAAGGTGCTCTGGTGTAGGGGCCAGGTCTCATCACAGGTGTCTCCTTCACGTAAGGCAAGTAGTGCCTGCCACCTCCAGAGAGCAGGTATTGGCTTGCTCCTTTTTCGTTCTTCAGAGGAGCAAATCTGGTATACAGGCTCCAACAGCACCATAGCATTCCATGGCTCTCTGGACAGCCCTCACTCACTGGTTACCAGCACCCATGTTAGGTCAGAAGCTCACAGCGGATCAGGTTCTTTCAGGTCTGCCCTGGGCTCCGTCACTGTTATCTTCTTCTTGTTGCATCCTGCCTAGTCACCATCTTGGCCACAAGCTCCACCTCTTCCAGGACTTAAGCCCAAACCTGTGGCAGAGAGAGAGTTTTATCTTTCTCAGTACTCAGTTTTGAGTGATGCGACCCTCTGTCTCTTTAGCTTGCTCATAGGATCTTGCTGCTCTCTGCTTCTCCCATTATCAGTGTGATGCTATCTTTATCTTCCTTCTTTTTCTTTATTCTGCTTTTCACTCTCTTGCTTTGGATCAAAATCTGATAATGAGATATAATTCCAGGTTTCCAAAGGAAAGAGTACTGAAGCCCTACACCTGCAACCATCTGCACAAATTAAGCAGTGGGCAACCTCAATTTGCACAGCTGTCACAGCAGTCTAATGCACTCCCATCCTCCCAGTGGTTTGCTTGTAGTTTTCTGCCCCAGTGCACATGTTTGGTGTTGTTTGGGAGGGTATGTGCGTGTGCCACCTGGATTTTATGCCGGCACCCTACACGATTTCACACTTCGCTCAGGACTACAGCCCGATGTGCAGTCTGAGGAGTCAAGAGTTCTCACATTCCTGACCCGAAACCCAGGCTCTTGGAGGGAGGCCCTGCCAAGCTCACCCCCAAAAGTAACTGTATTCTAACTTTTATCTCGCCGAACCCACCTGTGACGTCGGTCTGCTGTACACATACATTGGTGATTAAGGCCTATTTTACTCCCCAAATCCCACACTTGGGAGTTTAGAAGCCCCGGCATGAATAACCAGGCAGTGCTTTCATCAAAGACCATGAATGCACCCTGCCCAACACAGCTCTTGTGAAGGGTAAGAAGGTAGGGGCACATTCCTGGGCCGAATTAAAGAGCTCTGATAAAGCATTCAAGAAGGCTTTCAGGTAAGCTACCTCCTACAATAAAATGTTATACTTGCAGGCATCATCTTTCACACTGTGAAACAGCTTTAGTGCTGTTTGTCCATGTGCAACACTAGCTGAACGCACGCTCTGCGTCACATATTGTTCATCTGCATTGGCCTTCATATGCGTAAGACACTACATGACTCACAGACTGAGGCGATGGGATATTAATTAGGGAGGACAATTTCTAAATGAATGGAAGTGCATTTCAGAACCTTTGGGCCTTTTGAAGCTTGAATTTAGAGTTTAAGCTTCACAAGGAGGTCATTACCTGGGGTTATATGTGGCACTTCAGAAGTATTCCAATCGGAAGATATAGTTAACCTGGTATGAACGTTTCTTAACAGGGTGGTATCAGTGGGAAGTAAGAGGTTGATTTTATTTTATTTTGTTTGGGATTAGTTTAAAGATTTCATTTATGAAAGAGAGCTGTTTTTACAATGCTGTTATAGAGCAACTGGCCTCAGTCTCCTTGCAGTAGTAAGGGGGAATTCAACATTTTTGTTTTCACAGTGCTCTTTGGGAATAAAAGGTTCAAACTTTGAAAAAGAAATAAAAATCGAAATAAAGCAAGTCAGAGTATCCGCAAAGTGGCTAGATTGATTTTATTCACAGAAAAAATAGAAAGGTCATGATAACGCTGATGGTTAATGTTTTTTACCTAGAGAGAGATCAGAGTTTTGTCTCGTGGAAGTTTTGACTCATGGAAAGGTAGTGCAGAAGGTTAATGTGCCTGCTGCAAAGAACATGTACCTGATGCAGATCACAAAATGCACATGATGTTTAGATGTTTAGTTGTTTGTTAAATAAAAACATCTGTGAGGTACTCAAAAAAGCATTGTATCTTGAAGTCTGTTATGAAGATCTGTGGTTATACTGAATAAGCAGCTACCTATACTGAATAAGTTACCTATGTTATATGACATCTCTTTATTAATGTAATAACTGCACTTTCACAATTGCTAATAACCTTCCTGCTTTCTCAAATTTACTTGAAAAGGCACCATTTGTCCACTCTTTTAAAAATGTTCTCGGGGGAGAATCCCCTCGAACCCTCCTTAGGTTGTTTGGGCTCGCTCGCTTGCTACGGTGCAGCATGACAATAATCTTATGCCCAACACTTTCAAATGTCACCAGCCGCCACTGGTGAGAAGGCACGTTGTTTGATACCAAACATGACATATTTTAGTGGTATCAAAAGGGAGCTGCCAATCTTGAGGAAATATAAATTTTATGGTCAAGAAATGTTCCCTAACGTGTACCCCACCGTCTCCATGTACGAGCTTAAAGTGCATGTAACTTCCCTCCTGTGCCAGCTATGAAGACGCAAATACATTTGCGTCCAACGTTAACATGTCCTCTTTCAGATCCACCCTGAATGGGTCGGATATTCCGTTCCTAAATATGCCTTGCCACCGTCTTTGTATGGTGCACTTTCACGTATTCCTGGCTCTGTGCGAGCTAGGCCCTGTTTTCTGTCATCGAGCCTCTTTTCAAAAGCATCTCTGCCTCCTGAAACTGCAACGTGGGATGCCCCCACCCATGAACTCTGTCCTACTCCTTGCGAGGCGAGCGGAGCCTGGCTCGGCCTGCCTGCCTGCCAAAGACAGTATTTTACCTTCATGCTATCAGTATAGCCAAGCTCAGCTTCCCGAAAACACATTCCAGTTCAGCAGAATAGATAAACAATCCTCCGCTGCAGAGCAAAGGGCCCGGCCTCTCTGTCTCCATGCAAGTAATTCATAGCTCCCATTACCATGGTAGGCCCATGACCCCCTCGCTCTACACACAGGCACATATGCACGCATTCATAGTCAGTATAGGATAGCCTCTGCCCAAGAGACCTTTCCTTCTAGATAATATGGTTCCCAAACATCAGATATCAGATATGATATAGGAACGAGTTGATCTGACATGCTAGACTTCTGTCTCTTTCCTCTAGTGTAAATGTCAAGTCCCCTGCACCCTCCAGCTTTACGTCAATCACACGTCATGCAGCTGCGCGCGCATCCAGACTTCAGATTTCTGCTGACATTGCAAGATTCTGCTATGTACCCACCCACTTGTGACACTTTCATATGACGTCTTCTAGCACACACCTCTGTACACGCCCTAGTTCACGCCTTCTGATTACGTATTGCTAACACGTGTGTGTTCTTATCTTGTTTCTCTCAGCTGTTACGCCTTCTGCATTGATTTTCATTATGTGCATTAAGTATAAAAGTTGTGTATTGTCAATAAAGTATGCTCTATCCCTTCCTGAACCCCAGTGGTGTCAGGAATCCGATATCCGGTTCTAGAACCATTCCTTTTGAAGGAATAAAACCCCTAAGAACTCTAACACCACGGATTCTGCGTCTTTCTTTCCGATTGAGTTATTTTATTTTAAGTACTTACCTGCATAGAAATTAGGACGGTAATTAAATATTTACCACATTAATCTGGCGCCCGAACAGGGACCCCTCCCCCACCCCACGCGCCGGTTGGTGCGTTGCAGCCTTGGCCCCCTGCCACAGTCGAGACGGACACTTACGCGTACCCGCAGGATTTCCTGTATCTCTCTCAGGCCTACGGAGGTGACGGAGACTGCGATCAGCACCCAGACGAGGCGGTGAGGAGTGCGGAGGATCCCGACCAGAGCCTAGCCGAAAGAAGCGAGGTCCGAGGTGTCAAGAGGCCCACCAGTTCCGAAGTATCCACGTATCGAGTCGAGTCGAGTCCAGTCCGGTTCAGTCCAGTCGAGTTTTCCGAGGCCTTCTGTTCCGTGCTTCCCGGTGAGTACCGTTGCTGGGGACGCATCTAGACGGGTGCATTATTATGCATCCGGTAAAGACGGGTTTGGGGACACAAACACGGTCTGCACTGTTTTAGACAGTGTATCTGTGCTGTTTAGCAGTACATAAAGTATTCAAGGTTTTCAATTTTTGTTCTCGTTCTTCTGAAACTCAAGGGTAGTTCATATGTGTTCAAATGTTTCATGTGATAAATGTCGTGGTATGAGTCACTGCTTGACGTATATTACTGTGTTTTTGTATAACTAGCTGTGCTCAGAGTAAGTAACAAGTATCGAGTGACCAGCACTACGTAACAAGATGCCGTTTTTCAATAAATTAAGACAGATAGGAACTAGGAAAGGGATACTAGAGGAAGAAATTCCTATTCCCCCTAGGGATACTCCTGGAAATTTTATGTACCATAAGCATGGCATAGATGCCATACTGTATCTAGATTTATGGGCCGATTATACCAAGCACCTAGAAGAGAGACACCGGTGGCCTGCTACCGGAACATGGGATGCCGAGTGCATCATGAGAGTAGAGGAAGCGCTATGGAAAAAGAAAGCCAGACAGTCCCAGAAAGATGCCATAGAATTGTGGCGTAAAGAATCACATAAGCGTACAGAAAAAGCACTCCGAAAAGCTGAGAAACATAGAGAAGAGTCAGATGAAGTCCGAGAGAACGAATTAGTTATTGAAGGTATCCGAGTAAAAGCAGAACAAGTAGACCGCATGCGAAACACTCTTGCCAATGGCATGTATTTAGTGACCGAGGGTCCGCCTAAGGACACTCCAGAAATACCGAAAGATCTGCCGCCACCATTGGTTCCGACTAAAGTAAGCCACAGGACCACAAAAGACATATTCCTTGCCTCCTATCTAGACGATGTAGCTCCCGCTTACACCAATTCACGTACTAATGTACCGCCTACTGACGGTGACGGTGGTGGCAACCCACCCCGAGACAATGCCCAGCCCGTACCGCAACAGAGCTCACCTGCCCGAAATCCTGTTCCACCTGTTCCTCCACCACTTCCTACACCTAAGATGAATACACTGAATCCGTTTGGGCCTGATCCCGGTAAAACACCAGTTCAGTTACTTACACAGACTCCACAGACAAGTCATGCTCAAGCCTCCGCCTCAGGAGGTGCGACAGGAGGTCACCAGACCCCGCCACAAACACATAGGTTAAACCTTAGGGACATATTAAAGCAACGTACACCCCGAACACCAAGTTTCGACATGCTTAAGGAACCCCTTCCAATTTGCAGATACGATCCAGTACCCGGTAAAGACGACAGGATGTTGTTAGCATCTCTACGCTTACGAAAAGTTACAGATTACTTAATGTTATTCCCAGGAATGACTGAACACCTAGATAGAATATACCATTTTATCCAGACTGGGGAAGATCCTGAAAGTATTAAAGAGGCCCTGGCTCACCAGAAAGTTGACACTCAAGGTTGTATATTACGCTTCTTCATAAACTGTTTAATAAGAGAACGAGACAGGCCTGGGGTAGACCAGGACGAGATGGATGCACTAAACAAGTCGGGTTCAGAATATAGCCGATGGAAAACACGATAAACAGAATTGTATAGCAAGTATGTATAAAAAGATCAGGAAAGAAGTAATAACAATACACGAAAGAAAGGAACAAGAAAAGGAAAGAGATAGTGACAGGAATAACTCCTCCGAGGAGGACGAACCAGAGGAACAAGACTCGGCTAAAGGAATAATAGCATATGTAGGTAAGGGAAATTACCTTAAGAAAGGCATTCGCCCAGAAAGCAAGAGAGTTTTTCTCTCTGGCATCTCGAAAACGAGTTCTCCTGAATATCTGTTCCAGGCTACCGATAAAATTCTTCAAGAACGAATGGGGTACCATGTACTCAATTCTATGGATGAACAAGAACTAGCCCGGTCAGCAGTACTATGGGCTGACAATCCTAGCACATATAATGATGATACAGTAGCACAGACATTTCTGAACCTTTCCCCAGACGAGCAGAAATTAGCGGGTATGTACATGATTCAGCATCTCATCACGTTATACAGACATCAACATTCTGATCCAGGTCCTTTACCTGATACATTAGAAGCACTGCTTATGAATAGATGGAGAGGCCTAAGTACCAAGTTAATTAAAATAATTCTAGAACAACGGCACAGATATAACGCTTTCTTAGGCCCACAATACGTTCCAGCTCCGCCCCCAGAAAGAAAAGAAATGTTTCATTTTGACAGGCAGAATCCTTTACGAGAAGTACACCCAGTTATGAATGCCGATAATACCCTACGACGTGTGTTTGTGTACACACCTTTAACAAAGTTGGAATTATTAGAAATGAAGAAACTAGTGCCCTGTCACGATAAAGACCCTGCAGGTTTTCACCGAGAACTTAAGGACATGTTACTCATGGGAGAGTACACGTATACGGATATTATGAAATTGTTAAAAGTACTGCTACCCACGGGTATTTACGAGAAACTGAAGGAAAAAGAATGGGAGGTAGGAGATAAAAAGATTATTTGGACTGAAATAGAAGCCGAGGAAAATGGTCGTACTCCAGGGCTAGGCCTTGGGGACAAAGCTAAAGCATTACCAGGTTTAATAGTACAGGTTCTGCCAAGATTACTGACAACTAAAAAGGAAGACTGGGACGCGATCTCAGCCTGTAAACAGAAACACGATGAAGATACTAGTGATTTTTATTCAAGATTCGAGAAATGTTTTATTATTAATAGTGGCCTGAAACCAAGCAGCGAGTCATACCCACACCTTTTTGTAAGCAAATTAGTCGAGAATTCCCTGACACAGGTTAAGAATCGTGTATATAAAGTCGAAAGTACATGGCAAGCAAATACGCCATCTCAGATGTTACAAATGTTACAATATCACCAGAACAGAATTAGAGAAGAGCAAGAACATGAACATAGACGTATGAAAGACACGAAAATGAAAAGGCTAGTTGCTTAGTCAGTCCCAGCTGACGGTCAGAAAAAGGGTGTGACCCAGACAAGTAATTCAGCAGCTCCTGTTAAAGGGACATGCAACTATTGCAAACAGCCAGGCCACTACGTAAACGAATGTCCAGTCCTGAAACACAATATAGCAACAGGTAAAACTAAAGAAAGACCGCGTCAGCCTCGACAAGACCAGGTCCAGCAACAGACTTCGCAGAATATACAGCCTATGCATGCTCCCCCACATACAGCGCAGACCGTAGCGGTATCACAGCCACAGCCCATTGCCGCGACCCAGCAAGTTTCGCAGCAGATGTACCAGTATGCCCAATCTGATTATCCCGATTATCAGCGATACACATGAAATAGCCTAGAGAGGGAGGTTGGCTTGCCTCTTATTGAGATTCCTGTAGATCAAGAGGGTCCTTATGTACATAGTCAAGTATTAGGAAAAGACAGAAAGTTTCTAATTGACACAGGGGCAAGTCGCACCACAATCAGTCACGACGAAGTTCCAGGGGCACCCCTCTCAGGCTCACAGAATGTTTCCCTTGGTTTTTCAGGACAGCCTATTATAAATGAAGTATCAGAACCCGTTTCCCTAGCAGTAGGCCCATTATCACGTGTTACAGACCTGTTACTCACGAAGTCATGTCCAGAAAACTTGTTAGGTATCAAGACACTGAAGGCTCTAGGAGCAGTGATATGTTGTTCTCCGGAGGGAGTTAGACTTTTCCTACGTGACTTTAAGGGTCACTATGTATTACGAGAGTTTGATGTCAGATTGAAAAATGTACCGAAACACCTGTGGGCACAAGGCCCAACCGATGTAGGTTGTATGCACATTACACCATACCGTGTTACACTCAAACAAGGAGTTGTTTTACCCTGAATAAGACAATACAAGTTACCACCTGATGCTGTAGTGGCTTTACTGGAAATCATTGAAGAGTTCATTGCCCAAGGAGTGGTCGTAGAGACCGACTCCAATATCTGTAATTCCCCTATCATTCCGATTCTTAAACGTACTGATCCCAATGCACCGCCAGTATATCGGCTGGTGATTGATTTACGAGAACTGAACAAATGCATTGTACCGCAGTATCCTGTGGTTCCCGATATCTCATCCTTATTGACTGCTATTGATTCAGAAGCGACGTTCTTTACTGTAATTGACCTCAAGAACGCCTTCTTCAGTGTACCCATTGATCCAGAGAGCCAATATCTCTTCGGATTCAGTTTAAATGGCCGAAGCTTCAAATTTTCACGCGCACCTCAAGGATTCACAGAAAGCCCCAGCATCTATAGCCAAGCACTGAAAAGACAACTTGACTGTATCCAAATGCCAGTTAACACTGCCTTACTCTAGTACGTCGATGATCTGCTGATCACCGCACGAAGTGAACCCGAATGTGAACAAGCATCGCTGACAGTTTTACACTTTCTGGCTGACAAGGGACACAAGGTGTCTCCTTCGAAGCTGCAATTCTGTGTTCAGCAAGTAGTGTACCTTGGGCACTTGCTGAACAAGTGGGGGAGACAGCTCACACCTGATCGCATTCAGTTAATCGTACAGTTACCACAACCCAAGACACAAAAGGAAGTGCGGGCCTTTATAGGCCTCACCTCGTACTGCAGACAATGGATTCCTCAGTATGCATTTCTAGCTAAACCACTGATACAGTTGACAACACAGGAGGCAGCAACTTCGACTGTCCTCCCTTGGACTCAGGAACATACACAGGCTTTTGAGGAATTAAAGAAAGCTTTATGTCAAGCACCAGTTCTAGCGACACCATGTTACAGCAAACGTTTTACACTTTTTGTTACAGAACGTGATGGTACAGCGTTGTCTGTCCTCACACAAGATCAAGCAGGTTCACATAAGCCTTGCGCTTATTTTTCAAGTACATTGGATCCAGTGGCCCAGGCCCTGCCTGCGTGCCTAAAATCAGTTGCAGCAACAGCCCTAGCAATCAGACAAAGCGATTCAATAGTATTAGGACACCAGTTGACAGTACAAGTTCCACATTCTGTAGAAGTCCTTCTAAACCGAACACAGACTCAACACCTGACTATAGCACGACTGACAGGTTATGAACTGACACTATTCCAGCCACACATAGAAATCAGACGTTGTAACATTCTAAATCCTGCCACGTTGTTACCCACTGTTATGACAGATTCAACCCCGCATGATTGTATAGAAATCATTAATGCAGTAACAAAGCCCCGACGAGACTTAACAGATGTTGCACTGACAAATCCCGACCTGACACTTTACGTGGACGGTTCATGTCTGAGAACAAGTACAGGAGAATTAGTGGCCGCATATGCAGTGACCACCGAAACTGAAGTCAAAGAAACACACCGTATTGATACACTGTCCGCTCAAGCAGCAGAGCTTATCGCTCTGACTCGAGCCTGTATACTAGCCAAGAACAGAAATGTTAACATATACACAGATTCACGTTATGCTTTCGGAGTTGTACACGACTTCGGAATGTTATGGCAAGAACGAGGTTTCTTGACCTCTCACGGTGCCAAGATCCAACACGGTCCCCTCATTCAAGCACTGTTAGAAGCAATACATCTGCCTTCAGGCATATCCATCATGAAATGTAAAGCACATACTAAAGTTACTGACTCTATTTCCCAGGGTAACGACCTGGCAGACCAAACAGCAAAACATACCGCATTGACTCACACCCAGGCAACTGATGTGACAAAGACAATAGTACCGACACATTGTATGACAGTTAGGGATCTCACACTAGATGTAATCGATATTCAGACACATGCTACTCCAGACGAAATCAAGAAATGGACTGAGCTAGGAGGGATCCAGACAGATCAGGGATGGATGACGAAGGGAAAATCTACATGGTTTCTCCCAGACTCTATGGTTCAAGTCATAATAAATACAGCACATAGTCCAGCACACCTGGGAGAAAAAGCCATGTTAGACAGTTTACAGAATCTCTGGTACAACAAACATTTACGAGCAGCAGCAAAACAGAAAGTGCGTACTTGCATGATCTGTTGTCAGTTCAACCCAGGAAAAAGCGTCCCTGTAGAGCAAGGTGGATTTCATCCTCCCGATCACCCTTTTGAAGTCCTCCAGATGGATTATATCCAGATGGAATGTTGTCGAGGATTCAAGTACGTCCTCGTAGTTGTTTGTGCACTTTCCCGTTGGACAGAAGCATATCCAGTCCCAGACTACACTGCCCCGACCACTGCCAAGCAGCTGGTTCGAGAATTCTTCCCACGGTACGGCTTGCCTCGTATCGTATACTCAGATAACGGACAGCCATTCTCGTCCGAGCTCATGAAGCAGGTTTCACTCCTGCTAGGATATCAGTGGAAATTCCATTGCGTCCGACACCCCGAGGCAGCTGGCCTTGTAGAGAGGCACAACCAGACACTGAAAACCCGTCTTGCAAAAGTTTGTAAAGAGAAAGGGGTCGACTGGATAGTCGCCTTGCCAGTTGCATTGTTCTATATGAGGATGGTTCCTCATTCGAGATCAGGGCTATCCCCGTATGAGGTGGTCTTCGGCAGGCCACCAAATATGTGGGGGACTCCCATGCCTAAGAAAATAACCGATGTTGATTGTAATATGCTGACAGATTACCTTGCCTCCTTGATGTCTGCACTCCAATCATGTCGTTCACAGGTTGCCGCAGCCTTTCCTGACAACACTGACGTGAAGCCACACGATGTCCGTCCTGGAGACACTGTGCTGATACGAAATTTCGACAGGAGGAGTCCGCTGGAGCCCCGTTGGCAGGAGCCGAAGCTCGTCCTTCTAACCACGAGGACTGCAATCAAGGTTGAGGGCAGAAAAGGGTGGATACATACAAGTCACGTCAAAAAATGTAATGAACTGCTGCTGCCAGAAACTGACTCTTCCACCCCCTCAAAGGACTGCCCAGATTCTAGTGACTTTAAACCTCCCATGGTAGAGAAAACTCCGCAAGAGGAGTACAAGTTGAAATTGCGGTCTAGCAAGTCAGACAGTTTAATTGTTTAAGTCCTCCCCTAGGTGAATCGGTTAAATAGTTTCTGACATGTATCCCCTAGACCCCAATAGAGAGATAGAGAGAAACAGATCAAGAAGCAACGTTACTGCAAATCTCTCAAAAGTTACTGTATTGTTACCTTATGGATTATGTTTTCTTTAAGTCTTACGATTATTGTCACAAGTGTAATTCTACATATATACTTTCCTATTGCTACACGTGCACATTCTTCTTCTAATGACACTGCCGAGCATTCTTTTAGTGAGTTACCCCTTCATGAATTGTCCTACCGATTTGCGCTGCGCAACAATACATTCATTAGTATGTTACACCACTCGCATCAGACCAGCAACGCTACAAATTGTTGGATATGTGGCCGACTCCCTCCCTACCAGAAATACAAGGGAGTTCTGCCCCTCTTCCCGTACCCGTTCACTCACAATGGGTCATGTGGAGCTTGGTTCAGTTTAATTAATTCCTTAGATTCAAATTCCGTAGTGTATCAGGGTAACTGGGTATGGGGAAACCTGAACACAGTTCTGCATAAAATGTGTTATCCCGACAAAGAGGGACTTCCCAGAAGGACAGGGACTGATCTAGAAAATGAAGTATATGGATTAGGAAATTTTACACTTAACCTTATGATTCTAAATGTTGAATCCGAAACCGAGCCAGACTTGCCCACTATGTCAGTACTACCAGTCAAAGGTGAATTATGTATCAGAAAGAAGGGTTCAATACACCTGGGTCATAGTAAATGTACTACCGTGATCGAATTTAGTGATAAGGGCAAGTCCACATTCAAAGCTACACGTCATTCCTATTTCATTTGTGGTCAGACCGCATATGTACGTTTGCCTTTAGATTGGGATGGGACCTGTTACATTGGATTCTTACTACCACCTGTTTTCCTAGCTCCACCAGATTATCATAGAAATTCCCGTCTAGTTCACAGACCCAAAAGAGATCTCCCACTTGTCGACTATACGGAAACGGCATGGGAAAAATTCACAGATTTCAATAAAGGTTTCTTTCCCTACTTAGGTGCTATCTTTAATAGTAAGTCTATACGTCACTTAACCAGAACTCTCGAAGCAGTAGTGAAAGAGACTACTTCCGCCCTAGGTAACTTGACTGAGGAACAGTCTGCTATGAGACTTGTCGTTCTTCAAAATCGTCTTGTTATTGACGTCATACTAGCCGATCGCGGAGGAGCCTGTAAGGTCCTCGGGTCAGCTTGTTGCGTTTTCATCCCAGATAATGCTCCGTCCGTATATAAGGCTATTACCCGTCTCCATAAGATAGCTAGTCAGATACATCAGAATCCAGGCACTTGGACTTGGTCCGGTTGGCTCTGGACTACTATTTCAGCCTGGGGTTGGAAAATACTGTCACTCCTTGGAACAATACTACTTGTAGTATTCAGTTGCTGTTTATGTTTACAATGTGGGCCAGCGATTTGCGGCTTGTGCGCCACATCCTGCACTCCCCATTCAAGTCAACGTTCTAAATCCCATGTGAAAAAGGATGAGCAGATGATGCTAACTACTCAAATAAATAGATTAATGACGATTGATATATCATGAAGGGTCCGTAGGGAACAAGGAGGGGATGAGGAAATATAAATTTTATGGTCAAGAAATGTTCCCTAACGTGTACCCCACCGTCTCCATGTACGAGCATAAAGTGCATGTAACTTCCCTCCTGTGCCAGCTATGAAGACGCAAATACATTTGCGTCCAACGTTAACATGTCCTCTTTCAGATCCACCCTGAATGGGTCGGATATTCCGTTCCTAAATATGCCTTGCCACCGTCTTTGTATGGTGCACTTTCACGTATTCCTGGCTCTGTGCGAGCTAGGCCCTGTTTTCTGTCATCGAGCCTCTTTTCAAAAGCATCTCTGCCTCCTGAAACTGCAACGTGGGATGCCCCCACCCGTGAACTCTGTCCTACTCCTTGCGAGGCGAGCGGAGCCTGGCTCGGCCTGCCTGCCTGCCAAAGACAGTATTTTACCTTCATGCTATCAGTATAGCCAAGCTCAGCTTCCCGAAAACACATTCCAGTTCAGCAGAATAGATAAACAATCCTCCGCTGCAGAGCAAAGGGCCCGGCCTCTCTGTCTCCATGCAAGTAATTCATAGCTCCCGTTACCATGGTAGGCCCATGACCCCCTCGCTCTACACACAGGCACATATGCACGCATTCATAGTCAGTATAGGATAGCCTCTGCCCAAGAGACCTTTCCTTCTAGATAATATGGTTCCCAAACATCAGATATCAGATATGATATAGGAACGAGTTGATCTGACATGCCAGACTTCTGTCTCTTTCCTCTAGTGTAAATGTCAAGTCCCCTGCACCCTCCAGCTTTACGTCAATCACACGTCATGCAGCTGCGCGCGCATCCAGACTTCAGATTTCTGCTGACATTGCAAGATTCTGCTATGTACCCACCCACTTGTGACACTTTCATATGACGTCTTCTAGCACACACCTCTGTACACGCCCTAGTTCACGCCTTCTGATTACGTATTGCTAACACGTGTGTGTTCTTATCTTGTTTCTCTCAGCTGTTACGCCTTCTGCATTGATTTTCATTATGTGCATTAAGTATAAAAGTTGTGTATTGTCAATAAAGTATGCTCTATCCCTTCCTGAACCCCAGTGGTGTCAGGAATCCGATATCCGGTTCTAGAACCATTCCTTTTGAAGGAATAAAACCCCTAAGAACTCTAACACCACGGACTCTGCGTCTTTCTTTCCGATTGAGTTATTTTATTTTAAGTACTTACCTGCATAGAAATTAGGACGGTAATTAAATATTTACCACAATCTAGAGAGTGTTTAGTTGGCAGACCATGTTATCCTACAGACCGCTAACACTTATAGTAGTTTCTAATGAGGATCACCACTGTTAGGACTTATAGGCTTGTACTTATGTATCCTCAACTTTAATATACTGCATCCTGCCTCCTGAGCTGAGGAGATTTACCTTAGTAATGTCTGGCACGTAGTGAAGGTAGTGCATTTGACTGTGCCACAAGTGGTGAAGGTACAGTAGAGTTTAAGCAGTTTGCACTGCTCCTGCAGCCTACAATGGCAAGCCTGCTGTCAGTATTTTCCTTGGGTCACACAGGGTGGCACAAAACCGTGTTGCAGCCCTGGGGACCCCTTTACCACCTATGCCATATGTACCCCTGGTACCATATACTAGGGACTTATATGGGGGTAAAGTCCTTGACAATTGGTGATACCAATTCACACATAACAGTTTTGGGGAAGAGCACTGGCAGTGGGGCCTGGTCAGCAATTTCCGGAGCACTGTCAGAGTCGAGCACCAGCATCTGGTAGTCCAAATGGGGGCAAAAAGTGAGGGGCATCAACAAAAAGCACTGTTTACTTACACAACCTCCAGGCAACATGCCCAGGAGACTCAGCCCTATCCTGGGACAGACTTACTGGCTTGTCAGTGAGGAGCAATGAAAAGAAAACTGGCTGTACTATTGCAGGACCTACCCTGCCTCACATCCACTGGTCAATTTCACTCCCTCTGGGCATTTGCCTCATCCCAACAGTAACAATTGACCTTTAACTGTAGTACAGCTCTATCTTTTCATTACTCCTCTTTTTCTTTCGGTAGTGAGGTGCCCACCTCGTCTCTACCTATCTTTGCTAGGTCAACACCTATCTTACCCACAGAGGTCACCTACAACTTGAGCAGCCTCAACATGACCTACAGTGCCAGGGGGCCTAACATACATTTGACTTTGGGGTTTGCATATCATGCCAAGTACAGTGCTGCCATGAAGGCTAGCACCCAGCTGAGGCTACCTACAGCTGTCAGTATCCAAAGAACACACGCTAAACTCTCCACTGAGAGGTGAAGGAGCTACCTTAGTGGCAACTGTGGGCTCTTGGAACCTCCCTTGCTGTTCAGAGTGGGGTGGGCTACCTCTTCCTGTGGCAGACACCCTTCTTCCACTCTCCCTTCTGTCAGCTGCCTGACCTTTCAGGACTTATTTAGAGTCAGTAGAGGCTTTACTAGTGTCAACTTTGGGTTTTCCCCTTACCGGGGTAGAAGGCCCTTAGCATACTGAATCTCTAGTAAGAGTGGCTTCCCTTTCCTTTTCTATTCTCCTTTCTTTTGGGACCCCGTTTCCTAACTGTAGGGACTGGAACTCTGGGATTTTGTGGTTGGGCAACACCCTAGGCAACTGCCCCTTCTAGGATCAGACCAACCTCTGGGAGAATATAATCTAGGGGGATCAGGACTAAGTACCACCCTATTCCAGCTAATGATAGGTTACAGTTTAACAGTGACCTATCCAGGGACTACCCTTTATTCTCCTTATTTCTCCTGGCACCTGCTGATCTGGGCACACCAACCTATCAACCACTATGGTGTGACTGGCACCCATGTCTCTCAGGTCAGTGGTAGGGATCCCTTTCACCTGCATGAAGTGGAAGTGTCTACTACCACCCTCAGGAATCACCAGATTATCATCTGGACCCTTCTCCCAGTTAAATGCTAAGAGGACATTCTCATCTGAGGTGTCCTTCCCTATGGCTACAATGGGCAGCCCAGTGTTAAGTACCTTTTTGGAGCACGCTGGATCACCCCTGTAGTGACCTGACTGCTGGCAGTCAAAACACTGTCTGTTCTACAAGACTTTTTTAAGCTCTGGTTCCCACTGCTTCTGCTTGCCAGAGTTGGGGTGGGAATTTTTCTCCTTCTTTACAAGATTGTAGGATCCAGAGGGAGTTTCTTTGGTGTGCTTACCACTGGTATTCAGGCAAAATCTCGAGTCAGTAATATCGACTGACACAATTATTGAATTGTAAATACTATGACACATGACAAGAATATCGATTTTAAGGTAAGTATTATCGATGTTTTAAAAATAGAAGTCCTTAATATTGTTTGCAAAAATATAATTGTTTAAAATATCATTTTTTTAATCAATGTTATGTATTTTAGTATATATTTTATAATTATGTGGTGTATTTCTTTGTATAAGTATTGTTTATGTTTTTTTAATATGTGTGTTAAATTTTTAGTAGATAATAAATTAATTTAATAAAATATTGTGTTTTTTACTTCCGTAGTGGGTTGTGGGTTTATAGGGGAATAGGGGGGAATAGGATGGAAAGTAATTTAATTATAATAATTACATTATTATATTATTTTTATTTAATAATATTTATTTAATTGATATTTTATAGTGTCATTTATGCTTTTAATTTTTTGGGGTACATTTTATGTGTGTGTTGTCGGGTTTATATTGGTATTAGATAAGAAGTAGTTTTATGTTAATTGATGATTAATTAGTTGTTAATTAATATTAATTTATTGATAATTAATTGTGTTAATTGTTTAATTACATGTGTTTTGTGTCTTGGTTTTGAGTTTATAAAATGTGGGAAGTAATTGATTTTTAATTAATTAATAATTAGTTGATAATTAGTAATCATTCATTATTAATAATTGTTTAATACAAATTTGTGTGAGTTTTGGGTATATAGGGGTTAGGGGTGGAAAAATAAGTTATTTTTACTTACTTAATAATTAGTTGTTAAATATTATTTGTTATTTAATTGAAAATTTATTTTTTATTGTATAGTTTAATTTTAGGTGTGGGTTGTGGGGATTATAGGGGTAAAGCGTGGGAAGTTAATTAATTTTAATGAATTTTAATTTATTTTTTAATTAGTAATATTTGTTTCATTGATAATTATTTATGTTAATTGTACACATATGTTTTGTTTATTAGATTTTAGATGTAGGTTATGAATTTAAATTTATGTAATAATGAATGTTTTAGTTAATAAATAATTTTTTTATAAAATATTCATTTGGATGAAAATAATTGTATTATTTTATTTGATGTAATATTTGTAGGCATTTGTGATATGTATTTAACATTATAATATGTTTTTATTTTTTAAAATGTTAAATATTAAATATATTTTTAAATTTGAACTGACTAGAGTGGGAATAGTGAATTTTACTCCTCCACAATAGAACACATTCCCTACTGTTGTACTGACTAGACTGGGAATAGTAAATTGTATCCCTTCGCTATCCAACACTTTCCCTACTGTTGTATTAACTGGATTGGGAATAGTAAATTTTATCCCACCGCTATCCAACACTTTCCTTACTGTTGCACTCACTGGAGTGGGAATAGTAATTTTTACCACTCCGCAATCCAACTCTTTTCCTACTGTTGTACTGACTGGGAATAGTACATTGTATCCCTCTGCTATCCAACACTTTCCCTACAGTTGCACTCACTGGAGTTGGAAAAGTAATTTTTACCCTTTAGCTTTCCAACACTTTCTCTACTGTTGCACTCATTAGAGTGAAAATAGTAATTTTTACCTGTCCACAATCCAACACTTTCCCTACTGTTGCACTGACTGGAGTGGGAATAGAAAACTTTACCCCTCTGCTATCCAACACTTTTCCTACTGTTGCAGTCACTGAAGTGGGAATAGTAATTTTTACCCTTGCGCAATCCAACACTTTTTCTACTGTTGTACGAACAGGAGTGGGAATAGTACATTTGATCCGGCCGCTATCCAATGCTTTCCCTACTGTTGCACTCACTGGAGTGGGAATAGTCATTTTTACCGCTCCTCGGTCCAGCACTTTCCCTCCTGTTAGAATGACTGGAGTGGGAATATTACATTTTACCCCTGTGCAATCCAACACTTTCTCTACTGTTGAACTCACTGGAGTGGGAATAGTAATTTTTACCCATTCGCAATCCAACACTTTGGCAACTGTTGAACTGAAAGTAGTGGGAATAATAAATTTGATCCCTCCACTAGCCAACACTTTCCCTACTGTTGCACTTACTAGAGTGGGAATAGTAATTTTTACCCCTCTGCAATCCAACACTTTCCCTACTGTCAGACTGACTGGAGTGCGAATATTAAGGGCCTGATTACGAAGTAGGTCGGAAACTAAACCGCCCGACTCCTTGTTGGATTCAGTTCTGACCGACTCACAATCTGTAGTTCCGCCTGACCAAGTATGATGCTTCCGAAAAACCATTGGGAATAACTCTCTTTGACTTCAATGGGAGCCTGTGTTCCGAGTGACAATACAGGCTCCTATTTGGAAAATGGGTTTCTGCAGAAAACTTTGCATCCTGTTGCGGGCACCCAATTGTGTATGGTTTTAGAGGGGGATCCCTTGGGTACCCCCTCGACCCCAAGCCAAAGGACTCAGAATGAAGGGGGACTTGCTACGGGCCCCTAAAGTCGGTTTCCGACTGCCTTTTTGTGTCGGACAGATTGAGTCGGAAAGGATGTCAGAATCCAACATCGTAATCTGTTGGTCGGAACCACTATCTGTAGAGCTGTATGAATCGTTTCTGACCGATTTAGATTCTCCGAGTGCTGGTCAGAACTGATTAGGAATGACTGAACAGTTACTCTTCCGACCACGAGCATCGTAATCGGCCACTCAGAATTGTGTCCAACCAAGTCGGTCAGAAGGGTTCCGACACGGTCTAGGAGAATATGACTGTCGGTCAGGGGCTTTCTGACCGACATCGTAATCAGGCTCTAAATGTTACCCATCCGCAATCCAACACTTTCTCTACTGTTGCACTGACTGGAGTGTTAATAGTAAATGTTATCCCTCCACATTCATCACTTTCTCTACTGTTACACTCAGTGCAGTTGGAATAGTATTTGTTACCCCTTGGCTTTTTAACAGTTTCCCTGGTGTTGTATCTGCTGGCATGGGTGCAGTAAATATTACCTATGTGCAATCTATCACTTTTACTACTGATGCATTTATTGGAGGGAGATTTGTAAATTGTGGGGCAGATTTACAACTTCTGGAGCATCTCTGCAAATCAGCAGGGATGGGCCAGAACAGATGAGTTAAGCAATCCCCCCTAGCGCCACCACAGATGCGTCGCATTTACAATGCTGCGCACCATGATGCAAGGAGGGGCAGATGCGTGATGCATCTTGTGGCGTACAGGCGGCTAATTGCTGGAGTCGCGTCGCAAGCACGACGCAACTCCAGCAATTTCCTGTGAGGGAACGCCCACCTTGGGACAGAACGCCCACATGAAACCTGACGCAGGTTTCATGTAGCGCAGGGCTTTACAACGTGACACATCTGCCTAGGTGCGTCACATTGTAAATAAGTCGCAACGTGACGCATGGTTAACGCTGCCGCTGCGTCACAAAAGTGACGCAACAGCAGCGTAAAAATGTTGCAAGTGTCTTGTAAATCTGCCCCTGTTTTTTTAACCAGTCTGAATAAATATATATGTGTTACGGTAAGTGGGCAGGGTAAATTTTTTATATATTTACTTTAATAATTTCGGATTTTTTGTTTAACTTGTAGTGGGAATATTATGTGTATTAAATATTATAATATGTTTTGTATTGTCATAATTTATATTATTATGTTTTGTTTATTTGAAATTATAGTTTTTTAACCCGTTGGCTGCTGCCGTCGGCCATTTGCCGATGGCAGTACTACCTCGCTGGTGCTGCCGTCGGCCAATGGCCGACGCGACTGCGCCCGTTTTTTAAAATGGCCACACTGCTGCAAAAAAGCGGAAGCAGCCAACAGTTTAATTATTAATATTCATAATTTGAAAAAGAATGTTTACAAAATGTAAAGATTATTAAATAGTTTAATGATTTAATTTAACTAGAATGATTTGTTCTTTATAGATTTTTAGTTATTGGTATTTGCATATAAATATAGTAAATACATGGTAAACAGACATAATATCGATTCAAAAATATCGTTTGGACAAAATATCGAGTAAAAAATATAGACTAGCCAAAATATCGACCAGACATAATATAGACTACAAAAATATCGAGTAATATCGATATTAATAGCCAAAATATCGAATCAAAAATATAGACTAGACATAATATCGACTAGATAGAATATAGACAAAAAAAAATTGAAAATAAGGTAGGTATTAATAATTTTTAATAATTGTGTAATATAAATCTGTAGCGGGTTGTGGGTTTATAGGGGAATAGGGTGGGAAGTAATTTAATTATAATTAATTAATTATGTAAATTATTAATAATTGTTAATTAATTAATAATTGGTAAATAATTAAAATATAATTGGTAAAAAATAATAAATAAATAATAAATCATTTTTAGTAAATTATTTTCTGTAGCGGGTTGTGGGTTTATAGGGGTATAGGGTGGGAAGTAATTTTATTATAATTAATTATTTATGTAAATTAATAATAATTGTTAATTCTTTATTAATAGGTAATTAATTAAAATATAATTGGAAAATAATTATAAATATGTAATTGATAAATAATTATTATTTAGTAAATTATTTTCTGTAGCGGGTTGTGGGTTTATAGGGGGATAGGGTGGGAAGTAATTTAATAATAATTAATTAATTATGTTAATTAATAATAATTGGTAAATATTTATTAATTGTTAATTAACTAAAATATAATTGGTAAATATTTATAATTATTTAATTGATAAATAATTAGTAAATTATTTTCTGTAGTGGGTTGTGAGTTTATAGGGGGATAGGGTGGGAATTTATTTAATAATAATTAATTATTTTATGTAAATTATTTTCAATTAATTAATAGTCATTTTAACCCCTACGCTATCCAGCGCTTTCCCGACTGTTGCACCCACTGGAGTGGGAATAGTAATTTTAACCCCTACGCTATCCAACGCTTTCCCTACTGTTGCACCCACTGGAGTGGGAATAGTAATTTTTACCCCTACGCTATCCAACGCTTTCCCTACTGTTGCACCCACTGGAGTGGGAATACTAATTTTAACCCCTACGCTATCCAACGCTTTCCCTACTGTTGCACCCACTGGAGTGGGAATAGTAATTTTTACCCCTACGCTATCCAACGCTTTCCCTACTGTTGCACCCACTGGAGTGGGAATAGTAATTTTAATCCCTCCGCTATCCAATGTTTTCCCTACTGTTGCACTCTTTGGAGTGGGAATAGTAATTTTTACCTCTACGCTATCCAGCGCTTTCCCTGCTGTTACACTCACTGGAGTGGGAATAGTAATTTTAACCCCTCCGCTATCCAATGTTTTCCCTACTGTTGCACTCTTTGGAGTGGGAATAGTAATTTTTACATCTACGCTATCCAGCGCTTTCCCTACTGTTACACTCACTGGAGTGGGAATAGTAATTTTTACCCTTAAGCTATCCAACGCTTTCCCTACTGTTGCACCCACTGGAGTGGGAATAGTAATTTTTACCCCTAAGCTATCCAACGCTTTCCCTACTGTTGCACCCACTGGAGTGGGAATAGTAATTTTTACCCCTACGCTATCCAACGATTTCCCTACTGTTGCACCCACTGGAGTGGGAATAGTAATTTTTACCCCTACGCTATCCAGCGTTTTTCTACTGTTGAATTCACTATAGTTGTTACAGTAAATTTTAACCAATTTGCTATGCTACGGTAAAAATATTATATATGTTTAGTTAATAATATGTATTTATATATATATATATATTTATTATTATTTTTTATTTTTGTAATTTACATCAATTATTTATTAATATTACATTTATTTAATCATTTTAACTAAGTTTATATTAAATATATTCATTTTTATATTAGTTTTAACTTAATTTAAAGACATATAAAAAAACGATATTTTGACAGTCTATATTATTTACAGTCGATATTTTAGAGTCAATATTTTTGTACTTACCTGTATAAAGATAGAAACTCGATATTTTGTCCCTCGATATTTTCTCATCGATATTTTTGCAAGTCGATATTAATGGGCTCGATATTATTTCAGTGATCCTAAATACATATATGTAAATATATATATTAATTATTATAGATGTGTGTTTTAACTTTTTTAAAATTAAGTTTATTTGTTATATTTGTTAAGCTGAATATTAAATCTATTTTTTTAATTAATGTACTATTTAATATTCATTATTTCATTTTATATATATTTACAAAACAATATTTTGTACAACTATAATAATGACATCGATATTTTTTGGGGGATCTTTTTGTACTTACCATTGTAAATATAGGATTTTTTGGTAAGGGGATATTTTAAGTGTTGATATTCTGTCAGTGAACCCTTAGCAACACCCTAGTTTGCATTTTGTGGGCCTACCTTCCCCTTCCTGGAGTTACCCCCTTGGATTTTCTTGGGCACTCTTGTCCTTACCCACTCATCAAGCTTCTTGCCAAGCTTTCCTATAATAATAATAATAATAATCCACATTTGTAAAGCACGAACAATCACCCGTAAGGGTGTCCAGACACTCGGGGCCTTGAGAAGATTAAGCAAGCTATTGCCCAGAGTCACAAGGTGCTGGGGTAATCTACCGCTGGCGCTGGGAATCGAACCGTGATCCCCCGATTCCAGCGTCAGTCGCCCTGGCCGCGGCGCCACACCTCTCCCTTCTTGAGCTAGAAATCTCTGAATGTACCAGATGCTACTGTAACCTGTCTGAGGTACAGTGGTTTAAAATGTGCTCTTTCATAATCATATTATACAGCCCATTATAAGTGTCCACCCCATTGCCTTTTATCCAGCCATCTAGTGGTTTGGGTGAAGAGTCCACAAAGTCCACCCATGTCTGGTTTTGACCTTCATGGTTGTCCCTAAATGTCAATATGTATTCTTCCATTGTAAGTCCAAAACATGCCAGGTCTCCATCATAAGCTAATAGGACTCAGCTAGCTCCTCATTAAGGTTAATTAGTCTATATCTGCCCTTCACTGAGAATAACTCCAACAGTAGAGAGCCCCAGTGCTGGCGTGCTATCCTCCTCATTCTCCAGGCCCTCTCAAAGGCTGCAAACCATTGGTCAAAATCATCACCCATACTAAACTTAGGGACAATCTCTTTGGGGATTTTAGGGTCAAAGGATTCCTCCTTCTTCCTGGTGTTATCATTGCTACCACCATCTTTGAGCGTAATGCCCAACTTAAACCTTCTCTCTTCAAGTGCTAGTCTCCTCTCCTTAAATTCAAGCTGTTTCTCATCCATGGAGAGTTGATCAAGCTCATCAAGTGTTCCTTCCACCTTAGTATTAGGGGTCTGCTAGAGTGACTACTGTCACTTCCCATTGGTGAATAGGGTCTGAGGAAGGGTGGAGAATTAGGGGTCTTCACCTTCTTTGGCATATTTATCAATGTGGGTCATCCTCACCCTCTTCAGGGTCTTCTTCTGAGGAGTGTTCCTCCCTCTCGAATCTCTCTTTCTCATAGGAGCAGAGGAGCTTCTACAGTTCCTCCGTTTTAGCTGTCAAAATATAGCTAATGCCCCTTGCTTGCACAGAACCTTTAGATCACTGATCTTCAGGTCTATGATAACTGACAAGTAGATAATGTTACCAGTGTCCATCGTGCCTAACTTTTTCTTACTAGTTGGGACCTTTTATTTAAAATTTTTGAAAATCTTTTAGAATTTTTCCTAACTTACTAGGGGCATGATTACGAGTTTGGTGGTGCAGGAGTCGGACCATCCCACTCCTGCACCGCCAGACCTGTAGTTGAACAGCCCACCAGATTAGGAGTTTCCACCTGGTCTGCAGGAGGTTCTTTTGTGTTTCCCCAGCGGTACCTATGAAATAGGCACAGCAATGGGAAAGTCAAAATCAGTACCTGGACGGCATGGACGACTGCAGTTCATACCGTGCAGGTACTAGGGTGCATGCACACACAGGCCCAAAGGCAACAGGGGCCCTGTAGGGCCCCTTTTGTTTCCTTTCTGCCTCCGTTTTCATGGCAGTGGAACTACCATGAAAAACGCAGCCAAGAGGAAACTCGTAATATTCTTAGCTGGACCGTGGCGGTCATGCCAAGCATAATGTGACATCAATACTGTTGTGCTCCTGGTCCCAGGGCTGCCCAACCACGCTAGTTGAAATAGGGCTGTCGGAAGACCGCCGCAGCCCTGCCAGACTTCTAAGTACATGAAGAGGTAATGGGTAACCCAATTGACCCTTGTAGGTATGGGCAATGAACAATTCAAAGTAGGGAAAAGCTACAAGGGATTTAATTTGTTTACTGAGTTGAATTAATTTGGTGGCATCAGTCAATAGAGTTAGTTCTCAAGAATCTAACTAAAATGTAACCATAGGGTAATAGTACAGTTATTTTCAATAAGGAAAACATTCAATGTCAAAAGCACAAAGATACAAGAAGCACACAGAAAAATTATTATATCTGAAAAGGTATTTATATTGAATTGATCAAGAAATTATTTCACGGGGAATCAAAAACAAATAAATGTGAGCAAAGCAAGTTATGAACAGATGTATGCGTCAGTCAACAGATCAGTACATAACAATTCATCAACTCCTTTCTTTGGTACAGTGTAACCGAGTCCATTCATGAACAAAGGTTTACTCTTGAAGTGATGTTTAGCTCTGGAGATGATGATTTGGTCGACGTTTCGGTCTTGAGTGCTGTTGTCTATAAGACCATCATCAGGACTAATATTTATGCACAATGGTTGCCCCCTAAGTAAAAACAATAAATTGAAATTACTAACATGCCAAAAAAGAAGTTTCTATATCGGCAAACAATAACCCTAACAATTTAAACAGAAAACCGTGTGCTTCACATCAAAATGATGTGATTTAAAATTATGCATTTACAAAAGTTCAGTCAAATTCATGCATTGATTAAGATAAGTATTCTTGTTAAGTAACAGAATACATTTAAGTAAAAATGGTTGCTATACTTAAGGATTTTTATGGCCACTCAATTTAATATACAAATATAAATACAGAGCATTATTAATCACAAGAAGGTCTGTATGGCACCAGAACCACACCCATCAGTTTTGATATCACCGATGTTCACTAAACCATGAGTGCGCAGAAAGAAAGAAATATGCTTACTTCGCAGTGCGGCCAAGAAAAATGTAAATGTCATAATTTTAAATCACATCCTTTTGTTAGATTCTTGAGAACTAACTCTATTGACTGATGCCACCAAATTAATTCAACTCAGTAAACAAATTAAATCCCTTGTAGCTTTTCCCTACTTTGAAGACTTCTACGTAGCCCACTTCTTTTTAAATGTGCTGTTGGAATGGTGGTTCGCACAGGGCCCTAACAATCCAATTAGAAACATCATAAAACCTTTTGAGATAAGTATTTTTGATGATAAAGCCAATTAGGTGGATTTCTCATGCAAAATCACTTATGACCAAGTGGTACAGCGAAACACAGGTTAAGGATCCCACCACTGCCACCAATGTAGAAAAGTGGAACATTATGTTGTATGGCTGGGTAGCATTAACATGTAATATTATTGCAATACCCCAAATATGGTGATTGAATTCACACTAATAAATCCTTAGCTCAGTCCTGGTAGAGTGGCAAAGAACAGTTAGACTTAACTAGAGGAACACGTGTAAAGCATTTCAGAGTGCCAACATGGACAATAATTTAATGACATGACTAAGGAGAAATCTGACACCAATTTAAAAACATGGAGTGCATTTTTATCTAAATTTAGACACCATAATGAGTGGAATAGCACACATATAACTGGAGTAATAGATTTATGAAACAACATTAAATCAGTGCAAAATAATACTTGGAAAATATAACATTGACGCCAACAGCATAATCAACTTAAAAATGAGTATAGGAAAGTACATTTGCCTCTGTACATTTCATTCAGATATGGCACAACTCACCAAACGCAGGCAAGTCTGGTCAGTCATTAGCATGTATCGGCCAGCCACTCCAGCATGATACCTTCCCTGCATGTACGCTGTCCATTGATAGATAAGTTTATGGCCCTTAGGCTAAGGGATTGGCCTTTCCTGAAACATCTAGCCTGCTGGCCCCATCCAAGTGAGACCACAACCTGCAGAGGCTGTGTCAGCTGTGAAGAATCATTTGAACACGTTGCATGCCTTTGTCCAGCTCTGCTGAAAGAACACAGGTCTAGACTACAAAGAGAGTGGAACAAACTGGGAGTTCGCACCTGTTGGCTTGCAATCATTGCCTCTTTAAACCCAGACAACACAACTCTGAATATTTTGTTGACTAGGTTGTCACCACCACACCCAACATGTTTAGTCAGCGGGGGGTCCATAATGCTGGTCCTTGTATACCCTCCCTGATCTAATGGTTACAAGTGGATCTGCTGCATCTAACTACAATCAAACCAAACCAGTCCCTTGAACACTGAAAACTCAAAGGTGCCAGCCCTGAGGACCATCTTGCGGCAATTAAAGGCTATTTTACTTTGCACCTGCATTTTAAAAGAACATGGATCCATTTGTAATAAGGAACAACACACTGCCGATCTAGCATAAGCTAACCAGATGGATCATATCCAGGGCATTGGAACTGTACATAATTCTTGTGTTTCTAATGAAGTACGTTTATTAGATGTTTTCAGCTAGCTAATTTATGTGTTGAACCTGATCGGACACATTGTTTTCTGCAGAAATAGCTGTATTAATGCACTTGCACTTAATGGAATCTTTGTGCTGCTTTAATTGAGGAATAACCTACTGCTTTCCTTGCATAGCTGACCAATGGGTAACCGCAGCCTGCTGTCTCAATGCATTTGCACTTTATCTAACTTTTGTGCTGCTTTCAATGTGGAATAACTATCTGATATCCCTATGTAGCTGACCAATGTGATAACCTTACCATGCTTCCTTTTTATAGCCGAATATACTAGTTTAGTATGCATGATCTCAAGTTCTGCTTAACTCGTATTATTCTAGCCCTGTGCTGCTTAAAATGAGGAATAGCTAGGTGGATACCACTATGTAGTTGACCAATGTGGTAACCGCAGTATGTGTCTTTAAATGCCCGATTATATTGTTTTAATATGTATGAACTCGACTTCTGCTTAGCTTGTATGAATTTGATACTGTTTTACTAACTGCATTTGCTTGTTTACATTGTAATGGTTTTAAATAACCATAAACAATAAAGTATTATATTATTACTTGTTACAATTGATCACTTGTAGGTCGAGTTACGTGGAACCCTTACAGGGTTATGGTCAAGCTTGTCCCGGGACCAGGCCACAACAGTCAGATCAATTTTACCTAGCCCGTAGAGTCAAAGTGCAGAGTTTTCCTAGCTGCCCCTGATGCTGAACGGGAACCAGGGGGATGACGTTTATACTGCTTACATGAGGCTGCAAGACACAGAATGCAAAGACCCAACAGGTGCACAGCTGCTGTCATCTGAAGAAGGTAGTGCGGTGTTCCCTGTAGATGCAGCATCAAGTGTGGGGGTTAGCTGCTACATTGGTGATCAACAAGGCTTTTCAGCGGTAAGCACAGATACAAGGTACTGGAAATTTACTGGGTCTCAGGGAGTGAGGAAGTGACCTGAAATTTCTTGGCAGGACTATAACTCCTACAATGCACTGGAAGACCTGGATTTGGATGATACTAAAGAGGGTCAAATGACCAGTGATTCTTCAGATCCAGTGAGTGTTTTTACCCTCAGTTTGCAAGGGACTAGTGACACTACTCCAGGGGAGACTGAGGATGCTTCTGGCTTCCACAGGGGTCCCTCTCCTCGGGAGCGCTGAGTTTTAGCCAAGGATGGTAGTGGTTCACTCATTTCCCGGTCTATTGCATCAGGAACAAAGTATTTCTCTTTTGCTTTGGTGTTGTGGGCAAAGTCCTGTCATCAGTCACATGGGTCCCCTCTTGGTCCTTCCTTGATGCAAGTTGTTCAGATCTAAGGTGCTGGGGTCAGGGGGGTCACTTAATTCCTAGATTTAGGGGATCTAAGGGTGTGGAGGCTAGTAGGCACTGGGACACAAATTCCTGCAGCTAATCTGCCTCTGAGATGACCACATCCAGGGGTGTAAGTCACCTTAGTTACCCAGAACCCTCTGTTTCTCCCAAAAATGGTAGAAATTCAATTGTGGTTTACAGGCCAGGCTGCCCACCCTGGAGGTGTGGCTAGCCTTCTGAGGGTGTACACCTCCCTACATAGCTAATTAATTTCCTGCTTTTCTGGGTGTAAAAGTGCTTGGAGCAGGAGGAAGGTGGTTTCTCCATTGGAAGTAAACTCTGATGCATATTGACAAAAAAAACTTTCCAGCGATCTTAAAACCTGAGGTTGCTTAATCAAAACATAGTGGTAGATTGCCACCCTTTACTACATATTTAGGCAATGTTGGCAAATTTAGGTAGAGAAACATATTTTTCTACCGTAGTACTCAATTCGGCCTGTCATCAAATTGCCCTGAGTAAAAGCTCACAGGATTTGACAACCTTTGTCATGCCTCATGGGGCATTCAAATATTTAAGATTACCCTTTGGCTTGGTATAAGCTGCCAGTGTTTTTCAGAAATTGCTTGACAATGTATTTGGTGACCGAAAATGTGTTCAAGCCTTTCAGGATGATATCTTGATTTTTACAAAAGTGCGAGAAGAACTTCTCAGTGTGTTATATTTTGTTTTTGTATTCTCAAAGACAGAGGCATGAAGGTACATCCTGAAAAATGCAAAATTATGGTACAGGAGGTAGAATATTTAGGACATACTATATCTGTGGGAGGCATTATACGGAAATTTGGTAATTTGAAAGTGATACAGAGTGTGCCTTTACACTATGATAAGAAAACCCTGAGGTCTTTTTAGGGCTCTGTGAATATTATGCACGCTTTGTTCCAGGGTTTGCGTTTCTGTTTCATGCCATGAGAAACCTACTTTGTAAAGGGGGATATACTGGACAGAGGAGGTTAACCAAGCTTTTGAGAAAACGAAAGACCTAGGGCCGATGTAGGACACAAAATACCGGCTGGTAATGGCCGATTTCGGCCGTTACCGACTGGTAGTTGGTTTTTGATATGTAGGGGCCTTAAATTTTACAGAATCTGTAAATTTACCGATTCAGCAAATTTACCAAATTGGGAAATCTAGATGTAGGTGGCACTGAAAACAGTGCCACAGCCCCTTAAGAATTCGTTATTTACCACGAAATAATATTTTGTGGTAAATAACGAATTCCAGTGTACATGCACATCTGTGCATGTACACCTGTGCCATGTGGCACACATACATGCCCTAAGAGCATGTATGTGTGTCACATGGCACACAAGCGGTACAAAAGGGGGTCGTGATGGACAGAGCATCTGAATCAATCAAAACACTCACACCCAGTCAACAGATCTGGGTTTAATCCATCACCGTTCTTTAGCCCACTCTGCCACCCCAGTTCAGACATGGCTATATGCAAATCAGTCTGACCCTGTGCCTCATGGGAACAGTCCAGCCTGAACTGCCAAGCCATGTCTTCCCTGGACTGGAAACAAGCTTCCGAGGACCGGTTTCTGGCATTCCAGCCGTCTTCAGCCCGGCTTGCTTGAATCTAGTGGCAAAGTGAGCAAGGGACTCACGTCTGAGCATACCCTGCCACACTTATGGTGGCCAAAAGTGATACAAAAGAGGGTGGTGATGGACGGAGCATCTGAATCAATCAAAACACTCACACCCAGTCAACAGATCTGGGTTTAATCCATCACCGTTCTTTGGATCCTATATAACGTTTTGGAAATGTTTTATAGATGACATTTTTGTCATCTGGCAGGGACCAGAAGAGACTTTGATCTCTTTCTTTGATTAGCTCAACTCCAGGGACAACAATTTGAGGTTCACCTACACAGAAGACCCCACAAACATGGTCTTTCTTGACCTGGTCATAAACAAGGAAAATGGACGTTTGCATACTAAAACCCATTACAAACCTACAGCAAAGAACATCTTGCTTATGTTTGATAGTTTTCACCCCAGACCACTAAGAGAAAATCTGCCATACGGGTAATTCCTTAGAATACGCAGGAACTGCAGCGACCTGAACGACTACCAAGATCAAGAGACCTTACCTCTAAACTAGAGTCTAGAGGTTACCCAAAAAAGATTCTAAACAAATGCCAGAAAAGAGCCAGAAACCAGCAACATGAGATACTTCTGGTAGATGTCACAAAGACCAACAATGACATTCCACTGACCTGTGTAACTACTTATTGGCAGCTCGGGCTGGACTGTTCCCATGAGGCACAGGGTCAGACTGATTGCATATAGCCATGTCTAAACTGGGGTGGCAGAGTGGGCTAAAGAACAGTGATGGATTAAACCCAGATCTTTTGACTGGGTGTGAGTGTTTGATTGATTCAGATGCTCCGTCCATAACCACCCCCTTTTGTACTACTTATAGCACGGCATCAAACAGTGTGTCCAAAACCATCCAAAAACATTGGAAAATACTCAACCCTGATAACCTGAAATGAGAGAAACCCCTGTTCTCCTTCAAACGGGCCAGGAGCATAAAGGACGCGGTCGTGAACACTAGACCTAAAAACCTTGGAACACCATCACCTACAGTCTTCAATGCATGGGGCCTCCCAAACGTCACTGGGCACTACAAATGTGGCAATTGCAGCGTGTGCCACCTGACAGAGAACACGAAAACCCTCTCTTTGGAACCAGGAAAAACCTGGACCATCAGGTCCCACACAAACTGTAACAGCACTAACGTAGTATACCTTATCATCTGTCCCTGTAACCTTCGCTACGTAGGCATGAACAGCAGGAAGGTTAAGCAAAGAATTGGCGAACATAGAAGCACCATTCGGTGCAAGAAATCTATGACTAAACTGACTGAGCACTACCTTTCCATGAACCACACGCCCAATGATATGACATGGACTGTCACAGAACAGCTAACATTGGGTGACAGATTATCTCAACGACTCTATGAAAAAGAGCAAGGTTGGATATATAGACTGTCCACCCAGAGTACAGGTCTTAATGACAATATCCCCTGGAACACAGTGCTCTCCAGTTAAAATCACTATCCTGTATTTGATTGTAGTTCATGTAAAACTGACCCGTTACAAGATTCTGTCCCCTGTAGGATCAATTAGTGATCCCTCCCTCCTTTCTGATAATTTCCATCACTATGAATCACCTTTGGTGCAACACTACGCTGACGAGCGTCTCCTTCTGTCCCAAAAAGATTTATTTAATTGAATCCCAAGCTCACAACGCTTTCAGGGCATCGCAACCATCTGAGGCTGCGCAAGCCTAGCGTCTGACTCGAGCACTAGTTACCCCAGCAACCGGGCCCCACGTGACTACGCCCCGCCCACTCCCGGCAAACACGGAAGTACACTTAAGCTTCGCGTTAGAGCCCGTACCTCACTCCCACGGAGCTCCCGATCGAACCGCTGCTAGGCTAATCAGCCTGACTTCCTGATGCCACAAGTAAGTCCAAAAAATCTCCCGACCCGATGAGTCAAGGTTCGACTGAACCGTTCAGATCCTCTCACTTCCCTACCACTTTCCGTTTTAGATGGTGGTTGCACGGTAAAGCAGGGTCGGGGGAGCTCATGAAGCCCTAAATCAGCGTGCTTCGAGTAAGAACTTTTTTGTCTATCTGTTCGCATGTGTATGATTGCTTGTGCTGCCTGTATGCTAGTGTTGTGTGTGTTTTTAACTAGATCTTATATTATCAGCACTTAAGATCTGTTTTGCGCCGCATTACTTTATTTATTGATTGTTCAATCACGGCACGCTTCGATACCGGGGCTTTGATACGGATAATGTTAATTCCTCACGAACCGTACCCACTCATGTTCCTGGTACTCACGGGTACAGCGGCAATCGTATTTCGGCAAGCCACGATACAACACAGGTCCGAATGTAGCGTAACAACCTGATGGCAGTGAACGCGTGTTTCTTTCACAAATAGCACGTAAGCCTGCTCCAGTTACGATTGCTTCAGTCCGAAAACGGGCACATCCCCACACAGTGCACTAAACACAAACTCTCTGTATGTTTGCACTGGATTAATTTGCCCTCACCGCACCCTATCTCCCCGTTTTTTCCACAGGTTTTTATTCGAAACTACACGGAGAACAACACTTTTTAGAAATCACCTGTTTGTGATTTCACTTACATCACTAGGCTAGGGTAGGATACACCTTACCGTGTGTAGACCACCCAGCCTAAGATACACTGGTCCTGATGAAAACCTCTACAATCACACGAAGGTTGAAACATGTAGACCTATCCTTTTAACTTACTTTACGTCTATTTTTTGACACCACAGCCTACCTAACCAGGCAAAGGTGCCACATGTAAATATAATTGTATATATATTTTTACTGGTTGTCCAACCACTCCAGAATAAAGTCTTCGAGTGGGTAGTGTTGAGACAACTTTTAACCACACTTTTCTATTCATATCACATATAAACAAATATAACCAGCTCCTCTGTAATCAGGTGTCGCAGCACACCTGGATGGCATTCGGCTATCCGGGTGGGACCCCGATGATGAAGCATGTCACCAACCAGGTTGGTGAGTGAGGGGTCTTCTAAGGACAAAGGATTGTCCCAGATTGGGTCGCAGGGCATGCACCTCAATACCGTAATAACTGTACAGGTATTTAGTACCCTGAGTGGTTACTCCTCCATTTGTTTAATTATTAAATCCAAGAGGACTAGGAGATCCTACTAAACCTCTTAGGTCTAACCACCCTTTCTCTCCCAATTGTTTACAAGAACTAGGAGTCAGCCATAGATGAAGATATGATTCTCAAAAAAGTGAAAGAGTGTATCAGAGAAGGTTGGCCTAAGGTACTAAAAGGGGGGTTTCAGGCTTTTGCATACGTATCCTCTGAACTCTCTTGTGAGGATAATTTGTGTCTGAAGAATGGATTGTCCACACTACCATCTACCTTACATAGAAAAATTATTGTGATTGCTCATGAAGGCCATCTTGGGATCTCTGCCACCTACAAGTTGCTTAGGCAGTACTTTTGGTGGCCAGTGATGGATTCCCAAGTTAGGTCCCTGATTGCTGTATGTCCTAAGTGTGTGGTATCAGACAAACCCTGGCTGACTTATGAGTAACCTTGACACCAGGAACTTTACCGGGGGCCCCTGGGAATGTCTGGCTCTAGATTTTTCTGAACCTTTTAATTTGTTGCCTGCCATTAATAGTTTTATGATTGCAGCAATTGACTATTTTACTGAGTGGACTGATTTTGATTTTGTTGATAACCCCAACTCAAAGTTGTACGTTTTTTGAGAAAATATTTTTGGGAAGGTCTGCCTAATGTTTTAAGGGGCTGGCCTTGCTGGGGAGCGGGTGTTGGCGCCTAACTGTGTTTCAGCGCACAAGCCTACCTGCTCGCCTGTCCGCCTTCCTGCTCGCCTGTCTGCATCCCGGGACCCAGATCTGTCACCAGCCAAGCCTGAAAGGGGTCCAGAGCCTCCATCACCGCGCCTGCTGTCTCCTCCCCCCGCCGCAGCCCTCCAACACCGGGTCTGCCGCAGAGCGGGGGAGTTGAGACTACAACTCCCAGAAGCCTCCGCGACGCGAGCGGAAGTCGCGTCGAGGCTTGGCGCCCGGAGGCGCTGTTTAAGGGGCTGGCCTTGCTGGGCAGCGGGTGTTGGCGCCTAACTGTGTTTCAGCGCACGAGCCTACCTGCTCGCCTGTCCGCCTTCCTGCTCGCCTGTCTGCATCCCGGGACCCAGATCTGTCACCAGCCAAGCCTGAAAGGGGTCCAGAGCCTACATCACCGCGCCTGCTGTCTCCTCCCCCTGCCGCAGCCCTCCAACACCGGGTCTGCCGCAGAGCGGGGGAGTTGAGACTACAACTCCCAGAAGCCTCCGCGACGCGAGCGGAGGTCGCGTCGAGGCTTGGCGCCCGGAGGCGCTGTTTAAGGGGCTGGCCTTGCTGGGGAGCGGGTGTTGGCGCCTAACTGTGTTTCAGCGCACGAGCCTACCTGCTCGCCTGTCCGCCTTCCTGCTCGCCTGTCTGCATCCCGGGACCCAGATCTGTCACCAGCCAAGCCTGAAAGGGGTCCAGAGCCTCCATCACCGCGCCTGCTGTCTCCTCCCCCGCCGCAGCCCTCCAACACCGGGTCTGCCGCAGAGCGGGGGAGTTGAGACTACAACTCCCAGAAGCCTCCGCGACGCGAGCGGAAGTCGCGTCGAGGCTTGGCGCCCGGAGGCGCTGTTTAAGGGGCTGACCTTCCCGCGTCGCGGGACCGCACGCGGGGCCGTGCCCGGGGCTAAGCCCGGGCAAAGGGCGGGCCCTCTGTGGCCCTCAGAGGCCTGAGGAGTCTGGGCTGGGCACTACCCCCTGCTCAATTTAGCACTGATCACCAAGGTATTATATATCGGTTGTTGAAAGCATACTACAAATGGCCCCCATGGAGTCTAAATCCACCGCCAAGAGCACGGCAAAAAAAACGCCCATTAATACACGTTCCGTTACAAGGAACACCACTCAAACTAAAACACCGTTACCAACACTGACTGCAATTGATCGCATGCTCCAACAGACAATCGTGGTGGTTGCGAACGCCATCGAAAATACTGAGAGACAATTGTCCCTACCACCCAGTACTTGCCTAATTCAGCAGATAGCACAACCTGCTGACAGTAATGTTCATAACATAAATGTGACAGCATTATCAAATGATTCCATCTTGATGCAATCTTACACAGGCCTCCCCGGGGCTGCGCCACCCCCGATGGAAGATCCTCCTACACTTCCAGCAGTATTTCAAGATAGGGATAGCAGGCTGTCCCTAACTCCTAATTTACAGATTAATGTAACATCATCTGAGGAACCGGGGCCTAGCAAGGCGCCTAGTGCAATCTTGATTCCCTGTGACAATGAAGATCCCATCCACACAATTGACCTTTCTAACAACAGCAGTGCCGATAGTACGACTAATCACGGCACTGTCCATCGTAGATCCAGACGCATGCATAACAGAAAACTACCTACCATCGTTAGGGGGGGTGCCAAACAAAGGGGTAGAAGAAAGAAAGCAACCCTACCACCAGCATTATCAGAAGAGACCAATGGAAGCGAACCACCACAGTCAAATTTGGGAACCACAGTCAACGGGGAATCTATAATGGGTCACATCATGGATGCTATGAAGCTCCTTATTGCTCCCCTCAATGACAAGCTTGAGCAAATATGTAAAAAGGTGGAAAACCTGGAGAAATTGGGCTTAGCCAAATTAGAAATCCTCGGACATCTGGGCCCACAAGTTACCCAAACCACCTTGAATGTACCGACTGCGAATAAGGCTAATACTACTGTCATTAACACATCTAAACCTCAGGTTCCACCCGCCAGAAATGGGAACCCTATGACAGCTCCTGGAAAGCCCGTAAATTTACACACCAATACACCAGCCAATACCTCCAATGGGCCTTCAACATCCTCTTCCTCTAGGGTAAGAGGAGAGATGCACACGGGTCACCCCTCAGTTAGCAGGAACCCACCAGCGCGCAGTTACTATAATAATATTATTCCTGCTGTGATCAATCTCCCACCAGAAAGTAGGCCATACGTGGCTATTCTTGCCAACGTCCCAAAACTTAAACCCTCCCAATTTGAAAATAGTGAAACACTTAAAAACAAAATTTTACACTGGCTTGTCCACAATTGTGGATTCCCCCTAAGTGGGGCAGGCCAGATTATTTCAACTCAAAGGGTAGGGTGGGTGGGCCCCAGCAAAAAGGAAATTAGCGGGGACTGTATAATCATTAACTACAAAACCACTGAATGGGCAAGAGATTCCATCTTGAACGCGCCCATCCCTTCAGATAACGATTACAATACCACCCTGTTTCCACTGGACTACTTTTATAGAAATCTGGTGGGCTTCAAGATTCCGGTGCAGAATTTTAAACACCCCAGAGCAATTAACACACCTTATCCTCTAGTACAGCAGGCTCCAGCGCAATCAGTTGGGTGCCCTCTGACCTTTCATGACCCCAATAATCAGTATGTTCCACAACATCCTATGAACCTATATAGTATGCCATACCCCAATTACTTTAACAACCACAATACCATTGGGTCCGGAACGAATATCTATGGTCAATTTGCAGTCCCAACATCAAATAGATTCCAGATATTTAATTCTTTAGACGAAAATGATTGACTCGAGAATACCCCGGTAGAAGAACTTCCGGCAATTGAAGCCCCTAGGTTAATGGCCGGTAAAACAGCAGGGGAACCTCCAACAGATACCCCTGTAATAAGCCCAAATGATTTAACCGTGACAGAAAACATCACATGTACTGTTGAACATTACCTGGGAAACCCAATAATACCATCAGCCACAACTGTCACTGATCCATCTCAAGTAGCCTTGGAGGAGACCTTGAGGGCTATTACGTGGAACATAGCTGGGTTAGCTTCTAAGGTAAACACCCCCATATGGGCCGATTTTATTAAACAGGGTTATGACATAATCTGCCTGCAAGAAACCTGGGATAGGGCTGAAGTACACGTCGAGGGATATACGTCTCTCAATGTGTTGGCTGTGGCTTCCCAGGCTGGTCGAGCCAAGGGTGGGCTAGTGACTCTGATATCTACCGCATTGACTGAGTTCTGTGTTAGTGATCAGGTAGTCTTAGGAGAACATGCTTCCGTTTTGCGTTTGGCCCACAGCGGATATAGAGACCTAATAATAGTGAATTTTTATAACAATATTGCAGGGCACAAACAGGGTATGTTTATTTCTGATATTGAGCAGGCCATTGATGCAATGCTACTAAGTACACCCAAACCAGCTGCCATACTGTGGGCAGGAGATTTTAATATCAAATCATGTACTTATGCACTCAAGGGGGCATGCGGCCATAGGGAGGAGTACTCAGGAAGGGAAACAACATGTGTATACAATCACTTCCCTCATAACAACCTTGGCAGCACCCTGAATAACTTATTGGCTAAATACGACCTGGAACTCCTTGAATGCAATAAGAATGCAAACAACGCCAGATGTCCGACATTCCATGGAAGGAACAGCCAATCTTTTATTGACCATATCATGGTATCTTGCTCTGTAACCTATATCAATGTTTGGGTGATTGAACAAACGGTCAGTGATCACAACAGTGTAACTGTCGAACTGCTGGGTTGGGGGACCAAAAGGAATACCTATGGTCAACCAATCCAGGACATCGCTGTAGGAAGACCGAACGGGACGAGGGTGAAGTGGACAAAAGTTGACCCCGTTAAATTTGTTACCAATGTAATCACAAACTGCTGCGGAGAGGTGGAGTACTGCCTATCCCCGACACCACGCCCACAAACCCTGCTATCTAAATTTTTAACTATAACAAAAACCATTGAGAAATCACTGACACGCAATATCCGGAAACCAAG
Organism: Lissotriton vulgaris; assembly: GCF_964263255.1. Taxonomy (NCBI): domain Eukaryota; kingdom Metazoa; phylum Chordata; class Amphibia; order Caudata; family Salamandridae; genus Lissotriton; species Lissotriton vulgaris. The sequence continues at coordinate 128,420 of NW_028249573.1, read as the reverse complement.
AAAAGTCAAGACGGCGTGGTTTGATGACAATTGTGCTCAGTCATTAAAAAGGTTAAAAATTTCGCTTGATGCCACACCAAGAGACTCCTGCAAGATTAGAGAAGAGCGTCATAACTATAAAATTGCACTATCCACCCGGAAGAAAGAACTACAGGATGAGGCCTGGGCAAAATTAGATCAGGCTGCAGAAACCAAAGATCATAAACTTTTTTGGGACACTGTAAATAGTCCGTTCTTGAAGAACGACAATATTCCTGAACTAACCTCACATGTCAGTTGTCAGGCCTGGATTGTACATTTTACTGAGATTTTTAACTCTGATTTTACTCATGATTTTATTCTTGTTTCAAATCTTAATGTCCTAACTGATATGCCAACCTGTTTTAAATGGGAGAAATTATTGTTTTCGGTGTCTTTAAATGAGGTGATTGAGGCAATTGAGAAGAGTAAGGGGGGGAAAGCCCCGGGCCCAGATGGGGTCCCTGTGGACTTCTTCAAATCCGAGATCACTTTATGGGCCCCTATTTTAACACGCTACTTTAATGCTGCTATCGAGGATGAGTTACCAACCTCATGGGGTCAGTCCATCTTGGTGCCACTCTTCAAAAAGGGTTCAAGGGCTGAAGTACGAAACTATCGCCCAATTTCTCTCTTAGACTCGTCGCTAAAGATACTGAGTCGCGTGCTTCTGGCAAGACTAGAATCCTGGGTTGAAGATAAAAATGTCCTTTCACCTATTCAGTATGGGTTCCGAAGAGGTATAGGAACCATGGAGCAGTGCGTGAACCTTGAACTTATTATCGGCAAGTACACAAGAGCCAAGGAGGGGAATTTGTTTATGTGCTTTGCCGATCTAAGTTCTGCATTCGATCTAGTGGAACATGCACTGCTCTGGCCAACACTACTCGCTATGGGCACACCCCCAGAGATCATTCACCTACTGGCCAGAATGTATAGCAGCCTTTCAAGCAAAGTCAGATTCGGATCAGACGGATAATGCACCCCCTTCTTTAAAATCAGCAGAGGGATCCGACAAGGGTGTGTGCTAGCTCCCTTGTTATTTTCCCTTTTTATAAATCAGGTTCACCAATCCCTACAAGAATCTTTTGCTGATGCCCCCATTATTAATGGAAAACAAATACCCGTCCTCTTATATGCGGACGACGCGGTCCTGATTTCCAGGACCGCGAATGGGCTCCAAAAGCTAATTGAGAAATTTCACATTTTTATTAAGGGCAGAAAGCTTAAAATTAACAAGGGCAAGACTATGACCATGACCTGTGGAAAGAAACTAAAGAAAAGCAAGTCATTCTTTTTAGATGGGGATAAACTTGAGTCTGTCCAACACTTTTGCTATTTAGGTATTACCTTCTCAGGAGACGGGAGATGGGTAAACGAGCAATCCTGTGTAGGCATGAAGATGACTAGAAACACAAATTGTATCTTCAGATTCGCTTCTAAATTGGGGGCGTCGTAGAATAAGAGAGATGATTTCCATCTACAACTCAAGGTGCATGTCCTCTGCCCTATATGGAGCAGGGATATGGGGATATAATACCCAGATTGCCCAATCAATCCAGCAAGAGGAAAACAGGTACTTGAAACGCTTACTATGTCTCCCTGTTTCAGCGTCAAATGAGATCACTCATAGAGAGCTAGGTTTAAATCATGCCACAGATCTGATTGCACTGCGTCCTCTTTCCCTTTGGCGATCCATATGGGCTAAAGAAGAAACTAAGTTCACCCAGGAAGTAATTTTAGACTGTATTAAACTGGATCAGCATTTGAAAATCCCCTGGTTAAAACACATTTTCTCCTGGTACAAGATCCTTTTTGATCAGGACATTTTTAAAGATATTTCAACAGAATCAGTTTTAACGAAGCGTGACCTTAAAACCACCTTTATGGATCATGCAAAAGGGACCAGAATGAAGAAGTATGCTATGCAAAGTACGTTTAAACTGTATCTGGAGTATAATCTAAGCATAGGATTCTCATCCTATCTCACATTTGTTAATATTAATTCCCATCGCTTTGTTTTAGCACGCCTGAGGTTGGGTATAGTCCACCATCTGGTGGCTTTCCCCACTGTAAAAAAACCCGGGTCATGTCCGTGCCCATGCGACGGGAAATCCAAACAGAGTATCTGCCACTTTTTACTATTTTGTAATTTTTATACTGGTTTTAGAAAGTTTTATCTGAAGCAACTATTTTTGGAATACAGTACGTGTAATATAAGAGCTGCAATGCAATTGTTGTTTGACTTGTTCTCCCCGAATGTGTGTTACCGTGTAGCCATCTATATTCTTAAATGTATTGGGCATAGGAAATCAATTATTATATGAGCCCCCTTCTTTACTTTATCCCCCGTTGGTAAACACATCTAATGAACAACTGTGAGTTACTGTTAAACTATGTGCATTTCTCTTATATGAATTTTATCCACTCTGTATTTTTACTTGTTGATTGTATCCTTGATAATGATTATCTTCCGGCTTTGCACTTTTTCTTGCACTAACGTCTTTTTCAAATTCTTTGTAAACAAACCGCTGCTAAAATACCTAAGAGACCAAACAGACGTTGCACTTTACTTATAACTTTGCATATTTTGCACATACCAACTGCACTTTATGCCCATTATAGGCCTCTTCTGATTTGCACTATTATACTTGGCGTGTTTTGCACTAAACCTTAATTGCTGCTAAATAATATACAGTGACAAAATCTAACTCTGTATAGTAACGAGATATATCTTATGGACTTAACAAGACTGGCATGGATATTGATGTAATTTTAAATAAGTTTCATTATTCAACTTACACAAATATGTTTTCAAACTGTATTGATGTATGTTGCTATATGGTTGTACTTGTACAAACCGAATAAAGCATTTTGAAACGAAAACGACTATTTTACTGAGTGAACTGATTTTGATTTTGTTGATAACCCCAACTCAAAGTTGTACGTTTTTTGAGAAAATATTTTTGGGAAGGTCCGCCTAATGAATTTGTTACCAATAATGGTTCACATTTTGTTTCACGTGAATTGAGATCTTTCTTCTAATCACAAGGTGTGAAATGTTTACAAGTGACTTTGTATAGTCCAGCTGCCAATGGCCTTGTGGAAAGGGCAAACCGGTTCCTCAAGGAGGGCGCCCAGGCTGCTTTATCTTCATGTATGAATATCATTGGTTAACTCAAGGAGAAAGTTTGGGCTTATCTCAACGAGCCTCATTGCACCACTGGAGTTGCTCCTTTTAAGCTATTAGGTGCAGAGATACTAATTTGAAACTGGTGCCTAAATTGGTTGAAATGATGGAAGTCTATAGTCTTTTGAAGTGGGATGAAGGAATGGGTAAACTAGAAACAGGATGTTCAGAAATCTTCCTTTGATGTAACCAAATGTGTCAGGGAAATGCAGTTTGCCAGGAATGGTTGGTTGTTGAATAAAAAACCCACTAAAGTATGGAAAGGGGAGTCAAAACCTACCACTCTTGTTAGAGTGCTCAAAGTGAGTAAAATGCAGTACTTTGTGGGGAAAGGAGTAATGGAACAAAAGTAGATTAGTTCTATCACCACTCAACAGGCAGACATCTATTTTGATACTTGTGTGGAAGGAAGTGATGTTAGTGACTCTATACTGGGCACTGATGTAAAGCTGATGTGTCCAGAGTGTGCAGAGTCAGAGTGCACAGTACTGTTCTGATTTAGTTCAAAAATAACCAGGATGAAATGTGTTCTAATGTTTAGTCTGGTAATGAGTATGGTACCATGTCCAGATGTCCTAGATAGGTTAAATTAACTTGTAGAATGTTGGATTATGATTTATCATAGTTTTGTTTTGAAGTTGTAAAGGGTGTATTTGTTTGGCTTGGTAGGTATTTCCTGCACTTGTGTGCTGTACTTAATGTTCATATTATTTATTATACCATGCATATAGATGTTCTGGAAGGGGAAGGATGTGAGTACTCGATCCCTTATAGAGCATTCTTTTGCCTACTCTTGCTCGGATTGGATGTCATTCACTTCATTCTTCTTCATTGTGGCTCTTTGACTGGAACTTGGAAGAATAAACATCGCTTTGAATATATCATCTTTGTCCTGGTGTTTTCCATTCACCCATGGCACATGGATATATAATCTTTTTCCATATTCTTAGACAAAGAAACGTTCTTCCATTATTAATTCTAAAGGATTGTTGGGGCAAGTCCTGTATACCTAACTGTTTAGACAAAATTAACAAGTAAATCCATACTAATATAATAAAGAGAGAGCCCAAACCTTTGAGGCGGGTAATCTCAGGAACCACAGCAACAATCACAACACCCAATACAGCGTTGGAAATGGCAGTTGCAGCAGAAGGACATAGGCTATGCAGACGCCCACCATATGCATTTAAAAGGTAAAAGAACCATGCCAACAAAGTAGTCCCTTGGGGGCGTATCTGCGTTGTGCTGTGGGCGTGTACTGGGCGTGACAAATGCTGGGGGCATGTGGTACGTTCCGCCCTTCATGCCATGTCTCATATCGTGTGCTAATCCCACACTGCTCCCTTTAAATACCCCTGCACCCCATAATCATAACCCACCCTTACTCCTTAAAATACCCAACACCCTTAAACACTAACCCATCTTAACCCTATAAATATACCCTGTACCCCAAACCCCAAACCTATCTTAAACCCTACAAATACCCCTGTACCCCAAAACCCAAACCTACCCCTGAACCCTATAAATACCCCTGTACCTCAAAACCCAAACCTACCCCTGAACCCTAAAAATACCTGTGTAACCCAAAACCCAAACCTAGCCCTGAACCCTAAAAATAACACTGTACCCCAAAACCCAAACCTACCCCTGAACCCTAAAATACCCTGTACCCAAAACCCAAACCTAGCCCTGAACCCTTAAAATACCCTTGTACCCCTAAACCCAAGCCTACCCCTGAACCCTAAAAATACCCCTGTACCCCATATACCAAACCTATATCTGAACCCTTAAAATACCCAAACACCCCAAAACATATACCTCAGTACCCCAAAACATATACCCTATACCCATACTTACCTTATTCAAACATTTAAAAAAAACATGCTTTCACCATTCATGCATTTACAACGAATTTCGTTGTAAATGTATGCGTGGTAAAAGCATATAAAATGTAATGCCATGCGTTGTAATGGCATTGTGGAGTCATGGTACTTTCGTAATGAAAGTATGGGAGTGATGGTATGCGGAAATAAAGTTGCAGAATAATGGATGTTTACCCTTCCCCGATAAGTACATTGGTGGCACGGCGGCCCACATCTCCAGCAACATACTCATATTATTTCACCACCCATTTGAAAAATGCACAGGTCTCTCTCATTCTTGGCCAGCACCGACATACACTTTTAGACACACCTCTCACCACAAGTTCTAGAATTGCAAACTTTAGAGCTGGGGAGCTACGTTCGAATCTCGGCATCAGCTCAACATCCTGTGATTCCAGGCAAATCGCTTTGTCTCCATGTGCCTACCACAAATGAATGTGTTCCTCTGTAATGTAAATTGTGCTCATGCCATGTTGTCGAGTTCGCGTTATAAAATATTGCAAGGAAAAATAAAGTAGGGAAACTCGAGTTCACACTCTACTGAACGCGCACTCTTAAGTGCATCAGCAGTGCACTGTGAATCGGAGCGTTTCACAGGTCTGTCACAGATAAGAAATGCTATCAAAACGAAATCCTACAAAACAATATACTACTGGCCGGCAGCAATTCATACCCCGACAACGTCGGGACGGGGTGCTAGTTATTTATATTTTCCAATGGTTTGTATTGTTCTAAATTAACAGATACACTAGTTTTGGGGTAACTTAGCTGAAAATTGTTGGATGTTCTTCAAGAAGATTTGTTTAGCAGTTAACATGAGCATGTAGCTAACAGATTAAATTCAAGACAATTGGTGGAGCACAATGCATTGAGTGTCTGTTAATGCGAGCAGCATCATTGATGGGGTTTTGGCACATATAGACTCTGGGACACCTCACTGTTTTTGTCTCGTTGCTGGTTCCATGTATGCTGTTATGTAGTGGTTATCTATGAAAATAGCTAAGAAATGATATTGGAGCTATTTAATCTCACACCTCAGGTTGGACAATACACAGGATGGTTTGCTGTTCTTAACATTGGAACTAGAGTTACACAAATGATTGTTACCTCAAATATTCATGCGAAAGTGCAAAATAATATTTGTATTCCCGATGAGCAATGCTTCTTTGGCTTTTGTGAGTGCTGCCTAAAACTCAAAAAGTACTATAGGCCAGATGTACTAACATTAGGAATAGCGATTCCTAATTGTCATGTTCTGGGAATAGCAATTAAGAAATCACCATTCCTAAAGTATGAAAGTTTTATATTAAAATGAGTGCTTTCTATTGGGTCGCGAACCATCTTACCTCTTAAATTTTAATGAGGTAGGTTGAAATTTGTGACCCATTAGGAATGATAGCCCTCACAGGGATGGTTGGCTGGTGGGGTCAGCAAACCACCATGTCTCCGATTGCCTTTAAATAAAGCAATCTTTTTTTTTTAGTGCAGCCCATTTTCCTTAAAGGAAAACGAGATGCTTTTCTGCTTTTCAAAAGAAAAAAATGAAATGTTTAAAAAACATTTTTTTACAGCAGGCGTCGGTCTGCCTGCACTACAAAATATTTGTTTTAACATCCTCCAAAGGGAAGAGATATCTTGGGGATTCCTTCCCATTTGTGAATGATTGCCACTACCTTTCATTAGTTGGTAAAAATGTACTGTATTGCAACTGTAATTTGGTCACAAAACATTAATACATACTACTGCAAATTGGTATTTGAAAGGGGTGCCAAAACAAGCCCTTTCAAAAACTGATTTGCAAACCCAAAATGTGAATCAGTAGAATCAAAGTTTGGTATTTGTACAAACCAAAAACCATTCTTGCAGCCCCAAATGGCAAAATTCTGTAAATCGGCTGTTTGGGACCTCAAAAGTGTTTAATACATCTGGCCCTGTATCTGCACCATGTCCCCTCTTTGGATTGTCAGGTGACTGCTATTTCATCATTCAGAATGCTTTGTATTCCTTTCTCTAGAGCCACCAGCTCTCCTTCTAATACATCCTTAAAAATCGCCCATGCTAAGAGCAGGCACGGCCTATGCCAGGCGTTATACTGGGGCGGAGACGTCAGGCAGGGGAGGGTCAGGGTGGGGGGTTGTAAAATGTGGGATCTGGACCATTAGAGGTAAGTACCGATAAAAATAAATAAAATGAATTTCGTTGCCCATTCTGCATCGGCAAATGTGATGCAGCGTGGGCAACAAAATTCGTTTTATTTATTTTTATCGGTACTTCCCTGAGGTGGGCTGTCCCTGTTAGGAGAATGAAGTCAGAACTGTCCAGTACACTTGCACCGTCTTGCAAGAGCAGCACTTTTTCACTGACTCTGGAGAACAGCACAATCAAGATTATTGTTTATCCACCATTTAGCAAAATGGGCTCCTCCCATTTAATCCACCCAGATTGTTCGCTTATTGATCATCCGGTTGTTGACCTTTGCTGTGATTGAGTCACACTCCTCGACTCTCACCCATGGCAACCACATGGTGCTAGGACTGCGAGTGTGTAACACATCTCAGCCTTTTAAGATGAGGCAGCTGCGACACAGCTAAGGTAAGAGGCACTGGGCTGGTTGCACATGAGCATTTGTGCACAAGCTTGGGCACACGTGTTGGTTGTGAAACTACTGTTGCGCGCAGCACAGTAATTGCACACAGGTAACCTGGTGCAGAAGGTACTACATGATGGATAAACAATAATCTTGGTTGTACTGCTCTCCAGAGTCAGAGACAAAGGTGCTGCTCCTACATGACTGGGAGAGGACTTGATAATACCGACTTTACTGTCATGTACAAGAATTGAAAAATTTAGCAACTGGGAAAGCACTGGAGGTATAGTAGTCAGGTCAATGACAATGCACTGATGTGAACTGAACATCCTATGACATTGTTTTGTCCCAGCACTAGCTTGTAAGCCCCTCACATAATATGTTTTCTGTTCTCACTGCTTTACTTTATCTGTGAAATTGATGACCCTTAGACAGAGCTGAATATGTGAATCACCTAAAAAGTAACTTAGCAGAATTACTAAAAGGTTACAGATGTTACTGGCACTATTTCATTTTATCATGATCACTTTCACTAATGTCATCCATTAGCACTTCATAATGAAATGAAGGTGTCACATGCCACTGCAGCATGATAGCCCCATGCATTTGGTTCCATAAGGACCAGCGACACTGTGGAGCTACCCACCTAACCTGCACCACCTGGAAACAATCATTTTTGGATGCAGCTCCTCTTTGGCTGCTAAAACTGAAAACAATCTGCTAAATGTACCAGCTGTGATGAATACACCTCTTGCAAGATTCTCAGCTTGTTTCAGAACCTCTGCACAATAAAGCAGACAGGCTATTTTTCTTTGTTACTTCTTTTTATAATAAACAGATCAGACCTCTGGAATTTTATATATCTGTCCCAACTAACCAATCGGACCTATAATCGTATCACCATAAACAAGTGAGGCCGAGTATAACATTTCCCAAAAGGGAAAACAAGTTCTATTTTTCATTGTTAGCACACACCTTCAACCCAATCTAAAGCTTGTGGAGAGGAGGAACAACATGTGGGTGGAGCCAACACTTCTCTCCCAGTACTGCGTCTTAAAGCCATTGCTTTTTGAAGCTGCCCCATATTTGCAAGGACGGGGCAGCACCAAAATCTAAGGCCAGGTAAACCTGGTCTCGGGATGGCAATACGAGGAGAAAATATTAATTTCTCCTTATATTTTGCTCTTTCTATGTGTGCTGCATTCTGCAGCACACATAAAAACAGCAAATCGCCTTTAAAGATTGTTTATGTGCAGTAAGGTGCCCCACCATTGCAACATAGCACAAGATGTGCCTGTGATGGAGCTAGGCAGGTTTTTTAGTGCCAGTGCTAGAGGTAATGCCAGGGTGCGCTGTATTTATGTAAATATAAGGCATCCCTGCCTTTAAAAAATGTTGATGCATGGTGCTACCAATTTTGACTTTTTATTGTAAATATCCCCCTTTGTTTGATGCACTAGCGGTGCAATGGGCTTGTCCATATTGACAAGGCCATGTAAATGTCCCGTTCGTGACTTTTCATGACCTTGTAAATGTGGGACCCTTTCACGCATTTCTCTGCGTGACCTTTCACACATTTTTCTGCATGAAAGAGGCATTCTATGGGTGTCGCTGTGGGTGTTGCTGTGGGTGTTCAGCAACCATCCATGGAACTTCACGCATTCCCAGATTTACAATATTTTGAAAAACTGGGAACGTGTCAATATCCTACGACTCCCTAGGGGAGGCGTAGGAATGGCGTAATGAGGAGAAATACTTTTATGTGTCCTCATTTTTTACTCTTTCTTTGAGTGCTGCATTTTGCAGCATGCATAGAAAGAGGAAAGAGCCATTAATGAATGTTTTTGTGCAGGAAGGTGTCCCTTCCTGCACAAAAACAATATAAGCCCAGCTCAGGCACCCTTGCAAAATGACGCCAGGGGGTGTGCACCTGTTACAACGCATTTTTTACAACGCACTACCGTTACAACGCATCTATTACAACGCAGGTACTGTTACAACTCATGTTTTTACAACGCATTTTTTTACAACGCAGGTACCTTTACAACGCATACCATTACAACGTAAGTATTGGTAAGTATATAATTATTTTAAAATGTTATATGTTGGGTATTTTTAGGGGTTAGGGTCAGTTTTGAGTTTTATGGTAAAGGGGTATTTTTAGGGGTTAGGGTCAGTTTTGGGTTTTTGGGTAAAGGGGTATTTTTAGGGTTCAGGGTCAGTTTTTAGTTTTTGGGTAAAGGGGTATTTTTAGGGTTCAGGGTCAGTTTTCAGTTTTTGGGTAAAGGGGTATTTTTAGGGTTCAGGGTCAGTTTTCAGTTTTTGGGTAAAGGGGTATTTTTAGGGTTCAGGGTCAGTTTTCAGTTTTTGGGTAAAGGGGTATTTTTAGGGTTCAGGGTCAGTTTTCAGTTTTTGGGTAAAGGGGTATTTTTAGGGTTCAGGGTCAGTTTTCAGTTTTTGGGTAAAGGGGTATTTTTAGGGTTCAGGGTCAGTTTTCAGTTTTTGGGTAAAGGGGTATTTTTAGGGTTCAGGGTCAGTTTTCAGTTTTTGGGTAAAGGGGTATTTTTAGGGTTCAGGGTCAGTTTTTAGTTTTTGGGTAAAGGGGTATTTTTAGGGTTCAGGGTCAGTTTTCAGTTTTTGGGTAAAGGGGTATTTTTAGGGTTCAGGGTCAGTTTTCAGTTTTTGGGTAAAGGGGTATTTTTAGGGTTCAGGGTCAGTTTTTAGTTTTTGGGTAAAGGGGTATTTTTAGGGTTCAGGGTCAGTTTTCAGTTTTTGGGTAAAGGGGTATTTTTAGGGTTCAGGGTCAGTTTTCAGTTTTTGGGGTACAGGGTAAATTAAAATTAAATTTTAAATAAATTATTTTATAGTAAATAAATTAATTTAAATTACATTACATTATTTTTGGGGTTTAGGGTCAGTTTTGAGTTTTTGGGGTACAGGGGTACAGGGTAAAAATAAATTACTTTCTTTTAAAAATTACAATAATTAATTTAAATTAATTTAAATTAATTTACTTAAATTTCTTTTGGGTGTTGAGGGTCAGTTTTGAGTTTCTCGGGTACAGGGGTACAGTGTAAAAATAATCTATTATTATTTTTAAGTTAAATTGATTAACGGAAATTAAATTAAATAACATTACCTTAAATTATATTTATTAAAATTAATTTACGTTTATAATATTAATTTTAATATATACTTACCAATACTTACGTTGTAATGGTATGCGTTCTAAAGGTACCTGCGTTGTAAAAAAATGCGTTGTAAGTACATGCGTTGTTACAGTATCCGCGTTGTAAAATCCGCGTTGTAACAGTATGCGGAGTAAAAGTCCGCGTTGTAACATCATATATCCACGCCAGGGTGCCTGCGCTGGCACACAGCAGCCAATTGTGCTCCAGCCTAGGGAAAAGCACAGGAAGGCATCGTATTTTTGTTAATATGATATAACCCTGTGCTTTAAAAATCACCACCCCCTTTTCTGACTCGTTTTTGGCCACTATAGGAGTGGCAGGGTATACTCAGACATGAGTCCCTTTCTCACTGCACCATCAGGATTCAAGCAAGCCGGGCCGATAAGGCTGAAATGCCAGAAACCGGTCCCCGGTAGCTTGTCTCCTTTCTGGTGAAGAATTGGCTTGGTAGTTTAGTCTGCCCTGTTCCCATGATGCACTGGGCCAGGGACAGACTGATTTGCATATAGCCAGGTTCTGAGCTGGGATGGTGCAGTGAGATAAATAACGGTGATGGATCAAGCCCTGATCTTTGGACTGGGTAAGAGTGGTCTGCTTAATTCAGACACTCTGTTCATCACCACCCCCTTTTCTGAATCGTTTTTGGCCACTATAGGAGTGGCAGGGTATACTCAGACATGAGTCCCTTTCTCATTGCACCATCAGGATTCAAGCAAGCCGGGCCGAAGAAGGCTGAAATGCCAGAAACCGGTCCCCGGTAGCTTGTCTCCTTTCTGGGGAAGAATTGGCTTGGTAGTTTAGTCTGCCCTGTTCCCATGATGCACTGGGCCAGGGACAGACTGATTTGCATATAGCCAGGTTCTGAGCTGGGATGGTGCAGTGAGATAAATAACGGTGATGGATCAAGCCCTGATCTTTGGACTGGGTAAGAGTGGTCTGCTTAATTCAGCCACTCTGTTCATCACCACCCCCTTTTCTGAATCGTTTTTGGCCACTATAGGAGTGGCAGGGTATACTCAGACATGAGTCCCTTTCTCACTGCACCATCAGGATTCAAGCAAGCCGGGCCGAAGAAGGCTGAAATGCCAGAAACCGGTCCCCGGTAGCTTGTCTCCTTTCTGGTGAAGAATTGGCTTGGTAGTTTAGTCTGCCCTGTTCCCAGGATGCACTGGGCCAGGGACAGACTGATTTGCATATAGCCAGGTTCTGAGCTGGGATGGTGCAGTGAGATAAATAACGGTGATGGATCAAGCCCTGATCTTTGGACTGGGTAAGAGTGGTCTGCTTAATTCAGACACTCTGTTCATCACCACCCCCTTTTCTGAATCGTTAAAAATGACGCAGACAGTTAAATGGCTTGCCGCGCAGCGATGTGACATATTCTTGTGGATGAGGCCCTTGCAATGTTACTAGTACATTTCTAAAATGATTTTCAGTGGTAAAACCAGTGTTGCAGACATCAGATGCTCACAAAATTCTTATATATGTGATAGTTACATTTAGGAATGGAAATTGTTCATGCTGAAAGGTGTAATCACTTTTAAATGTGCTCATTGTAGGGTTTACACATTACCATCATCTAATATTAACATATTTCAACTGATGTTTTTTCTGTCCTTTATTCATTATACACATTGATTACTTGTTTGTCTTACCATACTTCAACTGTATGTGAAATTCGTTGTGACTGTGGCATCTAAAACCTTTTATGAAAACCTTTTTCCGTCTTCAACTGAATGTCTACAGGTAAGTGTTCATGATCCCTTTTGGTTAAATAGCTTAAAATGTGATAAGGACGGTCGCAGAAAATAAAAAAACAAGTCGTCTTGTCACCATAGGAGAAAGGTGAAAAATAAAACCACATACATTTTATAGATGAAAAGAGAAAACAATCGACAAATACATTTAAATGTAATGGTTTTTAGATATTGTGTCACATAATTTGTACTGTTCCCTTTTGTGGAAAAATACAATCCGGGTTTTAGCAACTAGAAAAAATGTAATTGTAAGTAAAATATGATGAGATATATGTACCCACTCCAATCAATCAATCAATCAATCAATCATAGCATTTGTAAAGCACACTACATACCTGTGAGGGTCTGAACGCACTGGGGGGGGGGGGGGGAGTGGCTACTGTTCGAAGGGACTGGTCTTGAGGAGTCTCCTCCACTCCACTCCATTACGGTCTTACCATGGCAGGTGCAATTGCTAACATATTCAGCCACGTGATGAAGTTATAAGTGATCTATGACATATCCTAATACAAATCTCATACTCCTTGTATCCAGTGATGTGGATTATAAGTAAAAGCAGTCCAAATCCTGTGGAAAATAGGGACACCTTATTTTTTTCATTTTGTTGTTAATTTCTGGTGGCAATATAAAAAAATATATGATGAATACAGAATAATTTTCAATGTAAGGCCTTTTTAGTCAAAGAAACTGCTCTCTGTATTTATTTGTTTCCAACTTTCCTGGTTGTTCATAAAATGTGTTTATTGCAGTGCTTAATTTGAACCAGTGGTATCCGGCGCTCAACACCTGCACTTAATTGACGTATGGCTGCCAGCCACATGGTGGCTCTTTTTGGCCACTTTTGTGATGAACACAACAGCAGTTGTTTCCTGCCAACCAAAGCTATAAAAATAGGAGGTTTTAGTAATTTTTAATGCATAAAAAATTTGAATTGTCATTAGTAGCGCAATGGGTAGTGCAAGCTGTTGTGATCTCCTGACAAGTGCACTGGCACTTATTTCTTTACAAATTAAGTATTGGTTTATTGAAAAAGTGCTCCACTCACACACATTTTTCTTCAGCCCTAATTGTGTACCTTGATGTTTAGCTGGTTCCCCCCTCACACTTGTGAGTATCTCTGCGGTTTAAAGGAAGGATGTCTGCCATCCCTGGATTTTGCCTTAAATCTGTTTTGTGCTTGGCACATTCAGTCATAGTGGATATGGGAGAGTGGCCATTGGGCAACTGAGTAACACAGGAACTCCTTCTCCGCACATACTCACTATGCAGGTGTCCAGCTGCACTGCCCAGCTGCATGTTACCTTTGTTGGCGGGACAATAGCTAGTAACTCGAAGAGACCCTTATCACTCCATTCTCCCTCCAGTCTTCAAGTAGAAGTATTCGCTAAGGTAGAACATTTCCAGGATGTTTGTGATGCATCATATCTTATTAGGACACCCACAGTATAGTAAACTGAACACTTCTATACAGAAGTTCATTGTAGTATATGTCTAAATCCCCAACATTTTTCATTTTGGAAGAATATCACTCACCCTCATCAGGTGACATGCTGCATCATTGGGCTCTGCAGCTTGACATACTTTCTATTGCTATGGGCTCGACCTCTCTAGTGGAAGCACTTATTATGTTTGCTGTCTTTGTGCGGGATCTAGAGTGTTTTTAAGTAAAATTGACTCGGAAAAATTACTCAATAATGTATTGCAATCCAGTTTTCTCTAGACAAGATTAAATGTTGTACATCGTGATGGAAGCATTGCACCATTTGTGTGTGAAGGTTTTTAAACCAATACATAAAAGAGTTCACAGGTTACTATACTGTTGGTTTGGTAATTATTGATAAGGGAGGATATATTTTTAAGTTTTTTTCTCTCTCTTTTTGTGTGTATTTGCCATATATTATCATATCCATCTTGCTGGTAGATTTAGAGGCATATTTGTCAAACTTTCATGCAGCACTGTGCAGCAAGCCACCTTGCTGTGCTGCGCTGTGTGAAAGGGAAAGGGTAGCGATTCACCATATTCAATATTATACAGCACATTCCTGCCTTTTCCTTGCTCCAACATCCTTTTGGCTGCCTAGCGACAAACGCAGGTACCCTTGCCCCATTGTGCAAGGGTGTCTGCATTGTAGGCAGCGTTGTTTTTGTGCAGTAAGGAGCACCTTCCTGCACAAAAAAACGATCCCCAGAAAAATGTTCCTCTTTCTAAGAGTGCCGCAGAATGCAGCACACTTAGAAAGAGAAAACGAGGAGAAATAAAGATATTTCTCCTCCTTGTAATTCTCTTGGGGTTTGTAGCATTTTGATTTATTCTCCGGTTTTTTAGTGTTGGTAAATCTAGGAAAGCGCCAAACTCCATGGGTGGATATGTTGGAACACCCATGCTCCACACATTTAACACCACCTTGGGGCAGAGTAAAGCGACATAGCAAATGTGCTGCTTTGCTTTACTCCAGACTTATCAAGTCTTGCATGGCCGCACATGGTGGGCATGTGTGGCTTGATAAATCTTACTTTAGTGTTGTGTCTCCCCTTGTGTGGCGAAAAGCCGATGCAACACATTGATAAATATGCCCCTCAGATTACATCTTTTTTAAATTACGTACATTGGAAGCTACCACTCTTAATTTTGTGTGGTACCTGATGCTAAATTTGGTTGGTGAATTCGCTATAAGCTGTAACTTGACGGCAAGTGAAGTGCTCTGTCTCCCCCTCGGTTTAACGAGCGCTATAGGAAATTGCTCAAAATTAGATCAGTATAACATATCAGTACCTCAGTCAATGCCAGCAGTGTAACTAACCTATGTCCGTAGCTGCAAAGGAGGAACTCCTGAATCTGGATAATTCCTACTTCTCCTTTATCTGTTTTCCATACATTTTCAGTGCCTGGAAATTCTGGCAAAATATGTGAGAAGTTTGGAAAATATCCAAAATGAGTGTACAATATTCCAAATTAACAAAAACATTTAAAACGTGAAATAATTCTCCAGTTCTACAAGAATACAAAAATCTATCAGCCAGATTCATCAATGTCTCGATTTGCGAGTCCTTAATAGCGAATATTAAGGAATCGCTATTAATGACTCGCAAAACGGGATTCATGTAGAAATCGCAATATTATTTGCGATTCCTACAGCTTCCTTATTTGCGATTAGCAATTTGCTAATCGCTAATAAGGATGCGATTTCAAGGGTGTCAGGGGTGTCCAAAGGACACCCTGTAGCACCCCTGAAAAGTAAATGTAGACTGATGTTGCGCATACACATGTCCATAGGACATGTGTGTGTGTAACATACAACTTAGAAAAATGTGCATTTTTCGAAGATTTCGCTATTTACCACGAAGTCAGACTTCGCGGTAAATAGCGGCCTAAAATAGCGATTTCGCAATTCAAAAATGGTTCATGAATTGCATTTAAGGAATCTTAAATGCAATTCCTCGCAATTTAGCGATTTTGCGATTTTTGCATTTGGGATGATAAATCCCAAATGCAAAAATTGCACTCGCAAAGGGCCAGATTCTCAGAATCTGGCACTTTGCGAGCCGATTTTTCAATGATGAATCTGGCTGTTACGTTTCCACCTAAAACATCTAGAAAGAGTTTTAGATTGTCCCTAGTTATCATCAAATGCACTTTTGAAAAGTGCACTTTGTGCCACTGCCAAACCATTTCTCTAAGAAACCAATATTTCTGATAAGGGGGAAACATGATCTTAATTTCTACTTTGCTGAAAAGCGTACACATGTCTGTTTAGAATGTTACCTTGTTCACTACCATCAAGGTGAAGTACACAGGCTTAGTGTTCCAGTCATATATTAAATATCTAAGTATAGCATCCCGAGTTAGATCGTATGATGTTACATTTATTATCAAAATTAAAAATGACATTCTTCCATCTACAAAATAGTTTTAAAACTATAACCGTGCATTAGATTGAAAATGAACATTTAACCTTCATATAGTTCAACACTATAGAAGCTAAACATATTTAAATATACATGAAAGGAAAAGTATAATTTCGCTCTTTTGGATTTCTAAATGCAATACACCTCTAATAAACATACAAATGAGCTTTTCCCTAATTGTCATAGGGAAATATTGTCTTCTTTAAATGCAGATGTAGACTGAGCAAAATGAATACTCTATTTAATAAATGAGAATACATTAAACACAAATGAAATGCATCACTTGTGTTTTTTTTCTTTAAGCTTTAACTGGGGATGTGCTGAACACGCACAGTTTTTTTTATTTGCATTAATAATAATAAGAAATGCAGGATAGTGATACCTCAGCACAATTCTAATTTAATGAGAAACAATAAAATAGTTTTCCAAAGGGGCCTATTTAGGTCTAGAATGGGTGATATTAAAGTTTCAAGATTTATTTTACTTTGGTTAATGTCTGCTGATGTGACTTTTCTAACTAGGCTCTCTCTGATGACTACATCTTACTTTGTATAATTTATTCACCTAGTTGGAGTTGCTTTAATTTTCAACCAAAGCAACGTCTTTTTATAGGATTAGATCAGTGACCGTGATTGCTAAAGGAAACAGTAAGAGGCTAAGCTTGCTTAAGCAAGTCTAGGACTATCTAGTATCTAGTACTGCTAAATATTACATAATAGGACCAATTCTAAAAGATGTTTTCAGACATAACTCTGACTCATGCCTGTAAAAAGTTGCAATGTATGCATGTATAAATTGTACGTGACTTTCAAGGGTATAAGGTTGAATGTGTGCACACATGTATTTGCAAATGAATATGAGATAAGTGGTCAAAGACATGCAATGCACTCTTTTTGAATATCCATAGTATAGTAGGTTTCTTCTGAATCACATAGGGCCTAATTCACAAAGGTATACACTTCTGTGTAAGTTTACAATTGTTTGCTATTCACAAAGGGGTTTTACTCATAGTGTCTTTATGACTGCAGAGTCTCCACACATAAAATGATAGGATGGTCCTAACGTTTTACGTGTGGAGACATGAACTGCTTCACTTAGAATGATGGGGTCAACAGATCAGGTTTCAGGCGAAATCCTCCAGCTACCTCTCTATATCCCAAGCCTAGCAACGATGGTACCTGCGTCTGGTGGCTCAGTAGACTAATGCATCAATTGCAGGGGCCTCTGTTTTACCTCGTGTTCACAGTTTCAAATCCCGGTGAGTCCACTCAGCCTTTTATCCACCTGAGTTCGATAAAATGAGTACCATGGAGTTGGGTAACCATAAACATCTGTTATTCATCGCCAGCGTCATTCACTACAACGTATGTCCCGATGATATATTGTTACACAGAGGCTGTTATTCATCAGAATAAGATTTGTCTAGCCAGCTTTGCAAGTCATTGAACAGCAGAGCAACTGTGTTTAAAAAGATAAGCCATCGGCGGAAGCATCGTACGGCTCCTGCAACACTCAGGCTGGCATTAGCTGGGTTGCCTCCACCTCTGTAAACTGAACCCGTATGCATTACTTATTAAGCAGCTTTTAACGGAGTTTGGCTCCTATAGCGGGCTCGCAAGTGTTACAGCCACAAATCGATAAAGAGGAATGGAGCGACTAAAAACATGAGTAATTGTGTTATAGCCAGAAACCAACAAAAGTAATAGGGACATATTTGCAAGGATTATCACCACCAGAACATCACTTTTTCTGATGTTCTGGTGGCATTAAGTCCTTTCACCTTATTTACGCGGCTGCGTTAAGCCACTTAATGTGGCATAACGTTGCCTTGTACATAGCCCCCTATTCACGCAGCACTTAGTGTGAAAGGGCAATGCAATGGGTGTTGCAGTGGGCGTTCTCCCACAACACCCATTAGTTTTGGATGTTGCCCCATATTTACAAGGTATGGAGCAGCACCAAAATGTTGTGAGGGTATACCTGGTCTTAAGCAGGCGATACAAGGAAAAATGTTTCATTTCTCCCCATATTTTGCTCTTTCCATGCTTGCTGCGTTCTGCAGCACACATAAAAACAGCCAATCGCCTGTAAAGATTGTTCATGTGCAGGAAGGTATCCATTCCTACACAGGGCCTAGGTCAGTATTCTAGAATTGGAGAAAACTTAGTGGGTTCAGATTACTTTTCAGATCTCTGAGGGAGAAACAAAAGAGGCAGCATGAAAAAGACGCAAGGCAGTGCTGCACACCTCCCCAATGCTATACTGGGGACTTGTTTAGCTTTCAACAGGCTTAACTTGAACAGAATGTGTAGTAAAGTACTGTAAGTACTCACAAGATGTTTGAAAAGACAGGTGCAATACGTTGCACCAATTCATTCTGTATTTTAAAGATCTATGCAGAAGGGGCTGGCAGGCATGAAAACATTATTCACCCATTCTTAATTCCTAAGTCAGTAAAATGTGCACCATTAAACTGAGTGATAGTAACATCCCAACTCAGAAACAACAAAAGTATGATATGAAGTACTGTGTAAAAGCACAATATTATTATTCAACAGTCTGGCAAAAAGGGCACAGTAGGGCAGTGTACAGATTTTTCAGTATTGTATTTAAAGCCATCCATTGACTCATGCCATATATTGTGCAGGCCATCTTCAGCTAGCCCCGTAAGAACCCACCTGATTATAAACCCAGCCCCATCTCACTATCTATTTAATCTCTTTTGCCACGCCATGTAATTTCTTTTCCCTGCTGAGGATATTCACTGTCTGAGAGTTCCAGTAGAGGATAAAGGGACTCTCCAGGATGTGACTGGAAAAGAATTGTGAGCATCTGTAGAGTGGCATGTTCACAGTTCTCATTTGCTGCAGTAATGCTCACGCTACAGCCAATACCCCTTTTTCACTCATTTCTTTAAACTTCACTAACTTCATGGCGCACAAAGCGGGCAAAGTTTAAACATATGTGGCTAAATTGAATCATCCATGACTTTACAATTTCTCCCAACCCTACTGTTAACATCCATCTACAATTGATGAATATCAAAATCACTCACTAGTGGCAGATGTGTAATATTTGATGGAAATGATTATGATTTTGTCTTCATTCTCCTATCACCACTACTGTCGGACACATTTTATCTGTAATCAGTCTAGTCCTCAGTACAATTCACATTTGACAATGATCAATTATCGAATAAACAAATACAAAATACAAATCTAGGATGTAGACATCTTAATGCTGTTCTTTTTGTCAGCGATCTCATATAATGTCTTTTAACATTAACTCAGCACAATTGTTTTTAACCCTGTGGCTAATTTATTGCCTTATGCTCATCCCAAAAGATTTTATTTGAGATTTGAGAGCTCTCATATCTTTGAGGTAGATTAGAATTAGACTCGAATGACATCCTGTCAAATAAAACTCCCAATAAATAATGGTCTGAGGCAAGGGGATCACTGACAGAATATCGAGGAGGAAAATATCGACCTGCCAAAATATCGTGGAAAAAAGTATAGAATGCCAGAATATCGACTTCCTATCTTTAAACAGGTAAGTACAAAAATATCGACTCCAAAATATTGTTGTAAAAAATGTACACAGTCAAAATATCGAATTTTTTTAATGTCTTAAAAGTAATTTAAAAGTAATATAATAATAAATATAATTAATCTAAACACACTTAAAATACTTACCTAAAAACCTAAAATTGATAAATAGTTAATGTAACTTAAAAAAAAATGTTTTAATACATAAATATATACATATTATTAACAAAACATATACAATATTTTCAACGTAGGATAGCGCGAGGGTTACATTTACTATTACCACTTCATTTTGTGTAACAGTAGAGAAAACATTGGATAGCGTAGGGGTAAAAATTACTATTCCCACTCCAGAGACTGCAACAGTAGGGAAAGCATTGGATAGCGTAGAGGTTAAAATGACTATTTTCACTCCAGAGAGTGCAACAGTAGGGAAAGCATTGGATAGCGTGGGGGTAAAAATTACTATTCCCACTCCAGTGAGTGCAACAGTAGGAAAAGCGTTGGATAGCGGGAGATTAAAAATTACTATTCCCACTCCAGGGAGTGCAACAGTAGGGAAAGCATTGGATAGCGTAGGGGTAAAAACGTACTATTCCCACTCCAATGAGTGCAACAGTAGGGAAAGCGTTGAGTAGCAGGAGAATATAAATTACTATTCCCAATCAAATGAGTGCAACAGTAGGGAAAACGTTGATAGCGCAGTGGTAAAATTTATTATTCCCACTCCAGAGAGTGCAACAGTAGGGAAAGCATTGGATAGCGTAGGGGTAAAAATTACTATTCCCACTCCAGTGAATGCAACAGTAGGGAAAGCGTTGGATAGCGTAGGGGTTAAAATTACTATTCCCACTCCAGTGAATTCAACAGTAGGGAAAGCACTGGATAGCGTAAGGGTAAAAATTACTATTCCCACTCCAGAGAGTGCAACAGTAGGGAAAGTGTTGGATAGCATAGGGGTAACAATTACTATTCCCACTACAGTGAGTGCAACAGTAGGGAAAGCGTTGGATAGCGTAAGGGTAAAAATTACTGTTCCCACTCCAGAGAGTGCAACAGTAGGGAAAGTTAATACTTCATATATGAATGAAAATGTATTAAATATTAATACAAATTTTTAAAAAATAATTAAGAATTTTTTATAATAAATTAATTAATCAATTAAAAATACAAATAAAAAATAATTATTTTTAAAAAATACCGACTAATACTAAGTATTTAACAATTAACAATATATTAATTAACAATTACAAAATATTAATAAATTAATACAAAAATAACCAATACATAAATTAAATAATGTTATTATTGATAATTAAATTACGTCCCAACCTATTCCCCTATAAACCCACAACCCACTACTGAAAAGAAATTAAAATAATTAACATAATTAACATGTAATCAATTAATTAAAATGAATTACCTTTTATATTTTAATTACTTACCAATTATTAATTAATTAACAATGAATTACCAATTATATTTTAATTAATTACCAATTAATCAATTAATTTCAAATAATTACCAATTACATTTTTATTAATTTCCAAATAATAATTAATGAAAAATTATTTCAAAATAAATACCAATAAATAAATTAACATATTTGATTATTTATAATTAAACTACTTCCCACCCTCTTCCCCTAAAAACCCACAACCCGCGACAGAAAATAAAATAATATAATTAACATAATTATCAATTATCCAATTAATTAAAATTAAATACCAATGTTATTTTAACTAATTACCAATTAATATTAAATTCAAAATTAATTCAAAATAAATACCAATAAATTAACATATTTCATTATTATACTTAAATTACTTCCCACCCTATTCCCCTATAAACCCAAAACCCGCTACAGAAAATAAATTAATATAATTAACTTAATTATCAATTAATCAATTAAAATGATTTACCAATTACATTTTAATTAATTACCAATTAATAATTAATTAACAATGAATTCAAAATAAATACCAATAAATAAATTAACATATTTAATTAATTATATTTAAATTACTTCCCACCCTATTCCCCTATAAACCCACAACCCGCTACTAATTTATATTACGCAAAAATAAAATACCATAAAATGAATTAATCAAAATTAATTATAAAATAAATATACACTTTTCACACATATAGTAACATAAAAAACTGTTTAAAAAATTGATATTAACTTACTTACCTCAAATTCGTTATTTTTGTTGTCTATATTCTGTCCATTCGATATTTTGCCCATTCTATAATTTGGAATCGATATTAATGCTGTTCTCGTCGATATTTTTGTAGTCTATATTCTGTCAATTCGATATTGTGTCCATTCTATATTTTTGAATCGATATTACTGTAATTCGATATAAAAAACTCGATATTTTGACTGTACACCTCTCCAAATATAAGTGGTGTTCACAATCCCTGCTTACTGTATTCAGATGACTTAGAATTTACTAAATATTGGCAAGATACTTGACATAATAAATAAGAAACATAAAATAGTTGTTCCCTTTGGTTTAAAGTATAAGCAATAAATATGGTTTCACCCAAGTTAGAGCTTGGTTCCAGTGACACAGTGTGCACAGCACCCATGCCTGGTCATACCCTTCTCACTTAGGGTGACACACTGAAGCATACAAAAAAAATGTTGGACTGGGTCCTGGGTTGCTTGTGTTCTGTTCAGGGAGGACCTTGAATAGCAGTTTGGGCTCACATGTTCCCATTGACTGATTTGTATATATCTGGGTCCAAATTGAGGTGAGAGGGTCTGCAAAATAACGATGGACTAGGATGCAGCCAAAGTATTTACCAGGGGCTGGGATTAATTCAAGAATTTCATCCATCACATTTTTTTCATACCTTATCGAAATTATGATTTAAGTCACAACATTAACATTTTTTTAATAGGATTACATCTTTTTTACACAGTTCACATTGTAAGAAACTCATAAAAATAAAGGCAGGTTTTGGTGTAGTATAGGAGAGAAATGTTCAATAACCCATATTTTACTTGATTGCTCACATTTATTAAATTTGAAGCTCCGTTTTTTTTTTACATATTGCAATTCACCTTGTGCGGTAGCAACACATTTTTATGTGTCTTGAGCATTTTAGATCTTGCATATTATTTAGATCATTTCTTAAAATCTGTAAAGTAGAATTTTTATATCATTACATTTTATTAGACCTGTCAGTGAATCGTACCTAATTGTGTGTTTTGTTTAAAATTATAGTGTAGTGTTAATATGGACACATTTAAAATCTTACATTTTATTGATGTTTAATAGAATAGAGTCTAAATAAACATGCTTTTAAACTGAACTAAACGAATCCATTGACTTACATAAATGTCCATAAAAAGGTCTAGAAATCAAATGTAGTTCTGGTGGTGCATATGGAAAAGATCATATGCAAGAGAGTAAAAAATGTGGCTTCTAGCTACAAAACACCATAAAGAAAGTAATGAGCGACTAAAATGAGTTAAATTCAACAGCAGAAATCTCTCCCAGCATCTATCTGCTCATGGTTTAAAACACGACAGTTACCAGCCAATAATAGGTGCAAATTGAGGAGCTGCTGACTTCTAATGAAATGTAATAACTTGAAAACTGAGTTAATTATATTCACAAGCAATAGTAGAAAGCGCTAGGCCTCAGATACATCCCTGAAATTCTCGAGCACTAAAAGAGTAAAAAGCCAATGTTTTTATTTTTACCTATTGCTTAACGTTCAGTTTGCATCAGTCATCAAAATCTTGTTCCACAATACTTTAAAAATAAGGCACTCTCTTCCACTTCAATCTCTACTGCACAATATAATACTCTTCCAGCATGGTAGACATATAGGGCCCACATGCATCAAAAATGCCATTTGCGATTCCTTATTAGCGAAAAATAAGGATTCGCTAATAAGGAATTGCAAAAGGCTACGCATGAAGAAATCGCTTAAAAAATTGCGAATTCTTCAAATTCCTTAATTGTGACTCGCAAATTGCTAATCGCAATTAAGGACTTCCTCCCCATTCATTCCTATTGGCCTAGAGGCACATAGGAATGAATGGGAAGACATTCTCAATTTGCGATTCTCAATTAGAGAATCGCAAATTGAGAATGCAATTTCAAGGGTGCCAGGGTGTCAAAAGGACACCCTGTTGCACCCCTGAAATCTGCCTATAAGTACATCTTGCACACACACATGCCCCAAGGGCATGTGTGTGTAAAATAGAACTTTGAAAAATGCACTTTAGTGCATTTTTTAAAGTTTTCGCAAATTACCATGAAGGTCAACTTCATGGTAATTTGCTCCCCCTATTAGCGAAATCGCTAATTTTTTTTGTTTGATGCATTGCATTTAAGGAATCTCAATTTAAAATTCCTTAAATGCAATTGCAATTTAAGAATTTCTTAAATTGCGAACAATACAAAAATTGTGATGCATCCCAAATAATGAAATTGCATTCGCAAACGGCCGAATTTTGCGATTCACACCCTTTGTGAATGCAATTTTCATTGATGCATGTGCCCCATACACCTCATCTGGTGCAAAATTCTGCAATGTGGTTTATTAAGGACCACATTAGATGAGGTCACGTCACCTTACTCGCAAGGTCACTTCACTAGCTTCTAGTATAATTGATTGCTAACAGAGGTATATTTCAGGAGATTTAACAGCCTAGAAAAAAATACTTTATTGATAGAATACATTCTTACTTCCTTGTAGATGATCTGTGAAGTAGTGAGCCACTTATCCAAGGGTGGTTTCGCGTTTTGCACTAGGGAGCCCCATTGTGGTTTTCACTGATGATTTAGTTGAGTCCCTTTCAGTTGTGAAAAGGCTCTGAAAATGTCACACCAGTTTATTAAGACTTCTGTCAAGAGGTCTCGACATAGGTAGTGTGCCTGTTGCAGGTGCAGATAAGACAAATCAAGCGAATCATTACTCCAAATGAGCTTGCAAAATTTCACTCCCCAAATTGTATTGTCCATGTAATTTGAGCAATGTTTCATATTCTACACCGTCACCACAGGATTTACACAGGCACTCAGATCCTGTAGAGCACATGCTGACTTTTCCTTCAACCAATGTTAACCCTCCTCAGATTGTCACAGGGTGGAAGTTCGAAGCGACAGAGCCTATTTTGCTTATGGCCAAGTATCATCAGAAACGTAAAATTTTCCATCAGTGTTGGAAATCTTTTGTGTTGAATTTCACTAGATTTTTGCTCTCTTTAACTCTACCAGTATTATAGGACTCTGAGCAATCAAATGATAGGTCCCTGTTATACGGTACTGAATGTATGTAAAGCCTGTTAATTAAATGCTACAAGTGGGCTGCAGCACTCGTTGTGCCACCACTAGAGTAGCACTGTAAACATGTCTCCAAGCTTGTCCTTGCAGCCTGTTTGTGCAGTTTTAAACTGCTATTTCAACATGGCACTTGAAATCTTTTGCCAGGCCTAAACCTTCCTTTTTAGTACCGATACAGCACCCTTAATGTAGGCCTAAACACCCATGGCGGATGGAGTATGGTATTGAGTAGGACATGTATATGTAAAGCTCTACATGTCCTGGCAGTTAAAAACCTAAAAAGGTATTTTTCTCTGGGGTAAGGCTGACCCGCCCACGGAAAGTACCCGGTTACTCACATTATATAAATATATAATTCTTAACTTCGGTTTGGGAGCAGCTAGAACCATAATTCATGGACTCATTTTAATAGTAATTGAAAATCAAACTTAAGGTGCTCTCCAGCTCTCTCCTTCTCACGCAGCACAGCTTTTTTGGCTTCTGCTGCACCATGTGAGAATTTAGTAAAATTGGGCTTCTGTGTGAGTGACATCAAAAAGTAGGGTCTAGGAAAAGTGAAGTACAGCAAGAGGGGGCTCTAAAATTGGAAAATGGGCTGCAATGACTGTTCAGAAGGTGGTTAGTGATGTGCCATAACTAAGGGGTGTGATGGTAGCACCGCAGGAGGTGCAACAGTGGAACTGGAATGACTTAATTATGAGGTTGTAAGCGGATATTTAGGGTTGCAAGTGGATTTTGGTTTAGCATTCAGAGCGAGATAACTGTAGAAAATACAGAGGGGCTTACGAAGTGCTTGCCTGGCATCCTGCCAGACTCCAGGACCAGCAGAGGCTTTGGTCTTCTTCCCTCAGCAAAGGGGGTACCTACCTTAATTAGAGAACCTGCAGCCTCTTGGGGATATCTATGCTGAATGTGTGTCCACCAATGTGGTGATGCATTTTCAACAGTCTGAATACTGATCGGGTGCCATGTGTTTTTTCACCTGCTCAACATTTATTTATCTTTTTCCAAAACAAACTTACAAAGCAGGAATTTGTGAAAAACAAAACAAACAGTGGTCTTGATGCACAAAGAGTTCATAAATTCATGTGCAATACCTGTAAAAAAGCAAATATCTATCATAATTTCCATTCTACTACTAAGCAATGCACTACGACTATTGTATGCTATGGTGAACTTAACTCCATGATTTTAAAAATGTATTTTCAGATTCATAGTTCCATAGACTGATGCAGACATAATCTCCTTATTCTCCATGACAAATATCAATGTTGCTGAAACATTTGAGATTTATGGGGCATATTACCAAGCAATAGCAATAATTATCGCTATTGCTTGGTTAGAGACAATAAATTACTGCTGTGCTGCGGCGATTTTCATCGCAGATAAACCTTGGTATTACCAAGGTTTATCCCAAATGCGATAAAAATCGTCCGCAATACATGAATATCGCTGAAAAGTCAGCGATATTCATGCATTACCGAGCTAATGCTCTTAGCCATGTTATCCACCTCCTATTGGATAACATGGCTAAGAACTGCTCAGGGCAGGTGTTAGCTTTTGGAGATATTCGAGCTTAGCGCGAATATCTCCATAAGTTGGTAATAGGAGGTAGCGATGTTAGCGACTGTTTCCAGTCGCTAACATCTTGGCATGCCCACTTTGCATGTCATTAGTGATAAATATCACTGACATGCAAAGTGGGGCCCAAGATGGTCGCTATCTCCTACTAGCTGTCGCTAACTGGTGTTAGCGACAGCTAGGTAATAGGGAGATCATTTTATCTCCGCTTTCTTGGCTTTTAAATCCAAAAAAGCGGAGATAAACCCCCTTGATAATATGCCCCTATATCATTATCTCCCACTGACGTCATTGAATGAGCCCACAAACTAATCTTAGAACACATTCCCTTGTGTCGATAGTTTCAGTTTGTCCCATTAGTACAGCCCCAAACAGAATTTATTGGCAGAGCTTTAATTATTGTCAGAATTGAAAACTGAAGCGAAACGTGATTTTTTCTTCCGTTTTCGAGGGCATTTGCTTAAAAATGATAATAAGCTGCCAATCTATACGTGCAGCGAAGCCTTTCTGATGGACATACGCACCCTTCTGTTAGAACAGAGGAACCAGCACGCCTCATATTGGCTTTGTTGCAATTTGATTTCAGGTAAATTTTTACCTGTCTGGACAATACATTTACTCATCCTCTGAGGATTATTAAAACGATTTTCGGTCTTGAGGACGCCTTAGGCATCCACTCAGTGGTGCAGCTGTCTCATTTCACGAAGAATTTATACATTGTGCTTGGAAAAACAACATTGACACATTTACTACACATTTTTTAATGAAGTCCAGTCATCAAGTCCTAGGGAATCGGGGAAAGATTTGAGAATTGATGCTAAGAACTGAAAAATGTTTAACAGTATAACTAAATTTGGAAATATTGCACATTAATCCAAATACTATTATCATGACATGATTATTTTTATTTGCTATTTATATTGATTAATAAAATACACACAAAGCCACCATAATGATTCCCATGAAGCGTTGGGTACCCCATGAAGCATTGTGGGCCCTCTTGCGCCGCAAGGGCTACAGGAGCCTGAGATACGCCCCTGAGTGTATCTAAACACTCAGGGGATATTTATGAGAGCTGCATTGCTCTCTCACCATGCAACGTGGTGCAAGAGCATCACAAATCCAAAATGTGATTTATGAAGCCATGCAAAGCCTCCTTGCGTGGACTTGATTGGCTTCATACACCTGGAGTAACCCAACACAGCACACATTGCTGTGTTGCATTACTCTGCCCTGGGAAGGCATTCCATTGGTGTGGCACGGGTGTTCCCACACAACTCCCATGGATTTTGATGCATTCCCATCTTTGCCATTACTGGTAGACGTGGGAATGCACCAAAAAGATACACCTTCTCAAGGGAAGCGTAGCATGGAGAAATATCTTTCCCATTGTTACTTCCTCTGTCTGTGTGTGCTGCATTCCTCAGCACATATGGAAAAATGAATATGCCTCTCAAAATTGTTTTAGTGCAGGAAGGTGCCACTTTCGGCACAAAGCAATCCACTTTATAACACAAGCACCCTTACACCATGGTGCAAGGGTGCCTGCATTGTCGATAGGCAGCCAAAATGGCACCAGCACAGGTACAAAGGCAGGAAAGTACTGTATTCTTTTAAATACAGCACATTCCTGCCCTTTCCCTGTAACACAGTGCAGCAATATGACTTGCTTAGCGGAATGACTTACTCATAAATATGCCCCTAGTTATCTATTCCTCGCGGAATCCATATGGTCCCTAGTGATAATCCAACAACTTCCAGCATTAGTGCCTGACTTCCATTTTTATCTAAATTCGTAGTTGATTGAGCTGGACCACAAAATGTTTTGACTGGTGCTGTTACTTCTGTGGTGGTAAATAAGACACTTCTTGCAAGCAACTTTTACCACTGTATTATGAAAGCAGATTTGTGGAGGTGGTGATATTGCGCAATACATGCATTTTACTTTTATCTTTGTTTTCCCATCATTTGTTTCCCCTTATTTCTCCCTTGTCCTCCTTAATCTCTCTTGCTTTGGGTCAAAGTCTGAAGATGAACAATAAGTGCAATCTCCAAAATTGAATGTTGGGGTCACTATCTGCAACCATCTCCACAAATTAAGCACTGCTCTGATCGGGTACATGATCCATACATTCACATTCTTTTCTGTCAAGATATACTCTATCACACTACTTAAGCACTAAGAGTATGTTTCAGGCAACATAGTTGTTGCTTCTTCTACTGCATCTATTCCTCATAAGCTCTGCTTAGAGGGCAGCAGAGTCAGGTGGGATATTTATCTCACCCAATAATATATGGGACCACAGGGTTCAAAATTTATCATGTGAGGTTAATAAAGACTATTACCAATTTTGCCTCAAAAAATGGCAACGGTAAAAAAATGTGGTGCTATCTGTACCGAAACTTGATTGTCTCTGTATTTACCAGAAATATTTTCCTTGGTCAATTTCAGCCTGGTTAACCTTCCAAAATCTACCTTAAGGGAATTGATGGGGTACAGTGTTTGCCACAAACCTCAAAATGTTGATATGTGTGTTAACATGAGTTACCTCACATATCAGAATTTATCAGGGCACTTTTACACGAGGACTTCACATTGTAAACAGTCTTTTACTCATAAATATTTTTTTAATTAACAAACTGTATTTGGTTTTAGACAAATTCCTGCAGGTATGTGTTCACTATCGCTAATATTCAAATGTTTTCCAATCCTGAATAAATCGCACTGTAATAAAAGGACGCTGGAGGGGCATGGCCACAGCGAGGACCCATGAAGCTGCATCCTTGCAGTGTGCCAACAACACATCAGGGATGTAGGAGGCAGTTCCACAATTCAGTTCAGACAGGTGTGATGTTTGCCACCTGGATTGGTGTGGAGTTTCCTCGAGATGCGGCCTCTCATCTGAGTAATGGAGAGAGTAAATTACTGTCTCTGAAGTTGAGAATTCTTTGCTATTCCCAGCCTTGGATTTGCACCAGGGATAGGCTTTTTAGCAGGCACCCGGTGCACACACCCCACAGTGAAGAGATCTGATAGGCCCGTGGGAGCTACTTTAGTTTTATGCCAGTCTTCAATTAAAAGCGTCAGTTTCTGGCCCTCCTGCCCTTCAGGGAAGCCCACTATGCACAGGTTGCTCCATCGGGACCTCCCTTCTGCATCGTCCTCTCGGGTTTGGAGAGTTTCTATTTGCTGGTGCAGTTGTAGAAGTTGATCAGACTTTTCTTTTACCTTGGGAGCTACTGTGTCCAGAGTAACCTCAGCAATCTGGACTCGGTCTGATAATTTCCTAAGTTCATCTTTCAACAGTCTAAGTTTGGTGAAGATGGTTCCCAGTTGCTGAGCAATAGCTGACCTGCACTCTTGTACCTCCTGCAGCATCATGTCCAATTTATCTGTGGGGGGATTTGGAGCATAATCATCTCCTCGTATGGAATGCATTGAGGAGGCCTCAGAGGGCAAAAACCGAGACCTGACTTTTACCAATGATGTTACTGTTTTAGGCCTTGTGCGCTTCATGGCAGGGGTAGGCCAATGCCTATAATTACCCTGAGTGCCAGTACCCATAGGGAGTGAAGGCTGATGGAGACACAGTCCAGAGGGCAGGCCCAATCTCCAGTAGAAGGATGATTGGGAGCTCTGTCTCCTCCGGGCTGACTACTGGTGGATGTTCCAGGCCATGCTTCAGGGGCAGTAGGGGATGTGCATCCCCCCAATCGCCACCCCACTCTCCTCAACAGTCCAGATATGACCAGGGGGGAATACTGTGTCAACAAAAATGTTTCAGGCTGCTCCGCTCAGCAGGATGTAGAAAGTCCCAACACAGGGGGGTCCCCCACTTGGGCCCAGCCAAAAGTCACACGCTCTACTGATTGGCCAGGTCTCGGTTGTCCATGCTGTCCCTAAAGGTGGCTGGGGGCAACAGATCGTCCGCCAGGATCCCAGTCCCCACTGCCTCCGCCGGGCCCCGCAGACACACGGGGGTGGAAGGGATGTCAGATCCAGGCGACACAAGCTAGCCGACTCAAGGGGGCAACTGCTGCAGTAAATCCCCGACCCTTGTCAACAGCCTGCTACGGGCGATGAAATGGGTCTCGCTCCGTTAGGCTTCACCTTTACTTTGACGCTGTCACCAGCAGGCCATCCAGTTCTTTCGTATAAACAAGAAAAGAGAGGTTATATGAGTCTCAAAAAGCCACAGAGACGGAGCGGTGCAACTGGGGTATCACACACCCAGTTATGTGTCTGAATATGTTGCCAAAGGTAATGGATTGGTTAATTCAGAGTTAACCAATCCATTACCTTTGGCAACATATTCAGACACATAACTCCTTTTAACCGTGTCTTAGGGATCACTCATTAAAACATTTTTGGCAGATACCCTTTAGGCACTTTTAATTTTATACCTCACTGCACGCCCTTTTCACACAACCAGCTCCGCAGTCTTCTGGCGTCGTAGCACACCAAAGAGGCACTCGGCCTCGTTGGTGGGGCCCTATGATGAAGCATGACACTGACTAGGTCGGTGTGTGAGGGCTTTCTTAACCACCCAAAGTGGGTGTGTGATTCCCCAGTTGCATCGCTCCGTCTCTGTGGCTTTTTGAGACTCATATAACCTCTCTTTTCTTGTTTATACGTACTAAACCGGGGACTAAGAGAGAGTTCCTTAATCTCCCTGCCTCTCCTATTGTTGTTTTGCATCCAGTTCTTTCCCCAGATGCCGCAGCTACCTATTCCCCTTTCTCTGACTGAACCTAAATTTAGTTCTGCCTTTAGAGGCTGTACTTGCTGGCTCCTGCTGCTTACTTTTCCACAAACTCTCCTGACTCTTTAATTTAGCTTCAGAAAATTTACATTCAGGGGAACTGAATCGTATTCAATTTTCATATGAATATCTATAATAACTTGTCTCTGTATTTTTTATTTTGACCTGCTTTGGACTATATATAACTATGCTGTAACCAGGTAATTATGTATTTATGACTTATCTGACTGATTTGAGTTTGTGATATAGCTAAGCTGCTAATAAACCTTCATGGTTGGCAAATCTACTATTTTCTGTCATACTTCTGGGGCACAATGTGATTCACTGTTATTGAAATGCTGATGAATTGCTGATATTAAGCCTTAATTCAAGACAAAAATCCTTCAACAAGAGTTCAACTTATATTTAAAATGTTCACCAAGTGGTAGTCTTTTGCCCTTGAATCTCCTGCAGCACAACAGCCGTCAAGGAATACTAGGTGTATCATCTACTGCTCTGTAGCTGAAGTGGGTAAGCCAATGCCATAGACTCTGTAATCAGAGTCAAAGAAATACAGGTCCGTAGTCTTTCAATTCTAGACAGGGGTTCATAGGTAAGCTGGTTCATCCTTCCTCTTCTGTGATTACCCTTCTCTCAAAGTATCTAGCCTTTGTTGTACATTTGGTGGTGGAGAGCTCCTTTTTAAGATGTGCATAAGTACCCATTCCAGAGATCCCTCCTCATCCCTCCACCAAAACTGACATTTTCTGGGAGTCGCCCACCAGCTGGCTCACCAGATGGCACAATCAATTGAAGATTGCACGATCTGTCTCCCAAGTCTGGCTTTAACATCCCCAAACCTGTTTCTTCTCTCCAAGACTTGAAGGTAACACTTGGCTGGATTGGTGCCATAGTGCTGTTTGCCTTCCCATTGTCTCTGTGAGTAAGACATGTCCAGGGTTGACAGGGGTAACACTGCCAGCTAATGCCTTTATGCATATCCTTCTCTGGACTTCCTCTTTCAGACAAAGGCTAATCAGTCCAGGTGGATCTTTTGCTCAGAGAGAGTACTTAGACTGTCAGTTGCATAACAAAGTAATTCACATGGCCCAGCAGAGGAGTTCAAAATCTGTATCTCAAAAGGGCTGACTCAGGAAAATATTGGATAAGTTAAAAAAGCATAAAGGAATATAGATAGATCAAAACTACTATTTTATGTGTGTGCAGGAAAATGTAGGCAAAGCCATTTCTAAGTTGGCCGAATCAAGAATTATATTTTAAACACTTTTCACCTAAAGTCTGCATACTGTTAAGCAACGGGGCATTTCCTTTTTTATTGCCAATTGAATAATAAGGCTTAAAAATACCAGAATCAATTAATTTTGACCCCCATCTGTGACAGGGCTATCTTTGAATGAATGTCAAGATGAGTGAGACAACAGTCTTCCTTGCTCAGCATGCACATGCGTGTGTACACTTTTTCACGTAGGGAAATACATTTTATCCCAGGTACACAACAGCGGGCCTTATTTTAAAGGTGGGCACTGCTGGTTACAGCCCAATTCCATTTTGACAGAAGTGTACAGTGTTTGAGACTTCATTCCAGAAGCTAACTCACAGCAGTGATCTAAGAAAAACAGGAGATCCAATATAAAAACAAAGGTTTTTTCTAACATGTCAAAAACCACTTTCTCAGATCCAGCATCCATCCATCTTGTTGCAACAGTTATTCTTATAAAATAAATGCTCACAAAAAGCTGTGGCTAACTCATACAACATGACACTGTTAGTATGAGCAAAGCATTTACCATTCTAATAAATGCAATCATTTTTTGCGAATGTTGTGCTAGTAATGTTTGGAAACATCTCAATCATAAAGAAACAATAAACATAAAGGGGGACTATCTGTCCCAAATAGACTTGTATGCAGACTAAGTATTTTATATATTTTACGTTAGTGAGATATATTTTTGAACCGCAGAGAGATTATCCTTTTTTAGTCCGCCTTGTGGCGTGTCTAACAAGAAGGAGGAGTCACATTAAGACAAACATGTTATGCATGTACACCTGTGAAAGTAACAGGTTTCTGGACATGCTTCAGGGAAAGTTTTGAGATTTCCTTTTCCTCATAAAAATATCTACATGCATGTTAATAAACTAAAGAACGTGAAGAATCAAGAGAGAATGGTGTCTCAAAAGTAGCTTTGGATAGGCATGGGACAGAGGTATACACCGACAATCAGGCAGCCCTACTGGCAACCAGCCAGCCTGTGGCTGCGGACTATAAGCAAATCCTCTCTATTGACTTTCCTGTTGGGAAGCCAGCCACCAGGCCACTGGATAGAGCTAACTTAGGGCATGAACTATTATCTCAATCAAACGAGGTCCAGAGCGTAGTAGTC
Organism: Lissotriton vulgaris; assembly: GCF_964263255.1. Lineage (NCBI taxonomy): Eukaryota > Metazoa > Chordata > Amphibia > Caudata > Salamandridae > Lissotriton > Lissotriton vulgaris. The sequence continues at coordinate 94,306 of NW_028249573.1, read as the reverse complement.
GAACGAACAAGTAGCAAGAAGGTTGAAAGCATCATCAAGCATATGAGAAAGGATGATTGCTCTAAGTCCTAACAGTCTATCTGCTAGCTTGTTTAAATGTGCCCCTGATAACTGGCCACAGTTGCTGTCTCCATTCTTCAACTGTGTTTTTTAAACTGTAACAGTCCCCGAAGCCTGGAGGGGGTCAGTCCTCTGCCCTATATACAAAAAGGGGGACTGGTCAGTGGCCTAAAATAATTGACTAATCCCGCTTCTTTATGAGGGGGCCAAAGTGTATGCCCGTATCCTGCTGGAGCAGCTAGAGGTTTGGGTGGCAGAGAAACATATTTTACCGTTCTTTCAATCAGGCTTTAGGGCCGGGGCATGAACCTTGGATAGCATACTCACATCATCCTTCCTGAGGCACCAAGCCATTCAAAAGAACAGATTACAACTCTTTTGTTACTTCATTGATTACAGTGAGGCATTTGACAGTTTTTGTTTTTTTAATCCTCATCCGCCTCAGACCACATTTGACAGAAAGTGGAATGTCAATACCGTCACTCGATTTCATGAGACGTAGGCACTTGGATTGTAGGGGCCTGGGGACAACGCCCGCCTACCAGTATGTGACAATCCCACAAAAAGTCGCACAACCCTTTCCAAGAAAAGGGGTGGTCTCACTCATCTGATAGGAAATGACTGACGACTGTTGGTACAGACCCATGTAAGATGGGGACTTGGTGGCCAAAAGGGACCCGACCCAGTCTGAGAGTATGCAATGAGGCATAATCATAGGACCAGAGAAGGTGATTTTAAACTAAAAACATAACCAATTTAAGCCCCAGAAACTTTTCCCATGCCCCGAAATACTAGCCACAAAATGACTAACGCTGAGACCAATTAAGCATACCCTTCCATATTATTTTCCTCTTGCTGTTCTGTAATCACTCAGATCTATCTTAGAAATATTATATACCAAGGATAACTATTCTGAGTGTGTCAGGGGAGTGACCTCTGACCATCTCATACAAATCTCTCTCCTGGCCAACAGGATTGAATAAAAAAGAAACCCCCTTGTGGGGCCTACAACTTCACTGGTTATGCCAAAGATGATTAAGGCGCGAGAGATTTGGACTTGGGTACCTATAATGTCGGCTAGAGTTGCCCTTACATTCTCCCAGAATTCTGTTATCATTGGGCAATCTTTAAACATATGTATATCTGTGGCATTTACCAAATCACATTTCTTGCACCTCTAACTGGGGGGCCTTTTGCTATTTTTGAGAGTCTAGGAGGAGATAAATAAGCCCTTTGTGTAATGAAGTAGTGGTTCCTCCTCAGCCAGGTGGGGTTTACAATAGAAAACAGTGTCTGAAAAGAAGTCTGCCACACATCCTCCCAACACTCATCTAGCATAGAGGCTCCCCACAATTCTTTTGCCAGTTTAAACTCTCCATCAATAGTTTCCACTATGGACCAATAGTAAAAAGAAACGTATTTCCCCTCTACAGGCCTTAATACCAATTGGTTCTCAAGAGTATTTCCTATGCCTATCAGTTTTTTTAAATTCTGTGACCAACTCAGCAGCTGTGCATACTTAAACCTGGACATACCCCCCTCCAGCATGTTATGAAAAAACTCCCAAGGTAGGAGGGACCCTTCGGAAGACAGATCCTTCCATACCAATAACCCTGCTGTTTTAAGTGGTATTGCTAATTTATCCTTCAGGCATTCTGGGGCCCCAGGAGAGTCCCAGAGAGGAGCTAGGCTGGAGTAATAGTTAAAGCCAGTGTGCTGCTTAATTCTGCACCATATCCGGGCTGTGGCCAAAAGAACTTTCAACCTAATCTTCTTGAAGTACTTTTGGGCACCAAATTTAAAAAGGAAACCCTCAAGCGACAGTCCCACCCCCTTCAGCATGGTCGAAAAAATAAAACCCCTTTCTGAATCATCTGGGGATTTTAACAACATCCTAGAGTGCGATTGTTGTAAGGCCCATGCATAATACTGAAGGTCGGGGAGCGTAAGGCCCCCTTCTCCCTTCTGCGCCTTAGCTTCTTCCACGCTATCCTTGTAGCTTCATATGCCCAGGCAAATAAATGAATAGACCTATTGTAATTTTTCTATTGTCTGTTTTTAAAGTGCAAAGGAATAGTGTTAAAAAGGAAAGTGATTTTTTGTAGTATAATCATTTTAATCAGATTAATTCTACCAAAAATAGTCAGAGGGAGATGTGCCCAAGATTTCATGAGCTTCTGGCAATCCCTAGAAATGTTTGCAATATTAGTCCCCGCTATCTTATCTAAGGGTGGGCGTAAAATCCGTTTCGCGGGCAATTTGCGGATTTTCCGTGATTTCGTGATCCGCGAATCTCGCGAAATTGCGATAAAATCCACGAATCAGCGGGGACGAATTTTCAGCCAAGCAAGGGTTACAGCAGCAGGTGCAAAAGTTGAACCTAATTTCTTTGTAACATTTTACAAAAGGGTTACAAACAAATTAACTTCAACTTGGACACCTGCTGCTAATTGCTTCCTGGCGCCTCGTTGCCTACTTGCAACTATTCTCTGACCCTGTTCTGACCCTTGAAGCAGGGTCAGAGAATAGTTACAAGTAGGCAAAGAGGCACCTGTCCAAGGAATTAAACCTCATCAGGAAGCACTTATAGATATAAAAAACAGGAAGAAGGGAGAGGATGGCAAATACACCCATTTTGAGTTGTCAGGAGGGGTTAAACTAAAAGAGACCTTTACAGCACAATTTTCATATGCATTTTGCTAAAAATAAAAAGCTGTATGTTCTGTAGGGGCCACTCAGGAATCTGGCCCTTCAGAGATCCGGCTTCTCTTTCTTTCTCTCGTTCTCTCTCTCCCTCTCTCTTTCCCTCTCTTTCTCTCTATCTATCTATCTATCTATCTATCTATCTATCTATCTATCTATCTATCTATCTATCTATCTATCTATCTATCTCTCTCTCCCTCTCCCATAAACGACTGCATGGGTAACTTCGCTATGCAAGCGGCTCGCAAAGACGCAAAAAGCCCCGCGAACATGCAAAAAACCCCGCGAACACGCAAAAAACCCCGCGAACGCTCAAAAAAACAAAAATCCGCAAATTCGCACACAAGGCATACAGGGCGACCTTCCTCTCCCGTGCTCCAAACTTAAATGATGAAATGCTCGGTTCAATTCTCAGATGCTGAGCAAAAGGCTCACTATACAAATCAAAAAGGAGCGGGAGAGTGGGCTGGCCTGTCTGGTGCCCCTAGTAATCTTCAAAGGGTTAGTCAGTTTCCCATTAACTAGGAGTCTTGCAGTAGGGTCTTGATATATAAGCTGTATACCATGGCAACATTTCTCTCCTAGGTTAAACCTTTCCATCACTGCCGTTGGATGTATCCAATTCACCCTGTCAAACGCCTTGGTAGCATCCAATGTCATTGCTGCCAAAGGTAAAGAGAAGGTGGAAGCCAGGTTAATTGCACCTATAAAATCATGAGTTAGGTCAGATAAGTTTCTGCCCCTTACAAATCCCTTTTGGTCTGGATGTAACATACTGTCTGCTACTGCTCCCAATCTATCTGCCAGAATCCTTGTAAATACTTTATAGTCTGTACTCAAGAGGGGAAAAGGCCTACAGGACCCACAACTTGCCGGATCCTTTCCTGGTTTCAGAATTAATGAAATGGTAGCTTGACCCCATGAAACAGGGGGTCTAGTACCTTCAGATAGTTTGTTATTGAAGAGTACCGTCATAATGGGTATTATTGCCTCTCCCAGAGATCTATACAATTCCGCTGGAAGCCCATCAGGCCCAGCTGCCTTACTTCCCTTGCAGGTGGCAATGGCCTTCTTAACCTCCTGCTGGGATATATCCTGCTCCAAATGTTCCCGCTGGGAGTAGTTTAAGGAGAGAAGTATACATTTCCCTAACCATTCCTTCGCATAAGTTTTGTCTACCTCATTATCCTCCATGTATAGCGCCTGAAAAAAGACACAAGAAAAACACTCCAATTTCTTCATCTGTTGATGCTGAAGAGAAGTTATCTTCTCTATCAATCCGTTTTATCAAGTTGCGTGTCCTATCCGTCTTAGCCTTCCATGCCAGATGATTACTGGCTCCCTCTCCGTATTCAAAATGGGCCATCTTACTGGCTTCCCATCATTTTGTAATCCTGAGCTGAATGGTGGTATCTAGCTGGTCTTTCACTGTTTGTAATTCTAGCATATGTTCCTGTCGCTTCTCAGTAACAATCTCCTTATTCAACCTAACCTCTACTGCCTTCATAGCAGACTCCTTTTGTGTCACCTCTTCTCTATATTGCCTATTCCTATGGCATACCCTACTTGTGACTATACCCCTCAAGAATGCCTTCCTGGCATCCCATACCATTGAAATCTTGGCAGAGCCAATATTCAACTTAAAAAAACATTCTGTTTCTTGAGACAGATGTTCGACCTTGGAATCATCGATGAGTAATGCACAATCAAACGTCCATTTCCCTAAATTTTCCCCCCTGCCAAACATAAGTCCATCCAAACAGCCACATGATCAGACAGGTGAGGTGTCAGGTAACCCATATTCTTGATCTTGCCCCTAAAATCATGACTAGCCAGAATATAATCTATCCTTGACTTATGGCCATACTTATAAAAGGATACACCTAACTGGGCGCCCCACCTTTACTTTCATACATCTCACAAACCCATCTGTGGCATCATGGTTTGAAGATATGTCCCTGATTTGGACAGTGCATTCGCTCTGCTATTAGGGGATATATCTAACAAGGGGTCTAAAACTATGTTAAAATCACCCGCCATAATCATGGGTTCCGGGAAATCCAACAAATTTGAAAAAATTATTTTCAGGGAAGAGGGATCATCCTGGTTAGGACCGTAGTAGCCTATTACTGTTAGAAGGGAACCTTGACTAGATAGTTTTGCAATAACCCACCTGTCCCCCGGGTTAGTCATTGATTCTAAAACACAAGCATTGGCTTGCTATTTGGCCAGGATGGCTACCCCTCTGATGTTGGCACTATGAATAGTGCCAATTACATGTTCCACCCATTTTAATTTACTAAAGATCTCAACCAATTCCCCTCTTAAAAGGTGTGTTTCTTGTAATATAATAATCTGTGCGGCAGAATCTTTGAGATACTGCAAAATTTCTGCCCTCCTTGTCTTCACTCGTAGGCCATTAATATTCCAAGATAAAAACTGAATAGCGGTCATGGTTTTCTGAACAACAGAGGCTTAAATATACCATGGTGACAGGCCTAGACGAAGGGTAACCAATATAAATGAATGCGGCTAAAAGGCGAATGAGGAATTTGTTTGCTTTTTTTACCCCGAGCATTTGACAGGGTTGATAGGGCAACCCTATGGCGGAAGTTAGATGCATGAGGCATACCCCTTTAGCTGCTCAAGGACATGGGTCCAAATCAAAGCAGGGGTTTGTACTGACACTCTGAACAAATCGCGGCCTAAAGCAGGGTTGTTTCCTGGCACCCCTGCTGTTTAATCTGTACACAGCCAATTTAGGGCACACGTTGGAGTCCAGCTGCCTGGCCCATCCCAAGCTAAAAAACATCAAATTGCAAATAATTTAATACGCAGGTGACATAGTGATTATGGATCACACCAAATCTTGTTTGCAGTGGCCATTGAATACTCTGAACACATTCAACCTGCCCAGCCTCCTCCAGGTAAACCATAGTAAAATTAAAATCCTAATATTTGGAAGATGCAGGAACAAAAGGAACATCTGCTGGCATCTGGGCTGCAATATAATCAACACCATAAGGAAATATAACTACCTCTGTGTGTGGTTCAGCTAAAATAGTACATCAGTGGCACAGGCAAATGGTATTAAAAAAAAGGTGCCATGATTACGTATGGGATCAGTCAACTGAATCGGCTACTGAGCAGCACCTCAGCGGCCCCAATGTTAAGGGTAATAAAGGTGATATTTCTACTAGCCTTACAGTATGGCCATCACGCTTACCCTAGATGCAACCTTGGAACAATCCCACTGTAGAGCGTACAAGAAAATCTTTCAACAACCACGATACGCTTGTTTTTCTAGATCAAGGCTGGAACTGGGACTTGTGATTTAAAAACTAGATTAAAGTAACACAAAAAGAGCCACGGGGTGCGGAATAAAAGGCAGGTTACATAACTGTCTGAGTGTGCTGCTCTTCCAAAAAAGATAAGGGATTTCCCTTTTTAGGACGGTACCCTCACACACCAGAGGTGTCATGCTTCATCATAGGGGTGCCTACTCACGTGAAAGACCTGGTTTTCACATGGGCTCCAACCCCCTCTCCACGAGGGAGGAGCTCAGGGATGTTTTTATGGAGGCAGGCCGGGTGGAGAAGTGTGGCTCACTGGTTAGAGCAGGCAGACCCTGAAGCAGAGGTCAGACCCGGGACCAGGGTTCAATTCCCGACACGGCAGGGTCTTGAGTTCAAATGTCCATGGACTCGATAATTCTCGCTTCGGTGCCTTACCTAATCATGGGTTCACACTCTGCAACTCTGGGCATTAAGCTTGCTTAATCTCCACAACGGCCCCCCGCGGCGGGATGCCTGGCTTTCACCTTGGGGATGCCCTGTAGGGGCTATCTCACAGGGAAAAGCCAGGACGGGTTCCCAAGGCAAGCGCTTAGAGACCCCTGGGTTATAAGCGCTATATAAATCCAACATACAATACAATACAATACAATACTAAAACCCAATGTGAGACTGGCGTGTGCATTAGAGAGCAGTGCTGTGATGTGAATAGTTTAAAACTGGCTATGAGGTTAGCTATGCTGTGACTTTATTCAGCTATCCCGGTGTCAGGATTAAAAACAATGAATAGCTGGTAACACAGGTTCAGACATTAGAGGCAAATGTGTCAATTACTAGACCAACATGTTTCGGCCAGAAGGACCTATAGTAGTGTTCAGGATCCGTGGTTCAGCTGCTGCAATCAATAAATTGGTGCAAGAAAACGTGAAAAAACATGAAAAACACTCGAATAAGACCTGTGTGCTCTGCGTACAACCACTGTTGGTTGTGAAGTTCACTACGTCTATCCCAGCGTATTAGCCATATGGTACGGGCGCCAAAACCACAGTTCGTGGAATCATCCGGTCGGTCAGCACACGTCCAGGGACAGGTCCAGGCAACCCTCGGTTCAATCAATTAAGATATGCTATGAAAGACTCTCCAGATAGAAGAAACAGCACTTCAAGGAGGGGACATCCTACATATCATTTGGAAGAAAGACAATCAACCAGCAATTTAAGGTGACCTCAATGGCACAATATCTATTATCTCTAGACAATTTGATACAGGTACAGTCTCTAAACTACTCACCTTGTACGGATAACGCATTTCCAGGAAACCATAACTGCAGAGACCCACCTGCAGCTATTGTATATGCAACTGTTAGCACTGCCAGTAAGAAATCTTAATCATACTTGGGCTGGCCATGAAGACAAAAGACCCTTCTTTAGATCACAAGAGGAGACTATTAATTAGACCATTCTACCTGACCGTAGGGGTGTAAACTTGCCAGGAAGCATCTGCAACTTGTTTTAAAATCATTGCTCCTTGAGAACAAGTGAAACGTACAAAATTCATCATTACACTCTGGCACAGGCTCTCTTTACTCACTGTAACCGACCACATGCAATGGGAAAAACCTAATAACAACAAAATATGTAGCCAGAGTAGTGCTGGATGAGAGTTAACTAGAGATGCCGAACTTGAGGCTTTAATGTGCCGTCCTGACACTTGGAGGCTGCACTGCTAATTACTTCACACTTAACTATTCTGTAATGCACTGACCGCTTATTTTAATTGTACATAGTCTTTTGCACATACCTTTTTGAGATATTTTTAATAGCTGATTTTATCTGATTGTTATGGTTTTTATTAACTAAACAATAAAGTTTACAAAAAAAATACATACATATATTTTCATTTAGGAAAATCAGCACAGAAGTGCAAATCACTTTTTAATTTTTGGTGTTTTTCCTTCAACGGGAACATATAGAGAAATGCCTTCCTTTAAAATTCTTCCCGTTTGGGGTGTGCCCATTCACTCCCACACTGAAAAGAAACGTATTCCTGCTCTTAACACCGATAAATCTCTTACCTCTTCCAGAGTGTAAGCCACGGCCGGACTGGGAAGAGCAACCAGCCATGGCAGATTGCTGCCTGACTGGCACCGGGAGCAGAGATGTGGGGCAACCACACCATGGCAAAATGCGATGCATCGCGCGCTATGAAATTCGTTTTATTAATTAAATTGTTTACTTACCTTCAATTATCCATATTCCGGTTTTTAGCACCCTCCACCCTGCCCCTCCCTCGCCCCACCTTTCTGCCCCACCGGAACTCCCTCCACAGGCCGCGGCTGGTGTGGGGGTGGTGGTGCTACTGAGAAGCACCGCTCTCGCTTTTGTTACAGTGGGCCGATATTGCAGCACTGCTGCAAAACCAGCCCCAGTAACAAAACCGCCCCCCTCGGGTACAAAATCTGCCCCCATCCCTCTGGTCCAATGGCAAACGCCCTGTGCCCACTACAGTCAGTCGTGCCCTGGTGTAAGCAATCAGCAAAGAGTTTGTGAATTGTTTCAAACAACAATGATCACATACTCTGCATGCACTGCGTAGATTAACTTAAATGAAAATCGCAGATTTACCCTAATGAAAATCTTCATACACATAAATCCATTTATGAGTTTGACTCCACCTTTTCTGAATTAGTAAAGTAGTGTGGCTCTAAAGAATACGTCTAAAATGCTTTGTGTGTAAATATCTCTGACATAAAGGCTCAAGTAGCTTTGAGGACTGGGTCCAACATCTTTGAAAATTGATTATTTTCAAATTCGGAAGTGTGAAATATTCAGGCATTTACTCACTCACTCGAGTGTGAGCTTCTAAATATTCTTCTTTGACAGTCTATACAGACAAACTCCATGTGCCCATTTCCAGCGTTTAAAAGGTGACTAATAGTTCGGGTAATGGAAGGCAAAGACCATTGGCAACAAACTCAGGTTTCTTATACACTGGGAATAGATGCAGCAACTATGGTGGTCTTCAGATGATAATATACATGTTCCCAACATTTTCAACATTAATCACATTAGGCCTGATTCTCGAAGATGTTTCTGTGACGTGTTTACGTAGAACTCCTGACAAAGGGCCATATGTACGAACACATTTTTCCATAGACACAGAATGGGTAAAAGCCTGTGATACACCTGGCCCTAAATCCTGAATTCGAGGAGTAAACCAGAAATTAGCTAGGATTTCTCCTTGAATTCAGAAGTAAACCAGAAATACTTCAGGAGAAACAATGGTGTAGCAAGAGTGTCAATGGCCACAATGCAAGCTAGGAAAATGACCCCAACAGCCTGGGTTGAAAAAAAGCAGCTTAAAGTGAGGTGAAGGGGGGGCACTCAGGCATTTGGGCCCCGGTGCCACTGCACCTGCTACACTATAGATACCTATCACTTTGAAGCATAAGTCATTCAGACTCCTAGCAAAATCTTTGTGAATTGGGACAATCAATTGACCTGGGAAATGGTTTAAAGTAGTTTGTAGAAATATCTACAAAACAGTTTCATCTTCTACTGCTGTATTTACAGATATATTAGGTTTGAAAAAAGTAGTACAGCGCCCCGCTCATGTCTACACATCCATTGTTCTGCTCGATAAACTAACACTACATAATCTATGCCAAGAGAAATAATGGCAAGAGTCAGAGACATCATGTCTGACTAATCCACAGTCTAAAAGCCATCTTGTGTGATGGAATGCATCTCTGTGCCAGTAGTTTATGAGAGGGTGTGGGTGAACAGCATCCCTAAAACTACCTTCATTTGTTTAGTCATAGAGATCACATTTGAACATTGCCATGCACTTTAATAAGGCTCAGAGATCGAGAAAGTGATCCCAGGGGAATACTTTCCATGACAGTTAAAGATGCACTTAAACTGTAGGCAGAGATTTGATCTATAGAAGCATTAATGGGTTTTAGAGCTTCCATAAGGCTCGCCCTATCTTCCCAAACAAAGACAAATATTGTAATGCATCTAACTGAGCAATCTGTTCCTTGGATCACTTTACCAGCCATAGAAGCAAAGTGTAATGCGTGTCAGAGCAGTCTTGCAAAATAATAGCTCTGCAAGAGTGCACTGAGTCTAAAAGTATTTTACATGAGACAGTTGTGTAATGATGATGATACTAATAATAATAATTACATTATTAATAATAATAATAACGTATATATAAAGTAAATAAATAACAATAAAATGATTTCTGGCGACAACAATAATTATAATTCTATTTTTGTTGTTTTGTGTTTACTCTCATTTTTTATATTTTGATATTATTATTACCATCATCATTATTAGCAGCTGATCGAGAAGCAAAAGTATTATTAAGGGTTATTATAATTATTGCTCTGTGTTATAGCTTATTTGTTCCGGCTGTTATTTGTGTTAGGTTTATTAGACTTGTTGGTGTTATTTAGTGTAATATCATTATTAATACTACTTAATTGTATTTTTATTATCATTGTAACTATTGTTGAGTATCCTATACTGGGGGAAGGGATGCACATAAGAGTTGACTTGGGAAGTAACTGGTGAAAGGTGATTGAACACATTAGTGAGTTCACAAAGCAGGGGTTTCCTACATACTACTACATGCTAACAAAAAAAAGAAGTCTTTCACTTTTCATATAACACATACTTGGTGCATGAAACTGACTTACACTAAATATGGAACCCTCTGTGCCCTAAGGGCTGCACAAACCAGTTGCGGCAGGCGTGTCATTATAGGATGTAAGCAGTGGCATAAGAACCTTGAGGGGGTCCCCTGCAAAGTACATAAAGGGGGCCCCCCATGCATCGCTGCCAAGGTTCCAGGTTGCATATGTGTGACTTTTTGTGCTTATGTGTGATACTTTGAGTTACATTTTATGGCATGTCAATGTATTGTATTGTATTATATATGGTTTTTATATAGCGCATGCTGTCACCCTGCGGGTATCCTGGCGCTTTAGATTTTAGACCGTCAACCTCAGATGAAAAAAGAGGTGAGCACGAAGATACACTAGCAGGTCGGGAAGAGCCAGGTTTTCATGCTGTCTCTGAATCTTAAGAGGGACTCACTCAGTCTGATACTCAAAAGGAAGTTCATTCCACAGGCGCGCCGCGACCACCCGGAAGGCCCTGCTCCCCATCCTGGACAGCTTGAATCTTGGGACTTCCAGCAGGCCTGCTCACGCCGAGCAGAGCTGTCTCTGTGGTCGGTACCATGAGAAACATTCTTGCAGTGGAACTGGGCCTAGGTCATGTGTCGCTTTAAATACCAGGCACAAAGACTTAAACAGTACCCTCTCTTTGACCGGCAACCAGCGCAGGTCCCGTAAAGCTTGGGTTGATGAAGCACTGCGATTCCTATTTAGAGCCAGCTTGGCTGCTGCAGACTGGACTCTCTGCAACCTCTCGATAACAAACTGAGGAGCCCCCAGATATAGAGAGTTGCAATAGTCCAAGCTGCTCAGCACAATGCTTCTCACCACCAGTGAGCGCTTGTCGTCTGTTAGGATCGGGAGGAGTCGACGCAGCATCCGTTGGAGACCGAAGCATATGCCGGCTGTCCTGTTGGCCTGTGACTCCATTTGTAGGTTTTTGTCAAGCAAGAACCCCAGGTTTCTTAGTGTGTCACGCCACAGACTCCTCCTCCGGAGTGAGCCTGAACTCCCTCGATAGGTGCTTGGTTAACCCTGCTGGAGCGCAGTACAGCACCTCTGTTTTATCCCCGTTGAACTGCAGGGAGTTCTTCCGGAGCCAGCTGGCTGTGTGGCACATACATTCTTGGAATGTGCCCATCGATACTGCATTTTTCCCTTCTAAGGAGAAAGCCAGCTGCGTATCATCTGCATAATTGTCCACCTCCACCCAAAATGATTTAATGAGGGGGAGGAGGGGCTGCAGATATACGTTGAATAGGATGGGGCTAATGGCCGACCCCTGTGGGACCCCGTGCACTATTGGCGTCTTGTGGGCGGAGAAGGGTGACAGTGTGACCACCTGCTGTCGCCCTGTAAGGTAGGACCGCAGCCACTGTAGTGCGCATCCCCGCACCCCCATTTTCTCCAGTCTTCCTAGCAGGATAGTGTGGTTTACTGTGTCGAATGCGGCCGACATATCAAGAAGCACTAGCACCTTGACATTCCCGTTGTCGGCCCGCATTCTCAGTTTGTCCAGCATCAGAGTCAGTGCAGACTCCGTCCCGTGTGCCGGGCGGAATCCGAATTGATCTCTATCTAACAGCTGGTTTTCCTCCAGGAAGCCGGATAGTGACCCACCCACCGCCCTTTCCAAGATTTTAATCGGGAAAGGCAGCAAGGAAATGGGTCTAAAGCTTTCCGACTTGGTGGGGTCCAAAGTGTTTTTTTTTATCAGGGGGGTCACCAATGCCTGTTTCCAACCATCCGGAACCGATCCCTCCTCGAGGGGCTGGATACAAATGCGTTGCAGCCAGGGGAGGGTTGGAAGGCCATATGTCTTCCAGATTTTTACCGGCATGGGGTCTTCCGGTGAGCCCGAAGATACACTGTGTGCCAGCCTGTTAAAAGTGCAATCATTAAGGCCTGGAAACCTTTCCAGAGTGGCTGACTGGTTTGGATTTACTTCCGCCCTTTGTGATAATAGGTCCTGGTCGCTAGGATCGTGGCCTTGGAACCTGTCAACAATCTTTGCTACTTTGTCTGTGAAGTGGCAAGCTATTTTGGTGCAGAGATCCTGTGACGCTATTATCTTGTTGCAAAGACAGGCTGGGGTGGTAAGCTCCCTGACTATTTTGAAAAGCGCTTTCGTGCTGTTGGGGGCTTGTAGGATGGAGTTGGCGTAGAAATCAGCTTTACACTCCAGGATCAGCTTCTTGTATTTACTCTGTATCAGTTTTAGTTCTTGTTTGTCTATCTCTAGATAATTCGTACGCCACTTCCTTTCTGCCTTTTTGCATACCCGTCTCAGCATAATCAGCTCGTCGGTATACCAAGGTGTGGAAGGTTTTTTTCTGCTTTTTATTCTTTTAATCGGGATCAACCTGTCTAGAGCTCTTGTGACGAATTTGTGGTAGGATTTATAGTTCTCCTCTACCGTAGCCTGGGTGTCGAACAGGTCAGCCCAAGGGGTGGGGGGGGGGTCAGGCGGGCATCTATTCTGCCGAGCTTTGCCCACTCCCTACCTGCCTGTGTTATAATGCTAGTTTTAGAATGTCCTGAGCAACCCTGAAAGAGTGGAGTGAAGGTAAGTGTAGATAGACATGTGCTGGTTTGCTGCGAATGGGACAAAGCATGATGAATGTTACATGTACCCCACGCTAACTTATAAAATTAGAAGAAAGCCCCCCAAATAACAGGTTGGCTACACCAGGTAGTTGCCAGGGTACAGATGTCTCAAGTAAGCACTGGTGTCACCATGTGCTGAGTTCAGCCACACATAGTTGCAGTAAAGAAAACACTATAAGGCTGAGACTGTAACAGCTAAGGGATGGTATGACCTGGACATTACTTTTAGCTAGGGCTTCCTTTTTTGTATCCACCTACAAGCATCTCTCATTTACAACCAAACTGGTTGTGGTTGTCAAATATATGAGGGTAGCCCTTTAACTGACTATCCACATACTGCCTCCTTTCCCACCACATACTGGAAGTCATCCGACACCATCCATATCTGGGCTCGCCATCCCTTCCTCCAACAGTGAATCTGTATCCTCATGCCCAGTGTGTCTGCAGTTCAGACCTGCTGCCTTGGTGTGGGAGTCAGTGCTTTTGTCGCCTGAAACATCTAAATAAATTGTCGCCTCTTGCCTCTACAAAGTTGATTGGGGGAGACGGAGCCAAAGGGAAATAAAAAAATCTGAAGCACTTCATGGGGGACTACAGAGCCTCTAACAAAAGAGAGGGACCCAATAATCCAAAGGGGTAGGGTACCAATAGACGAATTGTCAAGAAAGTTTCCCCTTTCGGTGAACTTATGAGCTAACCACAATTAGACCATGCACATACACACTCAATTCAGTACGACACTTTAGGAGCAGCAAATGATATACATAATATAGTCATACAACAAATGTACATTTTATTTTGGCATGTTAAAAAAAGTGTTAAAAACAATCATAATAAATAAACAGGAAGAAACATTGATACACAGTTAATTCATCACATGTAATGGGACAATACACATGGAAAATGGTTCCAATTAAAAAAGGGGGCGAAATACACTAGTCCGAACACAAAACTAAATCACACTCCAAAATGTACAATAGTTTCTATTTGGAGGAGTTCCTTTGTTCAATAACTTAGCGTGTTTCTACCCATCATTGCATCAACTACAGAGCCTACCTTGTGAGGGATTTCTATGCCTGATCCTTTCTCTATCTTTTCTTGTTGCCTCAATGAACACAAACATCCTACGAAATGGTTTCCAAAATCTAGTAATAATTGCGGTACAGTGGTCCTATTACATGCGTTTGCCCCAGGGCCACAGCACCTGGTGCACTGATGAGTGCTACTCCCCGTCCCTTCTGCACAACCCAATGGCACTGGCCTGTGGCCTGATTGCACGCGAAACAAAGGCTAATTGGCAATACCAAGAGAACCCTCACCCCCTGATCTCCTAAACATTAACCCCCTCTAGCCCAGATATTTCTGAAATCCTGTCCATTTTACAGGCGCTCTCCTTGACTCACACTCATATGCAATTAATACATTGAAGGTTTTGGCAAAACAACTAGGAGTTTCCCTCACAATTAGATAGCCCAGAATTGTTTGGTGGTGTTTGTGACATGGGTTATTACATTAATGTATTTTGTGGTGTCCCTCTGCCATTGCCACAGTACTTTGCAGGATATATCTTACACATGTCACGGTTACCGAGCAGTCCTGGTGCATTCGGCCCGATAAGGATGAGTGCAGAGACAGCCCAGCCGACATTTGAGCCTTAGCCTTGTGCATTGTTGGACTTGGCCCTTTTGCAGGGTCATCCCTGAACTTTTTGCCTTCCTCCTAGCCTTTTGTCTGACATGGTGTTGGTGGTTTTAGGACTCTGGGGACATTAGCACTGCTGTCCACTGTAAAGTGTGTGTGCTCTCTGTGATAACCATGGTAAGATTGGTTTACACCTGTTTGGCCTACTTAATTTAGCTGTCAGTCCCTTGTAAAGTGGTATCTCACATACCCGGGGCTGGTAAATTAAATGCTACTGGTGGGCTTGCAGCGCTGATTGCGCCACCCACCAAAGTAGCCTTTCAAACCTGTCTCAGGCCTCTGCCATTGCAGGGTCTGTGAGTGTAGTGTTACTGCCACTGTGACGTGGCACCTAAAGTGTGTGCCATGTCTGTGAGCCACCTTTTACTGCATGGCAGTCACCCCTAAGGTAGGTCCCCACTTACCCCTATGGGTAGGGTGCATTGTAGATAAAATGTAGGACATGTACCATAAGTGTGTGACATGTCCTGATAATGACAAACAGCTGTTTTGGTTTCTCACTGCTGCGAGGCTGCCCTCACATAGGAATGCATTGGGGATTCCCTGATAAGTGTTTCAGTGGTACTTCCTGATAAGAGAGGAGCAGCGTGGTCAAGTTTGGTATGTAGTAATAGTAAATGCTGGGCAATGGTGTGCACAGTTTTATTATCACTATTTTTGAAATGTTACTTTTAGAAGTTATAAAAGAAGTGCCAGTGCTGATGACATTGGTTCAATTATCACTCTTAGCATCCACACCAAGAAAGCTAATTCAAAATGGGGTATTTGCTTATTACTCGCAGTTTTTATTTGAAAATTAACAATTTTTACACAATTTTTTATATTATAAAAAGAGAAGCATATAAGAAATGAGGACACATCAACAAACCACATTCAATAGAAGCTTCATGCATTCTACGCCTTCAATCATATCACAATCGCCGCAGCATTCGTCACATTCATACCTCAATCAATCATACCACATACTACCACTAAGGTAAAACAGAAGATCTACTGGATCTGCACAAATTTTTCAAACATTTAGTGCAATTTTAAGAAGTCACATTCCTATCTGTTGGTGAGTTTAGAATCATACATAAGAACTTTATACAGTCCAAGGTAATGTACGTAGGATGGTGAGAGATCAGGGAGAAAAATGCCCCCTAGATACTCTTGCAGACCAGTAGGACAAGGGCCTACGCGTTTCAAATCCCCTATTGGTCGTCAGGGATTCTCATCAGGGCCTCAGACACCAATGACTGGATTTGTGGTCTAATGAAGGCATAGACTGGAGGCTTCTCTGGAAAGTAAGGACCTTTACGAATGGAGGGCACTCGCCAAGAATACAAGGGCTGTGGCTTGGATGGCGCTTCGTGTTACACTTTTGTATTTTTTAATTCGTTGGTTTGATGTTCTAGAAAGGAACATTTATCTTTGAAGACTGGTGGCAGTTTTCGTAGCGTGTTTTACAGGGGCAGCGTCAGCACATACCAGTCCGGTCGGCGTGTGCTTAAGGTTTTAATCCTGTCGAGTCACTCTGTAGTTGAGTGGCCGGGCGTTACTTTTTCACACCGAGGCGTTGGCGGTGAACAAGGGGCAGCGTCAGCACATCCCCGTGTAATCGGGGATTGCTTAGCGAGTCAATCCGAACGGTTTCTCCACAGTCTGGCGGCGTGTACCGGAGCGCTATTCTCTCGCGCAGGCGCCTGTGCGAGAGAATAGCGCCTCGGTGTGAAAAAGTAACGCCCGGCCACTCAACTACAGAGTGACTCGACAGGATTAAAACCTTAAGCACACGCCGACCGGACTGGTATGTGCTGACGCTGCCCCTGTAAAACACGCTACGAAAACTTCCACCAGTCTTCAAAGATAAATGTTCCTTTCTAGAACATCAAACCAGCGAATTAAAAAATACAAAAGTGTAACACGAAGCGCCATCCAAGCCACAGCCCTTGTATTCTTGGCGAGTGCCCTCCATTCGTAAAGGTCCTTACTTTCCAGAGAAGCCTCCAGTCTATGCCTTCATTAGACCACAAATCCAGTCATTGGTGTCTGAGGCCCTGATGAGAATCCCTGACGACCAATAGGGGATTTGAAACGCGTAGGCCCTTGTCCTACTGGTCTGCAAGAGTATCTAGGGGGCATTTTTCTCCCTGATCTCTCACCATCCTACGTACATTACCTTGGACTGTATAAAGTTCTTATGTATGATTCTAAACTCACCAACAGATAGGAATGTGACTTCTTAAAATTGCACTAAATGTTTGAAAAATTTGTGCAGATCCAGTAGATCTTCTGTTTTACCTTAGTGGTAGTATGTGGTATGATTGATTGAGGTATGAATGTGACGAATGCTGCAGCGATTGTGATATGATTGAAGGCGTAGAATGCATGAAGTTTCTATTGAATGTGGTTTGTTGATGTGTCCTCATTTCTTATATGCTTCTCTTTTTATAATATAAAAAATTGTGTAAAAATTGTTAATTTTCAAATAAAAACTGCGAGTAATAAGCAAATACCCCATTTTGAATTAGCTTTCTTGGTGTGGATGCTAAGAGTGATAATTGAACCAATGTCATCAGCACTGGCACTTCTTTTGTTACGTGTTGTATAGGCTCAGCCTTGCTGATTAGAGCCAACCCCCATTTTGTTTTCACACTTTTAGAAGTTAGCATTTCTGTGTGCTATGTGTCTGCCTGCCTGATGTGTATTGCATGTCTGGCTTTGGAGTGACAGGGGCTGGTGAGATGTGTGTGGCTCCAGGGAGGGCAGGGTGAGTCAGCGCTAGGCTGAATAGGGGTTCTGCATTTGGAGTAGTGGGAGGAGTCGTCCCCTGACCCTGAATAGGTCTGTGCCTGCCTATGTGAATACTGGCTCCCCCTGTGGTGTGTCAGCACCCACCTGACAAAGGGGAAGAGGAGCCTCTTCAACAAAGTACTCCACACTCCCCAGAACCAGTTAGGCCAGGGCAGACAAAAAAGATGTTAGTGTAAATATTTGGGGCTATGACCCCATGAAAAGGTGGTGTTTGTGCTTACTGGGATAGGAGGGGCGCCCTACCAGGAGCAACCGCCGTGGGACCCTAGCTGATGACTCTTGGAGGTCCCTGCATGTTGGCCTGCCAGGCTGCACCCTGCTGGGGTGTCCCCAGCTCCAAGGACGTTTGGTTCTGGCCTGCTTCCCAGCTGTGCCCCTTGAGCTTTAAGGCTTAGCACCTCGTGAGCGCTACACCTGTATTCCAGGAGGGGAAGAGGAGCGTGCGCGCCTTGCAGTGCACTGCTGCAGTGTCTTCTGGGGTAATCCTGATGTGGGGACTCCCCCATGCAGTGGGAAAGAACAGCGGGAGCCTACCCCACATTTTGCACTGCTTATTTGGCCAGAGCCCACCCCGAATTTGTGCTGACTTTTGCAGAAGCCCACCCCGCACTTGAAATATTTGTGTTATTAAAGCGGGAGCCCACCCAGCATTTGCGTGTTCGTTTGTGGGAGCCCGCCCTGCAGTGAGGCCGGTTTGGAAAGCGGGTGCCCACCCCACATTGCACCGCCGAGAGGGGAAGTGCCGCAGTTGCAGACCCGACCCGGAAGCCAGGCGGCCGTCCCTGGTTGTGGGCGGGATTTGAGTCCGGAAGTCGGCAGGTCTGAGTGGGGCTTCTGTGAGCTGGTGGGAGCCCCACGTATGTGGAGAGAGGCAATGGTGGTGGTCTGTTGGTGTGCGGGCCCCCATGCACTGGGTAGAGCCCCTCATGCTGCTGAATCTGCCGCCGGCACCCTGAGGCGGGTGAAGTCCAGAGAAGTCCTGGTGAAGGAGGGCTACAACAGGCTTCACAGGAGAGTCCCCAAGCAGTCCCGGTGAGTAGGGGCTGGATCTGAGGTGCTGCAGGTGCCGAGAGTTGCACCAGAAGAGCCACAGTGAGTGGGGCTCCCCGAGGCACATTGACGGTGCCTGGAGCTGCATTGGTGCTCCCTGGGGTGCCTAGTTGCCAGAGCTAATATCCTATTGGGGGCTGAATCTTGAGGATCGTGGGTGCCCAGTGAGGGAACCTGGAGAAGCCCGGTAAAGGGGGCTCCCTAGGCACTGTGGGTGCCAGTGCTCTCTTTCCCAGCTGCTCCGCAGGTTGCGGGCAGCTGCAACATTTGAGCAAAATTATTTTAGTGGTGCCAAAGCCTAATTTCCAGCTGCACCAGGAGTGAGAGCGAGCAACTGCAACCCGGGGGCATTTTGGTTGTTGCCTCATAGTAAGAAAGGGGTGACAAGCACCCCACGCCCCCAGCGCATTGAAAACTTTTGCTTTAGCTGCAAGTGGCAGCTTAGTGCCCTGACATTCTGGACAGAGGGCATTTTGAGCACAAGTGAAAGGCCAGTTGGCCTGGGGTTAGTTGCTAATGTGATTTATGCACCTGGTCAGTGTACTGTGGTGCACTGCGTTTTATTGCATAATGTGTTTATGCTTGTGATGCCTAATGTCATGCTCTGATGTTTTAGGATGATGCCTATTGCGTAATGTGTTTATGCTTATGAGGTTTGGGCCTAATGTGTTTTATGCCTAATATGATAATGATGAGGTCATTATTGTACCAGTAGTTACTGGTTGTGTCTTATGTTTACTACCTGCATTCTGATGGTTCTGACCGTGGCCCGATTGGCCGGCTCCTGTATATAATCCCCAGTGAATATTGCCAGTGCCAGTTGGCACAGTGTATATTGTATGATTATGATTCTTATGTTTTGTGGATAATACAAAGGCTATGTTTTTTTATATAACCTTGTGTGGAGTTTCTTTTATGGCGTGCCTAGTGTGTTGCTGCTGTGTGTGTGTTGCGCAAATGCTTTACACATTGCCTCTGGAATAAGCCTGACTGCTCGTGCCAAGCTACTGAAGGGGTGAGCAGGGGTTATCTTCAGCGTGTAACTCCCTTGCCCTGACTAGAGTGGTGGTTGCTGCCTGGCTTAGGCACATGCCCTAGCCAACCAGAAATCCCTTATCTAACATACATTTAATCATAAATACCCACAGAAGGCATGTGCAGCCCGGATCCCCACACTCCACCATACCACACAAACACCAATTGGGGTTTACAGATACATTTTGCGGAATCTTTGTATTTTCCCAAAGGCACTGACTCAATTGGCTACTCTGCTAGTGCTGGATAATCTACATTCACCAGACAGCCTCTTCCAGATTTCTAAGGGTGATAGTCACTTTTGTGGGTAGATAAAGGACCTTTAACTTTTCACTGAACACAATTTGTTGGCCATCCCCTGAATATTTAGCAGTTACCTTTCCAGGAACGTTTCAACTATGAAAATAAAAAATGTTCAATTAAAAAAAGGTTGTGTAATATTGTTAGGGGGCTCTTTTCGATGGTTGTGAGAAGCTGTGAAGTGTTTCTTTTGCAAATGTCTCTTAATTCCTGAGAAAACTATTATTATTACTCTTCGTACCAATTTTATTTGTATGTTGGCTTTCAAGCTAAAATCAGACATTTTGTTCACCAATTAAGTTGCTTAACAGAAAAACTAGATTGGCAAAATTCATCCGTATGCAATGCACCTTCATTTTTTAGGTTGAACCCTGAGCCAGCGTGCAAGCGCTGCTCTGGGGATGATCTGAGGGAAGCCCTGTCCCTATTTTTCTTTGGCTTGTGTCTTTGTCCTTCGTAAATGCTGCCTTGGGATTGGTTTGTAGGCCTGTTAGTCCCTCCTTATGACAGCCATGTCGTAATTTGTATCCTCCCATGGCTACTGGCCCCTTTACTTCGAGTGTTAAACGGTATGTGTTATTTAGATGTGAGCACTATTTACTTTACTGAGGTTCTCCTACTGCCTTCTCTACTCCCCCTCCCTCCAGTTGTCCGTGCCTTCTCCCCCTCTCCCCCAACGCTCCCGTTGTCCATGACTTCTCCCCCGCCGGTACTCCTGTTGTCCATGCCTTCTCTCCCCGCATTCCTATTGTCCGTGACTTCTCCCCCCCCCACCGCACTCCCATTGTCTGTGCTTTCTCCCCCTCCCCCGCACTCCCATTGTCTGTGCCTTCTCCTCCCTCCCCCGCACTCCGGTTGTCACTGGCTCCCCCGCCCTCCCTCCTATTTGCAATGCAATAGGTTCACGTAAATGCGAGCCTATTGCATTGCAAATGCTTGTTTTCGACCAGGGACTGTTCCTGAGCTTGCCTTCATCCTGTGGCCCATGACCTCTGCCTTCACAGCCATCACCGAGGCCCACTTTGCTGCCCTTCAATAGTGACCCCTGCTGAGCTTGCACTAAAGGTGTTTGACGACCACCAGTTGGTACTGTTGACCATCACCACTGCTGACTGAGCACCATCCGTGAATGCCAAGCATTGTTTCACCACCGCCCCCAGCGCTGAGATGCACTTTCACCATCCTGCCCAGCAACTGATCTTCCCCCACCACATGAATGCACCAAGTTTGTTTTTTACTACCGCCCGCAGGCTCAACCCGCTGTCTTTGGAGTTGCCACTGTGCTTAAGAGTCACCGGTGCCTCGTAAATTGCTTCTAGGCGGAAGTCGAAAAGAGCAGCGTGAACTCAATTTGGTGATCTAAAAAAGCATATGGAGACAAAAGAGGCCTGGGGTGAACGTTAATTTTAGCCGGGTGCAAGCAAGGTCGCCGTGAGGCCCTCGGTGAGGGTTTGCCCCTCTGCGTGCCTGTGTCAGGAAATCTACATCGTGGTACCCACTGTGGTGAAGGCTGGTGCAACTGCAAGCTTATACCCGGGCACCGTGCCTGAAGGCATATCTTGTGGTGCCCACCCTGGTGAGGGTTGGCACTGCTGCACGCCTTGAGGCCTTTCTCGTGGTGTCCACCCCAGTGAGGGCTGGCACCGCTGCGTGCCTGTACCAAGGTCACGCGCCTGGAAGTCGTGCGCCCGCCTGAAGTTACCGTGGCTGCCCCCAGCCTGCGATGATCAGCAGTGAGGCCCGCGAATGAGCAGGTGCATCGTGGTGCTGGAGGATATGAAAGACGATAACCCCTCCACAGCCCTCGCGCTCAGGCCGCCCCAGGAGAGTGTTCTGCCACCCTTGGCGGGAGACTTAATGGTAAGGTGTGCGCGGGGCAGGTGGGGCGCTGAGCAGGGTCTGTGGCAGGTGTGTGAATAGTAGGATAGGCAGAACAGGGTATAGAACAGGGGGTAGGTGCATAGAACAGGGGGTAGGTGCCCTGTGCGGTTCTCCGTGTAAGTGCAAACGGTTTGCTGTCCATTTTATTGTATACTTTACTAGTTTTACACTTTACAAAGCTCACAAAGCTTTTAAAAAGTGAAGTTGTGATTCACTAGTGTTTGCGACTTTCCACACCAGTAAACAAAAGACCTCTAGCATTAACTTTTGTGAGAAATTCTGTTACGAACCCCTAGTTACCTAAGTTCAGTTACATTCCAACGGATGGGACCTGGACATTTTTTCTATAAGTTGGTGTCTGATGACTGATCCCGTTTACCTGCACTGACAGAATCATAGACTGAAGCTGCGGTGGAGAACTGGCCAGACACATCCTGTTTAGTAGAAATTATTCATTTGCTGGTTCTGAGACAGGTTCTGAAGACAAGCAGAACTTTCTGATGATTACGATCATCTGTCTCAAGGTAATGAGTGCACTAGAAGTTAATTATTAACTCCTGCTTGACCTTCTAAGTGTTATATGACTTTGGGGGTTGAAACCATCTAGTTTAAATTCTAGACTCTTCTGTTTTTCTGTATTGTGTCCACTTTATTTTAATATCTTTACTTTTGAACTGCGTCAGAAACTTGTTTTATGTGTAAATAGAAAATTACTGACTGGATTTCACTCTTTCTTGTTTGTGCTCCATTTTGTTCCCCGATACCTGGATCCACAGCCCTAGCCCATCCTTGGCTGCTCAGACACAACTAAGGAGTCATAGACACTTTGCTAACATAGTAGCTGAAACTAAGGCCATACGCCTACCTGCTCTTCGCTCCCTTGTCAGCCGCGGGTGCTCCTGTTTGTGCGGAGGGAGATTTGGGCCAAAAACTTGCATTCGGGCGTGGACGCCATATTGGTGCGAAAGGGGTTAGCGGTCCAGCCGGCCGATAATCCAGGGAAAGAGGGGATAAAAGAGCAATGGCGGCCCAGATGCGCAAAGAGCGTGCCGCAGGCGCGCCTAAGGCAAGCCTGTCTGCGCCCGTCCGCGCCCCTCTGGGACCAGGGGCCAGGACCCCTGAAAAAATTGCAAGATTAAAGTACTCCACAGAAGATTTGTATAGATATAATCCACTCAAAGAGAAAAACTGTGAAATGATATGGGACTTTTCTACAGACATGCCCATAGTCAGTCATTGCAAGTGCTGCAAACAGAGATGGATTACCCCTCACACTATAGAGAAGACAGATAAGGCACCAAGGAGATCAGAAGTAAGTCAGAACTGGGACTGTGGATTCATTAATTGCCGATCCCTGCCTAAACACACAATTGAGTTACGCATATTAATAGAGGATACAAAACTAGATGTCCTACTTTTATCGGAAAGCTAGCTTACAGAACACTCCTCCACTAATATAGTCATGGCGGTGCCACCAGGCTATGAGTTACATAGACTGGACAGGATGGGCCAGACAGGAGGAGGATTAGCCATTATTGTGAAAGAGGAGTATAAATGTACAATGGAACAATTTGACCTGGTGGACTGTGAATGTCTCCAATTCGCAATACATTTATCTCCAACCTTTACGTCCTCAGGCCTATTAATCTATTGACCGCCGGGCCCCTATGCGGTGTTCCTAGAAGGGCTACCTAATGCAATGGCCAGTCTGCTACTTAAAAAACTCACATTACGATACTTGGAGACCTGAATCTATCAGACCTAGAAAGTCTACAACTGGTTCAGCTGGTAGAAACAGCTACACATAATAAAGGCCACATCCTGGATCTCACGGTCGCCCCCCCCAGTGCCTTGGTCGAACCACTATTTCATTCCTTTCAAGGTATGAAAGTTAGGAAACGAGCACAGAAACATTACACTAAAGAATGTGGTAATGAAAAGACGCTGGGAAAAGATTAATCCAGGCAACTGGGGGGACATTCTAACAGGCATAGTAAATCCACAATTAGAGACACCAGGGTCAGTTGAAGAAGGCTACTCAAGATGGGAATTATGGATCATGTACTCTCTAGACATAGTAGCACCTTAGACCGTTCACAAGCATATAATTAGAACCAGAGGAGAAGGATGATTAAACTCCCAGCTACTAGAACAAAAAAAGAGTGTAAAAAGATCAAAAGAGAGTGGAGAAAATGCTTTGATCCCAAACTCAAAACAAAGTATAAATTGGCAATTAGGAATATCATGACAACATCATGAGGAGAAAATCATGGGGGCACCGAACTCTGTAAGAGAACTGTTTTCAATATTCAAGATCCTGACCAACCCATCCGAAACCTCAGAGGATAGGTGCAATACCCTAGCTTCATACTTCCTCTCATAGGTGTCAGACATTTATAGTGGCTTCAGAACAGATAAAGACCACATAATAGAGGAAGAGGAAGAGGAAGAAGAACAGGTAGGGACCTCCTTACAACAGGTCATTACTAACTTTCCAGAGATGGAACAAAAGGAACTAGGATTCTTACTAGACACAATGAAGTCTGGCTCACCCTTGGATCCAGCACCTCCTTACATCCTCAAAACAGTAGCACCCATTATTGCACCCACTTTAATAAAGATTATGAATCAATCACTAGAAACAGGCACAGTTCCATCGGCCTGGAAACATGCGGTGATAAAACCACTGTTGATAAAAGCTAATGCGGACCAATCACAACCAGAAAACTCCTTACTGCCATATGCTGGCAAATTATTGGAAAAACACGTCAACAAGTGCCTGTCAGAATTCCTGGAGGCCAATCACTGCCTCCACCACTCACAGATGGGGTTTAGGGCACAGCATAACACTGAAACTGCCCTGTTGGCAGTGGTGGAGAAGTTAAAACAGTCACTAGATATAGGGAAACCTGCTGCACTGCTCTTACTAGATCTAAGCGCAGCCTTCGATATGGTGAATCACCGTATATTGTGTAGAATGCTCTCAGACAAGAGAATAAAAGGTTCGGCACTCAAATGGTTAACTTCATTCCTGAATGGTCGTTCTTTTCAAGTACAAGAAATAACATATTTTCCAAAACTATGTCATTGAAGTGTGGAGTCCCTCAGGTCTCCTCACTGAGTCCAACACTTTTTAATGTGTATGTGGAACCACTCGCCAAAATTGGATTGGAATTTCCATGACTTCATATGCCAATGATACGCAGCTGATCATCTCCCTGGACCCAAAAAACTATAGGGATGGTGAGAGACTGACTTCATGTCTAGTCAAAGTGAAGGAATGGATGACTGCAAGCTGCTTAAAGTTAAATGGAGAGAAAACTGAGCTATTACTCCTTGGAAACAAGGCAATACCGAGATCGATAATATACTGGCCAACATGCCTGGGTAAACCACCAACCCCTGCAGATACAGTAAAAAATCTGGGGTTCCAGCTAGAAACAAACCTCTTCATGATTACACAGGCCAATAAGGTCACAACAACTTGCTTCTGACTTTTCAGAAGTCTACGAAAAATTATAGACAGAATACCCACCCAACTAAGGAAGACAGTGATCCACTCGCTGGTTACCTTGTGACTGGATTATGGAAATTCACTATTCCTAGGGGCACCCAAATATGTTATTCAGAAGCTGCAGATAGCCCATAATGCGGCCGCAAGAATACTGTGTAACATCCCAGTGCGGGAATTAATTAAAAAAAAGCACCCGCGGGGGGAGGGGGTTGTGTGGCTAAGCGAGCCGAGATGGCCAAGGTGCGCTAGCTGAGCTCCGTCCAGCCCGCCAGATATCCTGATAATATCCTGACTCCCTTGACCCCACTAGGTCTCGGAAGTGACACTCATGCCGCTGTTGCTGCCCGCTGCGATCCAACGTGAAGATTTAGCATCTACGCTCTCTGGGAGCTGGAGATTGGGATCCTCATGGGGAATGGCCTGGTGCTGTGCAGAGGAGCCTGGGTGTGGAGTTGTGCGCACCCTGAGAGAGAGCGAGACGCTGTGGACGCCGCTTGCCTTCGCCTGGGAGACCCAAGGGGCAGCCTTGGGAGCCTGCTTGGATGTCATCCGTGCGGGCAGGGATCGGAGGAGTGCCCTGAACCCCGGAGTAAGTAGAGGGCCGTGAGGAACTGCTGCCCGGGCTGTGCAGGTGAATTGCGGCAATCTGGGGCGGGCGCGATGGCCCGCTCCTACTCCACCAGAAGATCGGAGCGCGTGAAGGTGGCATAACAGGCGGAGGCACACACTGTTGCGTGACACTCTGCGACGTGGCCCCCCCCTTGGCTTTGGTCTGTGGCCACGGATCTGCGGCACCCACAAGCCGCGTGGTAAATTTGCGGGGGAGCATCGCAGTGGACTGCCGGGCACCATTTTCTGGGTCGGACTCCTGCCCCCCTTCCACCAGACACATACCTGGTAGTGACACGAGGGGCTGTGCACACGCGGGTGTCCTGGATCCGCGCTGCCCCGGGACCGGGAGATGCGAGGACAGCAGCGGCGGGACCTAGTGGCTGCTTCGGGGTGCATCAACGGTCGGCGTGACCCCGGTGCGGGTGATATAGGCTGTGAGAGGGCTTCTGCAGTGTCCCGCGGCTGTTCTCCTGTGCCTGTGAGTGCTGTGTGGGCGCAGGTCCCCCGGGTGCAGTGGAGGTTTGATAGGGGTGACTGGAGAGCCCATCTGAACAGCAAGGCCATGGGAAGAAGGCCCACCCCCTCTTTATTTCGAGTGGGGATCGGCGGCAGGACCGGGCCGCGGGGGTGAGGGTCTATGGATGTAGCCATCCCTCCTTTTGGTTGTGTCCATCCTGGTGGTCCACTGGGCCGCGAAGGGGCCCAGGGGAAGAGGCCAGAGACTGTGTCAGACGGATTCTTGAGTAGACGCAGGAACCAGCGTTGGAGGTGAGCGGACCACCTTGAATCGGGGGTGTCCCTCTCTTTCGGTTGGTTGGTGCCCGATAAGTTGAGCGTGTGGGGGGGGCCCACGCGTGGGCGGCTGGACCGGCCTGATTCGGGTCTGGGGAGCACCTGTGGCACGTGGCCATGACGAGGGACAAGGGCAGTGGCGGCATCACCAAGCATGGGCCTTTTGATAAATTCACCAGCTCAGGAACGTCGGCGGGTGCGGCCGTGGGCCAGCAGGGGACTGGGCCAGACAACGCGGCTTCGATGGCGTTGATCACTCAATCGCGAGACATGCTACATGCATAGATTGGTGCGGTGGGCTCAGATGTTATTATTATTATTATTATTATTAATGAATTTTATATAGCGCCCGGTTACCCTTGGGCATCCCCGCGCTGATCCATAGGAAGACACTGCCACTGAAACACAAGAACTAGACAGTAAATAAGTGGGTTTTTAAAAGCTTACGGAAGCGAAGAAGACTGGTTTCCGAGCGTAAGTACAGAGGCAGAGAATTCCATAGCATGGCCACATTCACAGAGAATCTTCTGCCCCCAGTTCTTACTTTCTTCACCCTCGCAACCTGCAGCAGACATTGATGGTCTGAGCGGAGGGAACGAGAGGCCTTGTACGGCTGAACCATGTCCCCCAAAATGGGTGGACCTTTCCCCTGCAGGATTTTGTGGGCCACACAAAGTGACTTAAATTTCACCCTGTCTCTGACAGGAAGCCAGTGTAGGGCCTTCAATGCAGGGCGAGCCGATTGACGCTTGGGAAGGCCCATCAGGAGCCTGGCGGCCGCGTTCTGCACCTGTTGCAGTTTGTTCAAGGTAGCTTCTGGGGCACCCAAGAACAACGCGTTGCTAAAATCCAACCGCGAGATGATAAGCCCCTGAATGAGCAACCTCCTGGAAACCTCTGGAAGAAGGGGTAGGATCTTCCGGGCAGAACGAAGCAGGCCGAAACACACGCCAGCAGTCTTCTTGGCATGTGTTTTAAAAGAGAGGTCCTGCTCGAGCCAGACCCCCAGGCTCTTGATCTCCTGCTTGGGGATAGGTGCTGGACCCAGACAAATGGGCCAGCTGCTGGGAGAAAGAGATGACAAAGAGTTCCCCAGCAGCATCAGTTCCGTTTTGGAGCCGTTCAGCTTGAGGGCTGAGCTGCACATCCACCTGAAGATCTTATCCAGGCACGTGTGCAGCCGGTCGGGATGGAAAGCCGACTGGGAAAGGCCTACCACCAACTAGGTATCGTCAGCATAGCTGATTATCTTGATACCCAAAGGCCGTACAACACTCTCCAGGGGGGCCATATAAACGTTGAAAAGGGTAGGGCTCAACGATGAGCCCTGTGGCACACCACACTGGAGAGGTAACGAAGATGATTTCTCGTGGCCTTCCCACACCTCAAACGACCGGCCTTCCAAGAAGGAAGCAAACCACTTAAGGGCCAGCCCAGAGACCCCCACCCCTGACAGCCGTTGGAGAAGCACTTGATGGTCTACCGTATCAAATGCAGCACTAAGGTCCAGGAGGATCACTGCCACCGATCCCCCTGAATCCAAAATGCTTCTCGCGTTCTCCACGACTGCCAGTAGGGCGGTATCAGTCCCCTGACCAGGACGGAAGCCTGTCTGGGAGTCACCCAACAGAGAATTGGCCTCCAAGAAGCCCGATAGGCGGCTATTCACCAGTTTCTCCGCCACCTTGCTGATGCCGGGGAGCAGAGATATAGGCCTAAAATTGGAGAGATCTGCTGGGTCCAGATTAGGCTTCTTTAAAAGAGCCTTGACTACTGCTCCTTTCCAACCAGGGGGTACCACACCCTGGGAAAGAGACAGGTTGATGAGATCTGTCACTGGGCCGCCGATGGTGTGGGTTACCTGCTTCAGGTATTTCATAGGAGCAGGATCTTTTGGAGAACCACTTTTCATAGTTGACATAATTGTCAGAACTTCCTCCACCGTGACAGGGCCAAAAGAGACCAACTCTGCGGTTCGCACACTAGGCTGAGGGCTCGTAGTACATCCAGAGGAAACATCCTCAGATGACTGAGGGAGAGATGCCAATATGTTGTCAATTTTAGTTTTAAAAAAGGTGGCCAGTTCTGAACACTTCTCCCGAGGGTCCTCATGGTTGACCGGGGGTTCGGGGATTTTCAGAAGTTCTTTAATAACTCTGAGCGATTCTTTCGAGGAGTTGGCCGCCATGCCTATTCTCTCCTCGAAGAATCCAGATTTTGCTACCCGAATAGCAGCCTTGTAGGTACTTAGAGCCGCCCGATAATCTTTGCGGCTCGTTTCGCTCCAATCTTTCCTCCAGGTCCGCTCAAACCTCTTGCAGCCTTTCCTCAATGCCCTTAGCTCAGAAGTATACCAAGGCGCCGATCCTACTCTCTTCCCTTTAGTAAGTTGTTTCTTTTTGGGGAGGAGAGCGTCCAGCGAGCTAGTGAGCCAGGAATTTAGCTTCTCATCTGCGACCAGCGGATTGGACCCTAACGGGGGTCGAGATGCCTCCAGGTGAGCCGCCCAGCTATCCACTGAGAGTCCAGACCACGCTCTTTCTACGGTGTATACTCTGGGAGCCGGCGCAGCTGAGATGTCAGACTGCCACCGCGCAGACACCATAAAGTGGTCTGTCCAGGGCAGGGCCAGCGCAGGACCCGACTTCAAGTTGTCCGAGTTGGAGAATATAGGGTCTAGCAGGTGGCCCTTCACATGAGTAGCACCCGAGTTAGCCAGATTGATCCCATAGGCTTTGAGATCGCCTAGCAGATCAGTTCCCAGGATGTTAGAGGGATCCTCAAGGTGGATATTAAAATCGCCAAGCGCAACAAAGTTGCTTGTGGAGGAAGCGAGAAGTGCAATAGTTTCCACAAGGGAGTTAGAAAAATTACCCATCGTGCCGGGTGGACGGTAAATCAGCAGTCCCTTCAGAGATGAAGTAGGGGATATGCGGACAGAAAACTGACAGCTCTCACAGTCGCTCACCCCCCCATCCTGAGCCTTGCAAACAAGCGAGTCCCTATAAAGGATAGCAATTCCTCCTCCCCTCCCCACAGGTCTATCAAGATGAAAGATTAGAAAGCCGGGAGGGAGTGCTCTAACCATGTCGGGGCCCGAACTGGCAGTTATGCTATGCTATTGAGACAAGACCTGTGGAATGCAGTGGCCCGCATCACTGAAACCCGCATATCTGGCGTGGAGGACGATGTTACGGCCCTGAAGCAGAAAATGGCGAACATGGAGAACGTTCAGAAGGGCCTTGTCCTTCGGGTCGAGGACACGGAGGGGTGGGCCAGGCGGAACAACTTGCGCTTTGTGGGCTTCTCGGAGGGCTGCGAGAATGGCAACATGGAGCGCTTCCTCATGCTATGGCAGGAAGGTTGGCTCCCCCCCGGACGCCATGTCCCGATGCTTCGTTGTGGAGCGGGCCCAGAGGGCGCTCGGTCAGAAACCCACAGTGGGAGCTCGTTCAAGGGCAGTGATTGCAAAACTCTTGAACTATCACGACCGGGAGTTACTCTTGATTTACTAAGCCAGGCAAGGTGACTTAACAAATCCCACTAAAGGGCTTGGTTTGCCGTGCGTCACCTTGCAAAATGCAAGGGCAATGCAAGCCCCTTTGTAAATCTGGGCTTAGTGTGGTACTCTGGTCCACCAACAGATCCAAATAATGTATTTTGGAGATTACTGTCACTACTGTTCATGTTCTGCTCTAAATGGCTTCTTAACATGGAACAGGTAGGAAGAGAAGGAGGAAGATGAAGATTAGGGGCCATATTTATGAGAATTGGTGCATCGGCGCGACAAAACAGCGATGTAATACTTCTCAGTGCCTTCTCCTTGCGACATCATGGATGTGCTGTATTTACTTTACGGCGCATCATGTCACGAGGAGTTACAGATACGTCAGTATTACTGACTTATCTGTAGGCACAAAAGTGAAGCATTACTGGAGTGTGTCTGAAAACAGACGCAACTCCAACAATGTGTCCTTTCACATGGGGCTTGTAGCGGCCGGTGTTGGGAGTCCTGCTGGGCACTGATGTGGGGTGGGGAGGGGCAGAATGGGGGGTAGTAAACTACGGATTACGGCCGGTTAGAGGTAAGTAAACATATAAATAAATAAAACGAATTTTGTTGCGTGTGCTGCATCGCCAAATGCGATGCAGCTCGCTTAACAAAATTTGTTTACTTTATTTATATGTTTACTTACCCCTAATCGGCCGTAATCTGTAGTTTACTACCCCCAACCCTGCCCCTCCCCCACCACACGTCATTGCCCAGCTACTGCCTGCCTGCGTCCCTCTTATGCTTGCCATGAGGCAGGATAAGATTTTGACACAATGGCGTCCTAGAAATGGTGCGCTGAAATCTCATAGGTTTTAATGTGCCACTACTATGAGACTTTGATGTGGGGGGACGCCCACCCTGCATACCTGTTGCAGGTATAATGTAGTGCGAAGTCACACATCGGCCTAAATGTGCGACTTCGTAAATATGGAACAATGTGGTGCATTATTTATGCAGCCGCTGCGTCAAAAAAAGTGACGCAACAGCGGCATAAATGTGACGCAGGGCTTCATAAATAAGGCCCTCAGTATGTATGGTGGAGGCGGGAGTGGCGGAGGCACAAACAGCCAGTCTTATGCTAATATTACTATGGAAGAATTCATCTATCTGCTAAGCTAAACATCTACACCAAGATATCAACCTGCTTCAAAGGTCCATTTAGTCAATTTCTTATGTTTTGTTTTATATTTCCAATCAGTGAATGCACTGAGTGGAAATATAGAACGAAACGCAATTTCCTAAAAATGTGAATGTAATTAAGTAATTGAGTCAAAATATGGGATCTGTGTTTTCCTAGCAAATACCTGGAACAGAATAGCCTGTTTATTGTTAAATCTCCATACAATGAGTGAGACAATTATACATCTATTCATTTGGGAAAACTTAGGGAAACAAACTTCTAATTTTTTTGCTGCAATATGTATATCTCCACTGAAAACCAACTTGTCATTTATTACATAAGCATTTAATTACTAGCCTAGTTGCTTATTTCCGTCTTGAAAGTTATACGTCGCATTTTCAGCACTAACATCTAACATTTGGCTTGTGGAAGTCTGATATGATGCGAGATAATGATGTTCGTGTTCGCTAATATGATAATAGGGTCGGAACAATGGGGAAATATGAATTTCAAATCCTTCCCGCAAACATCAGCCCATGGATCGCGCAATCCTGCCTCATTTGTGACTCCTAAATGATCCGCTGTTGACAACGTCGCATGGCTCCTCTTTCATTATCGCCGAGCGCTGTCTGGATTTAATTCAATTCGCTGAAAAGTCTCAGCAATTTCCCTGTGAAGTTCCAATTGTCATTGGGAAAACAGCTTAAAGATAAATATGTTTGATCAATTTGTAATAGTTTATCTCTCTTCTGACAGAGTAAACTTGGTGCCTAATATATTCTTTGTCTGCGGGGAGAAAACTTTGAAATGTATTCAGGACGGCTGAGGAAACAAATATTTTAAAGGCGATGGAGTCAGGCAAAATATTCCCTCCCGAGATTGATCCCACGTCAGCTGTTCATCATCATCCTTCTGAAAGAGACAAGCTGTGGTAAAATGTGTACAATTATACAGTTAAACTCCATCTCTGCTGCAATCAGAGTTCTTGACCCGCTCATCACTAGATGCTCAAAAATCACAAGTGACAGCTCCCACTGTTCCTCCTGTGACACACGATGGCTTGACAGATATTGAAGGAATGGCTGAGATGGGCGCTGAATACAGAAAGACCAGCAACATATGGAAGGAAAGAGGAATATACTGACACGATTATATGTGGTGTTCTTTGGACCATATTCAGAGCAGCGCCAGGCACCCACTGGTTCTCTACCAAGTAAACAGGCATGCAAAACTGTCAATCACTTGCTGCCTACAGCCACACATTGTAGCCATCTCTGGGTACTTCAAGCACATCCAGACTAGGCTTTTCGGGGCAGATTTATGTTGGGAATGCGCCACGTTTGCGTCACGCAACTGCGGCGTAAACGTGGCGCATCCCTACGACCCATTTACAACGTGACGCATCTAGGCAGATGCGTCACGTTGTAAAGCCCTGCGCCACTTGTGGGCGTTCCGGCGCAGGGTGGGCGTTCCGGGGCAGGTGCGCCTCGCAAAAGTGGCTGAGTGAAATCTATAAGATTTCACTCAGTCACTTTCAGGCCAATGCTGCGTCAAAACCCTGCGCCTGCTTGAAGCAGGCGTAGGTCTTGACGCAGCATTGTAAAGATGGGGCACCCCCCGAGCCTTGCTGGAGCTGCGTCGCGCTTACGATGCAACTCCAGCAATGCGCCAACTTTACGGCACAGATGCGTCACGCATCTGTGCCATTTTTGCCCCATGGTGCGCCGCATTGTAAATGCGGCGCACCATGGGTGGCGGAGCAGCGGCGCGAAATAACTGGCGCATCCCTGGGGATGCACCAGTTATCATAAATCTGCCCCTTCATTTAGAGTTGGATCGTTACAAGACATCGGACGATGCCCTGTCCCCCCAACTCTGAGCTCTCCTGTATCATTTAGAAGTGTGAAAAGAAGCTCTGTATTAAACGAGGGTGCCTCAGCTGGTTCAATATATAAAGATCCATCAGGGAGGGTCAAATGGTGGAGCTCCATGTTAGACATGGCACTGGTTGGTCCACTGTGTTTCTACCCGCCTGCAGCATGGCACCCCAGGCTTCCAAAAATCAACACTGCTCATTTGTATTTGGAAAATCTCCCAGCACCACAGGGACAATAGCTTTTTGGTTTTGTCCTTGAAAAAAATAATGAAAGATTCATCATGCTACTATGACCTGGTGGGCTGGCTACAATGTTAAAGGAAGCCTTTTCAACAAACTTTCCAACAAACAATTGTGGTGAACTCTGTACATAGTAGGCAGTTCCATTTCTGCTCCAAATAATTGGCGGCCGACCCACTGAAGTCTGAACGACCTCATAGGAGCCTGATTTAAATACCGGTGGTAAATGAAAATTCAGAGAATGCTCCACTGACTGCCTCTAAAGCAAGGATGGAATGGTGGAGAAAATACAGCCATTTTTTGTACTAGAACTGTGATCTATATTAGAATAAAAAAGAATGTGAACCCCCTCCCCCACACACACACTAAGGGCCTGATTACGAGTTTGAAGGTGCGAGAGCGGACCGTCATGCCGGCAGCCTGCTCCCGCACTGCGAAACGCATGGTCCCATGGCCAGCCTGATTATGAGTTTCCTCATGTCTGGTGGGCTGTTTTTGGTCGTCCCACAGCGGTACCTCTGAAAATGGGCTACGCTATGGGAACGCCAAAACAGTTCCTGCATGGCATGGACTGTAAAATCCATGCCGTGCAGGAACTGGGGTGCATGAACACTGGGGGACATATGTTGTGCCCCTCTACATGCAATCCCATGAGCAACAAGGGGCCCTCTAGGGCTTCTTTGTTTCAGGACTGCCAGCCTTTTCATGGAGGAAAGACCTCCATGACACCGCTGGCAGTCCTGAAACTCGTAATATGCATGGCTGTGTCGCAGTGGCACAACCAGCATATTACGTAGTCCCTGATCACTGCGGCTGTGGCATTGCAATGGCAGTCTAACCACCAAAGTCATAATTGTTCGGTCAGACCACAGGTGCAGTGTGGGTGGAGCCCCACTGCAGCGTCCCTGTAAGACTGGCGATCCTCGGACTGCTAGATTCGTAATTTGGCCCCAAGTAGTGTATTTCATCATTGGCTCTGATCCTCGCCTAATGTAGGTCAGAGGTCTATTAAAAGAAACTTAAGCCAAAAATAGTACTCTAGATCCACAGTCTTTTGTGTTTAAGATTACAGGAAGGAAGAATTGCATCCTTTACAAAATGACCCCCTGCCTCCCCCATTCATTCTGACAGTACTGTTCATCCAACAGTTGCAAAGAATCGCTAATAATTTGTGCCACCTGGTACCATTGCTTCTTTCTCTGCTTTCAGTTATGTACTCCTCTCCAAAATCTGATGCACACATTCACCCAAAGATTAGTATACATACTCCATCAGCCCATCTTACAGAATTGCTCAGTAGCACCACCACCAGACATACACACATTCTAAAGGAACACACGATCACACACACCTAAATGCCACATCACACACCTCTTGGCCACCAATCTCACACACTCCGACACACACATACAGATGTATCAAACTATTAAACACTCACAACCCTCACAAAAAAACAACTATCACACATAGATGCATGCAAATTCTCACTAATGAACACACACCCATGTGGCTGATGTATGTATGTGCGAGAAAGTTTTGCATTTACAGATGGACTGGTTGGTGTGGTATCTGTTCTCCAGGGAAGCTTTCATTGCTGCTGCGTGCGGTGTTCTAATCCTGTGTGAGAAGCAAATGTACACTAAGCAGACTGCAGTGTACTTCTTCTTTGTGGTTATTAATGTTACTGAAAAAGCAAATTCTAACAAGAAACTTTCATGCCAAATGCTTGTTTTTAGGTCGAGCATTTAAGACCTCTTGTTATACTTTAGTATATACTTATAAGTGTATGAACTTTGTGGGCTCTGGAGTTCAGCCCAAGGACTTGTCTGGTCCTGCTTAGGGACTTTTTTTCTGTTCAACTGCCTCTATTTAACTGTCTTGATAGAATACGACCAGGGGATATCAGTAAAATACCAGAATTGTTTTCTGCTTGTTCAACTGCCTCTATTTAACTGTCTTGATAGAAAACGACCAGTAGAGGTCAGTAACATACCAGAATCGCTTTCTGCTGCAGAACTTTCTTTTTAAAAAAATTCTGGCAACTGCCTCTATTTAACTTTCTTGATAGAAAACGACCAGCAGAGGTCAGTAAAATACCAGAATCACTTTAGCATTCTCTATATTCCAGTCCATATAATTTGTCTTCCATAAGCACCCGTAGACAATAATATCTTTTTCAAATCTTGTATTTTCAGTGATATGAGCACCGACGGCCCTGATTTTATATTAAAAACAGAGCTTTGGACTATACCATTTCCCGCTGAAAGGCAATATTTCTTTCCATTTGTTCCCATACCTGGTGTGTTATGCAGTTTGGTGCTTACCTTCTCTCCATGTTAAAGAACAGTAGATGTATCAGTACCCAGGCTAATGTGCTGCATAGCTAAATACATATAAGGTCACAAAGGCAAGACCGATTGCAGTGCAAATGCTTGCTTGTTTTGTTTTCCCATGGTCTATTCTGGCCTTATGGTGTAGCACACAGATCTCTCAAGTGTCTCACATTCATATAAGTGTAGCTTCAGCATTCCAGATGAATATTTCTTGGATTGGGAGACTTAAAATCCTGACTTTATAATGGGATAAAGAGCACTACGAACACAGAATTCAATGAAAAATCTTGGACTGTAAGTCATGTTTAAGCATGGACCTGACAAACAACGGCTATAGGTAAATTTAGGATTGCTCTCTCCTGGAGATCAAACCCTGCTTCAAACATCCTGACAGATACGCATTTTAACATAAGTTAAATGTATAATTTTAATTGATATATTTTTAGGCTCAAGCCATACCACATTGGGCATAGGGGTTTTGCATTGGGATAGTTTTGCACAACTAAGTGCTTTACTGTAATAGATTGATTTTATAATGAAATATATGATTTTGATTCAGTGTGTAAAAGGTATCTTATGTGTGATTCTTTCAATACAATTATACAAGAATGAGCTTATCCACAAACATTAAATCTTGACTGCCAGAAAAACTAAATCTTTTGAAGGTGCTTGCTTGGAGTGAATCTCCTTCACTCATATCTTTTGAAAGTTATAATGTCACCAACCATGTTCAATAAACAAATCTAATTGTAGGCCACTTTCGAAGTTGAATAGCAGGGTGGAGGAAAGTAGATCTCTCCCGCTAGTGCAAATATTAGACGTGCTGGTGGTCGGGGTGCGCTACCTAAAGGCAGTGTATTTGAGATCACACATGGAGATGGATGACACCTGTGATTGATGCAAGTGAAATAACATGTAAAATGACGGCATGCAAAATGGCCAACAGGCGAGGAGCTCCGGCTGGGAGCTCCCAGCTAGGGATTGCCTTTTTGGCTCAAATCCTCTCATTTCTACATCCTACTTGGATCCTTTTTACCCACCTGGTGTCACGTATGACTGCAGTCCTCGTCTCTCCAATCTCCTGAATCTTGGTTTGGAACCGTGATTAGTCTTGTTACCGCGGAGTACGAGACAACATGGCGATGCCCGGTGGAGCTGCTTGGTTTTGACTATAGAGGAGACTGGCTCGGGTTCCTTCCAGCGGCCGTCATCTACCCAACTGGACATTGGGCATGGCTTTCCTTCTCCCTCCACTGTTGATCTCCCCCCCCCCTTCGGATGAATCACCGCAGAAACTCCGAATGGCGGTCAAGTGAGCTGGGATGAGGTTTCCAACCTCCTGACCATCCCTTGCCTTCCGGGTTGGGTTGCAGCTGCCTGTCTTGCCGCTTGGCCTCTTGCTTGGCCTCCTGTGGTGTCATTGAGATGCGCTAGTCTTGTTCCCATGATGGATTCGTAACGGCGATGAGTGGCATGGCGCTGTTGGTCCGATGACCCTGAACTGGTTTTCACTTCCCCAGCCAGGGGAGGCTCGCCCCCCTAGTCCCCGCTGCTGCCTTCCTTCTTCCTGATCTGTTTCCTGGGCGGACCAGTCAACTTCAGTGCTGTAGCCCTGAGTGCTTCTACATGACGACCCGAATGAGATTGATGATCTCCCGCCTTTCCTTCCCTCGTCAGTCCTCTGACTTCCTCCCTCTTTCCTGTCCAATTCTGTGGAGTTGGCGTCTTTGTGATTTTTTTTGGACTCAATTTCTTTGTTGTTTTCTTTAAGCCCGCCATCTTGTGATGATCTGGCCGGTGTCCTCATCCTTGGTTAATCATTGTTAGTGGCCTCGACTGATCATCGGTCCAGAGCATGCCTTTGGTTGTTTCTCCCTATTTAGCCTGATGGACCTCTGCCTGCATGTCAATGACTCCCTGACTTGCCTACACTCGTCTCATAGTGCTTAGCCCACACAAGACTCTCTTCTGCACCCACCCTCGCACCTGCTCCATTGCCTATGCGATCTGACTTAATGAGGGAGCCTGGCTCTGGATGTTTATGTTTTTCTGACCCCAATCAGGTTCTTTGACTCTTCATCTCTGTTCTTTTTTTCTTACCATGTTTCCGCTGAATCTCTATCTTCCATAGCTGATCTATTCTGACCTGATCGTTTTTCCACCCCCTTGATTTTCCCACTCCTCCTTCTATTCCCCATGGACTTGTTCTCTGTGTTTTTGTGATGCGCTATTTTATTGATTTACCTGTGTAACTTTATTTTATTGATGTGACCTCGTAACTATATTTTATTGTTCCTCATGTAAAGCGCTCTGATGCCTCCGGGTCTAGCCAGC
Organism: Lissotriton vulgaris; assembly: GCF_964263255.1. Classification (NCBI taxonomy): domain Eukaryota; kingdom Metazoa; phylum Chordata; class Amphibia; order Caudata; family Salamandridae; genus Lissotriton; species Lissotriton vulgaris. The sequence goes on along the minus strand of NW_028249573.1, from coordinate 55,822 downwards.
GCTATATAAAACTATCCAAATATATAAATGTAAAATAATGAGCAAAAATGTCTCCAAACTCAAAACAATTGCCCACCAAACTCCCCAGCAGAAAAAAAAACAACAATTAAGCAAGCCTGCCATTTTTTTTGTTATTAATGATAAGACATCTAACGCTGTAATGTCTTGAGATGGAACCAGATACTGTATAAAAAAGTAGAAATTCCTGTTCTCTTTCCTTTTAGGAAATTTTTATACGTAGAATTGAGGCTTGATCCATTTCTTGGCAGGTAGGGTACAGTCCGTTTTAGCGGCGGTGGATATTACATGCGCCACCCTGACAAACTTCCAGGAACCAGATTTAAAGATCAACTCTGGCCCAGTTGTGATCTCTATTCTTTGAGCGGAAATACCTTTATGGTGGTTTCTGTCAAGGTACAAAATATTTGTTGAACAACCAATGTCAATTTTTTCACCAATCTTTAATAAAATCAAAAATAAACTCCAAAAGAAAGTATGTATTGATACAAAAAATGTATGACACCCCCCCCACACACACACAAACCCACTGAGGTTTTTCTCTGGGTGTGAGAATCTTTTTTGGTTTGTTTCTCTGTTTCTCACTTTCAGGATTCACTTGGCAGTGATGGACATAATAAAGATGACATCCCACCATCCACTTTCAAGAGGGTGGGAGGTGTAATGACCACCCTCCGAAGGCCTTCACTCTGTTGGGCTGTCAAAGGAAACTTTCCCTCTGTGTAGCCAACAGGGCCTCCATAAAAGGAAATCTGATGGTCCTCCCAACCCCAAATAGGGTGTGGAGACCATTGGTTTGCTAGACAGGGTCCTCCATCAAGTTTGTGACAGGGTTCTCTGTCCACCAAACTCTAAATTGAGCAACACGTTTTCTGTGCCAACTAACATAAATGGAAGAAGTGACTGCAAAAACATCTGACAAGACTGGTAGAAACAAACACCGTTATCTAAGCAAAGCTGGCCATGCACCCACGAGACATTGGTGGGTAGGTGCGGTCAGGTGTACTAAGCATGGCCACCCTCACTATGAAAAAAAGTGTTGTTGTGACACAAAGACTTATTTATTTGACACTTAGGGGCCCATAAGGATGGCGGGCGGATCGCCACCGCCAGGCTGGGGGTAGCCACCGCCGGCCTGGCAGGTGCGATCCGCCCGCCATCCTTACTCTAAAGACCCCCCCACCATATTAAGATGGCAGGAGGGTCCGCGGCGGACGGTAAGACCGTCCGCCGCTTTTCTACCCCGGTCGCAAGGCGACCGGGGTGGAAAACGTATAATATGGTGGCGGTGTCTATCAGACACCACCAGCCATATTATGATGGGCAAATTTGAATGCCTTTCTGTGGCAGGCATGCGGAGAATCCCTGCGGGGTGCCTGTCATGTTGTGCTTTGAAATGCACGTGCATTTTTACTATTGCGGCTGGTGGCGCTTTCAGCACCGCCCGCCGCAATGGTAAAAATACAGGATGCGCCCGCCAGTGTGGCGGGTGCATCCTAATTGCCAAGGCGGGACCGCCGCTCCTATGGCGGGCGGTCCCGTTTTGCACGGGGATGGCGGGCTGGCAAAGTCCGTCCGCCATCCTAATGGTGGCCTTTGTGAGCAGACCTGCAGAGGGAAATTTTAATATTCGCTATTTGGGCACACATATTTGTAAACTGTACCAAAGGCTTGTTTGCACCTCTCAAAAAAGAGAAACAATTGAACTTGTTGCGCTGCCACATTCCTAGGATTGCGCTTGACAAATAGATTTTTATCAAGTTTGTTTTCACGTTTTTCGCAATGAAACCATGTTCTAACATCTAAGTTCTCAAACAAAGTTTATTGCAAGATTAATTATTTCAAAATCAGTTAGCCACGTTTTTGACCAGTATAAAAACATAAAAATGGTACATCTGCATAGGTCTTATGTGATATCTATACCATACATTTGAAAATAAATTGGGATGAATGTTGAACATAATCTAAACCCAGAGGGTGGGTGCATTCTTCTGGCATGTTAGTACCAGTCCTCCTAAGGGCCTGATTCCGATGCGGATTGGAAAGCTTCCCGACCGAATCGGTTTGGAAATGGTTTCCGACCCACTCGGTTTGGGAGAGTCCGACCGACGGAGTATGATGCAACCGGATGCTTCCAGATAAGATTTGGTTGGACTCCCATTGACTTTAATGAGAGCATATGTTCCTAACCGAATCATAATTGGGTCCTGGGTCGGGAAGACACGTTCCTGATCCGATTTGGAAGGAGAAAATGCCATTAGGAGGCCTTCCTAGCCGCATCAGAATCAGGCCCTGTTGGGAATGCTTTCCTAACTGCATCAGAATCAGGCTCTAAGTGTGCTTCGATACCTGTAGTTCATTAATGTATTTGTACTCCAAGAGGCAGTTAGTTTGGCTGGCAATCCATGTGGGATGCACATGAGCCTGGAGAGATACTTGACCTGATGAACTGAAAGAAGCATAGTAAGCTCCCCCTAAACTAAAGACTGCTATCTGCTGATGGAAGTCAAGTACATTGAAACAATTGTCCTGTAGTGCTGTCAGAGTTGTGCAGCACTGGTTGCACCTATAATGGATGGCACATATCTTCTACTGTTATGTTAAAAACACTTGTAAAAGGCAACATATACCCGGGGATGTCTTGGCAGTAGTCAGAGTGCAGAGCAAGCACTGAGGGAGAAGCTACTTATTAAAAAGCCAGGTCTTTAAGGCCTTCCTGAATTGGAGGAGGGAGGGGGATGCTCTGATGTGCAAAGGGAGGAGATTCTATTGTTTGGATGCTCCTACCAAGAAGCTGCTTTCTCCCCCTTTGGATTTTTTTTATAACTATCAGTGTTTATTGTGAAAGATCCCACAGATCTTAGAGTTCTTAGTGGGGGTGTACCAGGAGAAGTCTTTCTTCAGAAAGAGTGGTCCGCAGTCATGAAGAGCCTCATAGGTAATACACAGAGATTTGAATGTAATCCTATTGTTTACATTTAGCCAGTGAAGATTTTTTATGGCAAGTGAGACAGACTGATGCCTGGGCAGTCCTAATAGTAGTCTTGCGGCTGAATTCTGCAAAACTTGTAATTTGTTGACATATTGGGCCTGCAGTACGTTGTATAAGCCATTGCAGTAGTACAAATTAGACAATATTAAGGTGGAGATATCTGTTTTCATGGCTCTGATGGGGACAAAAGTTAATATTTTCCTGAGGACTCCAAGGGTGTAGTAGGAGGATGAAATAACTGCATTAATTTGGATTCCTAGATTTAATTTATCATCCAAGATGACCCCAAGACTCTTGGCTTTGTTGGTGGGATTTTTTCCAAGAAGGATCACCTCGGTCTTCTCAGAATTAAGCTTAGGGCAATGCCTGCTCATCCAAGAATTGATTCGACTCATAAAATTCGGGAATCGATGGCTGGTATTATTAGATTTATAGGATGCAGAAAGCACGATTTGTGTGTCATCCGTATTGTGTGCAAATACAACAATGAACTGCATCTGCTACATACACTTAGGATGACTGGTGCTAACAGACCATTGTTATGCCCTCACCCTATTGAAAAAGCATCTTAATGAGGAAGAAGGTGATGCTCTAGCCAAGGAAAAGATAAATAATCTAATTTTCTTAGATAGGCATTGGATTTTCCATTTACATATTCTAACTGTATAATTAAAAGCCTCACAGGCATGCATGTCATCCAGAGATATATTCACGCAGTATCTTTCAGAAATTAGTCACATCCTGTATCATCATTCTTGTCTCTATATTTTATGAAGGAAGCTTCAATTAAAAATAAATTGCACAGCTTCAGGTATAAAGAAATGCCATGCAGCCATGAGATGGTGAAACTCAGGGGTGTAGCTATCATTACTGCAGCTGGTGCAGCTCCACCAGGCCACCAACTTGCTTTCCCAAACAGGAACCTTTTGATAAAGATGTCTCTGTTCTTTATAGGAACTGGTGGTACTTTAAAAGAAAAATTAAAATCCTGTTTACAAAAACTTCAGGGCAAGCGGGCAGTGGGATATGGGACCACTGCTTACTCCCCTGTGAGACTGCCAACAAGATGCTCAAAGGGGATGGAGCCCAAAAGAGCCGCATTTCATTTGTGAATATGTTACCACCTGTATTCAGATGTCAGTAACTGATTAATGGTTTGACACCCCAGTTGCAATCGCAAATCATTGATACATGGCATACCAAATCACAGAAAGGAAGGAATGGAACTTTCATGCCCCTTCCTAATTGCTTTTCGGTATAATTCGCTAAACCCATTTCTTAGCCTGAAATGCTTTTCCGACTTACAAAGTTGCTTTAATACATTGTAGAAAACCATTTTGTATATGTCCACCCTCTGATTTTGCAATTCACAAGGTTTGTAACCTAAAAGTAGTTTCACAGAACTGACCCTTGATAACATATTCTACAAAGACTGTGCAAATGCCGACTCTATAGTATCTCACGAACGTATTTTTTTGAGGTTAACTGTTCAAAGTCGTATGTAAAATACAAAATTCTGCAACTGTGATTTCTGCAAGAATACATTTACAGCAGTTGCCACTTTTGCTGCATAATTTGCAGATTTCAACAAAAAAATATTTAAATCTTAACCAACTTAAAATGTAATTTTGAGTTAGTTGAGTTGGTTTAGTTGATTGCCCCCGCCAGTCTGGCAGTTGCCACCGTCAGCCTGGCGGGGGCAATCCGCCCGCCATCCGCACCTAAATTCCCCCCCGCCATATTAGGATGGCCCGGGCACCGCGGCGGATGGAAAGACTGTCCACCGCTTTTCCGCCCCAGTCGCCTTGCGACCGGGCGGAAAAGGTTTAATATGGTGGCTGTGTCTAATAGACACCGCCAGCCATATTATGATGGGCTTGTCTAGATGCCTATCCATGGCGGCGATGCCGCCATGGAAAGGAATGCGGTCTTCACTCTGGGGGCCCCGTGCGGGCCCCCAGAGAGAAGGAGAGGTGGGGGGTGCACACGGGGGTACCTGTGGTACCCCTCTGCATTTGCATAAACAAAGCGGCAGGCACCGCGCGGTGTCTATGCAAATGCTGAGAGCACGCCCGCCACAATGCAAAAAATGCAGGATGTGCCCTCCACTGTGGCGGGCACATCTTAATACCCCCCACGGGACCCCCGCCCTTATGGTGGGCGGTCCCAAACCCTGGTAGGATGACGGGCGGACAAAGGCCGCCCGTCATCCTAATAGGCCCCCTAGTGAGGCCCAGTGGCAAGTGGTTTTGTAAATGGCTCTTTTTGCAGGGTCACTACAAACATTTTGCCTTCCTTCTCCACTTTTGTGACCTCATTTTTGCTGGTTTTAGGACTCTGAGCACTTTACCTGTGGAATTTTAGTTTGTGGCCTGAACATCATCTGCGCCATCTTGTCATTCACGTACAATGTGTACGACAGCCATTTTAGGTACCATGGTCTCCCTGTTCACGATCGATCGCCAGCGCGCTCCCCTGACCCCGCTCACCCTGGCTGCCCCCGCTCTCACATGCTCACGTCATAAACCCTCTCCTTCCGCATGACTCTGTCCCTGGGAGTCACACCCGCGCCTGACCCACACCTCCTCTCCTTTCATGAATGCCCCTCTATTGATAAACCCTTCCTCTATTGATCAATTGTCCACGCGGGCCATTCCTTTCATGAATACCTCTCCTTTGACAACCCCTTCCTCTGAGTCCGATTGTCTGCACGGGTCCCAGGCCATCACCTAGCCGGAGGATACAGTTTATTGCCCCTTACTGTATGGAGTCGCCCCTCTTCAAAGGAGCTACTATTGATCCTGGCCTCCTCACCCCCCTTGAGATTCGATCAGGCACACACATTCTGAGAATCAGCGGAACACCCAGCTGCGTGATAGCCCCCCCTCCCACTGTATGGGGAATGAGGAACTTACTGTAGATACGTGTGGGAATGGGTCTGAGTGGGGATGTCTTTGCATACATCAAAGAGTCTTTATTGCAATAAAGAATGTTCACACGTCATAAACCAGGGTATAAGAGGCCAGGCCTCAGAGAGGTTGTCAGAGCACCTCGAGACGATACTTTGCTGTCCGATCTGATGTGTTCTGCTCCGTCAGAATAAAACTTTGTTTCCTGCTTTCCAGTCTCCAGCGCCTGCCTCTTTGTTTGATAATCCTTGCATGGTATTAGAGGCGTTTAACGCCGGGCAAATATCTGAGAGACATCGATCCAATCGCCTGACCATTTTTCAATTTCTACAATTGGCGTCCCAAGCGTGGGGCCCATCAGCGACACGTGGATCCAGTGGGAGAGATCCCGACGACAGAGTGAACGACTGCAACGATCGGAAGTGCACCTGCCCGATAGACCCTCGTCTGGCAGCCGGTCATCCGAACTTCACTGGTTCCGAGCAGACCTCTCTCGAGTGATCTACGGTCCTGACTGGGAACCATCAGGAGTGCCGCAGTAACAACAGAGAGTAGAGGACGATCGGGCGCTGGAAACGGAAGACGAGAAACTGTCCATGCGGTCCGGGTAAGGTCGTGAAACACGACGAATTGCGAATTGTTTGATTGTTAAATTGATTGAAATACTAGTATTTGCTTTGTTGCTTTTTGAGATATTCGCTGCCTTCAAACGGGGAAGAATAGAAATATTCTGTCTCCCTTTGCAGATAGCGAAGGGTAGGTAACGCGGACCTTTGTCCCCCGTTGTAATCTGTCATGCCTATTTTTCTCCCCACTGATTAATTGTCCGAACATAGATTGTTCGTAGTATAGTGCTTTGTGAGATATTCTCTGCTTGCAAATAACGAAGAATAGAAATATTCTGTCTAGTCTTTACAAGTAGTGAAGGATAGGTAGTGCGGACCTTTGTCCCCCGTTGTAATCTGTCATGCCTGTCTTCTCTGATTGGTAGTTGGTACAGCCCGGACCGCTTATTAGAGATGAACCATCCAGCTCCACTGGAAGGCACCCCTAATAAGGACATGTTCACTAAGCATGGACTAGTCGCTATAGCTTATAGTAAGTTATGGCATAAATATACAAAGAAGGATCCTGAATAACAGTGGCCACTGATAGATTCCTTTGATGATCATAAAATAGAAGCATTAGTGGCAGCGCTCCAGAAAAATAAGACTACGCCCACCATGCTCGATAGTGTCGGCATGTGGCGCAAAGAAGCAGAACAACGTAAGAAAAGAGAAGAAGCAAAAATAGGGAAAGAGTTACGAAAGGCAGCCCACCTGGCCGCTAAGCAACTAGAAGAAGAAATAAAAGAAAAAGAGAAAGCTAGACAAAAGCAAGAATCAGGATCGACAGGCCAATGCCCTGTTAGGACCCCCTCTACGCTCTACCCTGAGCTGCCCTCCAAACAACGGGCGAACGACGAATTATTGCTAGGTCCTCCGATCATCTACATGCCCCCTCCATATGCCCCCTGCCGACAGCATCTGCCAGCCCTGAGTGCAAACGAGAGTGACCTTAGCGCTAGTGACCCAGCCCTCGCGGCCTCCGCTCCGACCGCATTAGTGACTACATCAGATGAACCTGAGACTAGCAAGCCACCACCAGCCAGACCAAATAGATTGAGCAAAGATGAGCGGGATGGGATTGACAAGATAGTGAAGACACTAGTAGAACGAAAGGAGAGCGAAGAATACACGATGGATATGCACAATTCACATGCCGGTAGTCACAGACGACATTTCATTTTACGATTTAGCTACCACACCCTAAACGCATATGAGGATAGATATCAGAATAAGGGTCCTGCTAAATTGACAGCTCTATATAGGAAGGTCGATGTTGGAGATGGGACTGAACATGATGTGACGGACCTCTTCATGCAAACGCTTGAAGTCTTCCGCCACCTCACGGAACAGAAACCGGAAGTAAAAATTACTGTCCCTGAAACGACCGTGTCCTCCTTAGAAGTAGCCAACACTATGATGCCAATTAGAGAAGCAGCCCCTTACTGGATACCGCCACGAGGTCAGGGAACAAACGACGATATCGACCACACAGATGCAAAGGAGAGGGTTGTGTACAATTGGGTTTATCAACCAATGGATCGACAAGATATCTTAACTTTTAGGCAAACCCTGCCCGATTTAAGGAAAAACCCGACAGCATTTTATACCGAATTGGGCACAGCCTTGGGTTCAACGATAATGACTTTGGCGGACATTGACTTGTTTTTAGGGTTATGTCTGCCGGCTGACGTGTGGAAGCAAATCCGGAAAGCAGACCACACAGATCTGTTCGGACATACCTGGAAACAACTCAGTGAGCTAGATAGACAGCGAGAGCCCGGAAAGAAACCCGTAAAAGACATACTGGAACTCCCAGACAAAATAGTTCAGAAGCTAAAGACATTGATACCAGAGAATAAGGTAGATTGGTCGATAGTCACGGCTTGTCGTCAGAAACCCCAGGAAGACGTATCGGAATACTTCTCCCGATTTGAGATGGTGTTCTCCGACTACAGTGGCCAAGACATGACCACCGCAACCGGACAACACCTGTTTGTTCAGAATTATGTAAAGGGTCTATCGCAAGAGGTCTCCCAGAAGTTACAGACGAGCGAGAGTAGTTGGGGGACGTCCAAACCCGCAGCTATCCTTCAGTTGGCTCAGTACTACGAACACCAAAAGAATGAGAATGATAGGGCATCCGAGAGAAAGAAGAAAGATTTGAAAGAAAGGGTGATGATAGCCCAGATACAAGGGGTGGCGGTCGGAAGAGAACCCCACAGGGGGAACTACCAATCAACCGCCCCTAGAAATCCACCCCCAAAAGACCGCACATCCACTCCCTACTCTGGACGTACAGACATAGAAGATAATCAGTGTGCATTTTGCAAAGGGTTCGGGCATTGGAAGTCTCAATGTCCGGTTCTTCTGGAACTAGTTAAAAATAAAGGGATGAGGGACACGATGAATGGCCCCAGGACTAGAGGACAGGAACGAGGGTACACAAATGACACCAGCAACGACAGACTAGGGAGATCGAACACGTTTGACCGTCCCGACAGAACCAGTATCAACTATCGGACAGTGAGAATGCCCCCGACTTTGCATAGGACTGCCAGGGGCAAGGGAGGGATCCAGTCGAGCTCTGTGTTGACCAGCAAGGTCCTTACGTCACCGCTAAGGTCCTGGGTACAAAGTCTCCATTTTTGGTAGACACTGGAGCGACACGTAGTGTGTTATCGAAACGACTGGTTCCAAGGGCACCCTTGTCTGGCTCACACATTACATCGATAGGTTTCGATGGGACGCCCTCCACTAACCCCCTGTCCGTACCTATCTCCTTTGACCTAGAAAACAACCCCACTGACACAACATTCTTGCTCTCCTCCAATTCCCCTGACGCCATTATGGGCATTGACTTACTAAAACACTTTCGCGCTACCATTAGGAGTTCCCCAGATGGAGTCCGAGTCATCCTGTACGACAACCCAAGCATGTCCAAATCCTGCCCGCACGACACATGTACTCCATAACTGACGCTGACCTATCCTTGCTCGACACCCTACCCCCGCACCTATGGGCCAAAAATGACTCAGATGTAGGACGAATGATGATTGACCCTGTACACATAACTGTTCGACCAGACGCAATGCTCCCGAAACTCCCACAGTATCGGATATCGCCCGAGGGCGAGAAGGCACTGGTAGCGATCATTCAGTCCCTGGTAGATGCAGGAGTGGTAGAGGAAGTAGTTAGCAATGTCTGCAACAGCCCAATCCTACCCATTGTTAAGAAGCAAGGCGAGGGAGATGAGAAAGCGTACCGCTTCATCATCGACCTGCGGGAGGTTAACAAAGTGGTTGTGCCCCAGTACCCCGTAGTCTCAGACATCACCACCATTCTGACCCTCATCCCGTCCACTGCCACCACCTTCACTGTCATTGACCTCAAAAACGCATTTTTCTCCATCCCTATCCACCCAGACAGGCGTTACCTCTTCGGCTTCACCCTAAAATCCCGCTCATACCGATTTTGTAGAGATCCCCAGGGCTACACTGAAAGTCCCAGCATTTACAGCCAGGCCCTCAAAAGACAGCTGGACGCCGTCCAGCTACCAGATGGAGTGGTGTTGATCCAATATGTCGATGATATCCTTTTGGCGGCCGACACCACTCCACTTGCCATCACTGCCACTGTCCAACTCTTACACTTCCTTGCAGAAAACAGCCACAAAGTCTCAAAAAAGAAATTGCAGTTCTGTCAGCCTCAAGTGACATACCTAGGCCATCTCTTGTCCAAAGAAGGGAGGAAACTTACGCCCGATCGAATCCAAACCATCCTAGACACCCCCATCCCAAAAACACAAAAGCAGGTCCGTTCTTTGGTGGGTCTTACCTCTTTCTGCAGACAATGGTTACCCAACTTCAGCCTCATTATAAAGCCCCTACTTTCCTTGTTGGCCAAAGATGTCCCCTTCCCGCTCCCCTGGACCCCCGAATGCCAAGCATCCTTTAACGAGTTGCGGATGCCCTTTGCTCGGCACCTGTCCTGGGAACACCGGATTACTCCAAGCCCTTCTCCCTCTTCACTCACGAAAGGGAGGGATGCGCGTTGTCAGTTCTAACCCAGCCCATTGGCCCTAAGCAGCGCCCTTGTGCCTACTTCTCCGCCACCCTTGACCCCGTAGACAGAGCTTTGCCTGCCTGCCTTCGAGCAGTAGCCGCCGCTGCTGTCTCTATCCGTCAGAGTGAGGGAATCGTACTTTCAAACTCCCTCACTGTGTTAGTACCCGATGCGGTTGACACCCTTTTGAACTAGACCAAGACTCAACACCTGACTAGCGCACGACTGACGGGGTACGAATTGACACTACTCGCACCCCACATCACTCTGAAGAGATGTACGACTTTGAATCCTGCCACACTGCTGCCCTTGCCTGAAACTGACCCCGATGTACCTCCCATACACGACTGTGTGACCCTCACGGACGAGCAAACTAGGAGCAGAATTGACCTCCGAGACACTGCTTTTACAGACCCTGATGGAGAGCTATGGGTAGACGGCTCATGCATCAAACTCCCCAATGGCACCACCTCAGCTGCCTATGCAGTAACGACAGCCCGAACAGTAGTTGAGACAGCCCGCATCACACAGCGATCCGCGCAGGCGGCAGAACTAATTGCCCTCACACGGGCATGTATCATAGCGGCAGGAACCACAGCAAACATTTACACCGACAGCCAGTACGCCTTTGGGGTGGTTCATCATTTTGGGCTCTTGTGGAGGGAAAGGGGATTCCTGACGTCCCACGGCACACCCATCCTCCACGGAGATCTAGTCTCCACCCTGATTGAAGCAGTACTCCTCCCCAAACGATTAGCAGTAATCAAGTGTCAGGCACACAAGAAGGTGACGGACTTAGTCGGACAAGGAAATGCGCTGGCCGACAGCACTGCACGAACCACAGCTGAGAATAGGACAATGACACGCATGTATGTGACCAGGTCGCAAGCAGAGAAATGGACTGACGCCAGGGAGACGATTAGAGACATTCAGTCGGCCAGCACACCACACGAACTGACCGAGTGGGCACGGGTGGGTTTGAAGGACGATGAAGGCTGCTGGCGGACAAAAGGTGCAAACAAATGGTTGCTGCCTGACTCGTACTTGATCCCCATACTGACTATGGCCCACTCCCCCGCACACATAGGATCTGCCCCCATGATTGAGCTCATTTCCAAAATCTGGCACAACGAAAAAATCCCTGACTCAGCCAAATGCCTGGTCCAGCAGTGCCTTATCTGTCTGCAACACAACCCCGGAAAAGGAACTGTAGTGCCCCGGGGAGGGTTTGGGATCCCCGACCACCCCTTTGAGGTCCTCCAGATGGATTACATTCAGTTAGAGAGATGCCAAAGCTTGAAGTATGTACTAGTCATTGTATGTGCCTTCAGCAAATGGGTGGAAGCCTATCCAACCCGTGATAATACTGCCATGACTACTGCCAAAGTACTACTGAAAGAGTTTTTCCCTCGCTACGGCCTTTGTCGAATTTTGTGGAGCGACAACGGCCCCCACTTCATAGCGGAAGTTATCCAGCTAATTTTGAAGGGGTTGGGTGTGAAGCAGAGGTTTCATGCGGTCTTCCACCCCCAATCCGCTGGTTTAGTGGAGCGACACAACGCCACACTGAAGCTGAAACTGTCAAAAATAGTGGCCACCACAGGGCTCAAATGGCCAGATGCCCTCCCGCTGGCATTGCTATCGATGCGCTCTACTCCCACTAGGCACCATTTGACCCCCTACGAGGTTGTATTCGGGCGGCCAATGAACCTTTGGACTGCCCCCAAACCGACCTCCATCCATGACGTCCCGGACGTCCTACTGTCTGATTACTTGTACAAATTGACTAAAACTTTGTCTGTCATCCATCAGCAGGTGCAGCAGGCCATCCCCGATGCTTCCAGGGGTCCGGGCCACGACATTCAACCGGGGGACTACGTATTAGTCCGGAACTTTCAACGGGCGAAGAGTCTGGAACCCCGGTGGACGGGCCCCTGGCAAGTACTGATCACCACCCGGACGGCTCTTCGAGTGGAGGGGAAACGGCACTGGCTGCATGCACACCATTGCAAGAAGGTCTCCTCGACCCTGGCCTCGACAGAGAACATCAACAACCAAGAAGAGCTCCTGAACAAGGATCGGCCATCACTGAACTGCTATCCTGATACCGAGGCACTTGAACTTGCAAAATTCCCTGATCCCACTGTGCCATCCAGGGAAGGGTATTTCCTGCGTCGAAAGGAGGGAGCTTCGGCTAAGTAGACTACAGACTAAGTTAAAATCTCAGAACGGTGACCTAAACACAACCAAAGGTTACCCGGAGAGAAGCTAAACAAAGTCTGTGGTTCTGCCCGCTACCGAGCACCTTGAAGATGATGGAAGCGCCAGATAAGAAGATGATGGAAGCGCCAGATAAGAAGATGATGGAAGCAGCCAGAAATACCCACTACAGGAACCCAAAGACTGACAATATACACAAATCAAAGACGATCGCCTTCTTCGTTGTCTTCCTCTTTGGCCTCCTCCTCATGACTTCCTTCTGGATCTTGGAGGAAAGCGCACCCGCTCATCAGATGTTGCCAACCACTGCACAGCCAGCCACTATGAAGGAGCATCACCTGATCTCCCTGTCACCTCAGCTCCGGGAAAGGCGTAAGGAGTTCTGGAACAATTCCTTCGTGCAACTGTTGCACCAACACAACCTTGCAGCAAATGCCACCAACTGCTGGATGTGCGGATTGCTCCCGCACGCCACCGGACACTCCATCCTCTTCATCCCTTCCCCTTTCTCAGTTCATGGCTCCTGCCTTGCCTGGTTGATCCTCATGCAAGAAAGCCACAAGGACAACACCACTTCTGGTCAAACAGTGTCACACTTCTACTATGGGTTCTGGCTGAACAAAACCGGAAGGACATCTGCTCCCTTTTGTCCTGTTCCCACTGGTTCCGCCTTCCTTATGGACATCCCTGCCAAAGAACGAGTAGAAATGCAGGTGCTCCATAATCCAGCTAGACCCGCCTTCTCCCACCTGCAGAAACGAACCACCGCCACTCTGACTGTGGCTCTGTCTGTCATCAATGTCACGGGCCAGGTGTGCATCGAAGGTCTGGGAACGCAGCTGGTGGGTCACAGTGCCTGCCGCATCACCAGGTCATTGGACTCAATTAATCCTCCCTCTTTTGTTGCTTCTCCGAATATGTACTTTGTTTGTGGCACCAAAGCTTACACTTGGCTCCCGAAAGGTTGGAGAGGCACTTGCTACATCGCCTTTGTCCTCCCCCCCACGTATGTAGCCCCTGCTGATCATCACCGGCAGAGAAGCGCAAGTGACATTGGACAAGCCGAATCCACTGGAGCACAGTTCTTGGATGCAGTGAAGGGACTTGTCCCCCTTTGGGGCCCAATGGCGAACAGCCGCGCCATCCGACACCTGACCCAGGCAATAGAAACAACCATCAACATCACAGCTGGCGCCCTCGCTAACAACATGGCTGAGCTTCAGGCGGTCCGCCTCGTGACCCTTCAAAATCGCCTGGTTCTAGACGTTGTACTAGCCGATCGTGGAGGAGCATGCCGCATCATTGGATCTAGCTGTTGCACCTACGTGCCAGATAACTCGCCCTCAGTCTACAAGGCAATTGAACACCTCCATAGACTTTCCTCAGAAGTCCACCAAGAGCAAGAAGGATGGTCGCTTGGGAGCTGGTTTTGGGACACTTTGAAGGGCTGGGGATGGAGGTTGTTTACATTCGTATTGATACCGATTGTGATACTGTGTGGGTGTTGCTTAGGTATTCAATGCTTGCCATCCTTGTGTGCACTCATTTCTAACTGCATATGCCCTAAGACTTTGGACTTCCGAACTGAGCACATGAGTCCCCTCTATGAGGTAGAAATACGTGGCCTTATGGGGATAGACCCGAATTGACAAGTTGGCGAGACATGTTAAAAGGGAGGACTGTGGAATTTTAGTTTGTGGCCTGAACATCATCTGCGCCATCTTGTCATTCACGTACAATGTGTACGACAGCCATTTTAGGTACCATGGTCTCCCTGTTCACGATCGATCGCCAGCGCGCTCCCCTGACCCTGCGAACACCCCCCCGCTCACCCTGGCTGCCCCCGCTCTCACATGCTCAAGTCATAAACCCTCTCCTTCCGCATGACTCTGTCCCTGGGAGTCACACCCGCGCCTGACCCACACCTCCTCTCCTTTCATGAATGCCCCTCTATTGATAAACCCTTTCTCTATTGATCAATTGTCCACGCGGGCCATTCCTTTCATGAATACCTCTCCTTTGACAACCCCTTCCTCTGAGTCCGATTGTCTGCACGGGTCCCAGGCCATCACCTAGCCGGAGGATACAGTTTATTGCCCCTTACTGTATGGAGTCGCCCCTCTTCAAAGGAGCTACTATTGATCCTGGCCTCCTCACCCCCCTTGAGATTCGATCAGGCACACACATTCTGAGAATCAGCGGAACACCCAGCTGCGTGATAGCCCCCCCTCCCATTGTATGGGGAATGAGGAACTTACTGTAGATACGTGTGGGAATGGGTCTGAGTGGGGATGTCTTTGCATACATCAAAGAGTCTTTATTGCAATAAAGAATGTTCACACGTCATAAACCAGGGTATAAGAGGCCAGGCCTCAGAGAGGTTGTCAGAGCACCTCGAGACAATACTTTGCTGTCCGATCTGATGTGTTCTGCTCCGTCGGAATAAAACTTTGTTTCCTGCCTTCCAGTCTCCAGCGCCTGCCTCTTTGTTTGATAATCCTTGCATGGTATTAGAGGCGTTTAACGCCGGGCAAATATCTGAGAGACATCGATCCAATCGCCTGACCATTTTTCAATTTCTACATACCACTGCTAACCCATGCTAAAGTACATATGCTACCTCTTCTAAAAAATGGTAACATTGTCTCATACCCAATTGGCATATTTTATTTACTTATAAGTCCCTAGTAAAGTGCACTATATGGTCAGGGCCTGTAAATTAAAATGGACCTGCAGCACTGCTTGATGTACCCACTTAAATTGCCTTCTAACTATGCCTCGGACCTGCTATCACAGAGACTTTATGTGTAGTTACACTGCTATTTCATCCAGGCAAAAGAAACATTTTGCCAGGCTCAAACCTTCCCTTTTCAATCATATACGTCACCCCTAAGGAAAGCCCTGTACAACCTAGATGGCAGGGCGCGGGGGATTTAAAAGGCAGGACATGTACTTTACATGTCCTGGTAGTGAAAAAATTCCAAAGTCGTAATTCACTACTGCGAGACCTGTGTTCCCCATACGATAACATTGGTATTACCTTATTTCATCTTATAAGTGTAATTCACAATCTGGAGGAGATAAACTTTTCAAGTTTGGTGTCTCAGGAATCACAATTTAAAAAACCCCAACTCACTATAAAGTCAGCATTTTCTTACTTCAGCTGTTTGGTGTCTGCTGAATGTCTCTGATCACATGTCTTGAGTGGATGACTGTTAGGTTTTGTGCATTTCCTCTAGACGACACATAATAGGATCTTAGTTGTGACTTGAAGGGCCATTTTGGAAGGATGGGAGTGAGGAGCTGGACCTAGTCTAACTTACAACTGAATAGGTTATGCACACACAAAGGGCTTCATATCACCTGTAGTTAGTCCGGAGCCAGGGCAGAAATGGATGACCTCTGTGCCCTTCAAAGGTCTGCTGTTGAAGTCTTCCTCACTTCCAAGGCCCAACTGGGTATCAGTACTGGACCACTAACACCATCAGTTCAGTGCACTTCTGGACCTGTGAAGATTCTGCCAAGAAGGACTGCTGTGCTGCTGGATCACTGACAAAATAGTGAGAAACAAAATATTGTGTTCCCAAAATATCGGGACATAAATATTGATGTCAAAAATATCGACATCCTATCTTCATAATGGTAAGTACTAAAATATAGAAAAACATATATCATTGTTAAAAATATAGAAGTACAAAATATTGTTTTTAAAGTATAAAAAATAATGTAAAATAAATTAAATTTTACATATAACTTAAAATGTTTTTTTAGAATTATTAGAAAATGTTAACAATTATAAGTAATAAATGTATTGTAAAAATAAATGTAACATACATATATAAAATGTAATATATATATATATATATACTTAGTATTCATTATTAAATAATTATTTTAATATTTTGTTAATAATATATATATATATATATATATATATATATATATATATATATATATACATAAATATATATATATATATATATATTAATTTTAATGTTACAGGTATATGTATATATATATATATATATATATATATATATATATTTATATATATATATATATATATATGAACACACTAAGTTTGCCTGTCAAAGGAGTTGCTCCACACCGAGTAAGTATTCCGCCAGGATATCTTTAATGCAGGTACAGCAAAGTGAATACCACCAATCACTCGAGTTTAGTCCAGTAAGCGCCTGACGCGTTTCGTGTTTGAGGAACACTTCTTCAAAGGCACTGGAAACATCGCGCACTTCGTTCAATGAGTGGCACCACCTGTAGATCTCTTAATGTCCCGCCCCAGTGGGCGCGGCCACCCCTTGGCCTCCTGGACAATGTAGTGCCCTTCTGTTACTCATGTGAGTCGACAAAGCTGTGCATAGTTCAAAATTTCACCCCAGTGGGTTGAATGATGTGCGGCATACACACCTTGCTGTCTCGTGATTTCTGCACCAAACCGGCTACTCGTTCCAATTGCGGTGGCGGCTTACACGTCACCGCTGGAGTGTTGTGAACAACACCGGGGCTTCTCCGTGGCTCAGGCCGGCCGCTCAACATTAACACACAAAGTTTGCCTGTCAAAGGAGTTGCTCCACACCGAGTAAGTATTCCGCCAGGATATCTTTCATGCAGGTACAGCAAAGTGAATACCACCAATCACTCGAGTTTAGTCCAGTAAGCGCCTGACGCGTTTCGTGTTTGAGGAACACTTCTTCAAAGGCACTGAAAACATCGCGCACTTCGTTCAATGAGTGGCACCACCTGTAGATCTCTTAATGTCCCGCCCCAGTGGGCGCGGCCACCCCTTGGCCTCCTGGACAATGTAGTGCCCTTCTGTTACTCATGTGAGTCGACAAAGCTGTGCATAGTTCAAAATTTCACCCCAGTGGGTTGAATGATGTGCGGCATACACACCTTGCTGTCTCGTGATTTCTGCACCAAACCGGCTACTCGTTCCAATTGCGGTGGCGGCTTACACGTCACCGCTGGAGTGTTGTGAACAACACAGGGGCTTCTCCGTGGCTCAGGCCGGCCGCTCAACATTAACACACAAAGTTTGCCTGTCAAAGGAGTTGCTCCACACCGAGTTAGTATTCCGCCAGTGGCATTGGTGTGGAGCAACTCCTTTGACAGGCAAACTTTGTGTGTTAATGTTGAGCAGCCGGCCTGAGCCGCGGAGAAGCCCCGGTGTTGTTCACAACACTCCAGCGGTGACGTGTAAGCCGCCACCGCAATTGGAACGAGTAGCCGGTTTGGTGCAGAAATCACGAGACAGCAAGGTGTGTATGCCGCACATCATTCAACCCACTGGGGTGAAATTCTGAACTATGCACAGCTTTGTCGACTCACAAGAGTAACAGAAGGGCACTACATTGTCCAGGAGGCCAAGGGGTGGCCGCGCCCACTGGGGCGGGACATTAAGAGATCTACAGGTGGTGCCACTCATTGAACGAAGTGCGCGATGTTTCCAGTGCCTTTGAAGAAGTGTTCCTCAAACACGAAATGCGTCAGGCGCTTACTGGACTAAACTCAAGTGATTGGTGGTATTCACTTTGCTGTACCTGCATTAAAGATATCCTGGCGGAATACTTACTCGGTGTGGAGCAACTCCTTTGACAGGCAAACTTTGTGTGTTAATGTTGAGCGGCCGGCCTGAGCCGCGGAGAAGCCCCGGTGTTGTTCACAACACTCCAGCGGTGACGTGTAAGCCGCCACCGCAATTGGAACGAGTAGCCGGTTTGGTGCAGAAATCACGAGACAGCAAGGTGTGTATGCCGCACATCATTCAACCCACTGGGGTGACATTTTGAACTATGCACAGCTTTGTCGACTCACATGAGTAACAGAAGGGCACTACATTGTCCAGGAGGCCAAGGGGTGGCCGCGCCCACTGGGGCGGGACATTAAGAGATCTACAGTTGGTGCCACTCATTGAACGAAGTGCGCGATGTTTCCAGTGCCTTTGAAGAAGTGTTCCTCAAACACGAAACGCGTCAGGCGCTTACTGGACTAAACTCGAGTGATTGGTGGTATTCACTTTGCTGTACCTGCATTAAAGATATCCTGGCGGAATACTTACTTGGTGTGGAGCAACTCCTTTGACAGGCAAACTTTGTGTGTTAATATATATATATATGTATATATTTATAATTTCTAATATATTTTTAACATTTTATAATTTATTTTACTACATTTTACACTACATTAAGTCCAACAGTAGGGAAAGTGTTCATAGTGGAGGTGAATAAATTACTATTCCTACTTCAGAGAATGCAACAGTAGGCAAAGTGTTGCATAGCGGAGGGGAATAATTTACTATTCCCACTCCAGCGAGTGCAACAGTAGGGAAAGTGTTGGATAGCAGAGGGGAATAATTTACTATTCCCACTCCAATGAATGCAACAGTAGGAAAAGTGTTCGATAGCGGTGGGGATTATTTACTGTTCCCACTCCAATGAGTGCAACAGTAGGGAAAGTGTTGGATAGCGAAGGGTAAAAAATTACTATTCCCACTCCAGCAATTGCAACAGTAGGGAAAGTGTTGGATAGCGGAGGCATAGAAATTGCTATTCCCACTCCCGGGAGTGCAACAGTAGAGATAGTGTTGGACAGCGGGGGGTAAAAATTACTATTCCCACTCCAACAAATGCAACGTTACAGAAATTGTTGGATAGCGTAGGGGTAAAAATTACTATTCCCACTCTAGCGAGTGCAACAGTAGGGAAAGTGTTGGATAGCATAGGGGATACAAACAAAGATTACAGCTATTGAACCTAAATCCCCAAACAAAATCAAATTAAAACAATTAACAAAAATATTTATCAATTAATAAATGAATATTAACGATCAACTAATGATTACATTATTTAAACTAAATTACTTTTCACCCTCTACCCCAATAAACACCAAAACACAAACCTAAAAATATTTACTCCATTTCCATAACTAATTTTACATTAATAAATAAATAACAATTAACAACAAATCATTAATTAATTAAAAAACAAATTCTTCCTAACATTTACAACTATAAACCTCTCAACTCACTCCTCAAACGTATTCCACAATTAGCATATTTGATATTTAATAATTAATTAGCATTAATTAACAAAATAAATAATTAATTATACATAATTTATCTCCTACCATATTCCCCCATAAATGACACCACCAATGTTGTAAAACACAACACAATTAACATAATTAATGACCTATTAATTATTTAATTAATAATTAACAAGCAAAATACAAACAATTAGTATTAAATTAATTCAAACAATTAAAACTGTAAAATAACATTAAATTCATATTACATTGAAAATATAAATAAATGTATTACAATTAAATTACTTCCCATCCTACTCCCCTACCCACACACAACCCGCTTCTATAAAAATAACACAATTAACAGAATTACCAATAAATTAATAATAATTAACAACCAATAAATAAATTTTAAAAAATTTAAATACGTTCCACAGTTAACAATAAAAAATATAAAATACATAAATATTAATTAATAAAAAATATTAATTAATTAATCATAAGTACATTACTTCCCACCCTACTGCCCTATCAACCCACAACCCACTCCTAAAAAAAAGACACAATTACCATAATGACCAATTAATACATAATAATTAACAACCAATTAATAAATAATTATTAATACATTAATTACCACAATTAACAATATAAAATATTAAGTACATAAACATTAATTAATTAAAAATATTCAATAATTAATTCTAATTAATTTACTTCCCACCCTATTCCCCTATTAACCCACAACCCGCTACAGAATTAAAACACAAAAGCTAATTAAAATACAATTAACAACTTCTAAAAATTATTAATACATTTATTATAATTAAATTACTTCCCACCCTATTCCCCTATAAGCCCACAACCCGATACGGAACTAAAACACAAAATTTACTGAAAATAAAATTAATAACATGTAAAAATTTAACACATATATTAAGAAACAAATAAAATACTTAGGCAAAAACATAGAACACATACATTTAAAATAAATCCAAAAATACATAACACTAACAAAAAAAGCGATATTCTTAACAACAATATTTTTGCAAACAATATTAATGACTTTGATAATTTTTTTTAACGATATTACTTACCTTAGACTCGATATTCTGGACTACGATATTCTGACAGTCGATATCTTTGAATAACGATATTTTGCACTTGATATTAGTGCAAGTCGACATTAAGAACTCAATATTTAGACTGTTTACCATGCTGCTGAAGGTCTGACACTGGGGCAAAGGACTGGACATGCATCACTTGAACTCAGAGTGACTCAAAGGGTTAGCTGGTTGGCTACCTGATCTGAAGTCTCAGGGACATAAAAGACGTCTAACCACTCTGCTTTTGCACCTAGACTCTGCCGTCTGTGAGTATTCTCAGTCAAGTGGTTCCACCCCAGTCCTGGACCCTTGGAAGTGGGCCTGAGGTGCATACTCCAACAAATCTAATGCTCCTCTTTGGAACAACTCACCCCTGCCGTTCTGTGGATCTGAACCTGCGCATCACTCCTGTTGCGTGGATCAGAATCTGTACATCAAAAAATGGGCTGTTTGCAAACACAAAAAGGCATTTTTAAATGTACAAAGGCCCAATTGCAGTAACCTGTTACCGAATAGCAGTTTGCGTTTGCAATTCAGTATTAAGAAGGATCCTGTTTAGGGTACCCTGTCCTAATAACGAATCACAGGGGCATGTATGAATGTTTTGCGACTGAAATGCAGTTGCAAAACATTTGCAATTTACCACCAACTTCAAATTGGTGGTAACCCATTCGCAATTGAGGAGGAGCCCCCAAGGGACCCATTCACCTTTCTGAATGTTTGTAAAAACTTTTTGGGAGAGCAGGCAGTGGTCCCATGTACCACTTCCTACTCTTGAAAAACAGAAAAGAAAACTTTTCATTTTTAATTTTGAAATGCATCCAGTTATACACATTTGTACATGGGTGTTTGTAATTACCAAATCACACAAATGCCCTTTTTGGTAATCGTAAATGATTACCTATATACAGCTGGTTTAGAGTGTCATGAATTGAAATGCTAATATTTCTTCTCATGGGAATAATTCATCTCAAATTAACCTCTACAAACGAGGATGCAAGCAGCCCCACTTGGATTCAGCTTTGTTATGCTTGGATCGGGTAGCACAGCGAGTAAGGAGCCCACCTTTGTCCCTATCATTACATAAAACACACACAAGGTGATGGGAGGAATGTTTACAAATAGGCGAAGCCACCGGCAATTATTCTCGGTAGCATTTCAACTCATTTTTCACCCACTGTGCCACTTTAGAAAAAAGCTCTCCTTAAAAAAACAGTACTGACATTTTTAGCTGAAGCAATTCTAATACTTGGTGGTAAGTCAAAGCAGTGCTTAGTGCAACCACCTTTTATCAGCCTGTCATGAATGCGTATTTCTGTAGTTGGTAATATGTGACATGAATATTTGTGCATATTAGTTGTGTTCTAGTGTGCTTTGGAGGTGGTGTTTTTTTTGCTGTCTCTCTTTTGTGCAATATTATTGCATTGCACTTCTGTTCATTTTCCCTGGGGTTCTTGTGTTATCTTTTACTTACAAATTAGTTAAATAAATCAGTGTATTTGGTAAGCAAGATCTTTGCATTTATTTCTAATATCCTTGATTTAATCTTTTACCAATAAGAGACCGGATTATAGCCCTCATTGCGAGTGTCTCTGCCCAGACTTCAATAGTGATCATATCTGCAGAAATCCCATGCCCCAGGTTGCGGGTTTTAGCTGTGATAGTTATCTTCTATTCCAAGTTCAGCCTTGCAAAATGAGGCATAACATGCATATGTTGGTGCTGAACGCACCAAAATGTGCATGTCCCTCTATTTTCCTGGCCTTTTTTCAACTGTACATTTTATGAAGGTTCAAAATGCCATAATTTACTTCGGGAAGTTGCAGGGTTGGGGTGTTAGTTGCTGTCGTGTCTTTGTGCTGGAGCAGTACATGCACGACGCATCACGCAGGTCAGTTGCTTAGATTCCTTTATTGTCATAGGTACAGTTATATATCCTAGTTGCAGCAGACCCCTGGGATGGCGTCCTCACTCCCCTTGGTCATCCCCATCCTCTCCCTGTCCCCGCCCCCCAGATGACCGGATGTCCGGTCTGGTGACCTGTCCCCTGCTACTCGACCCACGGGGTCCTAGTGCCCCACACTTAGGCCACATCTCCCCCTTTGTTACAAACAAATGTTCATGACACATTTCTGCAGTCACTGCTAGCCAACGTTGAGAGTGAACATTTGCCAGAAGTGAAGATATAGATGAAGAGAGGGAGAGAGAGATAGAGAGAGAGAGAGAGAGAGAGAGAGAGAGAGAGAGAGAGAGAGAGAAAGAGAAAACCTGCTCACTTTGTCTCTCTTCAAACAAATTGTCTCTGTAGTTTCTTGCATGTTCTTCTCAGCCTTCTTCATCTTCCTTTCGTTGTCCTCTATCTCCTCCGTTATGCTTGTTGCGGGCTCCGTTGATGTTTCTTCTTTTTTCAGTCTTCAGCTCCTCTAAGTGTGAGCTGTTTCTCGTCTTGCTCAGTCTGTAAGGTGTTACTCTCCGTGCCTCCTCCATCAAGATGCCTTGCTTTGCTTCTAACAGTTCTTCACTTATTGTCTCGAGCGTTGATAGTTCTTCTCTGCTGACTCCTTGATCCGTGAGGCTGTTATTGTTTGTGTGTTTCCATCTTTGTTGCCTCGACACTTTCTCGATCGCTATCATGGTGGTGTCTCTTTTTGTCTCTTGTTCTAGTTCTGACATTGTTGCTGGTATCGGTGCGTTGTTCTCTAGGATGTGGTTTAGGTGATCTTCCGCCCTTATTCTTGCGTCTTTTTTGTATGGCCGTGGATGTCTGGACATGTAGTCAGCTAGATTTTGTTCTCTTTCATGCTTGTTAATTATTTTCAATTCGTAGTCCATCAACGTTCTTCCCCACCTTTCTTTCCTTGGTGGTACATTTGTTTTTTGGTTGTCATAAATCATTTTTAGTGCTTGGTGGTCCGTCACTATTGGCGATCTTGGTGATTCCTTTTCTGCTTTTTATTGGGTCATTATCGCTAATCCTACTGGGCCGGCATCTGCTGTGGTCTTCGTGCCTAGTGTTGGATCCAAGTACTCTAGGTGATCTACCATTGGTGTTACTTGGGCTGTCGGTCCGTCTACCGGCTCGATGATTTCTTGACTCAGTAGTGATTTCCTCCCCTTCAGCTTTCCTAGTCCTCTTATTTGTTTCTGATATTCTCTTGAGATGTTTGTGGCGCCGCTGTCGAGCACGAGCCTCGCTTTGTGGGGCCCCGCCTCTATGGTCACGGACTCTGTTTTTTGATTGTCTTTTTGTCTGTGGTATTGTGTACTTGGTCTCGTTTCACCCATGTTGCTTTCCTCTTCTCCTTTCCTTTTATGTTCTTCTTTTCTATTTCTAGTGCTTGTTCACTGACTCTTTGTACTTTCTGTCATTTATCTTTGTCCTTTTGCTCTTTTTGGCCCTTATTTTCGTCCTTTGTTTTACTTTATTTCGCCTCTTCTGGGCTTTCTTAGTCCTTTTTCCTTATATTTTATTTCGCCTCTTCTGGGCTTTCTTAGTCCTTCTTCCTTATATTCTCCTTTTCTCTTTGTGATCTTTTGTCCCTTTTCCTTCCTTTGTTTTACTTTATTTCGCCTCTTCTGGGCTTTCTTAGTCCTTTTTCCTTGTATTTTATTTCGCCTCTTCTGGGCTTTCTTAGTCCTTTTTCCTTATGTTCTCCTTTTCTCTTTGTGATCTTTTGTCCCTTTTCCTTCCTTTGTTTTACTTTATTTCGCCTTTTCTGGGCTTTCTTAGTCCTTTTTCCTTATATTTTATTTTGCCTCTTCTGGGCTTTCTTAGTCCTTTTCCTTTTATTTTCCTTTTTTTTTGTGTGCACTTGTATTATTTCTTTGTCTTCTCTTCTTTGCTCTTTATTTTCTCTTTGTCATCCATGCTTGTTCCCTTGACTTCCTTTTATCCTTCTTAGACATCCTTTAGGGTCCCCTTCCGGTTCTTTTGTGTCCGTTGTACCTCCTTGTTTTCCTTTTATTTTCTTTGTGTCCTTTCTCTTTGTTTCCGGCAATTGTGTTTGTTGCCTCTATATTTCTTTTGTCTCAGTTTGTTTTGTGATGTTCTTGTTGTTCTCACTTCTTATTTCATTCTTTATTTTGTTGTATTTCTTGTTGTGGGGATCTTTCTCTGTCATTGTCCCTTTTTATATCTTTATTTCTCTTTGTTTGCTGTGTTTTACGTTTTGCCTGCCCTTAAAATGGTTGTAGGTAAAAGGAGTTAGTGCACATGCTGGAATTTCACAGGCTACTTGCAATGAGGGCCCTAGTTCAAAATGCACCATATATAGCTTAGAAATTAGAGCATTTTATCGACATTCTTGAGGAGCCTTTGGGGCTTCATTTAAGAAAAAGGGGCCTGATGCTTAAAGCCATTTAACTCCAGAAACCTTCATTTGCAAAATCGCACTGTTTGTGACACTAAAATGGTATTTGGTCAATTAGTACACCACTTTTTTTTGTAAACAAATTTTATTTGTCAAATAACACATATAGGGCGGAGCTCTGTGTCCCAGAGACTTCCGCAGCATCAACATACATCATTTTGACTTCGACAATTTTCTTGTGAACACAGGAAAAAATGAAAAGCAATACAGATGAAACAAAACAGAAGAACTACACCCCCCACCCCACCCCCATCGCACTGTTGACCATTCCAGAGAAACAAAACCAACAAATGCAATAGGCATATGTTCACAATGTGTCATTACCCAAGAGGCAGCTCTCCCACCACATACTTACAAAAAGGAACACCAGAAGAGAGGGGAGAGATTACGCCAGGGCTGGGCACTGGATCGGCAGGTTCTAGCTCCAGGCCACGATAGTCTGCCAAACGCTTCCAGATTTTGAAGTGCTTACGAGGACCTTCCGTTGACACAAAAATAGGAGCCTCTAAGCCCATACAAAAGTCTAGGCCGTTCTTCCACGCAGAGACGAGGGTGCCACTGTTGCCTTCCAGGCCCTGGCCCTGTTTCGCTAGGATAAAGCCTAAAAGCATAAGATGGTGCTTATAAATATTGCCCCCAATGCCCTACATAACGTGCAGGAGCACCAATTTGGGTGAACAGGGAAGATCCCAACACAGAACTTCTGAAAGGCAGTCCTTTACCCCCCTCCAAAACTGTGCTAGTGAAGAGCAGCGCCACACGGTATGCAACTAGGTACCCTCCTCATGTGCACATCGACGACAAACTAGGGAAGCCACCAAACCCGCCCTCCACAGCCTGACCCTGGTATAGTAAACCCTATGCAGGTATTTAAACTGGATGAGATGAATGCTCATTGCGATGGCTGCCCCACGTGGGGCGGCCAGAGCCTCCGTCCAATCTTCCTTCTCCATCGGGTCCACATCTCTCTCCCATACCTCCCGAGGATGCTGCAGAGATGGGGAGCTATGCGTGACCAGGGACTGGTAGATTTTGGAGATCTTGTGGTCCTGGAGAACACCCATGAACACCTTTGCTTCCACTGGACTGAACTCCGCCAGCGCCTCCAGCCCCTCCAAGCTAGGGAAATGGGCATGTTGGAACTGCAAATATTTAAAAAAAATCTTTTTGGCATTAGGAAATCTTTTTGCATTTCTTGGAAGGATTTCAACACAAGTCCCTGCATAACATCCCTCAAAATAGAGATCTCAATAGTGTCCCTGTCGCGTAATCCAGGCAAAGCCGCCAGCTGCGGCAGGAGTCCATTTTGCCATAAAGGGGTATCCCGAGTCAACCTGTTCCACCAGCCTACCTCTGTAACGCCTGCCTCCCCATCTGAAAGGCAATCTGTGTGGCAGATGGTAGGGAGCACCTCAATGGTGCAGAGTATTGAATCGTATGTAAGGTATGGTCTCCCATACACCTCCGTTCGACAGCATATGCCGGATCAGACCTGTCCCCGTACCACTATTCGTTATGGACCATCAGATGTGAGGCCATATAGTACGAAAGAATTACTGCACAACTTTTAGAAATCAGAATAACCTTTGGGACTCACAAATGGGCTTTCACAAATCCCTACTAATCGCAGAAAGGAGGTGGCTGTGAAGGGACATCCCCTCCTAATTGCAGTTTGCACACATATGTATCCATGGTCTGTGACTAAAATGCAGTTATAAGCTATTGCAAAGTTAATGACAATTTAGAGGGAGTGATAACAGATTTGTAGAGGGAAAAAGTCACCTGAGACAAGTTCACCTTTACGAATGGTGTCAGTTAGCCTCAAAGAGGTTGCAGGCAGTGGTCTGATGAACCACTGCCTGCTCCCTTGAAGGTCTTCCCAAATGTGAAAGGTGTTCTGTAAAGCAGCTCATGATTCTTTTTGGAAAATGGAAAGCTTTAAAGGGGGGGCGTGGCTTGGACGACAAAGAAGATGGTCGTCTAGGTCCGAAGCTCCGCGACCCCTGAGGAAAACAAAGGCGATTACAGGAAGCCAAACGCACGGGTCTGCCTTGTAAAAGGAGCCAGCGAAGCATGAACAGCATGACTGCAAGAAACTGAGAGCAAATAGCCCCGGAGCAAGCCCTGAAGCCAATATAGCCAAACGAAATTTCGGAGAGCTGAGAAGCAAGATGGCGAGAGCGCGACGCTGACAGAAAGGAGAAGCCGAGCCGAGGTCAAGCTAAGCCCAGCAAAGCGAAGCTCAAGCGAAGCACAAACCGTGCGGGAGATACAACGGGCTCTCGTGGCAGATTAGGGAAGCCGAAGGCTCTATCGGAGGGCAGGAACGGGAAAAAAAAAAGAAAGGGAAGGAAACAGCGGAACCAGCGGAAAGTAGCGGAAGTCAGGAGCCGAAGCGGGGAAACAACTTTAAACACTACGCCGCAACTACCTACCGGAGGAACACGCCGCCAATCAAGAACAGTGAGACTCGATCAGATCCAAACCGGAAGTACTGGACTGAGGCGGCCATCGCAGGGAGGAAGAAGGCGGAAGAAGAAGGAGCAAGCTGAACCGGAAGTTAAGGAGAGAGGAAGCGGAAACGAACTGTGCAACCCGGTGACCAGGAAGCAAAGCAAGCAAGCATAGCAGAGGAGCGGAGTCAGGCACGAAGAGGAAGGAACGCAGCTGACGCAACTCGATCAGCCAGGTCGGTCTGCTCCCCTGCCGAGACACACGGTACATGCGACCCAAGCAGCTGCAGATGCCAGCGCCACGCTAGCGAGTGGGTGCGTGTGAAGCCTAGTAGGGAACGAGAGGGCCCCGCCCTCCCCCGAAGGTAGGCGTGAAGTGTGCGCAGCTCCCCCCACGCCCTAGCGAAGAGCACCAAGCTAAGGAGGGGCACCGCCCGAAAACAGCACAGCACAGGAGAAACAAAGGTGGCGGCAACTGAGGGCATATGAGTGCAACAACAGCGCTTGGAGGCTACACAGACCACCGAGGCTCTAAGGTTACCTCTGCACAGGATCTTCAAAGCAGAACAGCACTGTCGTGCTGAAGCAGTGCTTGGTGGCGAACTCTCTAAGCATCTGAGGCGCAGGGGCAAAAGAGGAGAGGCCTTTAAGGAGGCACACCAGCAAACAAGAGAGGAGAACGAGGGGACAGAGAGTGCGGCGGTGCTTCTCCCGATAGAACCTAACATCAAAGGGTAAGCGAGCACAAGAGGGCGAGCTACCACACTGCCTGCACAGCTGCAGGGCCAAAAGGGGTAGAAACAGAGCCCACACACAGAAGCCCACACCGAAGGCGAACGTGACAAAGCAAGCGCTGGAGGGGGCAAGGACAAAAACAAAGACCAGGCTGATCAAAGCCCCAAGTCACTTTCGCTATAACTCCGCTGCACAAGCAACAGATCCTGCGCAGGCCAGGCAACGAGCCGGGGGGAGGTCAACAGGCACCCTCAGCAGCAGGAGCAGATCACATCTAAGGAAGATGGCCGAGGGAAAGAGCACTAACGACCTGAAGAAGACACGCAAAGATAGCCAAGACAATACAGAAGCAGCTGGCAGAGCAGGACGATAGAGCAAGAAGGGGCAACATCAGAATCTTAGGGGTACCGGAAGGCCTGGAGGATAAGGAGAAATCCTGCGCAGCAATGCTCGAAGACATGCTCCCTAAGCTCACAGGCCTGAACTTTGAGAGGCTTTTTGAAGTCAACAAGGCATACAGGGTGCCAGCAGGTAAACCAGCCACAGGTAAGCCTCCGAGAGCAATAATCTGTTCCCCACTAAGAGCGGAACACACAGACGCGATCTTCGCCTTTGCAAGGAAAAACCAAAACCTCACCTGGGCGAGCAACAAGATCGTGCTCACACAAGACTACTCGAAAGCCACGGTAGATGCCAGGAAGGGCTTCTTAGCCATGAGAGAAGCGCTGCGGAAAAGGAACCTCACCTACTCCTTCACGGTCCGGCCAGATTTAAGGTCACAGACAACTGGAGATCCATCACGTTCGAGGATCCCGGGGAACTCAGACGCTACTTGGCAGGACCGCCGCCCGAAGAAATGGAGGCAAGCGGTCAAAGCCAAAGCGCCCCGAAAAGGAGTGCATCACCGAGCGAGGAAGGGAAAACGGACTGAGACCCCCAGACAGTAACAAGTACAAGGAACTACCTCAACACCAAGAGACCAAGCCAATGAACATTACACCGACATCTACCTCATAGCTCGAATGAAGGAACTCTAAAGAACACTACCTTGAGCAACGTAGGAAGCCTATCCAACGAGAATGAACAGAACTAAACAACAGGACAATGAACAATTGCAGAATCAGCAACCAATCTACCTCAGGGAGCTGCGGACAAAGGAACTTTTGTCGTCGCACACCCACTATGCAAGTAAGGGGGGGAGGGGGGAGGGAGGGGAGGGAAGGGAGACGGGGGAGGGGGGTGCGGGGTACACACACATGGGCTGATACCACTTTCTTTTCTTTTTCTATCTTTCTACGCCCCTATTCTTTTCTTAGAGAGAGCAGACAGGGAAACCAAGCACAGAACTAATATAAGTAGGAGCCCAACCGGAAGCCAGCTAAGCAGTAACGGAAAATGACACACAACACGAGCCACAATCTCAAAACGGACATAAGAGTAGTATCGATGAATGTGAAGGGCCTCAACCACCCAGTTAAAAGAAGGAAAGTCCTAGAACATCTGTCCAAACTTAAAAGTGATATTTATGTCCTGCAGGAGACCAGGCTAGGTGAGGAGGACATAGACCGCTAAAGGCAAGATGGATAGGTCCGTAATAGGGTCACCAGCAAAGAACAAAAAAAACGGGGTCATAACGATACTTAGTAAAAAGTCAAAATTAACACCGGTCAAAACAAAGAGAGACGAAGAGGGGAGGTTACTAGTCACTAGCCTGCTGAGAGGGAAGGAACCTATACATGTGGCAAACATCTATGGACCCAACACGGAGAATAAAGAATTCTGGGAACAGACAGGCAGGGAACTAGAAGCACTACCTTTAGGAGAGCTACTAATAGTAGCTGGCGACATGAACCAGGTACTGGACCAAGCCATAGACAGACACCCACAAAGGCAGGGCCTAAATACACCGAGGGGCAACCCGCTACGGAACCTCTGCTCAAAACTCAAGCTAGCAGACCCATGGAGGCTACAAAACCCAGATGAGAGGGAATACACCTTTTATTCAAATCCACACAACTCATACAGCAGGATCGACTATATACTAATTTCAGACACTCACACACACCTCATAGAGCACACGGAGATAGGCCCAAGAGCGATTTCAGACCACTCTCACATCTGCCTAACTCTAACGGGCAAACACAACGAGCACCCAACACGAAGATGGAGGTTTGACGACGACCTCCTGAAAAACACTAGTAGCAGTACTGAAATAGAACTAGCTCTTAAGGAATACCTCACAAACAATGACACAGCAGACATAGGTAGAGAGACATTATGGGACGCAATGAAAGCTACTGTAAGAGGAACCATAATCAACATCAAAGGAAGACAGAACAGAGAAAGAAATAAGAGGATAATCGATCTAGAAAGCGAAATCAAAAGACTAGAAGCAGGTCACATAAGCAACTTAGAGGACAGGAACACCCTCACAACCCTACCAAAGAAAAAGTATGAGTTAAACAGGATCCTTAGTGAAAGGGCAGGAACCTGGATCAACAAGTACAGAGCAATAAACCTGTGCTCGGCCAACAAAGCGGGCAAAGCACTTGCGGCATACCTCAAGGGCAAGCAGAGGCAGCACACAATAACAGCAGTCAAGGACAGCACGAACAAATCACACACATTGAACAAAGGAATACTAGACACTTTCAAAGAGTTTTACGCACAGCTATACAAAAAAGACGAAACGCTAAAGGCAGATGGGGGGAAGGAGCTACTGGGGAGCATCACGACTCCAACACTGTCAGGAACACAGAAGGAAATACTAGACTCAGAAATAACTGGAGATGAGATAGAGAGAGCGGTCAAAAGCCTGAAAGATAAAAAAGCCCCTGGGCCGGACGGGTTTACCACCAATTTCTACAAACACTACATCACAACACTCAGGCCAGTGATGACATCAGTTTTCGCGAGCTGTATAAACAAAGGCCGCATGACGCCGTCGATGGCCGAAGCTAACATTATAGTGATCCCAAAAGAAGGCAAAGACACACAACACCCGAAAAACTACAGGCCAATCTCACTTATCAATGTCGACTGTAAAATATACGCCAAGATCCTAGCTACCAGGCTCAACACATACCTTCCATCCCTCATACATTGCGCGCAAGTGGGATACCTGAAGAACAGGATGTCCCAGGACAATACAAGATTGCTATGCCACGTAATCAACCACGCATCCAAAAGCAACAATGCGGCGGTCATGATCGCCCTTGATGCAGAAAAACAATTCAATAGAGTGTCATGGCCTTATTTAGACCAATGTATGCAAAAATTCGGACTAGGCCAATACTATAGAAAGATGGTAATGGCACTGTACAATGAACCGAAAGCCCGCGTGGTAGTGAATGGAGGCACATCAGATACACTAGATCTCAAAAGAGGAACGAGGCAGGGTTGCCCGCTATCTCCAGGCCTTTTCCTACTAGCTATTGAACCCCTACTGAGCATGATACGTTCAAACCCAGACATCAGAGGCATACCTATAGAGGGAGAATCCTTCAAATTTGCAGCGTATGCGGACGGTGTCCTCATTGTAAAAAAGGACCCTGAAAGATCCATTAAAGCGCTAATGGACACCATAGATCAGTTTGCGCAAGTGTCAGGATACAAACTTAACAGAGAGAAATCTGAATGCAAACCACTGAACATACACACCAACAAGACTGTACTGGGGACCTCGGGTCTAACCTGGCAGAAGAAAGCCATTAAATACCTGGGCCTCTTGTTCGAGAGAGACTTGCGGACCAAAGTAGACCAGAACGAACAAGCAATCCTACACAAAATAAAGGAGAGACTAGAGGGATGGTGTAGGAAGGTGGATATCTGACTATGGTTACCCCCAAACTTTTTGCCTGGTGTTTAGCTGGTTTTTGACTTAGTTGGCCTGGGATCCTGCTATTCAGGGCCCCAGGCTGATTGCTCTCTCCTTAAAAATGGACTCCATGTACCCTAGGTGCATAACATAATTGGAACTGGTTCACCTTATAGGCCCCTGTAACAGTGTACCCTAGGTACCCAGGGCATAGGTGCATCCAAGGCCTACCAGGGGCTGCAGCACGTCTTGTGCCACCCCTGGCCTGGCCTCCAGATTTGACACAACTGGCTGATCACTCAGCTGGGGTAAGTTGGTGTAATCACCTCTTACTTAGATATAGTATCCCTATATCTAACCTTAAACTGGACACATGTTAACCTGTAAGCCATTCCTATGGAAGGCCCCTGCAATCCTGGGGGCAGAGTGCATGGTTACATGTGAGATGGTGCTCTAGCATGAGCTGAGCCTGTCTGCAGCTGTCGGGAACCAATCCCTAAGCTGTTCTGGGATATTGCCATACCATATACTCTTAAGTGCATTATAATCCTCGCGGTTATATGCTATCTTTGGTTTGGCTTTATCAAAACATGTCGAGTAAGGTGTCATACGAATTGGAATACTATCCCCTCGCCAGTCCTGGCGATGGGGATAGCATTCCACCCTTCTAGAGGGACACGACATGTGTGTAGCCTTAACCCCGGTTAAAGTTAACCAGAGCCTCAGCATCACAAAATGGATGCTGCCACCACAGACACATGTCTGACCTCCTGCTGCTGGGAGTCCTTCCAGCGAGGAGGGCCTGGACAAAGGGTTTCCTGCCTGGGGAGGTGCGAGCACCACCCCAGACAGGGTTTTGTGTATTGGGTAGGACAGGGCTGAATAGATTGAGACATGCCTGGGGCACACAAGGTGTCCCTGTGCATAAGCCAGCCCAAACCGGTTCTGGGGCTTTCCAGCCCCAGTCCTGGCGAGGAGCTGGACAAAGGAGAGGGGGTGTAACCACCCCCCTTCCTGGTCCCACCCATAGGGGAGGGACCTAGCAGGAGATCCACCCCTCAGATTGGGAATAAGAGGGGGAGCAGTGCCATTGCACAGCAGATCATCCTGAAATCAACTTTAAACAAGAAGAAGACTGGACTTCGACATTCTGCTGCACAGAAGACTGAAGAGAATCTCCCTAGTGGCCTAGGAGGGGCCACCCTGTGAACACAGGTATCACCCAGCACCTCGACGTCTGTTTTGCCGCCACCTCCCGCCGGAGCCCGAGTGCAGAGCCTGACAAGACACAGCTTCCCAGACTTCTCCTAGCCCGATCCACAGTCCCTGCAAAGAAGGGACCCGTGGAGGCACCGAGAGACGTGGGAGCGGCCATCTTGAAAGACCCCTGAGACACTGACTGCGCAGCACCCGAGGCACCCTCGACTCTGTGCTTTGGGGTTTGAGAAGCCCCACAACCGAGCAGCATTTGCACCAAAGATCAGCCCTCCAGCATCTCCACGATCTGCGTGGGGCCCTTTTGCTTTTTGCCAC
The DNA here is from genome assembly GCF_964263255.1 of Lissotriton vulgaris. NCBI lineage: Eukaryota > Metazoa > Chordata > Amphibia > Caudata > Salamandridae > Lissotriton > Lissotriton vulgaris. The sequence continues at coordinate 21,958 of NW_028249573.1, read as the reverse complement.
TCGACTCGCCATCCCGGCCGCTTGTCACGTGGTCAGCGGCATCTTGGCGACGAAACCTACAATTTACACTGTGGGTCTGGTTGCTCCAGACCTGCCCTCGCTCCTGTTGAAAGGAGTACCCGCTCTGACCTTGCTGGTCCGAGTAATAAGCCTTTTTCACTTTCCCCGTGGCTTGCGTTAGCCAAGGCTTGTTTGCTTCAATCGAGTTGCCGACACCGCCATCAGCTAGAGCCTTCGAGGGACAGCTCGTGATCGACTCCTGGACGTCCCTGACCTCTTCGTGTCCACGTGGCTGCAGAGAGAAGCAACCCCTGATCACCTGTTTGCACCCGACTTTGCCTGGTTCCAATCTGGTTCCACGGTGGTCACTGGTCAGTGACTTTGAACATTGTCCCCTCTGCTTTCAGGTCTTCACCACTTCAGATCCACCCTTGGATCCACCGGACACTTCTCCTTCACATCGCCTGCAGCATCTTCAGCTTCAAGCGCCAAGAACCTGCGTGTCAGAACCCGACGCCACTTCGACCCTGTGCACCCACTTCCTGTGGGTGAGGTAACATTGCAAAGCCGGTGTCCCTACACTGGTACACACCTCTAGGGTCTGTGTCTTAAGTTTTGTTCCTCTAGGTTCAGCGGAATTGCCCTTAAACTAACTTTGTGCTTTTTACGCACCATAGACTTTGTATTGAGAAGTGCGTGCACTTTGAACATTGCACCCGAGTCCCGTGGGCCTTTCCCGACTTAGTTAACTCCAGTCTCGAATAGCTCCAGCGATTCCCAAGGCCCTAGGCCTCTTCACTTTCCTATTGGTATCTCTTATACCACTTTCTTAGTATATGGTTTAGGTGGCCCCTAGGGCTCATCCATATTGTGCAACTTTTGTGTATTTTAAACTGTCTTGTGATTTAACGCTTGTGCTTCTGTGCTCATAAAGAGTCCAGGGGATTTTATAGTTAATAAATCAATATATATTTTCAATATATATCTGTGTGGTGTCCCTTTCATTTGGTATTCAAGGGGGTTGTGTATGGTATAACAGCTGGCTTCACATGCCTTTCAGAGTTTAGCCTAAGACTGCTTTGTCCACGTTACCACTAGGATAACTGGTCTACAAGGTTGAATTACAACCATCATCATAAGGGTTGCTTGGCATGGTACAAAGTGATCACTAGAACTAGTGAGCATTATATACCAGGCCAACTTCTCACATTGGTGAGCAGCGGATTGGGATCTGAGCTTGCTGTTGTTTTACCATTACAATCTTTGAGATTATCATTTGAAAGATCATACAGGTACCTGCTAGGTACATATAAAACAAGACTAGTATACATAAGTTCTACTGAACTTAGTTGTTGTAGAGCAAAGGGAGTAGCACACCCTAGCTACAACTACTAGATAGGTTGAGTAGGTAAACACCAGTGTAGGTAGATTGCAACACATCCACCCACACTAGAGCAATGTCTGGAACAGAGGGGTCCAGTGGACTTACTCCTGTTGAGAGTGACCCTCCAAGGGCACCATCCCAGTTTGCTATTTTTCCCTTTAAGGAATTAAGACAGCTTTGTGTCTTAAGGGGTCTGAAGACAGGGCCTTCCCCTACTACAGACCTCCTAAGAGAGCTCTTAGACCAGTCTGAGACTCTAAAGCCCTCTAAGGCAAACCCCACAGGGGATGCTGAAGGAGGCCATCCTTCAGAGGATGACACTGTAGACACCCCTGCCCCTATCATCCTGGTAGATGAGGAAGCCTCCACCACTGGAGCTCCTCAGGTAGATGTAGAGGAAGAGGAAGAAGAGGAGGAGGTGGAAAGCAGTGAGTCAGATGATGACAGAAATAGTCAGGTGCTGGTCAGTAGACTGAACCAGGCTAACTTAAGCTTACTTGGGAATGAATCAGGTAACAACCCATTCAGACCCCCAGGTGGACTTAACCAGAAGCCCAGGAGGAGAAGGACTCACTCAGGTGACTCTGACAACTCCCATGCTTCTAGAGGTTCTCATGGTCACTCCAGAAAGGTGATGACTAGCCCTCAGAGAAGGGAACATGAGACCAAATTGAGAGAATCTCAAATTAGAGAGGCTGAATTGAGAGTCCAGAGACAAGAGTTAGAAATTGCCCTGGCCCAAGAGAAACTTGCTAGAGCAAGACAGCCTAGAGAGAGTGGATTAGGATCCACTGGTGGCAGCAATATCCAGAAGGATAAAGACAGGTCCTTTGATACAAGAAACCTGAGTAAGATTGTGCCCCCCTACAAAGCTGGGGATGACATCCATAAATGGATTACTGCAATGGAGAGAGCCTGCAGAGTACAGCAGATCCCTCAGGAGCAGTGGGCAGCAATCTTGTGGCTCTCCTTTGAAGGTAGAGGCCGAGACAGACTCCTCACAGTTAGTGATGGGGATTCTAGAAACTACCTGGTCCTGAAGAGTGCTCTGATTGATGGGTTAGGCTTAACCACTGAACAGTACAGGTTAATGTTCAGAGATACCCAGAAGACACAGACTCAGGACTGGTCTGAATTTGTTGAGTGTGCCACTAAGGCTCTGGAGGGCTGGTTGCTGGGAAGTAAGGTTACTGACTATACAGGATTGTATAATTTAATTATGAGAGAGCAAATCTTAAGTAATTGTCAAAATCAGCTTCTACATCAGCACCTGGTTGACTCTGATCTGACCTCCCCACAAGAATTGGGTAGGAGGGCAGACAAATGGGTCAGAACCAGGATCAGACCTAAGAACCAGGGTGGTGACCAAAAGAAAGAGACTACCAAGCCTCAAGAGAAGGGTGGGGATAAAAGTAAGGAAAAGACTTCCCCAGGGCCCCAAAACTCCAAGAATGGGGGTGGGTCCCAAGACACTTCTACAACCCAGAAAAAGCCTTATTGTCATACCTGTAAACAGGTGGGGCATTACAAAACAGATAGCTGTTGTCCCAAGAATGGCAATAAGGAGAATATACCTCCAGGTAAGGCTCCAACACCTCCTGTCACTGTTAGCAGTGGTCCCCCAGGTGGTGGGAGCACCCCCAAGAATTTGGGTGGGTTTACTTTTGGAGGACAGGTGGACTCTGGCCTATCCAGGTCCCCTAACTCAGATACTCTTGTCTATGAGACTGGCATGGGGTTTGCCAATTTCACTGCTTGCCCAAACACTTTGAGCAAGTATAGACAGGAGCCCCTCATCAATGGCTTGAAAGTTGAGGCCTTCAGAGACACAGGGGCTAGCATCACCATGGTGGCTGAATGTCTAGTCCCCTCAAGGCAACTTTTACCTGATGCCAGATATCAGGTGACAAACATTGATGGCATAGAAACCAATCATCCCATGGCAGTAGTCAATCTTAGCTGGGGAGGTGTCACTGGCCCAAAGAGAGTGGCAGTGGCAGCAAACTTGCCTGTAGATTGCCTACTGGGTAATGATTTGGAAATCTCAGCCTGGGCTGAGGTTGAACAGCAAACCCATTCTAGAATGGTAAATCTCCATGGAAAGGTTAGTGGGGCTGTGATGGCTACAGCCCCAATCCAAGATGTCCTTCCTGAAAAGGTTGGGAGGGCTGAGCAAACCTCAGCCCCATCTTTAGATAACCTCCCTCCTGAAAAGAGTAGCAGGGCTGTACTAGTAACAGCCCATACCCAAACTGAGTCTCCTCCTGAAAAGGTTGGTGGGGCTGTGATGGCCACAGCCCAAACTCAAACTGATACATGGGTAGTGAAGCCTGAAATGATGGATCACTCCACCCAAACAGAGAGCATTGAGGAGGAAGAGAAATCTCCCTCCCACCAGACTTTAGGAAAGGATCAGCCTCCTCAGGGAACTGATCTTACCCCTGATGAAGGAACTGTCCCAGAGGTTGTTAGGCCTGGCCTAACAGAGCCTCTGATGGCAGTGGACCCTTCTCAGGTGGGACCCAGTCTGAAGCAGGTAACCTGCCCCTCTCTACCTTGCCTTACTCAGCCCAGGGCTGCAGAGGACAAGAAGGACAGTGAGACCCAAAGGGCCCCCTGTCAAATAAAGCACCCCCATCAACAGATTAGGGGCACCGAAACTAGTAGCCCTAGTGAGGTGCAAACTTTAAAAACTCCTGAGGGATCCCCCTTAAAAGTAGTTAGGGACCTCCCCCAGATGGATATTGTTGGGCACAGCCAAACCTGGGACCCTAAGGGCCCAAACCTGAACTGTCCCTCCAGTAAGCCAAACAGAGGGACTCAGCCTCCAGCTTTAGGTAGCCAGAGGTTGACCCTGAGAGCACAGTGCAACTCAGTCAAAGAAAGAAAGGCACACATGGTGGAGAGTGATTGGAGGAAGCTGAGCCCTACAGAGGAAACTCACTTCAGTACTCCATCCCAACACCAGCCTTTGACTTTGCAAAGACACACCACAGGTAGAGATTCCCTATGGTGGAGACCCTCAGATACCCTTAGGGTGAGGGATTGCTTAGTGGACCATGAAACAGGGGGTTACCAAGCCAGAGCTGGTACTTCCTTATATGGCCACTTAGGCAATATAGGCTTACCTGGTCAAGGATAGCCTTATCTCCTTTCGTTTGGGGGGGGGTTATGTAGGAAGGTGGATATCTGACTATGGTTACCCCCAAACTTTTTGCCTGGTGTTTAGCTGGTTTTTGACTTAGTTGGCCTGGGATCCTGCTATTCAGGGCCCCAGGCTGATTGCTCTCTCCTTAAAAATGGACTCCATGTACCCTAGGTGCATAACATAATTGGAACTGGTTCACCTTATAGGCCCCTGTAACAGTGTACCCTAGGTACCCAGGGCATAGGTGCATCCAAGGCCTACCAGGGGCTGCAGCACGTCTTGTGCCACCCCTGGCCTGGCCTCCAGATTTGACACAACTGGCTGATCACTCAGCTGGGGTAAGTTGGTGTAATCACCTCTTACTTAGATATAGTATCCCTATATCTAACCTTAAACTGGACACATGTTAACCTGTAAGCCATTCCTATGGAAGGCCCCTGCAATCCTGGGGGCAGAGTGCATGGTTACATGTGAGATGGTGCTCTAGCATGAGCTGAGCCTGTCTGCAGCTGTCGGGAACCAATCCCTAAGCTGTTCTGGGATATTGCCATACCATATACTCTTAAGTGCATTATAATCCTCGCGGTTATATGCTATCTTTGGTTTGGCTTTATCAAAACATGTCGAGTAAGGTGTCATACGAATTGGAATACTATCCCCTCGCCAGTCCTGGCGATGGGGATAGCATTCCACCCTTCTAGAGGGACACGACATGTGTGTAGCCTTAACCCCGGTTAAAGTTAACCAGAGCCTCAGCATCACAAAATGGATGCTGCCACCACAGACACATGTCTGACCTCCTGCTGCTGGGAGTCCTTCCAGCGAGGAGGGCCTGGACAAAGGGTTTCCTGCCTGGGGAGGTGCGAGCACCACCCCAGACAGGGTTTTGTGTATTGGGTAGGACAGGGCTGAATAGATTGAGACATGCCTGGGGCACACAAGGTGTCCCTGTGCATAAGCCAGCCCAAACCGGTTCTGGGGCTTTCCAGCCCCAGTCCTGGCGAGGAGCTGGACAAAGGAGAGGGGGTGTAACCACCCCCCTTCCTGGTCCCACCCATAGGGGAGGGACCTAGCAGGAGATCCACCCCTCAGATTGGGAATAAGAGGGGGAGCAGTGCCATTGCACAGCAGATCATCCTGAAATCAACTTTAAACAAGAAGAAGACTGGACTTCGACATTCTGCTGCACAGAAGACTGAAGAGAATCTCCCTAGTGGCCTAGGAGGGGCCACCCTGTGAACACAGGTATCACCCAGCACCTCGACGTCTGTTTTGCCGCCGCCTCCCGCCGGAGCCCGAGTGCAGAGCCTGACAAGACACAGCTTCCCAGACTTCTCCTAGCCCGATCCACAGTCCCTGCAAAGAAGGGACCCGTGGAGGCACCGAGAGACGTGGGAGCGGCCATCTTGAAAGACCCCTGAGACACTGACTGCGCAGCACCCGAGGCACCCTCGACTCTGTGCTTTGGGGTTTGAGAAGCCCCACAACCGAGCAGCATTTGCACCAAAGATCAGCCCTCCAGCATCTCCACGATCTGCGTGGGGCCCTTTTGCTTTTTGCCACTCGACTCGCCATCCCGGCCGCTTGTCACGTGGTCAGCGGCATCTTGGCGACGAAACCTACAATTTACACTGTGGGTCTGGTTGCTCCAGACCTGCCCTCGCTCCTGTTGAAAGGAGTACCCGCTCTGACCTTGCTGGTCCGAGTAATAAGCCTTTTTCACTTTCCCCGTGGCTTGCGTTAGCCAAGGCTTGTTTGCTTCAATCGAGTTGCCGACACCGCCATCAGCTAGAGCCTTCGAGGGACAGCTCGTGATCGACTCCTGGACGTCCTTGACCTCTTCGTGTCCACGTGGCTGCAGAGAGAAGCAACCCCTGATCACCTGTTTGCACCCGACTTTGCCTGGTTCCAATCTGGTTCCACGGTGGTCACTGGTCAGTGACTTTGAACATTGTCCCCTCTGCTTTCAGGTCTTCACCACTTCAGATCCACCCTTGGATCCACCGGACACTTCTCCTTCACATCGCCTGCAGCATCTTCAGCTTCAAGCGCCAAGAACCTGCGTGTCAGAACCCGACGCCACTTCGACCCTGTGCACCCACTTCCTGTGGGTGAGGTAACATTGCAAAGCCGGTGTCCCTACACTGGTACACACCTCTAGGGTCTGTGTCTTAAGTTTTGTTCCTCTAGGTTCAGCGGAAGTGCCCTTAAACTAACTTTGTGCTTTTTACGCACCATAGACTTTGTATTGAGAAGTGCGTGCACTTTGAACATTGCACCCGAGTCCCGTGGGCCTTTCCCGACTTAGTTAACTCCAGTCTCGAATAGCTCCAGCGATTCCCAAGGCCCTAGGCCTCTTCACTTTCCTATTGGTATCTCTTATACCACTTTCTTAGTATATGGTTTAGGTGGCCCCTAGGGCTCATCCATATTGTGCAACTTTTGTGTATTTTAAACTGTCTTGTGATTTAACGCTTGTGCTTCTGTGCTCATAAAGAGTCCAGGGGATTTTATAGTTAATAAATCAATATATATTTTCAATATATATCTGTGTGGTGTCCCTTTCATTTGGTATTCAAGGGGGTTGTGTATGGTATAACAGCTGGCTTCACATGCCTTTCAGAGTTTAGCCTAAGACTGCTTTGTCCACGTTACCACTAGGATAACTGGTCTACAAGGTTGAATTACAACCATCATCATAAGGGTTGCTTGGCATGGTACAAAGTGATCACTAGAACTAGTGAGCATTATATACCAGGCCAACTTCTCACAGATGGTCACCAAGATTCACTACATGGTGGGGAAGGGTTGAGACCATCAAAATGATGGTCACCCATATGGTAAACTACACGCTCAACATGCTACCACTAACCAACACACCTGACTTTCACAAAAAACTGGACAAACTACTGAACACGTTTCTATGGAGAGGGAAGAAACCGAGAATCAGCCTTCAGAAACTCAGACTCCCCAAGGCTCTAGGAGGGCTGAACATAACAAACTTTAGAACCTTCCAAACAGCCTGCTTGGCAGCACAGGGTCTACACTGGATATCACCAAAGGGTGACTACACCCCGGCCTGGCTCTCCCTAGAGAGGAGACTACTAGGGGGAATGGGACCCGTGGCACTACTCACAGCGACAAAGCACCCCGCGATCAAACAGAACGCAATCCTTAGGAACACACGACTGGCCCTACTAAAATTAGACAAACTACTAGACATTAGCGTCAGACAAACTCAGCTAGAGTCGCTCTGGCACAACCCTAGAATCAAATATAGGGATAAATCGCTGGATATGCACATGTGGTACCGGCACGGCATAACAACGGTGAGCCAGCTACAGGAGAAAGGGACTCAGACTGCGTTTGACAAACTCAGACAACAATACAATTTCGACACCATAGAGCTCTATAACTTCCTTAAAATAAGAGTGGCAATAGCCAAAGCCAATATAAACATGCTCACCCCATCAATAACACAATACGCTAACGGCCTGAACATCACAGGACACCAGATAGCGCACATATACAGAGCCATGACCCCCAAAACCTCCAAAGTAAATAACAAAACTTTAAGCCAATGGGAAGAAGCGGCAGGGAGAGAGCTAAGCGAGAAGGAAAGGGCAGATCTATGGTCCTCCACATCAAGGAGGAAGGTGACAACGACCCTCGATCAGACAAAATTCTGGTTAGTACACAGGGCCTACTGGACCCCAGCACGTCTAGCCGCCATGGGTATCAGAGAGACCGACTCCTGCTGGAACTGCGACATGCAGAAAGGAGACCTGGCACACCTCCTTTTCCACTGCACCAAAACAAGGAAGTTCTGGAACTCCATAAACACTCTAATCAATGACGTAACAGGAGCCACACTATCAATGGACTTTCACCACCTAATTCTGGGATACACCGACCCATCCATAGCATCCGAAAATGACAGAGACCTGATTGACCTCCTGCTCACAGCAGCGGTCAGGACGGTGTTGAACAACTGGAAGGACACAGCAAAAGCCACCTTTAAAGCCTGGTTCAACTGGGTCATTTTCCTAAGAGGAGCCGACACCATAACGACCAACAGCCAAACGAACTCAGGGAAAAAGAGCGAGATATGGCTGTCACTAGACAACTACTTGTCCTCTCATAAGCCACCCTAAACACCCAGACCAGGCAACACTGCATAATCAAACAAGCATCCTACTCAACAACATAATGCGCCTATGTCTCTCTCTACTCCTACACCTCTCTTCTTTTGATCCTCTATCTCCTCACACCACCAGGGGGGCGGAAAGATAACCAGACAGGTTGCAAAGGGGCAATGGGGAAAAATGGAAACGTGCAAGCCGGGCGAGAAGAAGACGTAACAACTGAAGAATGGACTATCAAGAGCCAAACTAATGCAAGCCAATCTGGCAATCTGGACAATGCTTGATTGCCCCCCCCCCCCGGTGCTTCTTTCTTTACTTTTTCCCCATGTGATTCACCCTGTACCATGTAAATATGCTTTTTATTTTCAATAAAAAATTACTGAAATAAAAAAAAGGAAAGCTTTAAAAATTAAAGTTTCCTTCCTGGAAATATTATTGCAAGTATTGAGGTCTGCAGTCCCTTGCGGACCACCATACCTGTGTTGGTAGCCATTCACAGGGGTCACAGATAGAGACCTGCGTAACAACATTCATTAGGCAGGTCGTTCTGTGACCCACCCCCCATGACATTGCATTTTGAATTCTGACCGATTAGTAAGTAGGTCACATTATATGTAGTATGACTGGCAGCTCGTAAAATAGTAGGTGTGCAATTAGCATCAGCTCTTTGTGACCTGACTGCTCATACGTCTGCTCCTAAGTAATTTAATTAGGAAACATTATTAATTATGTTAGTCAATGTTATTTATTACCTATTTCCTAATAAGGCTAAGTATGACAAAGTAAGAAATACGGGGCTGGTGAGTTTTTACAGACCTTCAGGTTATGAAATCCTAACTCATCTCACTGCCAAAATATGACCTTTCAAATAATGGACGTGAATAGGGTTAGCCCTTGGCATCTATGACTACCGCTGGTTTACCCATCATCTCCGGATGTATGACATTACAATGCATACTTTTACCACGCATGCCTTTACAACGCGGTTTTTACAACGCATGCCTTTACAACGCATAGCGCTTTGGGGTGCTGGATAGTGAATAGTTTAATTTACTATTCCAACTCCAGTCCCCGTTGACACTAGGGAAGGTGTTGGATAGTAAATTAAACGTATTCCCTATCCTAGAGCGCCCCCCAGCGCAATGCATTGTTATGGTTTGCGTTGTAATGACTGCGTTGTAATGGTAGTGCGTGGTAAAAGTTTCGTTGTAAAGGTCGTATACCATCATCTCCTTGTGTTGGCTTTGTTCGCCCTAGACGTGGGTCCCTTGCTCACTGTGCCACTGGATTCAAAGTAGCCAGGCTAAAGAGGGGTGTTATCCCAAAACCGGTCCCAGGATGCTTGTTTCTGATTCAGGGAAGACCTGGCTTGGCAGTTCGGGCTGGACTGTTCCCCTGGGGCACAGGGTCGACTGATTTGCATATAGCTGGGTCTGAACTGAGGTGGCGAAGTGAGATAAATAACGATGATGGATTCGGTCCAGATCTGTGACTGAGGGTGAGTGTCTGAAAAGTTTCAGCACTCTGTCCATCATCTCCTTGTGTTTCCTTTGTTCACCCTAGGTTGTCAGGGTATGCCCAGACGTGGATACCTTGCTCACTTTGCCACTGGGTTCAAATTAGCCTGGCTGAAGAGGGGTGTTACCCCGAAAACAGTCTCAGGATGCTTGTTTCTGGTTCAGGGAAGACCTGGCTTGGCAGTTCGGGCTGGACTGTTCCCATGAGGCACAGGGTCAGGACTGATTTGCATAAAGCTGGGTCTGCACAGGGGTGGCCAGGAGAGCTAAAGAACAATGATGAATTAAACCCAGATCTGTGACTGGGGCTGAGTGTCTGAAAAGTTTCAGTGCTCCGTCCATCATCTCCTTGTGTTTGCTTTGTTCGCCCTAGGTTGGCAGGGTATGCCCAGAAGTGGGTCCCTTGCTCACTTTGCTACTGGATTCAAACTAGCCTGGCTGAAGAGAGATGTTATCCCGAAACCGGTCCCAGGATGCTTGTTTCTGGTTCAGGGAGGACCTGTCTTGGCAGTTCAGGCTAGGCTAGGCTAGGCGCATCATCAACCACTGCAAGTGGTTGATGATGCGCTGAGGATACTCGACTCAGGGGGGTCCTGTCTGCTAATTCACCTTGACCTTTCCGCAGCCTTCGAAACTGTTAATCACAACACCCTCCTCAATATTCTTCAACAGAGAATGGGCTTGGAGGGCACTGTGCTTAAATGGTTTGCATCCTTCCTCTCTGACAGATCTCAAATGATCAAAATAGCGAACAGTCTTTCTTCTCCTGTGGCGGTGGGTCAAGGTGTTCCCCAAGGCTCTATACTTGCACCCACATTGTTCAATCTCTACTTAGAACCACTGGGAAACCTCCTAAGCAAATCCGGGATTCACTATCATCTCTATGCAGATGACACTCAACTCTACCTCAAGGTTGCCTCCACTCATGACCTCTCCATCCTAAGCTCCACTCTCGTCTCCATTCAAAATTGGATGTCATCTCATCAACTGATTCTGAATCCCTCCAAAACTGAATTCGTCCTCTTCTCCTCCTCACTCTCTCCTCCCCCGGTTCAATCATGGATGGATCAGATGAATCTACTCAACAATAAACCCATCATTGTCGACAGCGCAAAATCCCTTGGTGTCATTCTAGACAAAAATCTCAATCTAACTCCCCACATCAATTCTATTGCAAAATCTGCTCGCTACCAACTGCGCCTTCTTTGGGGAATACGTCGCTTCTTCCCGGAGCAGGACCTTATAACCCTGGTGCAATCGCTGGTCCTCTCCAGACTAGACTACTGCAATTCTCTTCTTACTGGCCTCCCCAAATCTCACCTGTCCCCACTTAAGTCTGTCTTCCATTCAGCAGCTCGTTTCATTTATGGGGCCAAAAGAAGCGATTACATCACACCGATGTTATCCACCCTCCGCTGGCTTCCCTTCGAGGCTAGAGCTATCTACAAGACCGCTTGTATCACCCACAAAGCCTTGCACTCCTCCTCTCCCCGCTACCTGGCGAATAAACTGAAACTCTCTGGAGGCTCTAGACCTGTACGCAATGCGGAGAATCTACTGCTTGAACCTCCCACTTTCAAGAAGGAAAGAACAATGGCCCAATCCTTTTCAGGCAATGCAGTGAGAATCTGGAACTCGTTTCCGCCTCAGCTCCGGACCACCGCCTCCTCCCAGGCCTTCAAAAGGGACCTCAAAGTTCTCCTCCTCCAGAGACACCTCCAAAAGTAATTCACGTCCTCTTGCTATTTGGAGGAAGACTTCCCACTACTGATATTTTCTACTTTCCATGACCATGGAAGTGCCTTCCCAGTGTTTGTCCTGTGGTTGGAGTGTCTGCCTTTTCACAGTATTCTCCATGTTCTTGTGTTCGGTGCCCTTTTGTAACATGCACACACCACTTTGCCCTTGTAACACACGGTTGCTACCTCTCACATGTTTTACCTTTGATACCTGCACAAGTGCCACCTTGCCTACGTAACGCTTGTTCGTGTGCCTAGCATTTATTGCAGTATTATACCTCAAATTATACTCTGTTTTCGCTTATAACTACACACTTGTCACTTTCCTCTTGTGCACTTTTGACTACCTCATGTATTTTTGGTTGCTCACAATTTTTACTACCTCAAGTATTTTGTTTGCTCACAAGTGTCACTTTTACCTTTACTACCTCATGTAATTTTGGTGGCTCACAATTTTTACTACCTCATGTATTTTGTTTGCTCACAATTGTCACTATTACCTTATGTAAGTAACGTATGCTTTTGTAATCTGCTCTTTTGTAATGTTTCTCATTATGTTTCATTTCTGTTCCTAATGTGAAGCGCTCTGACGCCTTTGGGTAAAGTACGCGCTATATAAAAATGCATAAATAAATAAATAAATAAATGAGGCACAGGGTCAAGACTGGTTTGCATATAGCTGGGTTGAACTGAGGTGGCTAAGTGAGCTAAAGAACGATGATGGATTCAACCCACATCTGTGACTTGGGGTGAGTGTCTGAAATGTTTCAGCGTGCGTCCATCATCTCCTTGTGTTTGCTTTGTTCACCCCAGGTTAGCAGGGTATGCCCAGACCTGGGTCCCTTGCTCACTTTGCCACTGGATTCAAACTAGCCTGTCTGAAGAGGGGTGTTATCCTGAAACCGGTATCAGGATGCTTGTTTCTGGGTCAGGGAAGTCCTGGCTTGGCAGTTCGGGCTGGACTGTTCCCATGAGGCACAGGGTCAGGACTGATTTGCATAAAGATGGGTCTGAACAGGGGTGGCCAAGTGAGCTAAAGAACAATGATGGATTCAACCCAGATCTGTTACTGTGGGTGAGAGTCTGAAAAGTTTCAGCGTTGCGTTTGTCATCTCCTTGTGTTTGCTTTGTTCGCCCTAGCTTGGCAGGGTATGCCGCGACGTGGGTCCCTTGCACACTTTGCCACTGGATTCAAACTAGCCTGTCTGAAGAGGGGTGTTATCTTGAAACCGGTCTCAGGATGCTTGTTTCTGGTTCAGGGAAGACCTAGCTTGCCAGTTCGGGCTTGGCTGTTCCCATGAGGCACAGGGTCAAGACTGGTTTGCATATAGCTGGGTCTGAACTGAGGTGGCTAAGTGAGCTAAAGAACGATGATGTATTCAACCAACATCTGTGACTAGGGGTGAGTGTCTGAAATTTGTCAGCGCTGCATCCATCATCTCCTTGTGTTTGCTTTGTTCGCTCTAGGTTGGCAGGGTATGCCCAGACGTGGGCATTCCCTTGCACACTTTGCCACTGGATTCAAATTAGCCTGGCTGAAGAGGGGTGTTATCCTGAAACGAGTCCCTGGATGCTTGTTTCTTGTTCAGGGAAGACCTGGCTTGGCAGTTCAGGCTGGACTCTTCCCATGAGACACAGGGTCAAGACTGATTTGCATATAGCAGGGTCTGAACTGAGGTGGCTAAGTGAGCTAAAGAACGATGATGGATTCAACCCACATATGTGACTGGGGGTGAGTGTCTGAAATGTTTCAGCGCTGCATCCATCATCTCCTTGTGTTTGCTTTGTTCACCCCAAGTTGGCAGGGTATGCGCAGACGTGGGTCCCTTGTTCCCTTTGCCACTGGATTCAAACTAGCCTGGCATAAGAGAGGTGTTACCCCAAAACTGGTTCAAAAATGCTTGTTTCTGTTTCAGGGAAGACCTGGCTTGGTAGTGTGGACTGGACTGTTCCCATGAGGGACAGGGTCAAGACTGATTTTCATATAGCTGGGTCTGAACTGAGGTGGCAAAGTTAGCTGAAGAACGATGATAGATTCAACCCAAATTTGGGAGGGGGGTGAGTATCTGAAAAGTGTCAGTGCTCCATCCATCATGTCCTTGGTTTTGCTTTACCCTTTGGTAACCCTGGCACTGCTTTGCTACCCCTGGTCTTAAGGGTTATGAAGGCAGCTACAGAAACAGGAAGTAAACAGGACACCAATAGGTGTTTACTTTACCTTCTTTTTCCTATGGAGCAAATAGACGGCGTATGATGGCCTCAGACTGTGATTTTATCGGGTATCAAAGTATGTGTAATGTAAATTATGTTGCTCATGGTATTTTGGCGGCTCAACATCCTTGTTATAAATCCACTTTGTTTGTAACTCTGTAAATTCAATACTGTGTTCCCATTATTCGGCTATATAGACCAGTGTATTGTACTGCTCTTAGCTTCCAGATTCATTTTCAAGTCTTCATAAATCTCAAATACACTGAAATAAAATTGTGAGCTTTATAGTTTCAAATCAATATAATTGTCAAATGTTTCTAGACCAAAATTTCTTTCCCTGTAAATCAATTACAAGATTAGAAATGTATTTCTAGTTCTCCATGCAAATAAAAGACTTTTCAAATGTTGGCAGTTAAATTTTGAAGTAGCTTGCTATTAATTTAGAGAATTAATTCATTATTTTTTTCACATGTTCCAATTGATGAGGAGACTTAAGCTCCAGTGCTATATCTTGCTTAGAATAGACTTTGAGGGACTCTGGCATTAGGATAATAACTTGTGCTTCTGTTAAATAATGACCATGTACCACAATTGTAGAAAAGAAATTAAGAGAATAAATTATCTTGGCAGATGGATGGAGGTATGGATTGCAAGAATCTATGATAATTTTTCAGATCATGGTTCTAAGAGCCAGTGCTGTCTGAGCAAATTGATGGAATTAGCTATCTACTGGGAAAGATTTGAAATCCAGTAGAATTTGAAACAAATACCCCACTTCTCTCCTATGCAAGTCATCAAAGTGTCAGAAGGCAAATCTACAGATGTCCGTTTCCATCAAAGTGATGAGTCAGAGTGGTGGTATCTGGATTCTCTGTTTTCCATCTTACCATATTGCCTTTCCATGTTTTTACTATTGACCCTCAAAATCTCATTGTATGTGGTCAGCGGTGGAGGCAGGGAGATGAAAGATCGCTTGCTCTTGTTGGGTCTAGAGTAGAAAGTGTGTTCAGATTGCCTTATCCATGTTATCATCCAACCTGAGTGATTGAATCTGGCACTATCCGGTCTCCAAATCCAGCTATCATAACCAAATTACAACTGCAAGTCAATTCAGTATGGTCTAATATTAATGCACTCATTTCAGATTTAACTGCATTAAACCAGAGACTGGTTTGATGCAAAGAACAAAAAAGAAGGACGCTAGTTTGGCACATTAGCTTCAGAACTTAAAAACACAAACCCCCAGGCATTCCCACCACCATTTGGATATATTAAGTCTATTACACATTCATATTCTACAGTCATGCCTATCATACTCACTGCACCTTCTGGAAGATTTTGAAGACGTTTGCATTATCCCTTAATCAATGCCAGTTGCATTTTTCATGTAAACCAACTCCCTCTCCAGATGATCAAACAAGAGCAACCTTTGTTTTGTCATATTCAACTCCTTAGCTCCCGAGGGTGATCTAACCCAAGTGCTCAATCCTTTTTTACGTTTTGGGTACTTAAATCTTAGGCTTTCAAATGTTGTTTCCTCAAAAAGCATCCATAACAAATTGTGATCATTTTTTTCTCCACATCTTAGGCATTCTAAAGCTACCCAGGGTTTGTGGATTCCCCTGGAGGGAACTAGACAAATAGGCAAAATATAGCAAAATCTTGGGGGAGGAGGGGCGGGGGGGTTGTAAAAGGGGAGCAAGTGCTGTCCAAGAAAGCACATTTTTCCACTAAAAATGGCATCAACAAAAGGTTTGCTGTGCTATGATCACTATCGTCCTAGCTTTCAGAAGCAAGAAGAAGCAAACCAGGGACCATGTGAGTTTTGCATTGTCGCTACCTTTATCCATTACTGTTGAGGTGCCTGGACCCAGCTATGCCAGTGCTGTACCATTTTTATCAGGAAAATTTGAGGGAATACTAGGTGGTAGGAAGTGTGTGTATCTGTGCAGATTCCAGAAATTTCCCCCACAAAATGAGAGGAAAGTACATGATTTTAGGCAGTGTTTAAGGTCTGCAGAGCAATGTCTATGAGAAAATATAGTGAGATCCATGCATGTAACACTCCCATGTTTTTTGTACGAAAAAGCAGCAGCGGACCTTAGAATGCCGCACCTAAACTCCAGTGCCAATTAGTCAATATTCAAGTAGGTTTGTTGTTGTGCTGCCAACCCCGACACCAGCTGCTGTTTGGCGTCGCTGTGCTTTCCAGATCAATTGAATAGTTTTTTAGATACTCATGGGGGCGCACCAAAATGAAAGTCCAAAAAAGAATTGAGTAGAAAAATGTTCTTTATTATCCTTGTCCAGCTAAAAAGTACATCAATAAAATATGTAGCGAGTTCAGCCAACGCGTTTCACTCCCTACCAAGGAGTTTCTTCAGGGCGCTGCAGATGTTTTCGCTGTGTTGCGTTTGAGAGTTCCCTCTGTAATCACACTAGTATTTCTCCAGATCTTTTCTTCATTCCGATATGATTCTTAAAATTCTTTGAAGTACCTCTCCTCCCTTGTCTTCTCACGTTATTGCGGACTTTGTATATTTTGTCCAAGAAGCAGTTCTGGTACTCCAATGGTTACCCGTCCCTGACTGTATTTGTTCGAGGTGGGTACAGTGCTGTAATGACAGTCGTTCGATTTCAGCGTCTCGGCATGGCTGGTTCCAAGCTTGGAAAAAACTAACACTCCCATGTTCTTTAGTTGAGTTTAGTAGGCTTCCCTGTTTGGCGGCCCAAGCCCTGGCCTGAATAGGACAGCCATTCAACATGGCACTTAAGAGGAAAGTTGGATTTGCCCATACTCTGCCCATCCATATGTCAAAACTACACCCAAATAATCAAAATTATTTCTCTCTTGCCATGAGGATGGGGGATTCTCTGTGCCTCAAGTGGGAAGACAGAATGCTGGCACCTTATTTTTTTTATATTTTAATATTTTAAGCCCTGCAACTGCAAACAGTATCTGACATCAATAGCCAAACAGACAGAGTTCACAAGATAAGTATCATATTGAGTTAATATGAAACATACATAATACTTCAGCAGCAGGAGATGAGCTCCCACCAAAATACAAGAAGAGACTTCTGAAACATTCCATGTCTTGTCCATAACATATTACTTTGCCCAAATTGCATCCCCAAGCTCTACTGCTATTAGAGGCAAATCTTGTAAAGAACAACGCCCACCTTAACCTCCCATCCACATTCGATACTTGCTCCAGCACACAACTCTCAATTGTGCATTGTTACTATAGATGACTTCCTATCATAGCTTGATGGGTGTTTTGTCTCAGAGAAAATCCAGGCACTGGGCAGATTCACCTAGTAACTTATTTTCTTATTTTTTAACAAGATTTCACCAACAGAATTCAAGTACACACTCACTAACAATGACCTCATGGGCATCAAGAGGTCTTTATAGGAGTGGAAACCTTACTTGTTGGCAGATAAAAACACCACAGAAAGGAATATAGACCACAGCAATTTCCAGCTCCTGAAATCAGCCTAAGCACTTACTTACATGCAATTTGGGTGGACTCGATAATTCCTTAACAATGATTTTTTGATAAATTACAGACAAGGTTCCAATAATGGTAAGTCTGATGGTCTAGCTCGATAGATTCATCTTGAAGGTGGGGTCAGTGGACAGATGGCCCTCCATGAATTTTGTATGAAGTTTTTGAATCAGCATTCCATTGCCTTGATTAATGGGAAATCATTTTTTTGACACAAGTACTACAGAAATTCAATTTATCAATAAGGAGACTTGGTTGGAACAAGAAGATAGACATGAATAGTATAGATTATTATGCAAAGCGTAGTTCCTCCATATGCCACAATATTTCACAACACCTGAGAAAGTTAAAGATTTGCCCAAGAGTATGTGAGTGTATCTGAATGGCTTGTTTATGTAATAAATCGGAATTCATAGGTCATTGTCTTCCTATGATCCTTCAAAAGGTTCAGCTGGAATACGAAGTCAGCCATAGCAAAGATGTTCAACTCAGCCCAACAGTGTGGGAGACTCCCAGTAGAATTGGTAGAAAACGAACCATAGCTGGATCATTACAGGACATTCTGCTTTGAAAGCAGCCTCTTAGGCTCCAGCCTATTGGGCAAATTCCAAGTGGCAGAGTGCCTGGTCTGAAGTCCCATTCAGAACTTTTCTCAAACCCTCATCTATCATGTTCTTCAGACACTTCCAATCAAAATGGCACACGTAGGCATATCTAGATGATTACACTAGTCGGAGTTGAATAGCAAACTGTTGATTTAGTGCATTAGGCTTGTCCACCCAAGGCCGACAATTTAGAACAGTGCTCTTGGATGAAGGCAATGTTATGAATTTACCAGTTTGAATAGATCCATATAGGGGCCAGCTTATCTTCTGTTCATTATCTGTTTGTTGATTTCCAGTGATGGCTTGCTCATGATGGGTGCCGCCCCCGTTTGTAGCCAGTTTTTAATTATAACATCAAATAATCTAATTTAAGGAAATACATGCTCATGGGTCGAGTAGCTACCCCAGGCAGTGACATTTGTCTGATGACTGCCGCAGGAATATGAGGTGCCTACATCAGCCATCAAGAAAGATTGTCAAGGGCTGATCATGTACCTACTTATGTGCAACTCGGATGGACCTTGTTATTTTCTAACATAAATTTTGTGATGATTTACAGACAATGTTCCAATAATGGTAAATCTGATGGTCTAGCTCAACAGATTTATCTTAAAAGTGGGATCAGTGGACAGATGCCCTCCATGAAGTTTGTATGAAATATTTGAAGCACCATTCCAATGCCTTGATTAATGTGAAATAATTTTTTGGACACAAGTACTGCAGAAATCTAATTTATTGATAAGGAGACATGGTTATGGGAACAAGAAGATAGACATGGTATGGATAATTGTGTCAGAATTTGTTTTTAATTACCATCAATTCTGTTAAGTCACTAGGTTATGAAATGCCTTCATGAGTTAAACGTTACTGGACACCCAGGGCTAGATGAGACTTTAGCAACAATCTGGATATATTTTTGGAGGTCAAGTCTATTTTCTTATTTCAAGGATTATTTGCAAACATGCTCTATTTCTGCTCATTGTTCTCACAGTAAACATGTGGATTTATAGGGGCCTTTGCCTGTTCCACCAGGATCTTGGGATATAGTCTCATTAGAAGTTATTGTAGGGTTACCCAAAATTCAAAATTGCACAGTAATTCCAGTGCTTCTGGTTCATTTGTCTCATTGCCTGGGTTGCAGACTTCTAAAGAGCTAGCACAAGTTTTTGCTCACCCCATTATTTGATGAATTCATATTTCAAAGGTTCTGATAACTTGCAAAGTGTATTAGTTTGTTTCAAGATTTTGGTCTGCCATGTGTAAGGAATTAGATATGGAAATTCGTCTGTCCAATATTTATCATCCTCTAGACAGACTGACAGACTAAATGATTGAATTTATGTATTTAGCAGTGGTTGAGGTGTCGAAACATGTTATTCCAAAAATATTTTTGCTCCAGTTACGTATGTTAAGATTTTAGATATAAAAAAACAGTTGCAAAATCTAGTACACTGGGAAGGAATTTGTCCTTCAGGGGTGTTCCTTGGAACAAGTTTCTTGTCTCTAAGATTCTCGTTTGTTGTGTGACAAACTATGAGCTTCACCACTGCAGCCTTTTGGGGGGGGCACTTTCATGGGCCATGGTAGGAGGCATGACTTACATCTTATGACTTAGCAAGTACTTGGGCACACTATCTCAAATTCACTCAAGCCAAATCCATTTCAGAAAAGTAAAAGTTAACAGTGTTTGCAGAGTGTTGGTATGCCTAATGTAATGCTTTGCGAATCTGAATAACACACTATGCAATACATTCCTAAACTGTCCTTTAACTCACAAACATTCAAGTTGTATTGAGAAATATACTTTAATCTATTTTGAACATTGGACTTCATGCCTTGTGAAAGACTTTAGGAATGTTTGCATTTGAACTTGGGTTTGACCCTGTGAAAGAACCGGAAGAATTCCTCATACAAGATAATGGTTACACATGTTATATATTTTATTATGCATAAGGTACAATGAGTTCTTAACAAGTGATATATGTATTGCTAATGAAACAAAGAACCACTTAATATTAATCCCTGTTAATTACTTTTTCAGTTGCAAAAGAGTCAATATGTAACCAAGTTTATCTTCATTAAGGAGTGTATACATGCAAAGCGTGATGTCGTTTCATTACCAATAGAGGTAAAGTGTTGAGGAGCATACATCAAGGAACTCATCTGGCCTGATTTACACACTGAATTTTGCAGTACGCTTTGTGGTAGTACTACAGTAGCACCACAAAGCTGACTACAAAGCGCATTCACAAATGAACTTTTGTAGTAATTTACACTTTTGAGTAAGTTTAATACTTTCCAGTTTCACAAACTGCATTTTGTAGTAACTTACTATTGTAGTAAATTACAGTTTTGTACTCAGTCTCTCCCTCCATTATTTTCTATGGGAGGGTGTTCCAGTAACAGTGCTTGGCCATGTGTAGCCCAGGATCTACTACAGAAGTGCAAGTTACTCCAAAAGTGTAAGTTACTACATAAGTGGAGTTTATGAACACCAAAAAGCAGTAAACGTACTCAAAAGTGTAAGTTACCTATGTGAATCGTGCTCATCTCTTATGTCTCAGTTTTAGGAATACCAGCTAAGGGTTATATTCTTGTTATTACTGTTAAAGAGAGATGGAGAACTTTGATGAAAGGTTGCTAGGATATCTTCTTTTAGCTTTAGACATCCTCTTCGACCTGCAAACATCAGTGCCAAGCAGTGATGAGTTAACATGGTGATATTTGGTGTCTCTGTTTTCTTACTAATCTGATTCCTCTTCCCCATGTGTACAATTGGCTCTAACATATTCATTGCATGTGGTCAGTGGTGGAGGAGCGCATCGTTCCCACTGAACCCAGAGTGCAACCTTTCCACTTTCTGACATACAGAGAAAACAATGTTTGGTTTCATATATCAAAGGAACTTAACAGGCTGTGGACCCTTCTTGAAAGAGCAGGGAGTCATATTATTATGCCTCAGGAAGTTATTATCGTTCCATTAGGTTACTTCTATCAACCACCAAAGGTACAGGATAGTGGAAACGTTAGAAGGAACTACCCAGTTGAATCTCATTATAGGTATAGTGTACCAGTAAGTAATCGCTTTGATATCCTTAACACCTTAGAAGATATTGACTGATGAAATAATGATGTAGAACAACACCTACAAAATAAGAAGGACCTAGACAGAAATATGCCTACTAGATCAAGCAGACACAGGTATAATATAAATCACTCTGCACCTAATTACACACAGGTAACATCACTGAAGGAGGTTCAGCCGCTGAGTCAGCTTAATCCAGGGGATAAATTGCCAGATATCAGTCAAGTAGCAGATGATACTACATCTATTTTAGGCATAATTCACTATCAGACACTAGCCACCGTCCCTACTGCAACCACTGTAGAAACCACTCCTAAGAAGTCTACAGGTAGCAATTACAGTGAACTGACCAAGATGGTTTATTGGAACGTTTCAGGCATCCAATCTAAGCTGGTAAATCCGCCGTGAGGCGAGTTCATTCAAAGTTTCCTATCATTTGATTCCAAGAAACTTGAGTAAAGGATGCACTACACATCAACGGTTATCAAACTTTTCACACTGCTGCAGTAGCAGGCGGTCATGGAAGGGCAAAGGGAGGTTGGTCCACATATATATCAAACATGGTAAATGTGACTAAAATAGAGCAGAAATTTCTCGATATATATTATCAAGT